>NC_135664.1:18027678-18672345 GCF_964188315.1 Podarcis muralis | reverse complement strand
ATAATTAAAACAGATAAGAACTAAAAACAAACAAAAACACGCAGTTAAAATAACTGTAAGAGCATAAGAACTAAGAGACTCGCAGTTAAAACAACTATAAGAGGCTGCAGAGTAGAAGCCTCTGAAATAGAGGACACTCACAACATTAGAAACTGATGTGCAAATATGGTTAAAACAGACATTTAAGACAATGTACAATGTCTCCGACCGTAATAAATTATTTTAATCTTAACCTCTCCTTTGGCATGGGGCTCAAATATTTGTCATGAATTATTGCATAAATCCAGGGGACGCGGGTGGCGCTGTGGGTAAAAGCCTCAGCGCCTAGGGCTTGCCGATCGAAAGGTTGGCGGTTCGAATCCCCGTGGCGGGGTGCGCTCCCGTCGTTCGGTCCCAGCGCCTGCCAACCTAGCAGTTCGAAAGCACCCCCGGGTGCAAGTAAATAAATAGGTACCGCTTTATAGCGGGAAGGTAAACGGCGTTTCCGTGTGCGGCTCTGGCTCGCCAGAGCAGCGATGTCACGCTGGCCACGTGACCCAGAAGTGTCTCCGGACAGCGCTGGCCCCCGGCCTCTATAGTGAGATGGGCGCACAACCCTAGAGTCTGTCAAGACTGGCCTGTACAGGCAGGGGTACCTTTACCTTTACCTATTGCATAAATCAGACAGTAGAACAAGACAGATGCAATAGTCTCAACCTGTCCTAAACCACAGCGACAATGCCTCTCTGAATATGGGACCTTTGAGAACCTTCCCTGAAGAATTGCAGATGACATAACGTTAAACCTTTCAAGAGAAGAAGCTCTACGTTGGAGAGGATTGTGTAGGTGATGTGGGTATGGAGCGGCCAAACAAAAGTAGGATCCCTAACTTCAGTTGTGAGTAAAATTTGTTGGCTGTGCTACTGAGATTTCGAAATTCAATCTCTAGCAATCTGTGCTTCATTGTCCGGAATGCTTACAACAATGGGAGCATAAGTAACGAGTCCAAAGATAGGCCAATGGTTTTAATTACATCTCAATGCAAAGTAACCATTGGGATTCCAAAGAAAAATTAGGGAAGAGGGATCGGACTTGAAATGGAGACGTAGCCGGCATTTTTACAGTAGTGACGCATGGAAAACATTAAGGTTGGAAATACTCATTGTGTGTTGCTTCTTATTGGAAACTTGTGACGTCACCCCTTTAATAGACTGTATTTGAGTTAGTGTGGCATGGTTGTTAGAATGTTAGAATGACTTGGACCAGGGAAATCAAATTCCCACTCAGCTATAACTGGGCCAGTTATTATTTTTCAGCCTAATCAACCTCACATTTCTGTTGTGTCTGTAAAACAGAGAGCGGGGAAAACCATGTATGCCACCTTTAGCTCTAATTTTGGACACCTCTCTCTAAGTGCAGAGGGGAAAACATCATCAGGGCTGCCTCATGTGTGTGTGTAAACACTAAGACTGTAAAACAATGCTGGAATAAAAGTGGTTTAAAGCCATGCAGGCATAACTCTCCTTTTGAATTGTATAATTTCCTGCTGAAGAAGAACTTTTGAGATTGTAACTCATTTGGCCCCTTCAGTATCTCTTTATCCATGCACAATATTGTTTCAGTATTAGGTTTGTCAGTGTTAGTTATTGCCGGCTGAATATTGATAGGTATTTTGGTTCAACATGTATATTTAGATTTACCTTGACATTTTTTGTTCATTTGGTAAAGCTATGAACCCCATTCATTGACCCTTCCCTTTCATCCACCCAATATTCCAGCTGACCAGGCGTATCTACCACTGGTACAACAAAGTGCTACTCATCTCATCCTGAATCACGCGCTAGACTTGTCATTGTGTGTTGCTAATCATAGCAGCAATGAAAGAGCCAGTTTTAAACCACACAATTCTGTTTTATAATTATTTTTCACAGCTAGAAATGATGGAACGTCTTACTATGGCCCTGCATGACTTAAGCAGAACTCCCTTAGAATTTTTGTATACCCTGTGAGTGAAAAGGAGGGTTATCATGAAAGCCATTCCATGCCCTTATTGATAAGGTCTCAATGATATTCTATCTTGTCTACTGTGTTTTATGGCACAATGAACACTCACACAGTAACCTAAAAGTGCTTTGTAGAGATATTCTGTCAGTAATAATCCCAAACCTTCTTCTCAAATGCTTTACTGGAGCTGGTGTTCTGTCAAAGTTAGACCAGAAAGAAAGATGAGGTGATAAAAGGTGTAATGTAGCCCGAATAACAGTACATTTTTTTAGAAGAAGAAGAAGAAGAGTTTGGATTTGATATCCCGCCTTTCACTCCCCTTCAGGAGTCTCAAAGCGGCTAACAATCTCCTTTCCCTTCCTCCCCCACAACAAACACTCTGTGAGGTGAGTGGGGCTGAGAGACTTCAGAGAAATGTGACTGGCCCAAGGTCACCCAGCAGCTGCATGTGGAGGAGCAGGGAATCGAACCCAGTTCACCAGACTACGAGTCCACTGCTCTTAACCACTACACCACACTGGCTCTCTTTGTTGCAAGATGAACAGTTTTCAATTTCATATTTTATTTTTCATGACTATATAGACCAGGGTTTCCAGCTGTTTTGGGACTACGACTCCATTCATCCCTTGTTAGCAGGACTAGTGGTCAGGGATGGTGGGAATTGCAGTCCACAAACAGCTGGAGACCCTGATATAGACCATTAGCAGATGGCAAGATGGGGCACTACTGCTCACCTGATCTTCGCTTGGTCGCCTTGCTGTTGCTTATCAGGAGGCAGAGAGAGAGGGAGAAGATAGTGATGAGGGAAGTGCGGTGCAAACACATCCATTTGTTCCATCACTGCATTTGCACAGCACTGACCTCACCACCATTCACCTTTCCCCCTCTGCCTCCTGGTAAGAAGGACAAACCATAGCTGTCAACTTTCAGATTTGAAAATAAGGGATCAGCAGCCTTGAAAATAAGGGATCAGCAGCATAGCTGTCAACTTTCGGATTTGAAAATAAGGGATCAGCAGCCTCACCTGTCCTAGAGACAGTCTACGGGATATCTAACAATCCGGGATAGCAGCGGGAAACGGTGCTGAAATAAGGGAATTTCCCACAAAAAATGGGAAGGTTGACAGCTATGGGACAAACATAACCAATTAGAGGTCAAGTGAGCAATGGTGCCCCAACACACCTTCCACTACTGTTACAAAAAAACAAAAATTCTCATTTTAATATCTTTAGGTAGAAAGTCTTCAGACGCTATAGTTTCACACATAAAGATAACCACTTACACACACATTCTCAACAGTTTCGGCACAGAAAATATGTTTGTGCATGCAAAGAGATGGGCAACTGCTTAGGTAAACTGCTGTGTGCTGAAACAGAATTGGAAATAAGGTAGCATTGGAAACTAAAGGAAGCTGTCACTTTATATCATGTTCTTTCCTTTGTAGAAAAACCTTTGCATATATGTTTGTACTAGAAAGTGGCTTTCCTTAGCAGCCTGATGCAAAGTACCATGTAATTTGCTTTTAACATTTGATTGAATTTGTATCCTCTTTGATTGTTTTCTACCTGGCAGATGAAGCCAATGTTATGTTTTAAGCTTTTTTAATTACTTTGCATCGTAGGTGGTTTTTGTGAGTGCCTGCCTTAGCTTTGAAAATAAACTGTTTCAGCAAATAAGGTGGTTGTTGTTGTTTATAAAAGCAAAAAATCAATAACCTCGATGCACAAAGACAGTTCTGTTTAATTCACTATTAAGCTCTGAATGACACACTCTGAATTAAGCTCCTTGCTGTGTCATACTGTACTCTATAGGCAGTAGGGTCATTGCTTAATTGAAACCAACCGAAATGTTGCAAAATGGTAAGCTAGCAGAGCCTTCCTCAGCCAGGGTATTAAACTAAGACAGGGGTAGGCAAACTAAGGCCCAGCAGCCGGATGCGGCCCAATCGCCTTCTCAGTCCGGCCTGTGGACAGGCCCATGGCTGAAAAAGGTTGCTGACCCCTGAACTAAGACAAGAGGTGGGGTGAAAAGTGTTGCTGTTAAGGGTCACAGATATTGCTAGCAAAGGTCATGGTAGGGATTGCAGTCACTTCCAAAAACAGCAGTTAGTTCAGAACACAGCTGCAAGATTACTAGCAGGGAGTGGGGTGTATTGTAAGGATGTGTGGCCAGATGTGCTTAGAATCCTCTCCTTGATCCTCCAGTAAAGATGATGCCATCTTTACCCAAGAGTAGGGCTACCAGCGAGGAAAGGAAGCATCATACACCCAGCTTCCTGTCAGTGGCCCTGCAACATCGACTTCGTTGACTGGTCATGTTGTGCGGATGCCTGATTCTCGTCTTCCAAAGCAACTAGAATAAGAAGAAGAGTTTGGATTTGATATCCCGCCTTTCACTCCCCTTCAGGAGTCTCAAAGCGGCTAACATTCTCCTTTCCCTTTCTCCCCCACAACAAACACTCTGTGAGGTGAGTGGGGCTGAGAGACTTCAAAGAAGTGTGACTGGCCCAAGGTCACCCGGCAGCTGCATGTGGAGGAGCGGAGACGCGAACCCGGTTCCCTAGATTACGAGACTACCGCTCTTAACCACTACACCACACTGGCTCTCTGTATTCCGAACTTAAAAATGGAAAGCGTAATGCTGGTGGTCAACAAAAACGGTTTAAGGACTATCTCAAGGCAAATTTCAAAAAATGTAGTATAAACACCGACAACTGGGAAACACTGGCCTGCGAGTGCTCCAATTGGAGAATAGACTGCCTCAGGAGGTGGACTTGTCTTCAGTGGAGTTATTGAAGCAGAGGCTGTCAGGGATGGTGTAGCTGCAACCTCCATGCATCAAGCATGGAGTTTGATTAGATGACCTCCAAAGTCCATCCACTTCTCTAATTCTATGAATAGTTTGAGACAACTTCACCTTGCCTTCATATAATGAGACCCAAGAGGACATGATCACTTCCTCCCAAGGTTCCCAATACATCCACTTCATTGATTAGTTCCCCCTTGTTGCAAGGACCACGTCTAAAACAGATTATCCCCTTATTGCTTCTTCCACCTTCTGGGAAATGAAATTGTCAGCAAGGCAATTAAGGAATTTGTTAGACCTTACATTCTTGGCAGAGTATGCATTCCAACAGATATTGGGGTAGTTGAGGTTTCCCATGACTATTGTATCTCTTCTTTTTGAATGCTTGGTAATCTGCTGTAGAAGGCATCACCCAAGTCTTCAGTCTGGCTTGGAGGTCTACAGCAGACACCCACAGTACAGTCACTGTTGTTTCCTTCTCCTACAATTTTACCCATATACTCTCACTCTGCCTTCCATTCCCCAGGTCCTAAACTAATAAGGATCTAAATAACAAAATGTATCCTCTGCTCATTTGAGCTATCCTACCAACTTTTCATCATTGGAAGATACCCTTTTCTCAGGCCTGCCTGAAATTTAGTTAGCTGGCATGGAAATGACAGGGCCTTCTTACTAGTGGGACCCAGGTTGTGGAATTCCTTTGTCCAAAGCATTTGGAAGAACCTTTAGGCACTAAGCAAAAACTGTGACTTCCAGCCATTTGCTCTGAAATGGTTCATTCTTCTGAAGACATCTTCGTGTTGCTATTTTTTGGGTGCTTTAGTGTGTTTGCAGTTCTTATGACTAATTGCTTTGTTTTATTGTAAGTTTTTCATGACTATTATGTGTAATAGAAGCCCTGGGGGGCTTCAGTTGTAGAATTGAAAGGCAGGGTATAAATATTTTAATAAACACAGAGAAAATGAGAAGACAATTCCTCAATTACTCTTAGGGTTGTTCTTCTTGCTGTGTACTTGTCAGGGAAAACAATTAGGCTCAGATATTATTTCCCACTTAATACTAAGCAATTTACAAAACTTTTAATAGAGGACACTAGTTCTAATCTGCCCACATTCACATTATTAGCATGAACGTGTCCAATAACAATGTGAATTAATTACATTATCATTTGAGATTTTAAGCCAAAAATGCATTTGTACCCAATACACACTGTTAATTAATCCAGTCTGCAGGTACACGTGCTGAATGCTAATTAAAAGTGTTGCCCACAGAGTAAATCAACAAGGAAATTTGGCAGATGGGAAGCCTCTCAAAATAAATTCAAATAGACTGGCGAATCTTCAAATGCAGTGCACCTAAAAATAAGGGAGCTAACTTTTTGGAATATTCAAAAGCCGGGACATCAGCCTGGAAAGCTGTAAATTGTTGGCTTCATATTCACAAGCTAAAAAATATAGCTTGGACCTGAGATGCATTAATAAAATGAAGTTGGTGTTGAGTTTGGTTTCTCTGTCTCCACATTTTTAAGAACATTTTTGTCGAATTCCATGGTTATTAATGAGTGCAATCACTAGTAGTAGTAGTAGTAGTAGTAGTCAATTTATTATCCATCCTTCACAAGTAGGTCCCAGGATGGGTTACAGTAATCTAAAACTCAGCATTAAAAACAGTTAAAACAAATCAAATTCATTAGAATAGGGTGAGCCCCCCAAAACACATATCTCAAGTGTCAAAGGTGTGTGTCTTCAGCATCTGATGAGAGTTGTATTACACATGTGCCAAACACACCTCTGTGAGATAGGAATGGTGCCAAAAGAAGTAGTTTCCTTCTTTAGCTATAAAACTTAGAGCATGTATCTTGATTGGAAATGCTTTTTTAATATTCACTCATCTTTGCTTGTTTCTTACAAAGGCCCCCACATTAATATTAACTCTGTTTTTCTTCTCCAAACCCTTTACCTGGGAGGAAATCCAGGAATGAATAATAAGGGCATGTGGAATACTAATACTATCAGAAACATCCTTTCAATTCTGTAATCATTAACCTGATAAGAGCTTTGGTTTGATGTGATGTGCTTGTTTATTTATTGCATATGGCACTAGTGTTAAAGTTCAAGTGCTTGATATCGTATCCTATTAAATGAAGTACGGGTTTTTTTCACTTGGGAGGGGGTAATTTTGTTGAGCATCTTCATGGCATAATTAAGCTGCTCTCCAGTGCAAAACGATGGATGCTGAAATCAGTAACAGCTGGTTATCCCAACGGCTGGGTAAATGCAGGGCAGTTTCGCATTGGCAAAGCTGTGCAAACACAGCCAATGTATTGTGTTAATGGTCATGGCGTCAGGCAGAAGAAAAAAAGCAGCTAAAATCAATCAAGAAAAAGAAAAACAAAGAACACCCTTTCGCCTTTGGCATTCTTTTCACATTCAGTGCTCCCAAAGATCATGCTTAATTGCTGTTATGTTGGTAAAGGAAGTGTTAAAGTCACCAGCAATTTAGGGAAAATGACAATGTGGGGAGAGGCAGTATGTTTGTTCATATATGCTGCTTCTGCCCCCCACCCCAGTGATGGATCTAGAACAGGGCTGCCCTCTGTGATTTCCCCTCCAGATGTTGGTACCCTCCAGATGTTGTGGACTACAACCCCCACCGTCTTTGACTATTGGCGATGCTGGCTGAGGATAATGGGAGCTGTCTTCCAAAACATCCGCACCACAAATCTCCTGGTGGGCCAGAGGTTCACCGTACCACAAATCTCCTGGTGGGCCAGAGTGTGTGTGTGTGTGTGTGTGCGCACACATACGCACATGGCAGAGGGGGCTTCTCTTTCCCCCTCTCTCCCCCAGTCCCTTCCGTCCCCCTGCCTATCTAGGGTGCTGCTGAGAGGCAGAGGCTCGCAGCGGCAGTGGGGGCGGAGGAACGAGCAGCCCGATAGGGCTGCTTTCGGGCTGCTCATTCCTCCTCCTCCTCCGCTGCCGCCAGCCTCTGCCACTCACAAGGGCAGGCACAGGAGCATAGCTGTCAACATTCACCATTTTTTAAGGGAAATTCCCTTATTCCGAATAGGATTCCTTGCAAGAAAAGGGAAAAGTTGACAGCTATGCACAGGAGCCACACTTGGCGGAGTGGTGGCATGGGTGGTGGCGGCGGTGGCAGCGGTGGCAAACAGCTTGCCCAGCCCCCTTCCTCCTCTTGGCCATGTGCAGCCGCCGCTCTCCCATTGGCCAGGGCCTCAAACCTTAGCAGGTGATCGGCTGGCGATTTTCTGCACCAGGAGGGGGGAGGGAGGAGGGAGGAGGATCTGCCACGGTGAGGGAGTGGGGGAATGTTGGCAGGGAAAAAAGAGGTGCCAGCACTGCGAAAAAAGCAACAACCACGGAATCCCCATGCCGATCCACGGAATCGGCCATGGGCCTTAGGTTTCCGACCTCTGATCTAGAGGGTACCAGGTTAGCTACTATTGCTCTAGAAGCTGTGAACACCTTAAAACTGTAGCAAATGATGAAGATGCTTTGTTGGATTGTTTCCTATGAGAGGGTTTGCAAAAAGTCTCCAAAACATTTCTTCAGAGTCCAGTCTCAGAGACTTACACCAATAAAACAGTCCTTCATTACTGCAGGACAAATATTTGCCTATTTTTGTGCAGCAATCACTGATCACTTTAACGGTCCATTTAAAAGAATGGTTTTGGCATTTCACATGCTCTTAGTCCAGGGTTTCCCAGACTTGGGTCTCCAGCTGTTGTTGGGACTCCACTTCCCATCATCCCTGACCACTGGTCCTGCTAACTAGGGATGATGGGAGTTGTAGTCCCAACAACAGCTGGAGACCCAAGCCTGGGAAAACCTGTCCTTGTCTTTTCCCTCTTTCTACCCATCTGGAAATTGTGTAGAATGAATGTGTGGGTGAGAAGCACACACATCTCCTGTCTCAGACCTTCCACACAGAGCTGATGAATAAATAGAATTAGGTAAAGGCATGGATGCCATCCAGTTCCCCTTCCACAAATTAGAAGTGCACTGTTTCCAACCATATGAGAAGGTCTAGTGCAGAGGTTCTCAAACCATTGTCCATGAAATGCTGGTGGCTCCATCTGTTGGACGGTGAGCAGCTCCATCCACCAGCTCCAGATCTGTGGGAAGTTTGCAGAACAGTCAAGAATAACTACTTGGCTCTCCACTTGATTCATTTTCTCCACTGCTGATTCTGGTGCTGATGGAAGATAGCTAAAGATAGCTGAAGGAGCGTCTCCACCCCCATCATTCTACCCAGACACTGAGGTCCAGCGTCGAGGGCCTTCTGGTGGTTCCCTCACTGCGAGAAGCCAAGTTACAGGGAACCAGGCAGAGGGCCTTCTTGGTAGTGGCACCCGCCCTGTGGAATGCCCTCCCACCAGATGTCAAAGAGAACAACAACTACCAGACTTTTAGAAGACATCTGAAGGCAGCCCTGTTTAGGGAAGCGTTTAATGTTTGATGCATTACTGTATTTTAATATTTTGTTGGAAGCCGCTCAGAGTGGCTGATGAAGCCCAGCCAGATGGGCGGGGTATAAATACTAAATTATTATTATTATTATAAATTAATATAATCAAGGTTGGGTCAAAACAGCCTTTAACGGGATAACAAGCCCCTGTTCAAAGTAGTTGATTTTCACAACACACTACTGGTTTGTACAACAATGCCAGTGCTGAAGGAAAAAATAATGTTTATCAAGTAGTCTACTGAGACTTACTTTCAGGTGAATCTTGTGTAATGCATGTTACTGAAAATCATGTCAGGAGGTGGTCTATGATAAAGTGTTTGAGGATGGGCGTTTTTTCCACCTCATGCATAAATAACTTAACATCTCATCACATTTTCTTAATTATATTTAAAATGATATAGAACACATAAATGAAATGAAAATTTAAAAAATTTGAAAATGAAAAAATGGGTCCCTAGGTTGATATTTCATTGAAATTATTCATATGCTAATGTTCAAAATGTTCATTTGAATGTTTTCTATCCAAGTGGGTTCTTCCTAGTAAGTTGATTCTGAACCTCATTTATTCATCATGAAACGCTGTTTCCAGAACGTATCTTGCACATCTTTGTTAAATAGATACATTAATTTCATTTTAAATGGTCTACGCGATGGAGACCTCTTAAAAAGCATGAAGCACCCTCTCTTCAACCTTCTTCCAGGTCAGACAAAGAAAGCTTCTCTCTGCCCTTGGTTCTGTGACTTTCTCTATTATGCAATTTGTTATGATGCTCCACAAGTAGAACTTTTCTGTCAGGATTAATCCATCACAAAGGACTCAATTGTAAAGTGTTGCCTTAGTTCTTGGGCAAGCAAATCCATTGATTTAAATTGGCACTTTGGTTGAATAATTACTTTAGAGCTGAGCTTGTAGTTTTCTGAATATATTGTACATAAAAAGGTAAAGGTACAGGACCCCTAACCGTTAAGTCCAGTTGCGGACGACTCTGGGGTTGCGGCACTCATCTCACTTTACTGTCCGTGGGAGCTGGCGTTTGTCTGCAGACAGCTTCCGGATCATGTAGCCAGCATGACTAAGCCGCTTCTGGCGAACCAGAGCAGTGTGCGGAAATGCCGTTTACCTTTCCGCCAGAGTGGTACCTATTTATCTACTTGCACTTTGATGTGCTTTCGAACTGCTAGGTTGGCAGGAGCTGGGACCGAGCAACGGGAGCTCACCCCGTCATGGGGATTCGAACCACCGACCTTCCAATCAGCAAACCCTAGGCTCAGTGGTACTAGGGAAGGAGCTACAACCATACTGAAGGAAATGACTTCTCAGGGGGGAAACAAGAGTACTTTTTAATTAGAAGCTTAACATTTAAGACAGGCCTGCACAACTTGTGGCCAACAGCACAGAATGCCAGCCTTATATAGCAGATCATCAGAAGAAGTTTTACGCATCTCCTGTATTATTTTTTTACTGCCTAGGATTGCAATAATAGAGGATTCGTCAAACACGAAAGACCACAATAATAGAGGATCTATCAAGGTCACAATGCAATGTCCACCTTGGCAGGTCACAAATTATGAGCATCTGGTTACAGGTTTGTTCTTTACCACATCCCATCACCTGTGAATGAAATCTGCTCATTCACAGACTTCTATGCTTGACTGAATATATTTCTTAGACTGCTATAGAACTGGTAGGGAACTCTGACATGATACTAAGTACATGACAGTACAATTGCAATTCTAATGGGGATAATATGTCATTATAAATAATTAACAGTTATTAGAATGAGTACTTGCAGTTCTAAAAGAGCTTTACAAGGAATTTAAAAAGCGCTTTTGTATATAGCATCTCGCCTTTGAAGTTAGCCATTTTCCCTCAAGCAAACCATTTTCTCTCATCCAAGTCTTCTGCCTGCATTCTAGATTTTATAAATATGATTCTTCAGATTTATAAACCACCGCAGCCTAGGAAAGTATGAAATACCAAAGAGACAAACTCTAAAAAATAAGGTAAAATGCAACAGACTCTAAAAAGCAGAAAACCATGTTTTAAATTTGTGCGGTTGATATCCCATAAATGGCTGGGTCATACTTCAGGGAAAGGCATATTAAACTACCAAAAAACTAACTATCAAGACCTCTGGCACATGTCGGATTTCAGCAGGAAACTAATTCCAGAGGGCTGCAGCTGCAACACCCAAAGACTTCTATCTAGAGCAAAGTTAGTACATTTGTAGAGCATGTGGCACCCACAATAACCCATCAGAGGAGTGCAGTTGCTGACAGAAATATATGGGGAGAGGCATCCCCTTAGGTAACCTGAACCCAAGTTGTTTAGGAGGGCTTCAAACACTAAAAACAAGATTTGGCATGTCCCATAAGCAGATAACCAGACAGCATACCAAAATTCAGCTAAGGAGTCAGTCTTTCTTCATAGATTTCATCATAGAAGCTAAACTGAATGATGATATGAGGATGATCATTCACAATGCATAATAGCATTTCCCCATTTAATGATTTGTTATTTAACAAAACGTATATGCTGATTGAATAGATATGAAAACAACCCTCTAAGACAGCGGTTCTCAAACTGTGGGTCCCCAGATGTTGTTGGACTACAACTCCCATCATCCCTGAGCTCTGGCCTTGCTAGCTAGGAGTGATGGGACTTGTAGTCCAAAAACATCTGGGGACCCACAGGTTGAGAAAGGCTGCTCTAAGAGGTTTACAATATAAAATAAAAGAAACAAATCTCCGTGCAGTCAACTAAAGACAAGCAACCACGCCCTGCCCCCCACCAATCTCTTTCACTGCCAAGGGGGGAAAATGAATGAATAGTAAAAGAACCTACCCAAGTGGCACTGAGGCAAAAACCTCACACACACACTAAGGAACAGAATGTAAGTTTACTACCACCCCTCTTCCCCCCCTTCTTCTCCCCCAGCTTTATATTCTATACAACATGGATGTCTAACATCGGATATAACTGATCTGTAGACCTGAAAATAGAGACAATAGCATGTACTTTTGTAACTCAAGAAAATCTTTAATAAAAATTGTTGTTGTTTTTTTTTTTAAAAAACTTAACAAAAAGAGTTAAAAACAGGTATTAAAATATTCAGAAGATGATTAAAATCAACAGTCGCTTTAAAAAAAAAATGGCACCCAATGGTGTCGTGAAGAGGGAAGAGTTGTTTGACTTTTCTTTTTACAGCAGCAATGATGGTGAAATCTGATAACTGATGGGCACACCTTGCTCTGGCAACTGTATGTGGTGAAAACAAAGCTCTCGAGTTTTACTGCTGTTTCTGACAGGTTAGCATAGAGAAAATGTTGGATACTTCTTTCACCTTCTTATTTCATATTCTTGTTTCTTATTTCATGTTATCAGTTACATGGCAAACCTTCTATGCAAGGCTGTTTACATTTATTAATTAAAAGCTCAAGGTGACATTTCAAGGGGCTGAGATCTTTCATGGTGTGAACCTCTACAGCCACAAGTGAGCACTGAGGTCAATGCATCTGATTCCTAGTAACAATGCAAAGGATTGCATAATCATTCAGATTCTAATAAATTGGACATTATGCCGCAGTTTTTTGGGAGTTGTATGTGGGGGCATGGCTACAGACTCTCAATGTGGGTGCAGATTTGTGGGCTGTTGTGATGTACTCCTGCACTTCAAAATGTGCTACTACACCACGGATGGCCAATAATACTCTGGTGCCACTGATTTACTGGCTGGCTCACACCTACTTTCTAGAGCAGCAGTATCTCCCAGTAAATTCAGCAACACAGTCATTCATCTCAGTACTATAGACACAACAAAGTGAACAGGTATTATTGACTGAACTGGCAGTGCAGGCAAAGCAGATAAGCAATTTACTATTAAAGTTACAGCTAGGGTATACTATTGCTGCTTTGAGACTATGAAGGCATCTCACACCCCAAAACCATTCACTTCTGCTTTGCATGGTTTTGCTTAAGTTTCTTTTTATGTTTTATGGTAGAATATGTTTTACCATTACAGTACTGTGTACAAACTGTCATCTAGGTTATTACGTGGTACATTGTACATTCTTTCACCTGAATATACATTATGTGTGTATTGCATTATTTGGGAAGGACATGCAGGCACAACGATCACAGCTTTCCTTTTCAAAATACTCACAAGTAGGTCCAATTCCTGATGCCACTTATACGTATTTTGGAGGCAGAAGTCATAATTTATATGCATGTGCGCTTCTCTTAACAGATGCAATATTATATATACACTATGAAAATTGGAGTCTGAATATAGTAGGTCACAAGAAGCAAATCCCTTAGTGTGACTTCTGTAATAATAAAGCAATCTAAGTCTAGAACTAGATATCTTTGAGATGGGACCAATTCAGACTGTGGGTGGGGTTTATAGGACACATTGCTTCTCACCAACACATTAAAATGCTCCTGAACATTGAAAACTGGTGTGTGAGGGGCAAGGCGAGAGAATTCAGAACCATTCCCTCTGACATTTTGTTTGTTTGGGCAACCATTCAGTCATGTTTAACCCCCAGGATATCCCAAACACTGATTTTTAACTTCTGCACCAGCTTTCGAATTCATTATCCCTCCATTGTTCACACAAGAACTGCAAAGCAAAAGACTATTCAAGAGGTTGAACGGAAGACATTTGGGGTGCAAGATGCATGCTTGCCAGTTGTGTGCGAGATAATAAGGTTTGGGAAAGAAGGCTGGGGAAGAAATCCTTCAGAGCTACAAGCAACTGACAACAACAAGACAAGCAGATGCTACAAAGAACAGTGTCCATTACCACAACCAAGTCTTAAATTGACACTCCTGGGATTGTTGGACAACCTTCACCCTTTTAAGGGGGAGAATAAAAATAGATTTTCTCCGGCTGAGTTGAACGGAATCGTGCTAAGCTCGTCTCCCAACTAGAAGATGCTTTATGTCAACTTTATGCTAAATTCTTCCCTGCAAAGCCTTACTAACTCTCTCTTACAGCATTACTTCATCTCATCCTTAGTCATGCTGATCTTTTTCTTTGAAAAAGAAAGAAAATCAATAGATATTAAATTTAGACTGAAAGACACACAGACCGAACATTCGCCTTCCAATGGAATAATGCTGCTTACTCCAATCCAGGCTAGCAATAAACCCAGTGAGCAAAGAAATGCCATAGCTGGATTTTACTAGCTACTTTAGTATAAATATAGTACAGGACGAATTGTTTCAAGTATCTAAGGAGTGACTGTTCAATGTGATTTAGTGCACTAATAGTTTATAAAGCACTGGAAAAAGCAAATAAATCAAACCCTCTGGCAAACTATACCTGCAGATCTGTAGGGTAATATTTAGGATTTTAAAAATGTAGGAACAGATCCAGGGTGTCCTGTGATAAAATATTTTACTGGTACAACACAGTTTATAAGCATATCTTGCCTGGCCTACCAGATTTTATTAAGAGATACTAGATGGCCCCTAAAGCAAGCATTATTCCCATTGAGTCCAAGGCCTCCCCACAGCCTCGATTTTCAGGCATAATCACATAAAACCTATTTAAAACGCAACCCTTACTGATCCCAGATGTCTTTTGATGTATTAATATTGTTTCGCAAGCTCCACTTGCATGAGTGGTGAGAAGTTCCAGGGGCAGCACTTGTCAGGTTTCGTTTCCTTTGGATGAGAGAGCACCGAAGACTTATGGCATCCTTGTAATATTTACAAGCAAGAAAAAAGTACAAGCAGAGCATCAGTAGAGACAAACAGGATACGCTGGAGATCTGCTGTGCCACAGATCACTAGAGAAAAGCTCTTCTCCTTCAAGGTGCTTTTAACCTTCTAACACAGCTAGGGAAGGGTGGATTTGACCATATCCATTTCTCATTTTTCCAGTCTTAAATTCTGATCTCAGTTTGCAATTAAAAATAAAAACACCTCATGGAAATTCATCTGCATTAGGGTGCAAATTTATCCTAATATAACCACATTTTTATGCATTTTGTATGAATTTATCCTAATATGCACTTTGTTGTTCAATTTTTCCCAATATTCACATTTTTGCAAAGTGATTTCCCCTAATATAATGCTTTTTGTATGTAGTTTTCACTGATATATGCATTTCTACATACATTTTACCCATGTATATGCATTTTTGTACACAGTACTTGCCTGGAGAACTGTATTGCAAAATTCAGAGAAGCGCAACATTCGAAGGATGGCCACATTTTGATTTATTGTTTCTGAAAATGTGACTTAGGTAGGTCTACCCATAAATGCAACCTAAACCGAATTTCTCTCCCATTGCGACCCACAGCTCTTTTCTGCTACTAGGCCCCTCTAGATAATGATGATGATGATAATAAATTTTTATTTATATCCCGCCCTCCCCAGCCAAAGCTGGGCTCAGAGCGGCTAACAACAGTAAAAGTAACACAGTTTACATAAAATCAAAGTCAGTTAATTGAAATACATTCTAAAATCAATTCATTCTAAAATTAATTCAGATCAAAACTAGATGACCAGTTTATTGAGCATCTATTCTGATTTGTTTGTGGAAAAGTCATCTCACACTTTCTGGTACATTTTAAAGTCCCTTTCGTTATTGTAAAAGGTTGAAACTTTGGGAGAAGTGGTTTTGTTGTGCAAGAACTCCCAATTAACTATAATGAAGCGCCCTGATTTTGCAGGTATGTGATAGCATTCACCCCCCAAATAGCGAAAGTCTAGAAGCACGCTCTGTGTCTTCCAAACTTCAAACTGCTTTTCTTCTCCTTCTCTATCTGCATTTGGCCTTCCCTCTCATCTGGCGAGTGTGCTGGCATATCACCATTCCAAAGCTCTGATCAATATTTCATTCAGACACGGAGAGGTTTCAACAATCTCAGTTCTCCACAGCAGATCATTTTGGAGTATTAACCAGCAATCTGCCTGACAAAAGGGAAAGCCACCCAGCAGCTGTAAGCATAGTAAACTGGAGTTAAATCGTTCTTCCTCAGAATGCCCTTTCCCACATTACCCATATGCCCTCCTTTCTGGTTTTTCTATTTTTTTCTGTATCCAGCACCTGTGCAATTTGATTTCTATACAATGTAATTTGCCTCTTTAGTCACATGGTGTGGGCTCTATGACAGAAAGCAAACCTGGCAGGATTCTTTCTTTCTTTTTCAAAACCCTCTGATTTTGTGCAATTAAGGAGCAGCTACATGGGTCTATTCTGAAGAACGGTTGCTAGCCTGCTTTAATAAACTACTGGTGGAATGTCTTGGATATGGGTCTGATTCAATCACATGCAACATTGGGGGGGCACTTTAAAAGGCCAATGTATTGAACAGGTAAAGGTAAAGGGATCCCTGACAGTTAGGTCCAGTCATGGACGACTCTGAGGTTGTGGCGCTCATCTCACTTTACTGGCCGAGGAAGCCGACGTACAGCTTCTGGGTCATGTGGCCAGCATGACAAAGCCGCTTCTGGAGAACCAGAGCAGTGCATGGAAATGGCTTTTACCTTCCTGCCGGAGTGGTACCTATTTATCTACTTGCACTTTGACGTGCTTTTGAACTGCTAGCTGGGCAAGAGCTGGGACCGAACAACGGGAGCTCACCCCGTTGCGGGGATTCGAACGGCCGACCTTCTGATCGGCAAACCGTAGGCTCTGTGGTTTAACCCACAGCGCCACCCGCGTCCCATTGAACAGGTAGGTTGTGCTAAATCTTCCCATTGTATGTGACTCTTATCATTGTATTTGTCTCTCCACGCTCCCCCCCCCCCCGATGAGCTCCAGTACGAAAAGTGAATCCACTTGCAAGAGGGTTGTTTTGTGGAAACCAAACAGGTAGTGACAGTTCAGGGTGGTGAAAGGGAGAGGTCAGTGTTCCCCTGAAGATAAGCCAATTAAAACTCCGGCTGCTACTTTTTGCACCAGCTTCATTTGCCTTGACTATTTGCAGTGTCGAGCAATCAACAGTAGTCCAGCTGAGAGTTTCATGGACAGAGATAACTGCACCCAGGCCATCTCAGACCATATAGGTGGCGAGCTGCTCATTGTTGGAAAAAGGCCACTGAAGCCACCTGGGCCTTCAATGACAGAGTCAAATCCAGAAGTCTCCCCAGACAACACATCTGATCTTTCAGGGGGAGTGCAGCCCCATCTATAACAGGCTGCCTTTCAATTTCCTGAACCTGGGAACGACCAATCCACAGTCCTGTCAGGGTTCATCTTCATTTTACGAGCCCTCATCCAACCCATTACTGCCTGGTCTAACACCTTTCCAGGTTCACCTGACTCAGATAGCAAAGATAAACAGAGCCATGATGTCTGCTAATTGATGGAATCTTGCTTCACATCTCCTGATGGCCACTCCCAATGGCTTCATGAAAATGTTAAGAGCACAGGGGACAAGATGGAACTTTGGAGGCCCCCACAAAACAACTCCCATGGGACCAAACAAATCCCACCATCTCACAGCTGCTCTTTGAAACCAACCCTGCGGATAGAAGTGGAAGCACTGAAAGAATGTGCTTCCAATGTCCGATCCACAGTTGATCAAAGAGAATGCAATGGTCAAGCTTATCAAAAGGCACTTATGTAGGGATCAAAGATTACCAACAGGGTTGCGGATTGAAATGAGTTGAGGTAATCCGCTTTCTCTAGGCATGCCTAAAGTTGGACAGCTGCCACCACCTCTAAATTCTTGGTTTTGTAGTAAAATCATTTGTATTTAATACTGTCATACTGAGGATACAGATGTACTCTTCTCCAAAGAACGAAAAATTGTAATAGTACTCTTTACTAGCACTGGGTAATATACTAGGGTCTTATAAATGAAACTTAATCAGTTGAGCAAGCAAATGAAAAAAAGCAGCATTGAAGATGAAATGTGTTCTATTTCTTCCTAGGAAGAGACAGCAAATCACGCTAATGCTTGCTTTCAAATGCAAACGCTGCAGGACCACTCTTTATGTGTAAAGTAAGAAAATGGAAATGAGGTGGCATTAAGAGGTATTTAGGTAAAGTGCATCTGGCAACAAGAATGGCATGATTTACCTATCTGCAATATTTACCATTTTCATTCCAGGGACAAAAATGATCTGGGATACATCTATTAACTGTTCACACAGTCAGTTCTATACGTACAAGTCAGTAGTACCTCAGAGTCTTAATCCTAGGTAAATAATAATAATAATAATAATAATAATAATAATAATAATAATAATAATATATTCTTTATACCCTGCCCATCTGGCTGGGCTTCCCCAGCCACTCTGGGAGACTTCCAACAAAATATTAAAATACAGTAATACATCAAACAGTAAAAGCTTCCCTAAACAGGGCTGCCTTCAGATGTCTTCTAAACTACCAGATGTCTGGTAGTTGTTGTTCTCTTTGACATCTGCTGGGAGGGTGTTCCACAGGGCGGGTGCTACAACTGAGAAGGCCCTCTGCCTGGTTCCCTGTAACTTCGCTTCTCAGAGTGTGGGAACCGCCAGAAGGGCCTCGGTGCTGGACCGCAGTGTTCGGGCTGAACAATGGGGGTGGAGACGCTCCTTCAGATATACTGGACCGAGGCCGGTTAGGGTTTTAAAGGTCAGCACCAACAGTTTGAATTGTGCTTGGAACCGTACTGGGAGCCAATGTAGGTCTTTCAAGACTGGTGCTATGTGGTCTCGGCGGCCACTCCTAGTCACCAGTCTAGCTGCTGCGTTCTGGATTAGTAGTAGTTTCTGGGTCACCTTCAAAGGTAGCCCGATGTAGAGTGATTTGCAGTAGTCCAAGTGGGAGATAACAAGAGCATGCACCACTCTGGCGAGGCAGTCTGCGGGCAGGTAAGATCTCAGCCTGCTTACCAGATGGAGCTGGTAAACAGCTGCCCTGGACACATGGGCTGTGGGATATAACAATATAACACAAAATGGTTGCCATGGAGCTGTGGCGTAACACAAAGTGATTGTCACATCTAAAAAAGCCACTACACATTAAAGGTTTGAAGAAGCTTGAGATGGCAATGTTGCCCAACACCTCAATCCTATTTACTAAGAAGTAAATCTTGAAAATAATTGACGTGTATGTGGCTGAAAAATCAGGGGACCAGTTGGGCCATCAGTCTAGTGATTCTGGAAAACTGTCATTACGATACAAATTTTTGTTACTCTAATTTCTTTTTTGTAATCCTGTACATTTAGGATTTTTACTACAGAAGTGGAGATCTTCTTCTATAAAACATCTCTCTGGCATTTACTGGTAAATCTACTTCATTTATTTATATGCTTCTTAAGAACAAAGCAGTCTCAAAGCATTCTGAGTATCCTAAAAGTTGTGCTGTGCTTCAGCAAGTGTAGGTGGACTGCACATATAGATTTTACAAAAAGAAAAGAAAAGGGGGCTAAATGTCCTGCACCTATTTTTGAGCAGATATATTTAATACCAATATAGTGAGTGTTATCTCATGTTAGTCTACTCAGACCATACTCATTAATTTAATCAACTGACATTTATGGGCCGACCAAGTGTGGTTAGCATTGGCAGCAAGTAATAACGCTTGAAAGAGTAGCATCATGTAGGGCATAATATACAATTTCAGGATTGGATAAAATTGTGGAAAGTAAATTTGAAGTTTACAGATTGCATATTGCGTGGACAGGCGGAGCCCCCAGATCCCGAGCGGTCCCCCCCGTCATGTGGAATAACGACTCGAGACAATGTGCTATGGGATTAAATTGGCCACAACTTTATTAAATTTCATAAAGACCTTGGCTCAGGCATTGGGCGTTCTCCCTCCCCAGTCCCCAGCCAGGGACCTAGGGAGCATCAGGGTTATCCAGTGTGTGTGGGGGGGGGAATGGGCTGGCTCTGGAGAACATATGTTCAAGCAGAGATAGCCGCCCCCACTATGCTGCCGCCACAGGGGAGAGCAATGACGACCTTTCGGCACACAGCCAAAGCCTCCCTTCAGAAACCCCTTTAATGGGGAACCCTGATATCGCCGCCGCAAAGAGGAAGATGGACTAAAGGATTCCGCCCAAGGCCTGATACCGCCAAAGTTGTGACGTTTTGCTACGGGAAAGGCGAAACCTGCCAATGCAGGGAAATTCCTTTCCGGCCCTTTAACAGCGACCTTACGTAGCAGCGCCCACATACCTGTGAAGAAAAGTTAACCTGCGAAACCTGTGAAGAAAAGTTAACCTGCAAAATAAGACATTAACTGAGGGTGGGTAGGGTGGGAGAAGCTCTGTAGCCAAGTGAGGATTCCCAGGTAAGATCCTCCCTCTAGTGTGTGGGCAGGTAATCCCTCCCCTACCTGGCCTGGTCTCCTTGGCAACGCTTCCCCCAGGTGGGATTGGACAAATGACTGAGGTAGGCGGAGACCTCCAGGTATCCCACCTGAGGGAAGGCAAGGCCAAGCCTATGCTGTTGGGGCCGCTCCAGATCTAGGGGCTGCACGCGTCCACGCAAAGGGCGCCCCCCGTTTTAAGCGGGGAGCGGTCATTATTGAGAGAGAATTATATGAAAATGATGTACAGGTGGTATTTATCACCGGTTAAATTGGCAAAAATGTATAAAAACGAAAAGAAAGAGTGTTGGAGATGTGAAACAGAAGGTACGTTCTATCATATGTGGTGGGATTGTAAGAAGGTAAAATCCTACTGGGAAATGATATACAATGAATTGAAGAAAATGTTAAAAATAACTTTTGTAAAAAAAACAACCAGAAGCCTTTTTATTAGGTATTTTAGGTCAAGACATACCAAAAGAAACGAGGGCTTTATTTATGTATGCCACTACAGCAGCAAGAATGTTGAATGCACAAAATTGGAAGACTGGAGAAATACCAACTAAAGAACAGTGGCAAGAGAAGTTGATGAACTATGCAGAAATGGCAAAAATGACAGAAAGACTAAGAGAAAAAGACAACAGAGACTTTGAAAAAGATTGGGAACCATTCATATTATATTTGCAGAAACAAAGAAAGGCAATAGACTTGATGGCAGGATTTAAATAAACATCCACATTATTAGCATCAGAAAATGTTTGGAAGATAGTGAAATAAGATGATGTATTTAATGTTATTTTTATGTTTTTAAGGTTTGATGTTATGTTATTAATAACTTTTTCTGTTGAGAGATAGCCAAGCAGGTGAAAATGGAAACAAACCAGAAACGCAAGTTGGGGAAAGTCTTGGAGTAGAGGGAGGAATATATAGTAAACGTTAAGAATTTGAGATGTATGTAATGAATGAAAATGAAAAATGATTTTTTTAAAAAAAAAAAGAAAGAAAGTGTAGCATCATGTTTTGCTTTAGAGAAAAGGTAAAGGGGGTAGATGGAGAGAGATGTACAAACAGAACTATATATAGTTATTTATCTCTATCTCCATAAAGAGCGCCGTCGTTAAACTGCTGATGCCACAACAATTATGTCAAATTAGAGAATCTTACCTACTGTGGAATTTAAAAACCTCTATTACAGATGAGAAGTCATGCATTATGCATTTAAGAAGGTATCAAACACGGTGCCTTGCGTGATCAGATGAAAGGAAGGTGGCAATTAGGAGAATCAAACCTGCAATAACATTCCTTAAGAGATGCCTTTGTTGGTATGCAACATGATGCAGGTCTCCTTGACTAAGAGAGCAAAACCATGGAACACCTTCAAGGAGGACCACCAAACAACTTCCTTTATCCCGAAAATAGGCAAGGGATTTCTACACTGCCTTGATCTCATCAAACAGAATAACTGAGTAAATGACCACATTTACAGCACACATTGCACAAGCAGATGGCACCTAAGTTGACAAGGACTGTGTGCATCAGAAGGCTGATCAGAAGCACAAAAACGGCAAGAAGCTGCCCCAGAGGCACATCACTGTAAGGGCATGCTAATGTGAAGAGTGCAAGCAACCAGCAACACAGCAAAGCACACCATTACAGCATTTAAACACAGGGCTTTCTTTCTTTTCAATCCGCACTAAAAACAATCTGTTTAAACGGCTATGCCTGAGGCACGCACACACCCCTTAGACTGCAAATTTGACTGCAAAGCTGAATGGATTTTTGGTTTGGTTTTTGGCATGTCTGGGACTAAAAAAAATGGGGGAAGGACTTACTGTATAGGGATGTAAAGGGAAGTCCTCTTTCTGCAATTAATTCAGTGCGCATTTATAAGCAGGGCTACATAATTCACAAGTAGATAAATAGGTACCACTCCAGCAGGAAGGTAAACGGCATTTCCGTGCACTGCTCTGGTTTGCCAGAAGCGGCTTAGTCATGCTGGCCTCATGACCCAGAAGCTGTACACCGGCTCCCTCGGCCAGTAAAGCGAGATGAGCACCACAACCCCAGAGTCGTCCACGACTGGACCTAATGGTCAGGGGTCCCTTTACCTTTACATAATTCAAAGTTTCTGAAACAACACAACAAAACACAGCCATCTTTCAAAATTCTCTGAATTTTGCAAGGTAGGTCTTCCACCAAGTAATGTGTCCTTCCTCTCTCTCTCTCTCTCTCTCTCTCTCTCTCTCTCTCTCTCTCTCTCTCCCACACACACATGTAAAAGTGTGCATAAGAATACATTTATTCTGAAAACAACATATAAACATGCCGTATTAGGGCAATTTGCCTTGAAAAAATGTGTATATTAGGCAAAACTCTATATAAATTAGGAGAAATCACACAAAAAGCTACTGAATTTTCAGGAATATTTTTTTGATGCAAATTTATGTGAAAATGTGGAAACTGAACAAAACAAAAATTGGCAGGTTTGCTATCCCTAGCAAGGGAGTCAAGAACCTGGCAGTCCACAACACTTTACTTATGGGCTGTGTTTGTCTTAAATAGTCATATGGGGGTGACCTGAACCAAAATATTAACTGCTCACCTCAGTTTTAGAGAAAACAAATGGAATTCCTCATTTACAGATATATACATTTGGGTGAATCTATTTCTAAGGCTGTCAATACATAGTTTGGGAACTCTGACAGCTACATTTTCCTGCTGTAATAATGCATAATGTGTACACCATGTAGATTTATTATTCAAATATAACAGCTAGTGAGAAGCCACATTACTCAGACTTTTTCCAGCATTGGGGGAGAGGAGTGCGAAAATGCTCAAACTCAATTTTCAGGGAAGAGCTTTCAGAACTTCAGATCAGGCTTGAGGACAAGGTAGATGAGTTCTCCATTCCCACCCTTTTAATAGAAAAACTTCTTTTGGACCATTAGAGGCAGCCATGTTTATTACCCATGAGCATCAGTGACAACAATGCTATGTTGTGATACACAGCACAATATCAATGGGACATTCTGAAATGAAAAGGAAGTATAACTATTTATTTTTAAAAAGCCACTTCTTACAAAACAAACCTCTAAGCAGTGTACCTAAAACAATAATAAAATAGCTACCACTTAGAGAAGGGACACGGGTAGTGCTGTGGGTTAAACCACAGAGCCTAGGGATTGCCGATCAGAAGGTTGGCGGTTCGAATCCCCGTGATGGGGTGAGCTCAGCCCCCCAATGAAATATTTGAGGGGTCTGGGACCCCCAAATTTTGGGGGCATTGCCATTCAAATAGTGTCCATGCAGGGCAGGGCTTACTCCCCCCCCCATATTTTATTCAAGTTGCAACCCATGAAAATAGTAATGGATGATTGAGCATCTGTTAGGAAAACAACCACCCATATTTAGAATTTTTTTTGGGGGGGGGCAATCAATTCACATGCATGAGACTCCCAGGATTAGAAACAATTCACATTATAGCTATTGCACTAAAAGCAGGGTTACAAAATAAGAGGTTAAGCCAGGGAGCTCTGTGTACTGGAGGGAACCTAACAAACACCTTCAACTATCACCTATGGCGGAGAACCACTACTGTACCAAGATCACTAAATCGATGAAATATTGAATGGCATCTGTAAGGCTAAGACTCCGTGTGTGGCTTGCATCCTTCCAAATGGTTTTGTTTCTGCATCACATGTGGCAGAACGAGCCAGCTTCCATACCAGTCTAACACTACCCCAGAAGCAGATACACTGAGTTGCACCCAACATTTGGGGGATGACTGTTGTTAGAATTCCTGCTCCGTGATTGCAGTTATGGGATTGTTGTCTATCACATGACGGTATATGTTTTGACTCCACAAAGTGGGAAGTGACGGAGACAGGAAGTTTGTGTTACTGTGTTCCGCGAAGTGGGACTATTGTCCTTTGTCCTTTTCTCTTTGCTGCCTGATGCTAGAGAGAGAGGGAGCCATGTTGCAGTGCTCTCTGTGTGTTTATACAGTGGTACCTCGGGTTAAGAACTTAATTCATTCTGGAGGTCTGTTCTTAAC
This sequence comes from Podarcis muralis, assembly GCF_964188315.1. NCBI lineage: Eukaryota > Metazoa > Chordata > Lepidosauria > Squamata > Lacertidae > Podarcis > Podarcis muralis. The sequence continues at coordinate 18,647,750 of NC_135664.1, read as the reverse complement.
CTGAAACTGTTCTTAACCTGAGGTACCACTTTAGCTAATGGGGCCTCCCGCTGCCGCCGTACGATTTCTGTTCTCATCCTGAAGCAAAGTTCTTAACCCGAGGTACTATTTCTGGGATAGGAGAGTCTGTAACCTGAAGTGTCTGTAACCTGAAGCGTCTGTAACCTGAGGTACCACTGTATGTAAATAAAGCAGATTAGCCAAAATCTGAGTTGCTGAGGTCTGTTACGCAAGTGGCGCAAACTCTGCAGATCCCTAAGTGTGCTGATGTCCCTTGCTGTGATGTTCGGGCTGAAGAAAGCTTATGAAGCTCCTGAACGATCGACCAGGAGGGAGGGAACATGCCATTTGGGCATGTGTCTCTGCCAGGATTCTACTCGAGTGTAGGCTGAACTCCTAACAACTGTCACACGTGAAACAAGCATGTGGACCCGGAGGCATGGCAGAGGTTCGTGACCCATTGGGAGACAGCACAGCTTCAGAGCTAGGAAAGGGAGCTGACTTTCACTGCTGCTCCAGGCATCCTCGTGGGGGCTCTACCCATGCAGTTAACCCCCCCCCCCGATGCTTCAAACAGTCCTGGCCACCCCTTCACGAGGAAGGCGCTAGGTGAGTGGTGATGGGGCTGCAATGATGTGGGTCTCCTGTCCTGGATTAGTTCAGAAATACTGAGCAGCTTGGAAGTTTGGCAAATCTGAACCTGCCAGATTACGCCGTGGCAATGCTTCTCACACTGCCTATATTGGCGGTGGGTGGAAAGAGTGGGAAGGACTGCAAACAATGGGAAACCTTTTCCCCCACACCAACAAAAGGAAACACAACAGAACAGGGTGAAAAGCAAAGGGCAAAGATGCAACAATTGTGTCGGAATGCTGTAAGGGCACAGCTTATTTTCCAGAGCTGTCTGGAGCGGCAGGTTATGGTTCAGTGCAATGTCTTTTCTTCTATCCTTGAAAAGCATTCTGCGAACAAGATGGATGCATTTTAAGCTATGGAGAGACTGCTTTCTCCTTCTCTCAGTCAAACAGAGTACTGTTGTTCCGCACCACTCAAAAAGTGCCCCAGGGGTTACTCAGCAGAACTTAGCATGAAGTGTGGCAAACACACACCGTTGGCATTGTGTTTGCTAAAGAATCAACAAGACGCAAACACAAATAGATAAGCAGAAAGACTGAACTTCAGAGTAGAAAGACCAGGTAAGATGTACCGTAATTTTCGCTCCAAAACACGCACTTTTTTGCTCCTAGAAAGTAAGGGAAAATGCCTGTGCGTGTTACGGAGCGAATGCACTCCACCGGAGCCATGGCTGCCGTCAGTCAAGCAAAGCGGGAGCCGCTTGCAGGGCTTTGCACGGCTCTAGCTTTGCTTGCTTTACAGCCAGGAGGAGGGGGAGGAGCCAAGGAGGAGGGAGGGAAGGAGAGCCATGGCAGCAAAGCGGGCAGCAGCCGCTTACACGGGAGGAGGGACAGACGGGAGCCATAGCGAGCCGGAAAAAGCGCCGCGTAGCCAGCAACAGCTGCTGCAGCCTCAGCTAGCAAAGGTCTGTGCGCTCTCTAAACGGAGCAATGGGGCTGCAGAGGGACGGCAGGGCACAGGAGGGCTCTGAGCCACGAGCGCAGTGAAAACCAGTAAAAAGGTTTTTAAAAAGGCTGCTGGGGACAGGAGGGCACGGGATGAGGGAGAGGGGGAAATTACGATTCTCCCAGCATCTCAGCTGATCCGCTGAGCAGGACTTGGGCCATTAGCTGTGTAAAGCAGCAAAGAGGGAGAGAAGGAGCAAAGCGGGAGGGGAAAGGAACTGCTTACACTGCTGTAAGTGGCTGCTGTCCGGTTGGCAACAGTGCTCTTTCCCTCCCCCCTCCCCGCTCAGCTCGCTGAAAAGCTCCTTTTCCACACACCCCACGCGAGCTCCTTCTCCCCTTAAACCCCTCTCCTGCATCATTAGCCGCATCCTTCTCCACACACCCCACGCGTGTTCCTTCTCCCCTTAAACCCCTCTTCTGCATTATTAGCAGCATCCTTCTCCACACACCCCACGCATGTTCCTTCTTCCCTTAAACCCCTCTTCTGCATTATTAGCAGCATCCTTCTCCACACACCCCACACGTGCTCCTTGTCCCTTGAATGCTTTTCCTTCCCTCCCCACTTAAAACATGGTTACAAAGCACGGATCCACATGGATCCTCAGGATTTTTGCACTGGGTCACCCCAAGTTCACCATCAGATCACATAGCATATCCATGGCTACAGCCTGCACCAAAACACACACACACACACTGTTTCATGGGGTTGCAATGGCGCAAAAATGTGGTTACAAAGCATGGATCCACGTGGATCCTCAGGATTTTTGCATTGGGCTACCCCAAACTCACCGTCAGATCACGTCTGTGGCCACAGCATGAACCACAAAAATCATACATCCACTGTTTCATTTAGAATATTTTTTTCTTGTTTTCCTCCTCTAAAAACTATGTGCGTGTTATGGTCAGGTGCATGTTATAGAGCAAAAAATACGGTATTTTCTAGAATGCAGCTATTGATTATCACCCCTCCTGTTTTGAATAAGTATTGTGCAGACGTCAGTTCAGGGAGAGAATGCTAAAGATTAAAGCACGGTAACGTTTAAAAATTTCACTTTAAAAATAAAGCAGCCAACCAAAGTCAGAGACACACATTCATTCATTTTCAGCCCCGGGTTTTAAAGCGCTGAGCTGCAATTGTGCCATTTGTTTTGTCAACTCTCTGTAGCCGACTAGGAATGATCATGTTCCAAGGCCACCGGATTTAAATGACAGCCATGTACTGCAACAAAGAATGACCTTTTAGTAGTTGACTACTAAATCTCTTTAGTGGTCCCCAAGTGTTCAGAAATGCCCTAATTTCTATGCACCCTTCAAGCTATGCAGCATCTGCTAAGAGCAGCCAAACTAGCAGTTCATATGGCTGTCTAAAATGGCAGAATTTGAGGACCTTTAAGCTAATTGAGGCAATGATTGGGAATGAGACATAAATACCATCACACCATGCCCTTAGGAAGACATGTTCTGAGATGGTGAAATTCCTAGCCAAAATTTGAATCAATTTCACCTACCGTACATTTTTAACTGATGCTAGCAAATTATTTTACTGGTGAATTTTTTTTAATAACAGTAACAACAACAACAATTCTCTAAACAAAAGAACAAGCACCTTCTTTGCTTTTAAATCAAAGGATGACAGATGTTTTCAGAGTAAATTACTGCAGCATTAAGCACACAGTGATGAAGAGCCCGCAACAAAGTCTAACTGCGAAGGTTTGTAGTTTTATTTTTGGTGTGAGGCCAGAGATGTTACAAACTTGCCCCTATTTTCATCTGTATTTAGAGAGCATGCTATGTTCATGAGCATGCAACAGCGAGACTGGTGACTGGGAGTGGCTGCCGAGACCATATAACACCGGTCCTGAAAGACCTACATTGGCTCCCAGTACGTTTCCGAGCACAATTCAAAGTGTTGGTCCTGACCTTTAAAGCCCTGAATGGCCTCGGCCGAGTGTACCTGAAAGAGTGTCTCCACCGCCATCATTCAGCCTGGACACTGAGCCCCAGCTCCCAGGGCCTTCTGACAGTTCCCTCACTGAGAGAAGTGAGGTTACAGAGAACCAGGCAGAGGACCTTCTCGGTAGTGGCGCCTGCCCTGTGGAATGTCCTCCCATCAGATGTCAAGGAAATAAACAACTATCTGACTTTTAGAAGACATCTGAAGGCAGCCCTGTTCAGGGAAGTTTAATGTTTGATTCTATTTTTAATATTCTGTTGGGAGCCACCCAGAGTGGTGGAAACCCAGCCAGATGGGTGGGGTATAAATGATAATGATGATCATGATCATGCACATGCACATGCATGGACTCTGAAGAGGTCATGCTAATTACTTAGGCATAGCAATTAATAATTAGTGCCTATCATTTTCTACTTTTAGTTAATGACTTGTATCAAACTCAGAGTGGACCCACTGAAGTTAATGAACCTCAGTTAGTCAAGTCCTTTTTTTCAATTAGTCAAGGGTTAGACAAACTCATTGAGAATATGGCTATTGATGCTTACTAAACACAATGGCTATGGTCTGCCTTCACTGTCAGAAGCATTATGTTTCTGAAAGCCAGGAGCTGGGAATCACAAGTGGGCAGAGGGATGTAGTCCTTGAGTCCTGGTTTCTGGCTTCCAATAGGCATTTGGTTGGCCAACGTGAGATGCTGACCTAGATGGGTCATTGGCCCAATCCAACAGCTTTCTTGCATTTACTCTGCATAGGAATAAAATTGGATACAGTGGTTCCTTGGGTTACATACGCGTCAGGTTACATACGCTTCAGGTTACAGACTCCGCTAACCCAGAAGTTGTGCTTCAGGTTAAGAACTTTGCTTCAGGATGAGAACAGAAATCGTGCTTCAGCGGCATGGCAGCAGCAGGAGGCCCCATTAGCTAAAGTGGTGCTTCAGGTTAAGAACAGTTTCAGGTTAAGTACGGACCTCCGGAACGAATTAAGTACTTAACCCGAGGTACCACTGTACATCCCAACAAATCTCCTGGCATGGATATTCTAATTTATTGTGGCACTGGAAGTGTAAAACAGCCTCCCTTCTATGCAGGCAATAGTGGAGACTGTAGCATCTTTGTGATATATTGTTTATTTGCACATATATAAAGCCCGAGCCTGCGATGGAGAGGTTCACAGCATTAACACCCAAAAGGGTCTTGCTTCTTCCACAGCAGCAGCCTTGGATTCATCTTAACACTTGAATAATTTGTGCTGTTCTTTAGGAATGGAATTCAAATGTGAATTTGATGTCCAGTTCTGCCCATTGGAGCAAAATTCAGAGTTGATAACATTTACCTTGAGGAGTGATTTCTGCCCAACAAACCAAACAATGAAAAAAAGGCCTAGGCAAACCGTGAGGGAGACAATTAACTCCCTAGCCAGATGTTTACCAGAATTCAATTAATTGCTCACTTTTAAAAGCATGTTTAGTTGCTGGGATGGTGTTGTAAATGTGTCTTGAACTAATTCTGTTTCTCTTTTATATAAAGACCTCCTATGAGGATAGTTTGAGGAGTTATTCCTTAAAAGGGGGGTTACAACCGTACTACTCTCATAAGTTTTTTTCCTGCACAATTAACCCAGCCTAGCTTCTAATACACATCCCATCACCACTTGGCAGATGAAATTGGGATATGCTTGTGTACTTTTAATACCACTATTTTCACATTAAAGACCACAAACTTAGGCTGGGTCAATCATGAATACACAGCAATTCCAATTCCTATGGGCCAGGTCCGCAGCAAGTTTGCTAAATATGTGTTCTGTTCCATTTTAGAAAATGCTTTTCATTTATAATCAACCCTTTACTTATTTCCTGGGCATGACATTACTGAAACCGAATCTCAACAAGTCATTTCATGTTCCCTGTCAGCTACCATCACTTTGCAGCCAGACCAATCTGCTCCACTTTTGCACTTTGCAGTCAGATCAGTCCCAATATTTGCTCATTCGGCTAATAAAATGAATGTAGATGTACCTAAAAATAAAACTTTAATAATTTATGCTGTTATGCATTATTGTGTAAACAAACTTTTAACAAAAGTTTTATTCTTTTAATAAAAGAAAAAGGTTAAATTCCAGCCATAACTGAGGCCAAGACATGGCAGAGGTTACCAACAAACCTGGATTTTTTTTAAAAAAAAGGCAATATGATGAAGAGTATCCAGAATATTTGGTAGATTCAGGTTGTGTGCTTGAAACTGGGGCAATTGGAGCCATTCCAGTTCCAACAGGATGGATTCCAAAAAGCAGCATGTCATCTCAAAAGAGAAACAGAATTTGGACAACCCCTTTTGAATTTAACAAAATCAATTATATCAGCAGAGATTCCTAAAAAGGACCATCTGGCGTTGCATCTTGACACTGCCAGACAGCAACAAAAGGAGGGAAGGGGAGAATCAGAGGCTCTGTATATCTTGCTTTCTCCCAAGTGGATCTGTTTTGTGGGGGGAACCCTGTATAGTCCAACAAGTTAACAAGAAAGCTTCTTTTGTGTTGTTGTTTTTTGATTGGTGACATTTAGGCTGAGTTGAATATTCAAAAAGTACAAAAAAGTTTGCAGCCTTCATGAGCAGGATAGCACATATTGTCCAGTGAATAAATTAAGAAAGCAAATGGGGAAATGATATATCTGTTTTCCAGAAAGTTGCCATTGGCCAATTTTCTAAGCTCCATTTTATTAACAAGTTGAGGCTAACAACCCCCCTCTGCCTCTCCCTCCCCCCCCCAAAAAAAAAAAATTAAAGGAAGTGCAGATCACTTATTCTGAGTAATACTGGGGTGACTACCTAAAGTGTATAGATCAACTCATCAACAAAAGACATGTCGGACCAGGAACCATAACCACAGCGGAATACGAATGCATCTCTAACAGAAGAAAGGTCAACAGCGAAATCATTCTCAAACACAGTAGTATTCTATCTTTTTGACCAAACAACCCTTGTTTAGCCCACCTAGGCAACTGGAGGCCCCCTTAATTTTTTACCACATATACCGGTATGTATTGTGATTCTGCTGCTGCTGTGGTGCTCCTTTAGGTCAGCTCGGGCCCTAACCCACCAGCCGAAGTCCAATTCTGCAACCATCAGCACATAAAGAACAAATTATGGATAATACAAAACTACCTTAGCTTTTTTACATAAGAGGCAATATGTTGGCGGAAATGTAATAAGGATAATGCTTCTTTGAAACATTTGCTTATGCTTATGAAGTTTTGGGAGAAAGTATTAGTTTGCATAAATATTATATGGGGGGGAGGAAACTGATACTGTCAGAGGATAATTTTATTTTGAATTATGTACCTGCTATATGGAATTTGGCAACTGCCCAATGTAAATTGATTCTTTGCGGCCTCACCATGGCTAAAAGGCTGATATTGAACCACTGGAAATATAAATCTATGCCCTCCTTTAATCAATGGATAGAAGATATGACAACATATGAATGGATAGCTTCTAGCAAAGGTTTTCAACCTTTTTTTATTCCATGGCTCCCTTGGCCAACTACATTCTTTCTGCAGCACCCCTGTGGGGCTCAGGGGCCCAGTTATGTCACCCCTCGCCTGCAGAGCTGGCAGCCTCTCACCCTTTTTTGAACACCCTCCCTTGTGGAGTGTTCCCTCAGCCTCCTCTCCCCTCTCCTTGGGAGTCCTCTGGGCTACTGCTGCCCCTGGTCTCTGAGCTGCCCCCTCTGCCCCAAAGAGAGGTGCCTCCTCACACTGCCCCACAGGGGCCTGGGACTTGTCTGTCCATTCCCAACAGCAAGGGCTAGTGGACTGGCTGCTGGGCTCCCTCGCCCGCTTGCTTGCTTACGCCAAGGCTGCCTCAGCTCCTGGCAACCAGCACCCCCTGGCCAGCCCCAGAGGCACCATTCGCCTGGGGAGCTTGTAGTCTGGGTGGCTGCAACAAACAGGTGTGCAAGACTTTGGGAGGCAGAGATGCAAGAGGGCATCAGAGAAGGGAGGGAAGGGAAGAAAGAGGGATGGAGGCCAGTGTTGCCCATGGCACACCTGACCATCATGCAAGGCATACAAACTTCTGGGAGGCTGATTCATGTTGTTGTTGTTGTTTAGTCGTTTAGTCATGTCCGACTCTTCGTAACCCCATGGACCAGAGCACGCCAGGCACCTCTGTCCTCCACTACCTCCCGCCCTCCTGATTCATGAGAGGGCATCAAAGAAAGGAGGGAAGCAAAGAGGGACAAAGGTCAGTGTTGCCCACAGCACCCCTGATCATCATTCAAGGCACTCTACGGTGCCACGACACACAGGTTGAAAACCACTGGCTTATGGATACAGATTGTGTATGGACACATATCATGACATTTGGAATGCATTTATATACAAAAATAGTAAGCTATAAATAAATAAATGTATATTTATTACAATAATAATTTCACTTATATGCCTTTGGATTAGACAAGTATGTAAGAATTATAGTATTTTTCCTCTTCTCTTCTTTTTGTATTTTTATGCAATTTTTGTTCCCTTTTTATTTTTCCCTTTTTTGTTTAATTGAAATATTTTCAATAAAATATGAATATTAAAAGCAGGACAAAATATAAATATTAAAAGCAGAACCAAAAAAGAGGAAACATAAGACTTTAGGTTTCCATTCTTAAGGAAATCGACCCTGAGTGCTCACTGGAAGGACAGATCGTGAAGCTGAGGCTCCAATACTTTGGCCACCTCATGAGAAGAGAAGACTCCCTGGAAAAGACCCTGATGTTGGGAAAGATGGGGGGCACAAGGAGAAGGGGACGACAGAGGACGAGATGGTTGGATAGTGGTCTCGAAGCTACAAACACGAGTCTGACCAAACTGCGGGAGGCAGTGGAAGACAGGAGTGCCTGGCATGCTCTGGTCCATGGGGTCACGAAGAGTCGGGCACGAGTAAACGACTAAACAACAAGAAGACCTTGGAAAAGAGATGGGCTGTAGGGTGTCTAGTACTCCCCTTATTATTTGTTGTCGTTGTTGCTAATTTTCAAATGAAATTTATCCAATGTTCTAGACCAAAAACAAAATTAAGATTATTGGTCTTTGTAGTTTAGGGATTCTAAAACCTAAGAAGAAACCGCAGCGATATGCAGCTGTTCTCTTAGTGGAACAGCAATCAAGATAGCTAGAGCATGAGGACCACTTATGAGGTTCAAATATTTTTCTCTCTAGCAGTTACAGCATTTGTCGTGGAATTAGCATTGCCCCGAGCAGCATAGCATTTATCAGGGAGTTTCTAATACTGCATGTTGATGAGAATGCATCAGAGGCACAGGTGAATTTGTATACTTTATGTCACTTTTGCTTCAGACGATTTTAAATGAAGACATGGCATATACCCCAACTCCAGTCTTCCATTCCCCCAGGCCTTAGGTTTTTGCAACATTGCTGCATTAATTTCAAAGGATCTTTTTGATTATAGCAGTTTAAGACACAGATGCAAAAGCCTAAATCTCATATAATTAGGAACCCATTTCCTGTGGTGGTGCTTTCTTTCTTTCAAGCCATTTGTAGTTTCCTTTCTTCCTCTGACCTCAATAAAAGGCCATTTAAACAACTTTGTTGAACAACGGGGTGATGCTCCTGAGAAGCTGCTTTTCAAATTGTTGACTTTAATCAGGTCCAATTTTTTCTGAGTTCATCATTTTCCACAGCTAATTGCCTTACATAAGTTTGCCTTCCAAATAAGACTCTGTGGTAACTGCTTTTAGGTTATGTAACGTACAGCAGGGCCAAGTACTCTTAATGGCTTTTTTATGTAGCCGCTGCTGTGAAATCTGTATTTTTCCCTTCCTGTGTTTTAATGTACAGGACCTGTAAGCTCTATGAAACTTCTCCTCTTCAAGCAAAGGGTCATCCTAAAAAAACCCTATAGTATTATGCATTTACAGTGGTACCTCAGGTTACAGACGCTTCAGGTTACAGACTCTGCCAACCCAGAAATAGTACCTCGGATTAAGAACTTTGTTTCAGGATGAGAACAGAAATCGTACGGCGGAAGCGAGAGGCCCCATTAGCTAAAGTGGTACCTCAGGTTAAGTACTATTTCAGGTTAAGAACGGACCTCCAGAACAAATTAGTTCTTAATCCGAGGTACCACTGTAGTTTAAAGTGAAAGACATCTACACACACACACACACACACACACACACACACACACATACTTATGGCCACGTGAACTTCATCTTGGGATAAGAGAACTGAAAATAATTATAATATATTCCACACCTGGCCACCAATGTGCCCCTTTGGTTTCAGATAGTACATGGATAGACGTGTCTATAAAGCCCAGGACACAAATTTTCACGGCTCTCTAGCAGCTATGGTGGCTCCCTTAACCAGAAGGAATGTATTTAGCATTAACTCTAGGAGTGTAGACTCGATTCTGTCCATACAAAGTCTCCTAGGAGGCTTTAGCATGACCCTCAGCCACCTCACAACACTAAAAGGTAAAAAAAAAGGTAAAAGACCCATGGACAGTTAAGTCCAGTCAAAGGTGACTATGGGGTTGCAGCGCTCATCTCACTTTCAGGCCAAGGGAGCCAGCGTTTGTCCACAGACAGCTTTCCGGGTCATGTGGCTAGCATGACTAAACCGCTTCTGGAGTAACAGGACACTGTGACGGAAACCAGAGTGCATGGAAACGCCGTTTACCTTCCCGCCACAGTGGTACCAATTTATCTACTCACACTGGTGTGCTTTCGAACGGCAGGTTGTCAGGAGCTGGGACAGAGCAACGGGACCTCACCCCGTTACAGGGATTCAAACCGCCAACCTTCCGATCAGCAAGCCCAAGAGGCTCAGTGGTTTAGACCATAGGTAAGCTCAACCCCACACCCATGAGAAGTCTAAAGTGCCCTGCAAAGGAGGAAGGAAAATGGAAGTGTATTTTTGTAGGGGTGGGGGTGGGGAAACTTTCAGGAAATTGAAGGACTGGTATTTAGATGAATTTTAAGAGTCAACTAATGAATATGTCATCTGTTTTGCCAAAATAGCAAGTTACACAAGCATTGGTTTTGCAAACCACTAGCAAGTGATCACTGGATAATCATTTGGACATCTCTGAGACACTAAAAACTAATTTATAGCTAAATGACTATCCATATATTATTATTATTATTATTATTATTATTATTATTATTATTATTATTATTATTTATTATTATTATTATTATTATTATTATTATTATTATTATTATTAAATCTTATCTCCCCACCAGTGCCCCAGTGATGGAAGAAATATCAGTTTGTCAGAGTAGTGCAGAAAACTACTGATATCTTCCTGCCTCAGTAAGTTACATTAAAATCATTCATTGATTTCTGAGTGGTGGAAAACTTTAGTATCTCTGAGCCTCTTTTCTCCTATAAAAACTGAAATGCTTCCTTTCTTTTGGAAAAAAAAGACAGGAAACCAGTACAGTATTCATCTGTTCACTCAAAACAGAGCTGTTTTAGGCACTAATATAATAAATGATATCTTTATTATCTGTTGAATGAACATGATTCATCCACCTGTCAAAACTTGTAAGAATAGGTAATGCAAGGAAATTAAAGTAGTTCTTTTCAGCGAATAGGGATGTACTTTAGACAGTCATCTATCCTCAGCCAATTCTGGTGCAGCCTGCCATTGTAACTTAATTTTACCCAGAGGTTCATAAAACATCTGCTTTAATCATGCGGCCAATTTCATTCTTTACACTACAGAACGGCAACCATCATGACATTAAGGAAAACTCTGTTTCCAGAAGCTCCGAAGTTTTAATGCCTTGCTGTAGAAGTGCGGAGCCAAAGGTTATATATTGGACAGTCTGTTTTTTGTAGAAATGTTCCATTTCTAATTTCAGCAGCCTTCGTGACATTTGCCTATATGCTGGGGATATGCTGTTTGATGGCTTGAGGGCTTGACCTCCTTCCCCCTATAACCAGATGATTGCAAAGTTCTGCACTGCTTGAATTGGGTTCCTTTTCTTGTTGCAAGAGGTGTAGCGAAAGACAGCATAGACATGACTTGACAAAACAAGGAAATGGGAAAAGTAGCTGAACAATGCTCTGCAGGAATGTTTACTGATGTTTACTGATGCTGATTTAGATGGCTTGTGAAACAAACTCACATATATTTCATTTATGAACACTCAGTGAGTCCCACTGCCAGAAACTACCATAAATAAAGATGGTGCAGAAAGAGAAACAGAAAGAATTCAATACTGGGTTCCTCAGCTTTTAATGTTATTCCCCATGCTGTTTAACATCTACACGAAACTGCTGAGTAGGGTTGTCTGGCGTTTTGGAGTATGTTGTCAGCAATATTTTTATGACACACAGCTCTACTTCTCCTTTAGACCTGCAGGTGTAGCAGAGGATGTGCTAGACCAGGCATGGCCAAACTTGGCCCTCCAGATGTTTGAGGACTACAACTCCCATCATCCCTAGCTAACAGGACAAGTGGTCAGGGATGATGAGAACTGTAGTCCCAAAACATCTGGAGGGCCAAGTTTGGCCATGCCTGCACTAGACCAATGTCTTGCCTCAGTAATGGACTTGATGAGAGCCAATAAACTGAAGATCAATTCAGGTAAGTTTGAGGCATGGTGAGAGGGTGGTTCCATAGCCTGGCTGGATAAGAGGTTGCTTGCTTGCAGGTACTCTCGGATCAATTGTTGTCATTTGAGGCTCAGGTGGCTTGGTGGCACAGTTGTGCCTCTATTTGGACAGGAATAGCCTGCTTTCTGTTGTGGATTACTGCAATGCATTATACATGGAGCTGCCTCTGAAGATGCCTTGGAAACATCAGCTGGCGCAGAATTCAGTGGCCAGCTTCTCACTGGGGCAAGATGGTTACAGCATATAACACCAATCCTGGCCCAACTGAATTTGCTCCCAATTACTTTCCAGGCCTAATTCAAAGTGCTGGCTATGACTTGTAAGCCTTAAACAGCCCAATACCTCAAGTACTGCCTCTCCTCATATGAACCAACCCAGACCCCACATCTGAAGCACTTCTTCATGTACCCCGTCAACAAGAGGTCCAGAAGTTGGCAACAGGAAAATGGGCCTTTTCTGCAATGACTCCTCATTTGTGGAATGCTCTCCCCAGGAAGGCTCACCTTACGCCTTCATTACATATCTTTAGGCACCAGGCAAAAACATTCCCCTTTTGCCAGGTCTTTGGCTAATTAAGTCTTTTAAACTATGGGGGAGGTAATTGTTTTGCTTGTTATTAGGTCACATATTTTTCTGTTTCTACACTGTAAACTGCCCTATGATTCTCAGATGAATGGTGGTACAGAAATATAATAAATAAATAAAAATGTTATAGAAAAAGGAGAGCTTTCTACTTTGATATGTGTAGGAGGTTGAACGCCAGCAAGTGGCACCTATAATCATTTTAACTTCCATGTATACATCCATATGTATACATCCATACAGTTGTAGTGATTTTTTATAGGCAGCTAGATGGGTTTTAACTCTAGAGTCAACTTGCAGCTTCCACAGGGGTTACATTCCAGGGATTGCATGTAAACCTGAAATTATGTATAGTCAGAACAACATCGAAACCACATCCCTACCTTTCAGAACCTAGCACACCATGTAGGTCTTGCCCTCCATACAAAGGAAGAGAGCTTTTAGGAAGTGGTGCTGTGGTCTAAACCACTGAGCCTTGGGCTTGCCGATCAAAAGGTCGGCGGTTCAAATCCCTGCGACGGGATTAGTGCCCATTGTTTGGTCCCAGCTCCTGCCAACCTAGCAGTTCAAAAGCACGCCAAAAAGTACAAGTAGATTAATAGGTACCACTCCGGCGGGAAGGTAAATGGCATTTCTGTGCACTGCTCTGGTGTTGGTGTTCCGTTGCACCAGAAGTGGCTTAGTCATATTGGCCACATGACCCGGAAAAACTGTCTGCAGAGTGGACAAACGCCGGCTCCCTCGGCCTGTAAAGCAAGATGAGTGCCGCAACCCCAGATTCATTCACGACTGGACTTAACTGTCAGGGGTCCCTTTACCTTGCTTTCAGAGTTCTGGAGGTTCTTGTGAGATATTGGCTGGCCCCATGAGACCTTTCAATGGTCTCCCCAGAGCCTGGAAAGCAAGTCTGAGAGCTTTCATGTTCTTTCCATGAAGGAAAAACCTGGGACAGAAGTAACTTTTAAGCTCTCTACCTTACGTGCATCTAAATTGTGTGGCTGCAGCTGGCCAGCCCCCAATCACATAAAGCTGTGATCATGCAAGTTAAATGCACACAAGTTACAAGTCAACTGTATTATTTTGGTCTATTCTATTTTACAATGTATTTTATCCTGCCCTGAGATGACTTGTGAGGAAGGGTGGGGTAAAAATCCTACACATAAAGAAGTAAAACATCTTTATTTTATCTGTATCATTTAGGGACAGAGAGATTTTACTTGCAGAAGACAGCTACTTAGTATCCTAGAGAATGATGGTGATGAATAACAGCTGCTGCAGTGATTGTGAAGAATAGCGTGCACAGTTGCATTTTATTATTATTTTTCAAGTATACTAATTTTGCCATGAACTTCCCCTTTATTTATTGCAAGTTTTCTTTTGAAGAGTGTATGCAAATATTATAGAGATTCTAAGATGAACTGTAAACAAGTCTTGCAGACTTGTAAGAAGTGCTTCATTTAATTCCTTTTGCCATTTCCTTATCAGGGCATTGTTACGTGTATAAATTCCTTTTAGCATATTTTATGGTGTGTTAACATCATATAACATTTTCCTTTAGAAGTTTTATATCAATGTGGAGAACTCAAATAGCCTTGCTAAGAAGAATCATTATAAATTATGGTATGCTTTTGTCAGGTACCTTAGGAAACAAGCAACGTATATAAAACTAAATAGCATTAAATATTGGCAGTTCAGTCTCCCAAAAAGATATTTCTTTATGGGAGTGCAGATACATAATTATATTTCTGAAAGTACGTTCTTTATTAGATGAGGCAAGTAACAATTCCACTTGATTCGCTCCCTGCTCCAGCGAGACATCTAAATTACAGTGTGAATGTGAAGGAACAGTAACATTGTAAGAAGAAATTTATATGTAAGAATGTTGTTCTGTTATAAAAACAATGGTTTGTAACTAGCTAATTAAACGAGATGGAAAGACTTGCATGTGGAAACAAAGCCCGGAAGATACAGTGTATGGGGTTTTTTCAGTTGGCAGTCCCCCAAGAAACAGCTAGGCTGATACAGTTCACAAAGAGGTGACCATGTGTCTCATAAAATGTAGTGTTATGATAGCCAGCAGTAGCCTTTATATGGGTTGATAGACTTCAACAAGTCAAGCTGTGATTGATCCTTTGGTGAACCTTCTGTTTAAACCTATTGGTCCTCTGTTATGGTCCAAAGAGATGGGAAGTCTTTAAACAGAACCTTGTGATTGTTTAGAGAGTCCAGCTAAAGAGACACAATCCAAAATATTACAAGACTGTAGGAGAACGTGAGAAGATGTTGAAAAGAGATTATCATCAAGGGGCCGAGGAAAAGATTCAGAAGAGGCTAAAGGCAAGCTTGATTAGAGTCTGAAGGAACAACCAAAGGAAGCTGCCCAAAGTCTGAGTGAGGCTGAGAGTTTGGAGAAATTTGTGGCAAAAGTCAGTGGTCCAAGCTGAAGAAGCCAAAACACCACAGATGAGGCTGAAGCTGAGATAGTCTGCAGGGAGAAAGAGCCTTCAGCTGCAGTCCATTAAAAACAGCTTCTCTATGTGAACCAGGAAGTGACCTATCCAGACAATGGAATGACTCTTTTTTTTCTTATCTCTATGGCTGCTTTCTCGTGGGTGACACAGATGTCATTAGGCAGTGGAATGCACATGCAAACTCCATCAGTTTCCCTCCCTCCGACCCAGCCGTTCCGTGCAGCCCTAGGCATTGGCAACCCACACTACGCCACTGGGGTAAAGTGTTGTTTTCCAGATGCTATTGAACTGCAGCTTCCATAGTCCTTGACCATTGTTCATATTGGCTAGCACTGTATGGAACTGGAGACGAACATATGCCTTATCATATGACAGAAATTCTTAAGCATGTCGAATACATCTGGTTAAGAAATGGCAGACAATGTATGGCTTATTTGGATGGGAAAGTAAGGTTTCTTTTTGGAGAAGAGATATGAATTTGAATACCTTTAATTGTGCCAGTATTACTTAAATAATGTGTCTGGTTTACTTAGTTGTATCATAACGGAATTATGTATTGCAGTTTTAGGGTGTTGTTGTTGTTGTTTGTTTTGTTTTTTTGTTGCCTGTATTGTTTTTGTTGTTAATGAAAACATTCCAACCTAAAAATAGCCTTGCCAGAGCATAGCCAACCAGTTGTATATACATGAGCATGACTTACTAAATTTTGCTCATTTAAAAGAACAATTAACTGGACACATGTTTGAACTCTTGTGGTGAGAGCCACAAAGCTGTGTGCCAGCAGATTATTATTTATAGCAGACAGCTCAAAGAAAATCTGAATTGCAAAATCATTGAATTAGCATTTTAATTTAGGGGTTGTTTTCCTTCTTTTTTAAAAAAGAGTTAAATTCTTAATATGCTGCAAAAAAAAATAACCCCTCAGATTTAACGTAAATCTACACTCCAGCCGGAGTTGCACAGTATCTTATCTGTTGAATGTGGAAAGAATGATATAACCTGTCTTATCTCCAAAGATTCAGGAGACATTACACTTTTAGAAAGACATTGGCTGCTTTGGTGGCTGATCCTTATGCACTGGTGGCTGATCCTTATGTTGGTGACAGATAACATTGCATGAAAGATCAACCAAAAAAATCTCCAGCCAAATAAAAAAATGTGTGTCTATATCTTGGGTCCTTAGTGTGGTGACATCTACCCTTTGGGCTCTGGGGATAGTATCCTTGTCAGGTCTTTCTCCCCACTTCCAGGTTTCCAGGGCTGTGAATGCGTTGTCACGTGTGAATTGAAGACGCATAAATGGGGGGGGGGAGAGAGAGAAGCCTGTACTTATTGTGATAGAACACATAATTGAAAAAGTAGTGACTGCTTGCACATTTAAGCCAAAGTCTGAATGTTAACCCAGATAAAGCACCACACATATACATGCCCTAAACGAAAGGTAAGGAGCCTTCTGAAGACCAAGGACCGCAATCCTTTACAGACCACCTTTTGGGGTCTACATACATGAGGTGGGCAAAGCAAGGGACAAAAAATAGGAGCAATGGATGTGCCTCCTGCCTTTGTACAGGAGGGCCCATTCTTGGCATGTGTCAGTGAGACATTTATATACACACCCTACACACACATAAATCTATCAATCCTTGAAGCACACAAGAGGCACTATCATGGTTAAGGACACATTGCAGCCCTGCCAAAGTACTTGAGGAGAAAGCAGAGAAAGCCTCACAGAGTTTAATAGAATTGGAGAATTGGAAGGGACCATTGGAAGGGATCTTCTAGTCCAGTGTTTCCCAACCGGTGTTCCGCGGCACACTAGTGTGCCGCGATACGTTGCCTGGTGTGCCGCGGGAAAAATTGGCGGGGGGGGGATAAAGGGGAAAAAAATTATTCCCCCACCGCCAGGCGTGGGGCTGGGGCGGGGGAAGCCCGAGCTTCCCCCTCCCCCAGAACGGGACCCAGAGCCATGCCGAAGCTGCGCGCAGCTTTGGCATCGCTCTGGGAGCTTGCGGGGCTGGGGGAGGAGGAAGCCCTCCGCCAGCCTCCAAACCATGTCGGGAGACAGCGGGATGGCGCGCTGCGCCTCTCCCGCTGTCCCCCGAGTTTGCAGGGCTGGCGCTGGGGAGGAGCAGGCTTCTCCCCCCGCCAGCCTTCCAGCCAAGTCGGGGGGCAGCGGCAAGGGCGCGCTGGGTTTCTCCGCTGTCCCGGACGGCTTTCAAAAGCCTGCCTTCAAAAGCCGTCCGGGACAGCGGAGAAACGCGCTGCCTTTCTCCGCTCTCCCGGGAAGGCAGGCAGGGGGGAGCAAAGACTTTCACCCCCGCCCACCTTCAGAAGAGTTCCAGGACCTCTTCTGAAGGCCGGCGGGGGGCAAAAGTCTTTGCTCCCCCCTGCCTGCCTTCCCGGGAGAGCGGAGAAAGGCAGAGCGTTTCTCCGCTGTCCCCGACGGCTTTTGAAGGCAGGCGGGGGGGAGCAAAGACTTTCACCCCTGCCTGCCTTCCTGGGAGAGCGGAGAAACGCACTGCCTTTCTCCGCTCTCCCAGGAAGGCAGGCAGGGGGGGAGCAAAGACTTTTGACCCCCGCCGGCCTTCAGAAGAGGTCCTGGACCTCTTCTGAAGGCGGGCGGGGGGCGAAAATCTTTGTCCCCCCTGCCTGCCTTCCCAGGGGCTTTTAAATCGCCCCGGACAGCGGAGAAGTCCTCCACTGTCCCGGGCGATTTTAAAATGCCGCCCGCTAGCATTTTAAGATTGCCCCGGACAGCGGAGAAGTCCTCCGCTGTCCCGGGGTTTTTTAAAATGCTGGGGGTGGGAAGAAAAGCCCTTGTCCCCCCCCCCAGCCTTCAGAAGAGGTCGGGGGACAGACTGTCCCCGGACCTGGTCTGAAGGCGGTTTCCCTAGGAACGCATTAATTGATTTTCAATGCATTCCTATGGGAAACCGTGCATCGCAAGACGAAAAACTCGCAAGACGAAGAGACTTGCGGAACGAATTAATTTCGTCTTGCGAGGCACCACTGTATCCGGAGAGGCGGCCTTCAGGCGAGTTTTAATTTTAATTTTCCTTCTCCCACTTAATGCCCCACGCTCGCCCGAGCAGCTTGCAGTCCTCGGTAACCACGGCGACCCGAGGGAGGGGAGGGAACAGGGAAGTCGAGGGCGGCGGCGAGCCGCGATGATGTCAGTGGGCCGCGCCGCCTCGCCCTGGCACAGTGTGAGAGCCCCAGCTAGTGGCGCGAGCTTCAGAATAAGTGGGATCCGCGTGCACGAGACCGAGATTGCGGGTAAGGAGCTCAGCCCTGGGCAGGAGGAAGCGGGGACGCGCGTGCGGGCCACATCCCCACAGAGAGCGAGCCTCCCCCGTCCCACCACTCCGGGCAGGTCCACTCGCATGAGGGGGCGGCGATGGCGACGGCCGGCAGCTTGCCTGCAATGCCATCCCTCGAGCAGGCGAGGAGCCCGGAGGCTACCAGATGCGAGTCCTCTTTCCCACCCTGCTCGGGAGTCCAGAGCACTTGGTCGCATTCAGGATCTAGAGTGGGGAAGCGGGGATTGTGTCTGGGCTGGACACATTGGGCTGCCTGTGCCGCTCGACCTGCGGGGAGAAATCAGGGTGGGAGTCACGACCGTGAGGCAGGGCTGCCAAGTGTGGCAGAAGAGGACACGGCCGTCGCACCTGTCCTTAGGTAGGAGCTTCTTCCGTGTCGACCTGCTGCCCTAAAGTCTTGGCTTTTTTCTTGGCTTTTTGGCGGTTGGCACAGAAGGAAGGCAAGGGGGAGGGGAAAAAATTGAAACTTACACTTTCGTGCGTCCCTCCCGGTGTGACGCTGCGCGCTGACGTCACGGGGCTGTAATGGTGGTGTGCCTCGAGATTTTTTTCATGAAACAAGTGTGCCTTTGCCCAAAAAAGGTTGGGAAACACTGTTCTAGTCCAATCCCTTGCAATGCAGGAATATGCAGCTGTCCCATACAGGGACTGATTCTGCAACCTTGGCGTTATCACCACCACATTCTAACCAACTGAGCTATCCAGGCTGGTGAGTGGTGTGGCCTTAGGAATGGGTGTGTCCTTGGGAGAATCTGAAGGCCAGACAAAAAGGCTTTGAAGGCCACAATCAGTCTCCAAGATGGAAGTTGCCCAGCCCTGTCCTTCAACAATATAGGTTTGGCAATGAAAATAGTCCTTTAAAAGCAACACAAAGAGAAACTGGCCTGGCCTCAGGAGGATTTGGGGTGGGGAAGGGGGCATGGTGCTTTGAAAGTCTCTGGATCCCCTTACTAGATGACATATAATCCTGTTCTTTTGTGGGTGGTGACAGAAGGCTGGATGGCAGAAAAATCTCCAGGCACACAATAATCACAACATGTGTAAATGAAAAGGCAGCCTAGAAATGAATTGGATGTTTGTCCAAGATCGCCTTTTGTCAACAATACACTTGTTTAACTCCTGTTTGCTTCCCTGGAACTTGCACAGTAGATGTTTCCATTAGATTTTAACCTCTGCTAGCAAAAATTTTCCGGATCAAATGGAAATAAATGCACTCGGGGCTCCTGCTGTGAGGGAAATATATGCATGAACACATCTGCCTTGAAAGTCATCTGTGGACTTACAGTCTGAATGCGCTCCTCCCTATATCTGTCCTAATCTTAACAGCCAGGATTCCTCTGCTGTGCCTAAGATACATTAAAGATTTCCCCTGGACTGAGACAAACTAAACTGGGCCCAGTTATTAGTTCTTCTCCACATAGCTACCAGGAAGAGTCAAACCCTTCTCCCATCGCTTTATGCAGTTGTGGAGACCTCGTCTGTAGAAGTCAGCAGATTGCGTCAGAAGCCACGACTTGACCTCAGAAATCAGCGTTTCATCGTCTGGGAAAAGCTTGCCCTTCAAAAATATCTTTATGGTTGGAAAGAGGTGGAAGTCTGATGGTGCGAGGTCGGGAGAATAAGGGGTGTGAGGAAGGATTTCATAGCCACAGGACCATGCTTCCATCTGAGCAACATGTGTTATCCTGCAGGAGGCAGACACCTTTGGTCAGCATACCACGCCTCTCTGTTTTGATGGCCTTCCACAATTTCTGCAGCAGTGAAGCGTAGTATGTCCCGGTAACTGTGGTACCCATTGCCAGGAAATCCATAATCACTACTCTGCACTAGTCCCAAAAGACCAGCCCACTGATGGTTCGACATGTGCCTACTTTGGAGGTGGTGTGAGAGAGTGCTTCTATTGTCTGAACTGGGATTTAGTCTCTGGGTCATAATGATGGACCCATGTTTCGTCCTGAGTAATTATTCTGGCAAAGAAGTCATCATGGTTTTCATTACACATGGCCAAATAAGCCCATGAGCATGTGACTTGTTCCTGCTTCCGGAAAGGCATCAGCAGCCAGAGAACCCACTGTCTGGACACCTTTCCCATGTGCAAATGATCATGGATATTTTTTTCTACAGAGCCCACACTGATCTTGGCAAATGGTTATGCGGTGATCCTCCAGAATGGCGGCCTCCACTTGCCAGATGGTGTCTTCATCAATGGAGGACTGTGGCCGCCCAGGAATGGGAGCCGTTCCATTGAAGTTTGACCACACTTGAACTGATGATGCCAGTGCTTGACTACATCATATGATAGGGCATCCTCCCCATAAGTCCCTTTCATCAAACATCTCCCGTGGTGTGTGCCCTTTCAAGTACAGGAACCTGATGGCT
The DNA here is from genome assembly GCF_964188315.1 of Podarcis muralis. Taxonomy (NCBI): domain Eukaryota; kingdom Metazoa; phylum Chordata; class Lepidosauria; order Squamata; family Lacertidae; genus Podarcis; species Podarcis muralis. Next base: position 18,626,823 of record NC_135664.1, on the reverse strand, counting down.
GCTCTGCATTCAACTGGTTCCATTATCAGACATTACTCCACGTTAGCACCCGTAACAGAGAAACTGTTAAGAGTTCAGAGCTACAAATTACCACGTATTACCAGGTATAATTACAGTGGTACCTTGCAAGACGAAAGCCTCGCAAGACAAAAAACCCGCAAGACGAAAGGGTTTTTTGTTTTTTGAGCTGCTTTGCAAGACGATTTTCCCTATGGGCTTGCTTCGCAAGACGGAAACGTCTTGCAAGTTTGTTTCCTTTTTCTTAACACCGTTAATACAGTTGCGACTTGACTTCGAGGAGCAACTCATAGCATGCGGTGTGGTAGCCTTTTTTGGGGGTTTTGAAGACTTTGGTGATTTTTGAAGCTTTTCCGAAACTTTTCCGACACCGTGCTTCGCAAGACGAAAAAAATCGCAAGACGACAAAACTCGCAGAACGAATTAATTTCGTCTTGCGAGGCACCACTGTATACATGTGCAATTTCATCCTCCTACGATAAACAGAAGTTGGTCAGGGGAAATCTTTAATGAATGACCCTCGTACATGACTACCTTTAGGGTTCGGTTCTTTATTAAAAAATAACAGCCTTTCACTTCACATATAAGAACACACCATCTTCATGCAGTGGAAGGTCACATATCTTTGTTTCATGGCAAACTGGGCAACCATGGCCCGCTTAGCATCTTTTAAGTGGTACAAAGTTACAGAAGCTTTACCCATCTGCAGCAGAGAAGAAAATAGCGTGCTGATGATTGCTTCTTTCTTTGGAGGGATTTATGCCAGACCAGAATTGGTGCCTGCTGTGCTCAAATCCACTGTAGCTTGGTTTATAAGAAAAGAACAAGCAAAGTCTCTTATCTACCTGCTGCATAATTTATCAGTACCAGCTTCTTTGATTCATTTTTTGATACCTATTTTTGGGGTTCTTTCCTACTAGAAAAAGTATGACTTGGAAGAGGGATGGCATGCAAGACTGCGAAGTGACAAGTGTCTGTGTGTAAATAGATGCAATTTGTATCTGAATGCTGCGGCAAGACTTTTCAAGAGATTCACCCTTGAAAGTGAGATGCCTTTTGGGCTGTTGCAGGTGGCAAAAAGTCTGGGAACAGCACTGCATTTGGGGTGCTCCATTCAGTTGTAAGGCTTTATCCCAACCCAGGGGATAATCAAGGCAGTTCAAATACTCAGTCATGAAACCCAAAGGGTGACATTGAGCCAGTCCACACTCTCCCAGCCTGACCTACCCCACAAGGTTGTTCTGAGGATAAAACAGAGTAGGACCCCGTATGCCACCTTGAGCTCATTGGAAGAAAAGGGGATATACATGTAATAAAGAAAACAATAAATAATATTTGAAATCTCGTGGATTTCTATAGGAATTCTAAACTTAGCTCCTTCTCCCTGACATCAACAGTCCTTAAATAGTGCTTCACTTGGCTAGATCATGTTCACTCTTAGGGTGTAGCTTCATTTTAGGTTTATCCTTCATTGCGGCAGAACAAATGAGTGAGAATACTGTAGAAAGGTGAAGCTTATATTTACTGTCCACCTTTTCCTTTGGTGCCTGTACACAACTTTCAAGTGGCTCCTAGAAGGGAATATATCCCTCAGATTGAAAAAGTTCCCTTGCCCCTGAACTAAAGGGTCTAATTAAAAATAACTGGGTGCAATAAAGTGATTTGAAAAGCCTCCTTAAAGGCGGGAAAGGATGGGGTTAGATGACACACACCTCCTTTTTTTTCTACTTCAGACCACAACTGAAAAGCCTCTCCCTTTTGTCCTCATCAGCTACGTCTTGGGGAATGCTGAGAATGGTCCTCAGAAACCAATCAATGACCTTAAGCAGAAGCATGGGAATATCAGCAGTAGGTGGCATGAAAAACTGCTAGTGTGGATAATCCTTTATCGATTGTCGAGTTGTATTGCTTTTGATTTAACTGACTAGACACCTTCTCCAATATCAGATGCAGATAGGATCCCACAGGTTATCTTAACGTCTCTGTTAGCATCTGGAATGGAAGCATTCAGCATGTTGCCTGTTTTACATACCTCCGTTGGATGAAAAGTAATAGAGTGAGACAATAACAGAACTCGGCTCAACCCCGCCTCTCGTGAACACATCTGTAAATGTTTGTTGTCAATTGAGCAAGACAAGAAATGACAGTTATAGCTGGAGCCAGGCTAGGGTTGCTGTCAGATTTGATTTATTGTTGTTCTGCTCTAGTGTGGACAAGTATCCTAGCTCCACCTCATGTCAATTTATATTCCATTTAATTTCTGTCTGGTAAAGAAATTAAACGTGGTTGGATGTACAGAGGAAGCTTAACTCGGAGTACTGCATGCAAAAGCTGCAACAAACAACCCCTCATCAGCTTCACTTATACAGTGAAATAACTTCTCTAGATTTGCTGCAGTTGGCAAGAGGTGAGTCACCTTGTCTATATCACTACTCTTTTTTATAGTCTTGGTAAAGGGGCAAGATTATGTGTAATTAGCAGCCAAAATATATAGACTGAAAAGAACTGAACTTCTTTATACCGTATTTTCGCTCTATAGGACGCACGTTTTCCCCTCCAAAAATTAAGGGGAAATGTGTATGCATCCTATTGAGTGAATGCAGGCTCCTTGGCTTCAGCAATAGCAACGTGAAGCCTCCGAAGCGCAGAGGGAATGCTCTCTTTGCACTCCGGAGGCTTCGTGTTGCTTTCGCTGAAGCCTGGAGAGCGAGAGGGGTCGGTGTGCACCGACCCCTCTCACTCTCCAGGCTTCAGGGATAGCCGCCGGAAGCCTCCAGAGCTCCGGAGGCTTCGGGTTCCTTTTGCTGAAGCCGGGAGAGCAAGACTCAGCAAGGCTTCAGCAGAGAGGGAGAGCTGCGCAGCGCCCCTTCAGTGAAGCGGGAGGAGAAATGGAAGGGGCTCCGTTTCTCCTGCCACTTCACTGAAGGGGCACTGAGCAGAGAGGGGGAGATTTTTTTCTTTTCTTGTTCTCCCCCTTGAAAATAAGGTATGTCCTATGGTCAGGTGCATCCTATAGAGCGAAAAAATACGGTAAATTATAACCCCCACTTTTACATTCCCTTCCTTATGCCCGTGTGTTTGTGTGCTAATTTAGGATTATACATCATACCAATGAAGTGGGCTTTATGCCATAACACATCGCTAAAATGAGATCCAACATAGCACATACAGGCACCTGCTCATGCAATTGGTTTTCTCCTTTCTTGCCTCCCAAAGATACAAACCAAAATATTATTTTAACTACTGCAAGATGATTTTCCAAATGATTGGAATGAATTTGCTCTCAGTCACAGAAGCAGCTTGCCAGGTGGGGAAGAGCTGGCACCTCGGTGGTTGGATTGCTATCGATTTCAAGGAAGGAGAGGGGAAGAGCTGAGGTGCAAAGGCACCAGCAGAATCAATCCAGCACTCCTGCCACTGTGTTTGCACTGTGCCAACCTCTCCACTTCCTGACCAAGTCCTTCCCAGTAAGCAACAGCAATCTACTTGATGGTAAGCTACCACAGTGGCTCCAGGCCAACTGGTCAGCTGCTTCTGTGTCTGTGGAAGTTGTAGACATGGAGCATTACCATCCCTGGCCCTATAAGTCATGTGAAATGGCATTGTGGTGCCCATGTGATTTTTCTGGAATATAGCCATAAGGGAGGCAGTAAAAAATGCGCTCCAATAACGTGAACAAAAATTACTCAGAGTTGCACATTATTTCCCACATGGAATCTGTGTCTACTAGAGTTATGGAAGAAGTTGCATCTGCTTCTATTGAACACTAAGGACTGCTGTTCAGTCCTGCCAGCAGATTATTAAGAGTTTGCACTGAAACCAGAAATCTCGGCTAACACACAGTCAACAAATTCACTCCTCCAAAGTTACATCACTTTGCTTGAGCTAAATACACTCAAGCGCTGGGAACCTAACCTACAAACTAGGCCCAACGTTCTGACACCACCATTTTTTCCCTCTTTGCTGGCAATGATCCTTGTCAAAATGCTTCTCATTTCATTCCCAGTATTTTCATTCCTTTTTGTGAATGGAAATTGTTTGAAACCTTTAAAGAATCACCATGAAACATTGATTCATTGTTATGATATCACACTCTTCCTGTCTCCCCCTTTCCGAGTTTGAAACACACCATTTGAGAAACAAATTTCTCACCATTTGAGAAACAACCCACAGTGCCCAGAATACATTTTCAAAAGTGAAGTTTCTGTCAAGATCAACCTAAGCTGTACTAGGAGACAACATTGTTGATTGCTCAGTGCTAAAACTGAAAGAATCAGGAAAAGCCTAGAGCATGCTCTTGATATACTTGCTGAACAAAAGACATGCCAATCTGAGTCAAACAGTTACAAAGAGAAATTATTCTCTCATGCGCAAACTGTAGGGACTTGGACTTGGGGTCATCCAGTGAAGCGGAGTGGATTTAGGTTCAGACCAAGCAAGAATAAAATATCTTCACACAATGCATAATTGAATTCATTACCATAAGAAGTAGAGGTGTCACTGATTTAGAGCTTTTTTTTTTTTTTAAGGGCTTGGTAATTTCATGCAGAATAGTCCTATCAGTGGATTTCAGCCATCGTTGCTAAATTGAGACTTCATGTTTAAAGAAGCTATGCCTCTGAGTACCATATGCTGGGAGAAACATAAAGGTAAAGGTAAAGGTACCCCTGCCCGTACGGGCCAGTCTTGACAGACTCTGGGGTTGTGCGCCCATCTCACTCAAGAGGCCGAGGGCCAGCGCTGTCCGGAGACACTTCCGGGTCACGTGGCCAGCGTGACAAGCTGCATCTGGCGAGCCAGTGTAGCACACGGAAACGCCGTTTACCTTCCCGCTAGAAAGCGGTCCCTATTTATCTACTTGCACCCGGGGGTGCTTTCGAACTGCTAGGTTGGCAGGCGCTGGGACCGAACGACGGGAGCGCACCCCGCCGCGGGGATTCGAACCGCCGACCTTTCGATCGGCAAGCCCTAGGCGCTGAGGCTTTTTACCCACAGTGCCACCCGCCTCCCTGGGAGAAACATAGATGGTTATAATTCTGATGATTCCATTTTTAAGAAATCTGCATAAGCCAAATTTAAGTGGGTCAACATAATACACACATACACACAACACTATATATTTTTAGACAGTATGTTTTATGCAATATACATGAAAGTGGTTTTTTTAGTGTATCTGCATCGGGGAGAAAATTCTATTTCTACTATTGCAAGAAAGAACCAGGTTCTGAACATGCTGCGCCAAGCTCTCTCATTTCAACAACTTCATATAAATATTCAGAATGTGGATAATTTCCAGTCTTTTTAAAACCACCTTTTAATCATCCATTTTTAAAAGTAGATTCTTTCATTCTAATGAATTATTTCCCCAAACTTAGAAATACCTAGGTGCTCCATCCACCAAAGTGCTGCAAAGAAGAATGATGATAATTTGGTGATATCAACAACAACAATGCCTTTTTAATGGTCAAATTACACAAAGTTGCTCTTAAAGCATTTTCCTTCTCTAAAAATGTACCAGTCAGAGTTTACTCTGCCGAAGTAGCTTCAATCGTCAGCACAGGACATCTATGAGTTGACATAAACGTGCAACTGAACAACAACAAGAAGATGAATAAAGACAGGTCACTGCCACTCACCTTTTCTGCTGACTGTGCAGTTCCAAAAAAGATTGGAATAAAAGCTAACCAAATGATACAGGTGGTGTACATAGTAAATCCAATTGGTTTCGCTTCATTGAAAGTCTCTGGAACGCCTCTTGTTTTGATGGCATAAACAGTGCATGTTACCATTAACAGAATACTGTATCCAAGGGAACAAATGAGAGATAGATCAGAGATGTCACATTTGAGAACCCCACGAGCATTTTCAGGATCCAGAGTCCTCTGTTCTCCATAGTCCACGATGATATGTGGAGGATCGACACCAAACCAGATGAAGACTCCCAGAAGCTGCATGGAGATGAGGCTGAAGGTGATCACCAGCTGGGAAGCCGGGCTGATGAACTTTGGAGCGGTGACCGATTTTTTCCCTTGCTCAAATATTCGATGGATTCGGTTTGTTTTGGTGAGCAAAGCTGCGTAACTGAAGCACATGCCCAGCCCGAGGAAGATCCGTCGCAAAGAGCAGATGGCGGTGTCTGGACTCGCAATCATTAAAAAAGTGATGGAGTAACAGAGGAAAATCCCCGTCAGGAGGACGTAGCTGAGTTCGCGACCCGAGGCCCGGACAATTGGCGTGTCGTTGTGCCGAACAAACGTCACGATGACAAAAGTGGTTGCGATGATCCCGAAGATTGCTATGAAGACAGGCACAATAGCCCATGGGGAATGCCATTCCAGTTTGATGATGGGGATCGGCTGGCAGTCGGTGCGGTTGGCATTTGGCCTCTTATCGAATGCACACATTTCGCAGGTGACCTCGTCCACTTGGTAATGGTAACCTTCGCAGCGCTCGCAATGCCAGCAGCAAGGCACTCCCTTGACCATTTTCTTCCTTTCTCCAGGCTTGCAGGGCAAACTACAGACCGATGTGGGATGAGTTCTCTCTCTGTTATCCCACTGCATGTCTTCTACCTGTGGTTATATATATTAAAGGGGGAAAATTAATGAGCCTTTCATTTTCTCCCATTTATAATATCCTAATCCTGGTCACAGGTTTGTCATAAATCACCTTTGTGCTGACAGTACAAATGCAGTTTACCTTGATAAGAAACCCGTTTTTCTCTCATATTGACTTTATGAAACTGCTAAATGATTGTGCCCAATAAATCATTTGTGCCACGGGCTTGATGAGTGCCATTAGTTTCTATTTACCTCTTTACTGCTGACCAAATTGACATTTGTAGAACGATTTATCGACTCCAGGCTAGTTTTGCAGCAAGACACCCTATAAAAAGGAATTTATGAGCCAATCACGTGCAAATAGAGTTCTCAAACATTTAATTAGGAAATAATGGCAGGTGGGTATGGAACTAATTTTTGCATTACAGTATAAGGAGAGAGTAAAAATCTTGGTGCATTGACCTGCAAAGAGCAAAAACTATTATGGAATTAATGGGTCTATCTTGATTTTAGAAGTAAAACCATGAAGCAAGAGAGCTTTTTTTAAAAAAGAGAGAAGTAGCAGCGCTTTTCAACTTTGTTTCAGGCTCTGTCAATCCCAGTACTGCAACCCCTGTTGCAATCCTTCCTGTTTCACTACCTATAGCATTATCCCTTGCTATCCAGTGTATCAGTCTTTTCAGGCTTGTAAAGAGTTAATCTGTTCCTTTAAAAGTACCTTTACGCTGCCCTTTCAAGGAAAATCCTTCCCATGCCAGCTTAACAACAACATTTAGAATATATACAATATAGATGCACATCTGCTGCAAGGGTAGGATAAAACGTGTTCTAGTTTTCATCAGCCCTAGCCAGAATGGCCAATGGTAAGGCATGATGACTGCTGGAGTCTAATATCCACCATATTGGGCCCTATGACTGGAGGGGATATTCAGTTGATGGTTCTGCTTGTTAGAATTCCTGCTCCATGATTACAGTCATGGGATTGTTGTCTATCACACGACGGTAAACGTTTTGACTCCACAGAGTGGGAAGTGACGGAAACAGGATGTTTGTGTTACTGTGTTCCGTGAAGTGGGACTATTGTCCTTTGTTCTTTTTCTCTTTGCTGCCTGATACTGGAGAAAGAGGGAGCCATGTTGCAGTGCTCCGTGTGTGTTTATATGTAAATAAAGTAGGTTAGCCAAAATGCTGAGTTGCTGAGGTCTGTTACACAACTGTGCAAACTCTGAGGGTCCCTAAGTGTGGCGGTGTCTGTTGTCATCGGTCACTGTGATGTTTGGGCAGAAGAAAGCTTTGGAGGCTCCCGAACGATTGACCAGGAGGGAGAGAACATGCCAGTCGGGCATGTGTCTCTGCCAGGGTCCTACTCGAGTGTAGGCTGAGCTCCTGACACTGCTGCTGGTGCTAACCTGAGACAGGGCCATCTCAGTGACAGGTCCCCATTTGTGGAATGTCCTCCTTTGTCTCTTTCTCTCATTCTTACCTTTCTGGACAAATTATTTTTTAAAAAAAATCCTGCCTGAAAGATACAGTCTCTGGGAACCTTGAGATGGTTAGCTGTAAGAGCATGTTTTACATGGGGATGTGAGTTGTGTTGGATTTGTTTAAAAATGTTTAGAAATGTCTTTACTTTATTTTTGTTGTTGTTTTAAATACATCACTTCTCTGTTTGCCACCTGGGCTCTTTTGGGAGGAAGGGAAGCTTATAAATTTAACAGACATTATAAATAAAACAAAACATCTGGAGGGTTGCAGGTTCCCCATCCCTGCCCTATAACCTATTCCAGAATCCTTTGTAATGTACCCTAGTACCATCTCAGACAGCTAATTGCGAACGAAGGGTAGACCATTTGAAAGTGGTTATTCTAAAGGGAAGTAAGAAACATTGGATCCTGGGCAATTCTATTGTTGGGTTGAATGAGAGGGCTGTGGTATTCCTTTAATCTTCTACTAGGCAGTATTTCACAGAATTTCATCCAACTATTGTCATTGCACTTAAAGTAAAGGATGCCTCTCAGAATGTTTGCAGTTGTTAAATACACTTTGAAATGTCCCACAGGTTACAGATTCCAGGGGCAGCAGAGGCAATAAATCCCCATCTCGAGAAGGTCAGTAGTAATGATTCATATAATAGTTTTCATTCCAGTGCCTCTGACAAATAAACTATGTAGCGCATAATTCATATTATGACACCCTACTGGTACAAGCGCTGGGAAACATTCTGGGTGAACAAGATTGCTTCTAATTTCTGGAAATAAAGGGTTTCAACAGCCCTAGGCTGTTATGTCACAGAAAGATTAAAGACTAAAATGTGGTGTTTTGAACATCAAAAATGCGTGAATAAAAATAGGAGATATTTAATACCAATGACTGTATTTGGGAAAGGCTGCGTGAACAGTAATTTTTCATGCTCACATTCAATTTGTGTGACTTTATGAAGTCAGAGGCTCATAGGACTTGCACGCTTTCTTTTGCCAACTTTCAACCAAAGCATAAAAGGATTTTACCATTTTTTATGTAATGGGTTTGTTGAAAAGGCTGGCTCGGGGTTTCTTTTTTACATTTGAGAACTGAGCAGATAAGGTTGAACAGTTTTTGTACACAAGTGAGGAGGAGAGGAGATAGAGGGATGCAAGGACTTGTTGTTTTTTTGTTCCTTGTTTTTGCATTGTCCAGTGGTGTACTGGTAAATTTTGAAGTGCAGGAGGTCCTACACACATACCATGGAGAAACAATTCATAACCTGAGGCCGAATTTATCAGCTGGCAGTCACAGAACAGTGAGCTGGCAAAAGGATGCTGTAGTGGTTTGGCGTGTTGCAATTCAACCTGTTGCAACTACAATCCTATGAATAGTTACCTGGAAGTTAGCGCCATTGAACTTAATGGTGCTTACTTTTAACTGTACAGAAGATGCTATACGACAAAATGATCATCAGGCAATTGAAATGTAACCCTTAAATTAGAAACGCAAAGAACCTTGAAAAGAAGTGCTACCATTTAAGTGCCACCTCCTTCTCGGACTTCCTCTATGCTAAACCCTCATGAATAACTGCAAAACCTGGAAGCATCAATTTGCAAATTTGTTCATAGGAAAAAACTACAGGTAGAAAAGGGCCAACGAATGAAACTGCCATTGACTATGGTTGATGATGGTGAGGGGGCTCCATTTTTAGCTCCAGCAAACATGGGGAGTCTCCCACTGTGTAGAAAAGCATTCCCATCCATCTTGAAGTCACGTTGGCAGAAACGCCAGCTTTCTTCCGAGAGCAAAAAGAAGTGTGCAGCTCCTAGATGGAAATGAGAACTAACCTGGGTCCCACTGAATAAGTATTTGAGCATAAATAACTTTGGCTGGATTGTGCCGAACCCCTCAATTTAATTTATTTCAGAAGTTTATTTGGATAATCCAAGGTTTTGCACAGGCTTGCATGCAAACAAGCTCCATACTTTTCCTTTAAATGATACCTTTCTCCTTTTTTTGTTATCTTTAATTATGATCGCTTCAGTGACCAAAACTGAACGATAAAGGAACACCTCTATATTTCTGTTTTTAGAAGTGAAACGAGGGCAAGTTGGCTGGCGTGTGGTTTTCTCACAGTTTGAAAAGGCATAATCACCACCTAAGTATTAGCTATGATTCATAATTTGCTCTAATTCATACCCCTGACATGTCATAAGCTAAACATTAAAAACATAGGCACCCATGCCACTTAATGAGAAGAATGAGTGGAACAGGACAGGTCTTCTGAATTGAGTGTACCATTTCATCTTTAATGACAACACTAATCATTCATGTTGCGAAAGCTGAATTAAGATGAGGGGCATGGGCTCAACATGTTGTGCATAGAGGTTAATAAGCACATTCACCTTCCGGGCTCTTGTACAACCATTAAATTGATTAGCAGCGTGGTTGACAACACCCAGTGCGCAAACAATAACCCTACATATAAGCTAGCCAGTTAGTTGTAAATAATAACAACAACAACAACAACAACAACAACAACAATAATAATAATAATAAATTTTTATTTATACCCCGCCCTTCCTGGTTCAAAAAACCGGGCTCAGGGCAGCTAACAACAGATTTAAAACACTTAATTGATGCAACAAAATACAGTATAAAATGTGAATAACAATGAATTCAGAATTCAGAATCAATTTAGGGGGGAAATCCATCCAATAAACATTAGATGCATTCACCTTAAAAAATCCTTTTGGGTAAGATTCCGCTGTGATGAACATCTGAAGTACCAAGGCTGTTTTCACTTCCCTTGGGTGGTTGATGAAATGGGCTACATATGTGGAAGCACCTATTTACTACATCTGTATCCTGTCATTCCTTCCACAGAATTCATGCAGGCAACACAGGCAGGACTGACTGGCCCAAGACAACTGGCTACCAAAGACAAAGTGCCAGATAGCAGCATTGCTCATGTTTCACATGCAGAAGCTGACCAGACTAGAATCTGGATCTTACTCTGGCACTGATAACAGGCCAGCATCCTCCACTACATAATGTGCTAGTTTGGTGAGCACACAACCCTCTGGACTCCTGGTTTACTAGGCAGTCTGTCATTCAGACACAGATAACATGCCCTCCAACATTACTCCAATGAAAATAAGGATGTCCTATTCCATCATCATCATAACCACCACCATCGTATTTATACCCTGCCCATTCACTCTGGGAGGCTTCCAACATACATAAAAACATAATAAAATATTTAAAAACTTCCTTATACAGGGCTGCCTTCAGATGTCTTCTACAGGTTGTATTGTTACGTATCTCCTTGGCTCAAGGGTCACATAACTCCATACCCTCCAACATGTCTCCAATAAAAATAGGGACATCCTAAGGAAAAGCGGGACATTCTGGGATCAAGTCAGAAACCAGGGCTTCTGTAAATTTGGGACTGTCACTGGAAAATAAGGACATTTGGATGGTCTGCAGATAATAGCTGAACTTGCTTAACTCCAGAAGTCCTGGCCTCTAGACCATGCTGCAGGTTCCGACCAAGAGCTACATGTCTGGTGTTTTTATTGCTGCTATTAGCCAAAAGTTTTATATGGCCTGCTTCAAGATCTCTTCAGCAGAGAATGTGTCTGCTCTATTCTGGAATAAGGTCCATTCCCAAAATAAGGCAATCATGGACTGCATGCATTTGAAGTAAATATTTATTGTGAGGTTTGATGTGCGTTGCACCCTGCCCAAGCACATGGATGATTTCAGAAATTAGGTGTGAATCACCTATGCTAAAGCAAATGTAACCCATTATGAATCTTTTTTAAAAAAAGAAAAATATAATTGGTTTCAGCTTTAACATCTCAGGCAGCCTGTAGGTGCAGGCTAAAATTACAAATATTTAAAACGAACTGTAGATAGGAAACAAGTCAAGGAAACAAGTCAAGGGCAACCAATCTATCAGAATGCAAACAGACCCGGAAATAAAAGCTGTCAAGAACCTGGATTGACAGTCAGTTTCATTACTGCATTTGCCAAGGTTCCTAAGAATGGCCTCAGTCCCTCCACCTAATGTATGCCTGCTGGCTGAAAAATGGTTGGGATGTGCTGGAATTTCCAATAGTTCATCTGTCTGAATATAACACCCCATGGTATTATTTTTGGATCTACACATGGAGTAAATAACGCTCCATTGGTAAATCAAATATAAATGTAAATGATGCTGTTATCCAGAAGCTTCCCACAAAAACCAACAATATAGAAAATGTCTATATTTGGAATTTGGGGGAAAAGATGCTCAAGGAGTGTTCTAATGTCTCCTGGATGAGCAAAAGTTGAGGTCATCTCGTAGACAATTACCAAACTGGGAGTCAATTATTACTAGAAGCTTTGATCAAGATTTCACATGAAATTGCTGTAAAGAATCATGACTAATAATTGTTCTACAATGACCGCTCTCCGCATAAAATGGGGGGCGCCCTTTGCGTGGACGCGCGCAGCCCCTGGATCTGGAGCAGCTCCATCAGCATAGGCTTGGCTTTGCCTTCCCTCAGGTGGGATACCTGGAGGTCTCCACCTACCCCAGTCAGTTGCCACCTGGGGGAAGCGTTGCCAAGGAGACCAGGCCAGGTAGGGGAGGGACTACCTGCCCACACAATAGAGGGAGGATCTTACCTGGGAATCCTCACTTGGCTCCAGAGCTTCTCCCACCCTACCCACCCTCAGTTAATGTCTTATTTTGCAGGTTAACTTTTCTTCACAGGTTTTGCAGGTTAACTTTTCTTCAGAGGTATGCGGGCGCTGCTACGTTAAGGTCGCTGTTAAAGGGCCGGAAAGGAATTTCCCTGCATTGGCAGGTTTCGCCTTTCCCGTAGCAAAACGTCACAACTTTGGCGGTATCAGGCCTTGGGCGGAATCCTTTAGTCTATTTCCTCTTTACAGCGGCGATACCAGGGTACCCCGTTAAAGGGGTTTCTGAAGGGAGGCTTTGACCGTACGCCGAAAGGTCGTCATTGCTCTCCCCTGCGGCGGCGGCGTTACGGGGGCGGCTATCTCTGCTTGAACATATGTTCTCCAGAGCCAGCCCATCCCCCCCCACACACACTGGATAACCCTGAAGCTCCCTAGGTCCCCGGCTGGGGACTGGGGAGGGAGAATGCCCAATGCCTAAGCCAAGGTCTACCCACATTTGAAATTTAATAAAGTTGTGGCCAATTTAATCCCATAGGACGTTGTCTTGAGTCGTTATTCCACATGACGGGGGGGACCGCTCGGGATCTGGGGACTCCGCCTGTCCACGCAATTCTGCAGTCCACTAGAAAAACATAAAGTTCTGAAAAAATATGTTGTGTATCTTATTTTTTACTTTCTTCTTTTAATCTTATTTTTTGAACTTCTTTTTTTTTTTAAAAAAATGACAGTTCAGTTCCTTCATATTCCAAATTGCCATTGCTAAACTCTTGGAGCATAATCCATAATCTTCCATGCTTATTTTTTCATCTGTTTCCCCCCGTTACTTCTATTTGGGATGTAACTTTACTTGAGACTTAATATTAGGTAATATATCATCCTAAAGTATAATTAAATAAGAAATGGAAGTAGCTTTTTCCCCCTCTGGAGGAAATTATATATCTGCTTCTATCTATAAATAAATTGGACATCATCATTATCTATGTATACGAAGCAAAACTGACATAGTACCAATGATTTGCATCTAAAACGATTAAGATAAAGAAGTTTGTTGTAACCTTAAACAAAAAGAAGACATTCAAAAGCCAAACTTTGCAGGGAAAAAACCTTCTCAGTTATGTTTTTGTTTGTTTTTTAAGAAAAAGCAATACAGTTTGGCAATGACACTGCCGAGATTTGAGTGCAGAATGAAAATTATGTGTGGATTCACTTAGCATATCCATTCATCACCTATGCTACATGTTACCAGAGGGAATGCATAACAGAGTGTTTTGTTTTAGTTAGGTGTCTCTTGGTGAATTCATCTATTTTTCAACAGATCCATCAAGCGGAAGAGAAATATGCTCCATTGATGCCCATGTAGAATATACTTCACCACACTAATCTGTAGCCTCTCAATTGGTTTGACATTGGGGTTGCTTGTTGCTTGTGTGTTTTGTTTTGTTTTGAGTAGAAGCAAAGAGACAATACTTCAAGTGTTCTGCTTCCGGTATGGCCTTTTGATATGAGCAAAAGAAAAATTCATCATCATCATCATCATCACTTATTTGCATGCCACCTTTCCATAATTAACCAGGCTCAAGGCAGCATGCAAAATGAAAATGTTTACTTAATTACAAAAATATTACATGAGGAATCACAGTTGTTGACATCCATCTGTCTTGAGATGTGCCTCAGGGGTGAAGGCAAGCTACTGTCTTAGCAGCACCAAAGTGAGCTCCCCAGAATGCAAACTGGGGTAGTGTGTGTGTAGATCCTGGGCTGCTCAGACAACAAGACCCGCCTCTCAGACTCACTGATGTGGTCCAAAGGAAAGCAGAGCAATATTTTTGGCTTGGCTGCAGGAATTGCGTGCCAAGGCCCCATGACCTGCGGTTCCCTAGTGGATAAATAAAACACACAAACATGTAGATTTTGGTTTATGGGTTCAAATAGGCCACAACTTTATTGGTTACAAATGTGAGCGGTTTGGTTTAGGCGTTGGGTGAAGCCAGACTATACCTCAATTCCCACCTGTCTGCTGGGAGTCCAGCTAAGGGTAAACCACCAAAAGGGGGTCCCTAAGACTTACACTGGGACATGGGTGGAGCTGTGGGTTAAACCACTGAGCCTAGGACTTGCCGATCAAAAGGTCGGCGGTTCGATTCCCTGTGATGGGGTGAGCTCCCGTTGCTCGGTCCCTGCTCCTGCCAACCTAGCAGTTCGAAAGCACGAAGTGCAAGTAGATAAATAGGTACCACTCTTGTGGGAAGGTAAACGGCGTTTCCGTGTGCTGCTCTGGTTCACCAGAAGCAGCTTAGTCATGCTGGTTACATGACCCGGAAGCTGTATGCCGGCTCCCTCAGCCAATAAAGCGAGATGAGTGGCACAACCCCAGAGTCATCCGCAACTGGACCTAATGGTCAGGGGTCCCTTTACCTTAACCTTTAAGACTTACATCAAATAGGGGCACCCCGAGGGGTCCCCGTTGGGGTCATTACATGGCCCTAGACCATGTCCGGGCATTAAACCAAATCCACACCCCCGGATCCTTTCAACAGGACAGCCTTAATGATGGAGGGGCAGGAGGTGGCCACAACTTCCCCTCCATCCAAACAAAGGCTTAAAGGTAAAGGTAAAGGGACCCCTGACCATTAGGTCCAGTTGCGGACGACTCTGGCATTGCGGCGCTCATCTCACTTTATTGGCCGAGGGAGCTGGCCTACAGTTTCCAGGTCATGTAGCCAGCACGACTAAGCCGCTGCTGGCATACCAGAGCAGTGCATGGTAACACCGTGTACCTTCCCACTGGAGCGGTACCTATTTATCTACTTGCACTTTGTGCTTTCAAACTTCTAGGTTGGCAGCAGCAGGGACCGAGCAATGGGAGCTCACCCCGTCGCGGGGATTCGAACCTCTGACCTTTTGATCGGCAAGCCCTAGGCTCTGTGGTTTAGACCACAGCGCCACCCGCGTCCCTTAAACAAAGGCTTACCCAATGCCTAACCTCACAAAGTTGTGATGCTTGCTACGAGGTAGGCGAAAACCAAATGGCAGAGCCAATTTGCCAAGTGGGAAAGATTCCAGTCCAGTCTCAACAATATGGCTTCTTACTATTAGTCCATAGCAAGGTCATAATGCATCAAAACAGAAAAAGAGGGTGAGGTGAGTGGGGAATCCGGTGAAGGGTGCGAGAGGATGGCCTCCCTGCCATGCTGGAGTTTAAACTCCCTGTGGACATGCCCCTACTGGCACTGCTTGGCTGGCGAGGCCCACCCCTTGAGAGAGGGCCTGCCCAGCACCAATGATGCGGTGAGCCAATGGCGGGGTGCACCAGTCTTAAACCCTCGGTTGGGTAGCCTGGGTCCTGGCTGCAACGTCACCCACCAAATAAGGCAAGCGGACTTGCCAGAAGGAGGTGTACAAGGCACCATCCAATCATCTTCGGGTGGTATATAAATTGAACAAATAACAACAACAACAACAACAACAACAACAACAACAACAACAACAACATTAGTAATATAGCCAATGTTAGTCATACTCAAGGTAGACCCATTGGCATTAATGGGCATGACTAGGTAAAGGTAAAGGTACCCCTGCCCGTACGGGCCAGTCTTGCCAGACTCTAGGGTTGTGCGCTCATCTCACTCTAGAGGCCGGGAGCCAGCGCTGTCCGCAGACACTTCCGGGTCACGTGGCCAGCATGACAAGCTGCATCTGGCGAGCCAGCGCAGCACACGGAACGCCGTTTACCTTCCCGCTGGTAGCGGTCCCTATTTATCTACTTGCACCCGGGGGTGCTTTCGAACTGCTAGGTTGGCAGGCGCTGGGACCGAACGACGGGAGCGCACCCCGCCGCGGGGATTCGAACCGCCAACCATGCGATCGGCAAGTCCTAGGCGCTGAGGTTTTACCCACAGCGCCACCCGCGTCCTACTTACTAGTTAGTTACATAAATTTAGTGGGGGTCTACTGAGCAGTTGGGTACAGCGCTTAAAATATGTGCATATTAGATTATAGCAGTATTTTATTGATTCCCATGCATTTATATCTCAACCTTTCTTCAACATGTGGCATTCAGCAGGTTGGGACACTTC
The DNA here is from genome assembly GCF_964188315.1 of Podarcis muralis. NCBI lineage: Eukaryota > Metazoa > Chordata > Lepidosauria > Squamata > Lacertidae > Podarcis > Podarcis muralis. The sequence continues at coordinate 18,610,013 of NC_135664.1, read as the reverse complement.
AGGAATTTGATCTTTGAGAATCCTTACATGAAACAACTTTATCTGCAACTCTTGGAATTAAGCTGTCAAGTGGATTTCACACTTCTTTGAATGTTGCAACACAGTTATTGGCAGTTTCAAATGTATGCAAATAGTCATTTCAATGCGTATTTTGAAATCAAGTACAAATTCAAATACTTTGGAAGGGTGTGTTTTGTTTTGTTTTTAATTGCTGATGAATACCAGAAACGAAATGGAATTAAGGGTGAAAACAAAGAGAAGTGGAACACACCAGAAACAGACGGATTTTCCAATTCCCTCTAAAGGCTGTTCAGGTGCCAAGCACTAAACACCAGCTTAAATTTAGCCTGGTTGCCCTGGTATTATACAAAGCCAATTCTGATGTTTCAAAATACTTGCCAATGACAACTGCAAAAATATGAAGCCCTCGCTCTCTTATGAGTCTTTTGGGGGAAGCGCACCAAATTAAGACATGCCTGTGCTTTTTGCACCCCGTGTAAAGCATGCACATTTTGTATTTGGGAGGTAAATGCACACTGGTGAGATTCTGTCTTGCCAGCACTGATTAAAAACATCCTTATCCTCTCCACTTTCTTAGACTCTAGGACCGGCTGTCTCTGGGATTAAGTAAAGCTTTACTGTTTATCTTGTGCTCACAATAAGAAAGGGGTTTGATCTAGGGCAACAGTTGGAGATAACAGCAAGCGCAGAACGGAAGGAGAAATTGAGAAGTAGAGCCAGAGATGAATAAATATGTGGTTGCAAAGCTCTTTGCCTCCCAAACAGCAGCAGTGCGCAGGACTGTGATCCAGCGCTATGCTATTAAACTGTAGCTGAGCACTGCGAGGGATGAATTTGGAAGAGGGAGCACATCAGGCTACTGAACCATAATCTACACCAGCTGCCTATTAGCTTTCAGGTAGAGATTAAGTGCTTGGGTTTTGCATGGCACCTAGGAATTAATTTCCATTTGGCTCAATTAATTGCTTAGCAGTTGTACATTTTAATTGCCATTAATGCACTTAGAGTCCAGGCTGGGCGCATTCTTTTAAATGAAAAGAAATAAACAAACATTCTTTTTTAAAAAACAAAACAAAACAAAACACTACATTACCCTGCATTACCCTTTTCTATTTGTTTTCTTCATGGCATGTTGTTTTTCTAATCAGGATCCTTCTCGGGGGACTTCAACAGAGGTTCCAGAGACCTCAATTTTCACCTGCCCAGTGTGATGAAAACATACCAGCAGATTAAAAGGAGGGGTTCTTCATCCTCGTAGCTTTGGCGAGGCAAGCAAAACTGCTTTCTCTAAACACTCAAAATTGGAGATGGACTATTTAGGGAGCCAAAGTATGCCTTCTGGCCAGTCTAAATATGTGCACGCTAGCTTCCTACCCTATGGCATGCTTAGACTTTCCAAAGCGATTCTTGAGGCCCATTTCCCACAGGAGGAAAAATAATGCATCAATGGAATCAAAATATCAGTCAGAAGAATGAGACAGATGGATCACTCAGTAAATCAATGTAATGAGTTACAGGAGAAGAAGCCAACCAGAACTGAGGCAAGCCAATAAGTTTTCTAATTTCCTTACAGATGTGTCTTTTTTAAAAAATAAGTAAATCGGTATTTCCTCTATTTCTCTGATGTTCGTGTCAGGATTCTGAGCTGCAGAACTGATGCTTCTAAAATTGTTTTACATTGCTATTTAGCTTGTGTGTATTTTTAACTTGAATTTTTTTTGTTCCTTTTAATTAAGGGAGATACGATTGTATGACAAGAGATGACGTTTTGGCCAAGGAAACCTATAGTATGGGGGGTAGGGCTGAGCTGGTAAGAGGTATATGGCACAGGCAGTTAGTGGCTGTGACATGTGCCGGCCTGGGGCACAATTCCCACCTGGGGAATTGTGGTGGTCCTATCAGCCCTCAGGTCTGTGGCTGCCACTGCTGAATGCCATGATTGTGGATGGGGAGGCCAATCTGGTCTGTATTACTGAGACTTGGGTGGGTGAGAAATGGGGAGTTGGTCTCACCCACCAGTGTACTCAAAAGCATCAGGGATAGGGAATTGCTGTAGCCTATAAAGAGTTCATCTCTCTCTCCAAGCTCTCTGTTCAGTTGAGTGCGGGTTCCTGGTACTGGGTAATCGGGACAGATGAGGGATTGTGTTAGTTTACTGGCCACCTCGCTGCCCAACAGTCTGCCTGCCTGAGCTGACTGGTTTTGAAGGCAATGTTGAGGATTCCCAGACTGCTGGTGTTGGGAAACGTTAACATCCACGTGGAAGGTAGCTCAGGACTTCATGGCTGCCATGATAACCATGGGGCTGTCCTAAGATGCCATCTTCCCAACACACATGACAGGTCACACTCTGAACCTTGTTTTCTTAGGCAGGAACAGGGTGATCAGAAAGTAGGGGGTACTGACACCAATCCCTTGTTGTGGTCAGATCATTTCATGTTTAGAGGTAGACTCTCAGGGGTCTTCAGTATGAGGTTCCTCAGGGTTCAATTTTATCCCTCATGCTCTTTAACATTGACATGAAACTACTGAGTGGGGTCATCCAGAGTTTTGGAGTGTGCTGTCAGCAATAAGCTGATGACACACAGCTCTGCTTCTCCTTTATATTTACAGGTATGGCATAGGATGTGCTGGACCGTTGCCTTGGTAATGGACTGGATGAGAGCTAAAATACTGAAGCTCAATCCAGCTAAGACTGGTGTTCCTTAGACCGGATTGATGGGAAGTTGCCTGTTCTTGGTGGTTGTTCTCTGCAGGAACATATTGTCAGGAGTGGGGTGAATACACCACACTGCAACATTTAGCTGCAGGTCACACCTCTCTCTATTTTCTATTATCCGGAGCAAGAATGACCATCTTCCAAAGCCTGGAAGTGTATTTGCTGCTCAATTTAATCCCTGCCTCCCATCATAGACGGTCAAGTTCTAAGGCTGAGTGGCATCATTTAAAGACAAAGAAGCAATGTTATGGTACATGTGAGATTGGACATAGCCAGGGTATTGCATATAATACCCCAATCTAGGCTCTATTTCTCTGCCTCAGTTCAATTGTAAAATGAGCATTAGATGGCCACTCTCTAGTGTGCGGATTGATGAAATAAGGCAATCAGGTTGGGGTTATAAATAGAATGGGATAAACTTATCCTCCAGCAAGGAGACTAATGCTTACAGGATGAGCGCTGCCATGAAGCTGGGTGATGCAGCCTCCTTCAGGAGGTACCATGAGGTGTAGGACAGAGGAAGGCAGGAGATGGTGCCTGAATGGTGCAACCAGACTTTGAAAAGCCTATGTTGGAACCTAGCTAAATGTCCCTGGCTTATTCTAGATATTAGACCAAATCATGTCTACGAGGCCAGGAAGCAGCTCCAGGAAAAATATAATGGCTGGATCACCGAGCATGACATATGAGAAGACAAATTCTAATCAACTGACATGATAATAAAAACAGGTAAAAAAACAACCACCACCCAAAACACGGTGACATGTGATACAAAGCAAAGCAGGAAGACGTAGAAGGGTTGTAATTTGAAAATGCAAATCTTATTCAGGTCCAATTTTCTTTTTTCCTGAGTGCCACTGTAAACTAGAAACATATCTGAATACCAGACCATGAGTCATAAACTGGTATTATGTCTGTAATAAAAGCGAAACTACTCCCCCTTAAAAAAAACAAAAACAAAAAAAACCTACATGCCAATTTATTTACTTTTTTTTTTTTTTTTTTTTTGCATAGTGATTAGTTCCCAATCAGTCACTTGTAAACAGACCAAAGAACATCATGGTGATTTTAAAAATTTGAGGGTAGGTGCAGTAGGTAAAATATAACCCATTGTATCTACTCACCAATTTTTATAAATTGATCTATCTAATGGATTTCCATGTTTGACTTTTAAAAGTAGAGAGAGGGATGTTCAGTGTCATTGACCATAATGTCAGACATCAAACATGTGTCCATTTGTTCTGCTGGCTTTCAGTTAAGTTTACCTGGGACTAGGGATGAGGGTGAAATTCAGTTCAAGTTACATTCAAATGTGAACCTACGTAATTCACACTTTTGAAAACAATATGAAAAATCAAAACACTGCCTGCAAAATTCGCACTTCTCTGAATTTTGTGATGCAGCTTTCCAACCAAACTATGCTTACAAAAATTCACTTATTAGGGGAAGGGTGCATAAAAGGGATATGATTATGATTATTAGTTGTTTTTTGCCATGGGAGCTCAGAGTCACTTTTAAAACAAAAGATGAACACATACATACAGTGGTACCTCAGGTTATATACGCTTCAGGTTACAGACTCCGCTAACCCAGAAATAGTGCTTCAGGTTAAGAACTTTGCTTCAGGATGAGAACAGAAATCGTGCTCTGGTGGCACGGTGGCAGCAGGAGGCCTCATTAGCTAAGTGGTGCTTCAGGTTAAGAACAGTTTCAGGTTAAGAACAGACCTCCGGAACAAATTAAGTACTTAACCCGAGGTACCACTGTATATTAAAACCAGCTTTAAAAATAAAATAAAAACATCCCCCCCATGCAAAAAAGGTCATAGATGATTAAAAGCCAAAGGTCTGATGAAAGGGGAATGTTTTCACCTGGTGTCCAAAGCAGCCATTCTCAACCTTGGGTCTCCAGATGTCTTTGAACTACAACTCCCATCATCCCTGACTGCTGCCCCTTCTCACTAGGGATGATGGGAGTTGTAGTGCAACCATGTTTGGGGATCCAGGGTTAAGAAAAGCTGGCCTAAAGATATATAAGGATGGCACCAGGTGAGCCTCTCTGGGGAGAGCATTCCCTGAACAGAAATAACATACAATCATTATATTAGGGGAAATTGCTTTCAGAAATGTGTAAATTGCTCAAAACTGTACATAAGTATGAGTTTAATGGAAGGAATTTGAACACAGTGCTGACAAATTTTCATGACCAAACTAACCTTGTCCTGATAAAAGTACTGATGAATGTGAACACCATCTGGGTATAAAGTTAAAATGTCATTTTTTTGGTAAATGAAGTATTTTGGCATTGCAAAGAATACTTGGCATGAGCTGGCTGCAGCTACTTCACCCACTGTCCATAGTAATAAAGACTTTCCCCAATTTCCTGACCCTGGGGAATTTCTTAGAAGTGTATGGACTTTCTAAGATGTATAAGACTGGATCAAATAAGTGCTGGAGATGCAATGAAGTTGAGGGAATGCTATTTTATATGTGGTTGACTTGTAAAGGGGTAAAAGAGTATTGGGAAATAATCCATAATGAATTGAAAAAAATGTTTAAAAGTACTCCCCCCCCCCCAAAAAAAAAAACAGATTCCTTTTCGTTGGGGATAATTCAGATGGAAATTCCCAGGTGTCAAAAGAGGTTATTTATGTATGCCCCTACTGCAACCCGTGTTTTGTTAGCCCCAAATTGGAAAACGAGCAAGGTCCCAGTTAAAGAAGAACGGCAACTTAAGCTGATGGAATATGTGCAGCTTGTGGACCTAACATATAGAATAAGAGGACAAGAAGAACACATGTTTAAAGAGGACTGGAAATGTTTGTTGAATGTATGGGGGGGGATTGTGCACACTTGAAAACGTTGGCAGCATTAAGATAAATTCAGCAGTGTAAACAAGTTTTGATGAATATAATAATGGAAAGCTGAATGGTTTAGTTTATGTAAAATATGCAGGGATTTATGATATGCAAAATGAACCATGGAAAGAGAAGAAGGGAAGTCATTGATATATTAAGGTTATTTAAATGAATATTCTAAATTTTAAAACAGAAAATTAAATAAAAATTATATATATATATATATATATATATATATATATATATATATATATATGTGTGTGTGTGTGTGTGTGTGTGTGTGTGTATATATATATATATATATATATATGTGTGTGTATATATATATATATATATATATATATATATATATATATATATATAAAGGAAGTGCATGGACAATGTCTCTGCATCTTTCACTGAATGTAATTGACAGGTAATACCATCTGTCCAAATGTATGGGCATTATATCTGTGTAAGATAAGCCAGAACAATGCTGTGTTCTGTTTAACAATAAGCTGTGGGGAGCTTAGCACTATGAGACGCTCACAGTAAGCTAGTGTGGGGATTTATGCCATGGTATGTTCAATTTTGGCATGAGACATTATTTACACGGGTAAATACAAAACACTGCCATAGGAGACAGTGCCAAATAACATCTTGTGGAGGCCCCAAGGAAGCTGAAATCTTGGGGGCCCCCTCGCATTGAACTAAGAAAGCTTGATAGTTACTTTCTTTCAAAATCAAATCAATATTATTTTTATCCATTGTTGGGGGGGCGGACCCTAAAAGGCTGGTTCCTACTTTGAGTATTTGGCAATCTGGCACTGATAAGAGAAAACTCAGAGCAGTGATTCCCCCTTGCACAGCCTAGGCTTAGAAAGTGTGGGTGGGTTGTAATTTCTCTTCATTTCCAACCCAACTGAATTATTCTTTTAAGTACAGTGGACACTCGGGTTGCGAACGTGATCTGTGCGGGATGCACATTCTCAACCTGCAGCAGCACGTCTGTGCGTGCGCGGGTTGCGATTTGGTGCTTCTGCAAATGCACAAAGTGCAATTTAGTGCTTCTGCGCATGTGCGCCCGCCAAAACCCGGAAGTCACCCATTCCAGTACTTCCAGGTTTTCCATAACCTGAAAAAATGCAACCTGAAGCATCTGTAACCTGAGGTATGGCTGTAATTTTCCCAAGGTATATGTATACTGACTTCTTGACGGGATTTCTTTAAAAAATTAAAAAGCAAATCAAAAGGGGTGGAAATCATATTAAATGTAAAACGGATAACGGTTTATTTAGGATGGGGTGTTATTACAGTGCATAAAAGAGCGAACATATAACTAGCTCTGTGTTGTTTGGGTGTGAAGTGCTTGGGTCTGTGCGTCAAGAATTCATGCATCATTAATTTTAAATGCACAGTGATAATGGGTTCCAGAGAAGGTTTCAAATAATCCTTTCATTACTCCTGTCATAGATCAATTGTCTCTCAGGCTATACCTGTGGCTGAATAGGACGAAAGCAACATCAGTGAAGGATTGTACAGGTTTAACAGCCAAGCATAAGCTTTCAGATCACCTGACATCATGCTGAACACACTACCTTTCGATGGGAATGTTTCGCAGGTTCACTTCCGTGTTGTCAGGTGATGAGAAATCAAATGGGCTACATTCATGTACATTCAGCACCACAATGTCCCTGCCTCAAATTATTTGTGTGCAGAGATCTTTCACACTGAAGGTCCTATGCATGTTGGCACGCTGTGCAAAAACCAGGCGAAATCGTAATTATTTTAATTACAAAGAGTTGCGGTTAACCCTGCAATGAAATAAACAGGATAAATGTGTTTAACATTGGGAGAATTGTGCTTTAGGCTAATGAACTAAGAATTATGTGCGGTTCTTCCTGTTATATATGCTTTATAGCCTACTGAAAAATCTTATTCTAGATTGATTTCCCTGCCCAATCCCCATTTAATGATTTTTAATTTACTAGGAGAGCTCCAGCTACCGAAAGCACATTCAGAACAACTAAAGGTAATTTAACCAATGGCCAATTTTGGCACCTGAGTTGAAGTACAGTTTAATTTTCATTTAAAAAAATAATGAACTAATGGAATTCTCATGCCGCATTTCAGTGAAGACAATGGAATCTTCAATTTAATACCAAAAGGCTGCTGTTAAAACACTGAATGCTTGTGTGAAACCGGAATCCATGTTTGTACGTGACAGTTGCAATAATACTGGCAAAATCTTTACAGTAGCTTTCCTTGGATCGATGAGCTCCAATGAATATTACCAATGATTTAGTAGAGAAGGGATTGCCAACCTTTTGGGACTAGTGAACACATTTCAAATTTTGAGAGCGTGTCGGAGCACCAGGTAAAAACAGTGGCCATGGAGCGGGCATGATGTAATACAAAATGGCTGCCACAGGGAACATGGAATAACATGAAATTAGAGAGACAAGCACCCTTTACAACCTTATTCTTGGGAAGTGAGCTGTGTTCACACACACACATACTGTTTCTGTTTGGGTGCATTCCTCAGCACCAGGAAAAAATATACAAGGTATCCAAACCATTCCCATTTCACAGAAATCACTTAGAAGTTACATGCTCATTTTGCCACCTAACTTTCTTTCTAGTGAAGCTAGAAATTTACTCTTTCAACAAATGAAAGCTCAGAGTCTGGGACACCTGCCCAGGGGCACTACTGAAAGCCTTCATAGGTGCTATGGCACCCATAGGCACTGGGTTGGAGACCGCTGACAGAATGTGGTATATAAATGTATTAAGGACACTGATACTGTTTTTGTCTGCGTGGTGATTTTGCCTTCAGAAATATAATCTAGTTCAAATCCAACTCAATGCTCCCCCTGTGTGGGAGTCACAAAAAGGGCATAGCACTCACTACCGGAGCCAGAACCTTGCCACAAATTTGAAGCTGAATTTTTCATCGCATTTACTTGCTCAGGATTGTCTGAGCATCCCTCATGCTTCATTTGAGAAACTCAACTCTCGTTGACCCTGACATGGTAAAGTCAAAATCTCTCCCTCTCTTTAGCAGACAGAGGTCAAGCTGCAATCTAAAATATTTCTATTTCTAATCATAATCATAACAACACTTCTTAGCATCTGCTTTTCCTTTGTTGTTGTTGTTTAGTCATTTAGTCGTGTCCGACACTTCGTGACCCCATGGACCAGAGCACGCCAGGCACCTCTGTCCTCCACTACCTCCTGCAGTTTGGTCAAACTCATGCTGGTAACCTCGAAAACACTATCCAACCATCTCGTCCTCTGTCGCCCCCTTCTCCTTGTGCCTTCTCTTCTCATGAGGTGGCCAAAGTACTGGAGCCTCAGCTTCACGATCTGTCCTTCCAGTGAGCACTGCTTTTCGTACACATGTGCTTTTCCTGATGCTCTATCTGCTGTGTGTGTGTGCGTGTGTGTGTATGCGCACTGCCACCTGCTTAAGGATGGGAAATTGACTACAGAGCAAATGTGTCACTATGTAACAGTCTGTCTCTCTCTTCCTGTCTCATTGGAACCCCGAGCCAGAGGTTTCTCCAGCTGTTTAGCAAAAGAAGCTTGGGTGTATAAGTATTAACCTATGCAGTTGTTCATATTTAATTTCAATACATTTTCCTGTAAGGGCAACATCTTCAACAGCATGGTGAAATGCATTCTCTTTGGGGGTTCAATTACCCTACAGTTTTTTCTGTCTCCCTTCTCCCCAGTCTCAATATTTTAACTACAGGCTGAGCAATTACAAAGCCTTATCCCATCACGCTGCAAGTGTTCTTGAAGACTAGGCCTGCAGACCCCATCCTCTGCCTGCCGCTATTGATCAGGCTGTTAAGCCTGGCACTGGCACTTTCTGCAAAGAGGCTCCCTGATGAATTCAGACTCTGTTAGAGAAGGAGAACACCACATGAGCTGTGCTCTCTTGTCAGAACTATCAAACACCCACATCTGTCTGAGCAAAGGCTAGCAATCCTCCTCAGCCATCCAGCAATCTTTGCCTACTTGGTTTGGAGACAGTGGCCTTGTCTGGGCAGGGCTTTGAGGCAGGAGTCTTTAAGGGCCCGACTCAGAGAAAATGACAAAGAGGATTCCCAGTCACAGCAAGACTGGTTTGCTACATGTTGAGGGAAATCCAGTAGATCACATAACCATCTAAAAAGTGGCTCTACACCACCTCTGTAAGCCCATGAAGTCCAACGTGTAAAAATTACCCATCTGCACAACTGCTTGTGAAATAGAGAAAGCCCAAGGGAGTGCTTTCAGGAACAGATCTGTAAACAACAAGACCACACTGCTGGTATTCTTCTGGCTATTCAACTCTCAAGGAAACCTGAGCAATTTCCCAAGTTGTTTTGTTGTTTATGCACACACATCCATACTCTCACACAGAACTGCAAGCATTTTGCAATCTGGGTGTTGTTGTTTTTTTGTGCATCTTCCCCTCCCTCCTGCAGAGATCTGTTTGTCAGTCCCTGTACTTGGGCCATCAAGGGTCTTAACTGGACATTATGAAAGCTGCCACACATCTCCAGACATGAGGGAGGATGAATCATTAGCATGAACTTTAGCACCAGCAGATAAAAATATGTTACTGTTCCTGGTTCCCTCCAGATGATGTTGGCTATGCTGGGAAAAGCTGATTCAACTTGTGATCCATCAACATATGGAGGACATTACACTGGCTATCCCTGATCTAAGTTGACCAAATTCTCCATTCATGCAATAGAGGACCCCTCTGAGTACATGGAGCACTTCCCTCCACAGAAAAGGAAGCCACTGCACAAAGAGAGCTTAGGATCACACCTATAAGATAACAAATGTACCAAACATTATGCATTCAGCCAAAATAGAATGGTTCCCAGTGCGACCAAATGGCATGCACACTTAGGTCTTAGAGAACCTTCAAGATAAATTCCTACAGTTGTGGGGCAATCTGTCATCTCTTCCCATGCCATATGAACTCGGTACATCCCTTGAATTGTCAAGAGAATTGCAGCATGTTCTTGACTGAATTCTAAGAGCCACGAAGCCCAACCTAGAGATATAAAGCAACAAACACTATTGCTCTTCCTTCTCTCCTCCAACAAGAACCACAGGGACCCTCCAAGTTGGGACTGTAACTCCCTTCAGCCCCAGCCAGTATGACCAGTGATCATGGGAGTTGTAGTCCAACAACATCTCAACAGCCACAGGTTCTCCACCTCTGCCTTAAAGCATTCCAGTTCGCCTCTGTCTGTTGAAGAGAAACCAATGACTGAGCCAATGACTGAGAAGAAAGGTGTTGCGTATGCTCATAGAAAGCTTCCCCAAGAAATTTTGATGTCATGCCACTGAAAATATGTTTTTGTATTCCACGTCCCTTTTCTCTTTATTGTTTACTTCAACATCTCCCCCTTCTTTCCATGGAAGCATCTTCGTAGTTACCAGAGGCAAGGTAAAACCCCCACAATATAAGGGTATTTATTCATTTAGAGTGTAAGGACAATGTAAGGGTATTTATTAATTTAGAATGGCTGGGGAAATCCAGCCAATGGGCTGGGTACAAATAATAAAATTATTAGTATCATCATTATCATTATTCTTATGAATCAGTAGCAGCCATATCCTGCTTTAGGTGGCTAAATGGTTCGGGTAGGCTTCCCTTGCAGCAAACAAATAATTTCTCTTGAGAAGACTTTGCATTTTTTTAAAAACAATGTTCACTGAAAACTTTCTCAGTGTGGACTGAGGTTTTCTGACCCTTTCTCCGCAGATATATGAAAGTCAAATGACCACATCAGCTGGATGTAGACCAACTCCTACACCATCCTAAATCCAAAAGTCAGTCTTTACCTTACTTTGACATATATTTTTGGTCCTTTTCAGCTTGGCAGTAGCCTTTCAAAAGCATGTCCCATGAAGGAGGCAGAGCTGAACTTCCTTTGAAAATTAATAAGCACTCCAAATGTATTTCTGGCTGAGGCAAGGCATATGGTAGGCCATGATGCTGAGGAAACTTGTCACTCGGCAATTTTACAGCACACGTGTACAGCATTCACTGGTAAATGACCCAATTCTAAAAGAAGATTCATTATTAATCACAAAGGGAAGTAGATTTCCTAATTTATAAATGCCAAGGACTGCACGCTTGTTCTTAACAGCTTTCCTCCCATGGAAATTATAGAGCTGAGAACTCAAATTTGCTAAATCCACACATTTGTCATGAGGCAATACATGAGACCGGTGCGCAAATATTGTAGCTAAATGAATAAAACATGATTTATTTTCATTCTCTTAGATGAAGATTCTAGTTTGTGTGCTTTGTACTCATTATAAAAATCAACATAATTGTTGATATGGGCAGGGACTTTTATCTTCCTGCACTCATTGTGAAAACAGTATATGAGGTGCTGCGAGGTTAAGACGTGTCAAGAATGGTAACGCTTAAGATGCCTACAATGAGTTCAGCCATGTAGCTGACGTGAATAGAATTGATCTGGCTATGCAGTCGAAGAATGAAGAAACAGTCTTACATCAGGGATGGGGGAACCTTTGGCCCCTCAAATGTTTTCCAACTCCAGCTCCTATCAACACCAGCCAGCAAGGCCAATGGTTAGGAATGATGGCTTCTGTAGCCCAGAAACATCACATCATCCTATGTTGGGCTTGTGTCTTTGAAGGCCTGTTTGAGAGTCTGGCTGGTAAGTCAGCACAATAACCAAAGTTCATCTTCAGTGTCAGATCCAGCTGATGCTAGCAGTGAAATTTTACCTATAGTTAATACACACACACACACACACACACACACACACACACACACTCTTTTATGGCCTAAAGTGGTATTTCGAGGTGAACTTGTAGGCTCCTGCTTAGGAAAAACTTACAAGGAAGAAAACTTAGTGGTATGCAATGTAGCCACAGACAGCACTTTGAACAAGCAGAACAGGTAAAGGTAAAGGTACCCCTGCCCGTACGGGCCAGTCGTGTCCGACTCTAGGGTTGTGCTCCCATCTCACTTAAGAGGCCGGGGGCCAGCGCTGTCCGGAGACACTTCCGGGTCACGTGGCCAGCGTGACGAAGCTGCTCTGGCGAGCCAGCACCAGCGCAGCACACGGAAATGCCATTTACCTTCCCGCTATAAAGCGGTACCTATTTATCTACTTGCACTTAGGGGTGCTTTCGAACTGCTAGGTGGGCAGGAGCTGGGACCGAAAGACGGGAGCTCACCCCGCCGCGGGGATTCGAACCGCCGACCATGCGATCGGCAAGCCCTAGGCACTGAGGTTTTACCCACAGCGCTACCCATGTCCCTTCCACTTAAACTATAGTAAAGATTTCTAAAAATTGTATCCATACATATAAACTATCATATGCACATTTTATGCAAATCTGCATCCCCTATCTTCTTTTTGTGTGACTTGCAGAGCTCTCTTGTGACAATACCAACTTCCTTGCCATACCAGCTCTTATTTTTTATGTTGCCCATGACAGCCATTTTGTGGTGGCACCCATGACGCTTTCGTCAATATATGAGTACCAGCACCTGGTTCCCACCCCCACCCTGACAAAAGAAACAAACCCCACTGGCAATATTATTAATGAAGTAACTAATTAACCAGTTAATTTATTTATAGTCCACCTTTTCCCCTGACAGGGACTCAAGGTGGCTTACAGATAAAATAATACATATCCCCCATATGATTACCTCTAATACACAGCAAAAAAGATTAGAAGCTCATCTTCCCCCCAAAAAATGACCCCTGAATTTTTGATTTTTATTGATTTTTATTGATATTGATGCTGCATTTTATGTTGTATTTTATGCTGTCTATGCTGTTTTTAAGTCGCATTTTAATCAATGTTTTATATTTGCTGTTAGCTGCCCTGAGCCCGGTTTTTAAACCAGGAAGGGCAGGATAAAAATAAAAATTTATCGTCATCATCATCAAGTGCCTAATGAACCACCAAAAATAGTTATTGGGAGCAATCAGACTGGAGGCTCAAAAGCTGTTCAGGGGTTCCTCCGATAAATATTCCTTCTGAAACAATATGAATTGGGTTCCATGAGACAGTTTTTCCCCATCAGAAAGTTGCCTAGGAAATGGTGGAAATTCCAGTCTGCTAAGATAGGCCAAATTCTATTCCTTCATGAAGACTGATACCTAGAAATTGACATGATTTTGCTCTCTTGCCCTTTCAAAATTCTGTTTTCCATCCACTGTTGTTTTAAACATGGCTCATTTAGTGGGAGGCAAAAGGCCCACTACAACCCTGTGCAGCGCTCATTAAATAAAGTATATAAAAAAGTCTCTTCCTAGAAGCTGTGTTTGCTCCAGAGAGAATCTGAAAGGTTAGTGTGCCTTGAGGAAAGCATTTACATTACTGAGGACTAAAGGCAGAAAGCAATTTCATAGCTGGAGGGAACCCTGAAGTCAGTGAAGTCTGCTGACAGAGACAGCTTTGGGGACTTGACAATGTCTTTATCAGGCTTGAGTCAGCATTTTCTGCCCAAAGGGGAAGTCAGAATCACACCAGCAGGAGGACAAGTGGTGAAAGAGAGCCTGAGGAACTGGAGCAGTTGTCTGTAGAATGCCACCCACCGGATGTCAAAGAGAACAACAACTACCAGACTTTTAGAAGACATCTGAAGGCAGCCCTGTTTGGGAAGTTTTTTTAATGTTTTATCGTGTTCTTAATATTTTGTTGGGAGCCGCCCAGAGTGGCTGGGGAAACCCAGCCAGATGGGCGGGGTATAAATAATAAATTACTGCTACTACTACTACTATCCATGTTGGATTCCTCACGAGGAAGTGCAAGTCAAGCTAGGTCCTGCTCATAATCTGCTGCAAAGAGGCTAATGAACAGGGCCAGCATGACCTATATCTCTGTAAGAACAGATGAGAGAAAGAGAGAGAGTGTTCCATGCCCTTCACACACATTATCTTGCTGTAATCCTTAGGTAAGGAAGGTCAGTATCAATCCATTTTACAGCTGGGCACGATGAGGTTGAGGGAGAGTGGCTTGCCTTGAGCCACCTAATGGGCACAGAGCAGAGGCAAAGTTTGCACTGAGGAATTTCTGCATGGTGCAGGCCCACACACATCTACTCAGAAGTAAGCACCGTTCGAGTTCAATGGTGGGTACAGGATTGCAGTCCTAGCACCTAAGTCTGCAGTCGTAACTCCACTTACCTGCAGTAAGCACCATTGAATTAAATAGGATTTATGTCTGAGTAGACATGGTTAGGACTGTGCGGTAAGCCCCCATACTACCCTAGTTTTCTGTGCATTGTAAGTTATAATCCATGAACCTATTAAACAGCAATATACAGTTGATCTATAAGTTCAACCTTGTTAAAACAAGGCGATTTATACCCTTTGTGGCCACAGACAGTTTGATCCACTACCTTGTTAAAAGAAGGCAATTTACATCCATTGGGATCACTGGTCCTAAAGTTTGGCTGGCATCCAAGGCACTTTGGTTTAAACAGGTTGTGGATCAGGCTCCTAATAGCACTGGCAATCAATAAGATTCAACTGGCCCCGGTGCATTTTATATATATATATACAGCTGAAATGCCCATCATGTGATAAATTTCACAATAAATACCATGTGCAATAAACAAATGCACTCGGTTTAAGTAAATTGGCTCATTAAATGTGTATTTGCCTGACTGTAAGGTACGTAGAAATCCGCTGCTATGCAAGAATGATAGCTGAAGTTGTCTTATCTAGCTACTCAGTTATATTTGGAATAGACTTTTCTGCAAGTGGGATCTAAAACAAAATGTTACATTCTCTCTCTCTCTCTCTCTCTCTCTCACACACACACACACACACACATGTAAAAATGATCCTTTTCAAGAGTTCTGCCAGCCTAGCCTAGCTCCATGCATGAAGCCAGTCAGCCAGTGAATAGGCTTCTCTGATTTTCTTTTCCAAACACCAGTAAACATTAATGGTCATTGAGCATTTTTTCAATCATCATTGGGGTGATCATATTAGGGGAAGGACCGTAGATCAGTGATAGAGCATCTGCTTTGCATGCAGAAGGTATCAGGTTCAATCCCCAACATCTCTAGGCAGTGCTGGGAGAGTGCCCTGCCTGAATCTCTGGAGAGTTGCTCTCAGTCAGGGAAGACAATATTGAATAATAATGATAATAATAATATCGGCAGCTTCCAAAAAATATTAAAATACTGTAATACATCAAACATTAAAAGCTTCCCCAAACAGGGCTGCCTTCAGATGTCTTCTAAAAGTCTGGTAGTTGTTGTTCTCTTTGACATCCGGTGGGTGGCATTCCACAGGGAGGGCACCACTACTGAGAAGGCCCTCTGCCTGGTTCCCTGTAACTTGGCTTCTCGCAGTGAGGGAACCGCCAGAAGGCCCTCAGTGCTAGACCTCAGTGTCCAGGTAGAATGATGGGGATGGAGACGCTCCTTCAGATATACTGGACCGAGGCCGTTTAGGGCTTTAAAGGTCAGCACCAACACTTTGAATTGTGCTCGGAAACGTACTGGGAGCCAATGTAGGTCTTTCATATGGTCTCGGCGGCCGCTCCCAGTCACCAGTCTAGCTGCCACGTTCTGGATTAGTTTTAGTTTCCGGGTCACCTTCAAAGGTAGCCCCAAGATCCACCAATGGATCTTACACTTACTCAGTGTAAGGCTGCTTCCTGTAATTTTTATGAGTAAGCCCATTTAATTAATGAGACGTATGTAGAATTGCACTCTAGGGATGGGGGAGAGGATGAAGACTTAAAAACAAACAAACCATGAACAAGTATGGAATTGTGGAGATTGGAAAAATGATAAAGCGAGAAAAAACAAAAAACAGACCGATTCATCTATCTCTATTCTGAGTAGGCATGTATAAGGTTGCAATGCCAGTGGCCAATGCTATCCCCACTTCTGAAAACATCCAGTCCCTGAGTATTTTACTAGAAGGAGCAATTGCTCTTGACCAGGGGTCAGCAAACATTTTCAGCAGGGGGCCGGTCCACTGTCCCTCGGACTTTGTGGGGGGCCGGACTATATTTTGAAGGGGGGGGGGAAATGGACGAATTCCTATGCCCCTCAAATAACCCAGAAATGCATTTTAAATAAAAGGACGCATTCTACTCATGTAAAAACACGTTGATTCCTGGACCATCCGAGGGCCAGATTTAGAAGGCGATTGGGCCGGATCCGGCCCCCGGGCCTTAGTTTGCCTACCCATGCTCTTGACCCCAGACTGCTGTTAGCAATCTGCTTCTTCGGGGGTTGTCAAGAGTGGGCCATTGTTTGGGAAGATTACTGGACAGCTGAGACACTGAAGGGATAACCAATTAAGGACTGCAATATTAAGCACACTTTTTGAAAGTTAGCCCCTACTGAACAAGGTACTTATTTGTGGCTGAGCCTACATCAGATTGTATTTCAATTGCCAAGTAACATAAAAAAAACAACAGAAACAAAGTGAACTGGTTCCTTATCACAGGAAAACCCTCTTTGTTCCAGAGGTGGAGAACCTATGGCTCTCCAGATGTTGGTGGAACTCCAACTCCCATCAGCCCCAGTCAGAATGGCCAGTGGTCAGGGATGATGGGAGCAGTAATCTAGCATGTGGGGGCCAGGGGTTCTCCACCTCTATTCTAAGGAGCTTGGGGGAGCCTGCACAGCATTATTTGATTTTATCATTACAACTTTACGATGACCATGACTTGTCAAACGCCACTCAGTGGAGCTTAATGGTTGAGGCGCAATCTGAGCAATGCCCCCGATTCGGAGCTGAGCAAAGTGAATCTCCTAATTATCTACAACACACAAATTGTAGCAGAGTAATAACCTTAATGAAGCTTAATGAACCACAGAAATAAGTGCAAGTATAATAAAAAGGCAATGTCCAAAGCTCACATCTTAAGACTTGATTGGATTTCCAGAGGTATGTGTGTTATTAGCTTAATTCCTCAAAGACAGGGATGGGGAACTGGTAGCCCTCTAGAAGTTCTTGAGGACCTGAGGACGTTGTTGGACTACAACTCCCATCACCCCTGACCATCGGCCATGCTAGCTTGGGCTGATGGGAGTTGGAGTCAACAGAATCTAGAGGCCACAGATTAACCACCACTCCCCAAAGTCGTAGGGTAAAAGTCAATAGACTACCATTAAGTCAACTGGTTCACATAATATGGAATGCATGTTCCATATTGGTATTGGGTATGTGTCATTCCTTTAAAAAAAAACCTCCACACACCTCTAAGTAATCATATCATCAGAAATTGTAGCAATTGATAACTCATACACAAATTGAGAAGAAGGTATGGAGGGAAAAGCAGACAGAGGCATATATTTCAGTAATATCCCATAAACCCGGACATTTTTTAATTAAGAGAGCACCGTGTCTGCACATCACATCTAAACAGACTACAGTGGTGCCCCGCAAGACGAATGCCTCACAAGACGAAAAACTCGCTAGACAAAAGGGTTTTCCGTTTTTTGAGTCGTTCCGCAAGACAAATTTCCCTATGGGCTTGCTTCGCAAGACGAAACGTCTTGCGAGTTCTTGCGAGTTTGTTTCCTTTTTCTTAAAGCCGCTAAGCCGCTAAGCCGTTAATAGCTGCTAAGCCGCTAAGCCACTAATAGCCGTGCTTCGCAAGACGAAAAAACCGCAAGACGAAGAGACTCACGGAACGGATTAATTTCGTCTTGCGAGGCACCACTGTATAGGCAGAAAAGCAACTATACAACTGGAAATACAGCAGAGCTGATTCAGTAAATCTTTTGGGGGAGGGATGATTACATCCAAATAAACCTGAAAACAGTAATTTAAAATGCATTCACGGGATAGTAGCACTGAATGGTAGCCGTACACAGAACCTAGAATTTATCAGGGGGCGAAATGCCTGGAAACAAAGGATTTGTTCCTGTTAACTACAAAGTTTCCAGACTGGAACTGCATCCCAAAACTGTCCCTCGCTTCTTCTTCCTTTTTTTTTTTTTTTTAAAGATATTTTATATTAAAGATTTCTTGCTTCTTTTGTGTTCCTCTTCCTGTTTTCTTTTCAGCAGAGATTTATAGTTTAGGGGCGGACTCAAGACCACAGAAAAGCAGAGGAACCGATTCCAGCTTCTGAGCCAAAGACCACAGCTTTGAAAGAGCTAGATGGCCTTTTGCCAGGGAGCAATAGAAAGAAAAGAGCAGATATGGTAAAGGTGTTTTATCACTGTAGCGGCTGGAAACGGGAAGCTATTATATGCATTACTGTTGGTAGCACACTGATAATTACTGCAAAGTAGTCTCCGAGGAACAATCATTTGTAAATACTTACACTGTTCTTTTTGTTATTGTTTATCATGGGCCTGTTACACTATGAACCAAAGCTATACAATGCCTGTTCGGTCTGTCAGGAAATACATAGTGATAAATGAAGCATTTAAAGGTTTGCACCCCTTTATTTGATACTTATATAGTATTTTTTTAAAAAAATGGGGGAGGGGGAAAATAGCCAACTCAAAATCCAGCTTTGGCATTTCACTAAAAATATATATATTTGCACGGGTCTGTCTTCTGGGATCAAAGCCCACACTCTCTGTAGCTCCTAGTCCAGCATTTATCAAACGACAACACCTTCCTATTTCATTTGCTCTGTCAAAGGACCCCTGAACACGTGCTGCAGAACTTTTCCATAATGGGGAGGATTTGGGGTGATATTATAGCTTAGGGTAGCCAGCACAGTGCCCTTCATATGCTATTGGATTATAACTGCCTTCATCCACAGCCAGCACAACCAATGGTCAGTGATGATGGGAGTTGTGGGTCTACAATATCTGAAGGGTTGTTCTAGAGAAACAATCCATTCAACTCAGCTTCCACCCTTCAGGTATGTGACCTGAGCTGTTAATGTATGAAAACAATTTTGCAAAAATGGGTGACCAGAAATCAGGTCTTATCTTATAGATCTCCACTGGGATCATGTCTTCTCCTGGAGCTTTATTAGCTAGTTGTCTTGCGATTAGCCTCTTAATCTGATTAGAACATTCTGGCAGTTCTAATAACTGAGTACAGTAAACTTGTGGGGGTGAGTCAGGACAGGGTCCATATATTCCTGTAAAATATGTCACCCAATCCTTTCCTTGGGCAGATGCTTCTAACAAGTAGCCCAGCCCATTTGTACCTTGGGCAACCAGATGCCAAAATCTCCATGAGTCCTTTTGAAGTGCTGCGTCTCCCTATGCTTTCCATTGTTGTTCATAATATATTTGTTTCTTGCTTTTAGGTAATAATTTATAATTGTATCGTAATTGGGCTACCTTAGCTTGTAGAGCAAGATTGTGCTTATCCTGTTTTAACTTCAATTTTCTAAGTTCCCTAACTAGGCATTTTTTTTGCTATTCTGACATTCCTTATCAAACCAAGTCTGTCTTTTAAACTTTTTGTTTTTTATCACACGAGATAAAAGAATTCTCTGTTACTGGACACTAGGCTACCATTCAACTCTATTCAAGTAGTGGACAGGTTTGTTGGGCTCCACCACTCGCCCATGTGTAAGAGATGTTAACACACCCAGTACCAATTTCTGATATTGGTAGGGAAGCTGTCTTTCAGGAAAGCTTTTCGCCATTAGTGCATGCAAAGGTGGACAATGTAATATCCAGCACTACACTGAATAACTTGGACAGCTTTTCTGGTAACCCCATCATTCTCTAGAACACAGTTTCAAAACCACCATCCTGACTAATCCACCTTGATCAGATGTACCAGAACATTTGATCTTACCTAATTAACCAACACGTATTAATTGAATATTGATACATCATGCAATGGTGGAACAGCGTTTAAAGAAACGTTTTATTTATTTTTCTTATTTCTGAATAAATTTTGTTTTAAAAAGAAGACATGAAATAATAAAACATTAAATCAAACGCTCATAAGAATTATGAAAAAGTAAACAATTTTTACAAAAGTGAGGTGTTATCCAGCACCTTGTTTTGTATTCCAGTATAGCATTAAACAGTCCCTGCCCCCAACATGCTGTTTGACTCCAGTTCCCATCAATCCCAAGCAGAATGGTGAATTATCAGGCATATCTTAGAGGCAGTAGGTCTTTGAATAATAGTTTTGGGGAATCACAGCTAAGGAGAATGCTGTTGCACTCAGGTTCTGCTTACAGGCTTCTCACAGGCATCTAGTTGGCCACTGTGAAACAACATGCTGGACTAGAGCGGCCTTTGCAGAAGAGGTCTCTGATATTTTAGTGATGACACTATTGTCCAAAAACAACTGGATGTTTATTTTATATTAATCACAAACAGTATGAAGCAACACCTGTGCCTTCTCTTTTGATATCGACCCTTTTAGTATTCTTTAACAGGAATGACTTTAAGTTTGAGAAACACGTTGTTTAGAAGCTCTGAGAAAACAGTGCAAGGAGCATTCTGCTTTATTTTGCTCCTCTTAAGTAAGAGTAGCCAAATGAGCTAAACTGTGCAATTGAAAATAACAATGTGCAATGACTTACACTTAGATGAAGCTGGTTTGTCCAGTGTCCAATGATTTTGTATTCTGCGGTTCTGTTGGTTAGCTGATATTGAAAGATATCATAGCGCCCAGGTGCATCTCCATTCTCATTGAAAATAACAGGTGTTCCAGCACTGCCTGTAAGAGATCGTAACATAAGGATTTCAGGTTTCTGTGTTGTTGTTTTTAAATTACGGCATAAAGTGCTGAAAATCCATTGTGGTTGGAAAACAAAACTTAGCAGTAATGCGATCACCATGGTAGCTCTACCACACATCCACAACTTTCCTAGTTACAAACACTTTACTTATGGTTGAAGGAAGAGGTTTCTACAGCGGACATGTCTTGCTGGGGAAAGTAACGCACATGAATTATGACAACTATGACTACACATGGCCAAAGCGGATTTGCATCACTTCCAGCAATACTGAAAAGAGAAAAAGAAAAGGGAAGAAACATGAAAAGCACTCCACTGTTCAAAAAAGAGAAGCAGATTTATCTAGTCACACTACTGGCTAAATCCTTTTGCTCTCTGGCAAATTGGCTTGGAGTTCAGATCAGTAAGGATTCACTGGGCTGCCAGCTGTGTTAAACTATTTCCTATCCAGTAAGGGACAAGGAACACTAAAACTCCATTAATGAGTGACTTGGGGGCAACCCCAAAATCCCCTTCCGCAAACCCCACCCCCTTTGTTTCTGTTTGTCAAACCAGTCCTCTTCAAAGGTAAAGGTAAAGGGACCCCCGACCATTAGGTCCAGTTGTGACCGACTCTGGGGTTGCAGCGCTCATCTCGCTTTATTGGCTGAGGGAGCCGGCGTACAGCTTCCGGGTCATGTGGCCAGCATGACTAAGCCGCTTCTGGCGAACCAGAGCAGCGCACGGAAACGCCGTTTACTTTCCCGCCAGAGCGGTACCTATTTATCTACTTGCACTTTGACGTGCTTTTGAACTGCTAGGTTGGTAGGAGCTGGGACCGAGCAATGGGAGCTCACCCCATCGTGGGGATTCGAACCGTCAACCTTCTGATTGGCAAATCCTAGGCTCTGTGGTTTAACCCACAGCGCCACCTGTGTCCCTGTCCTCTTCAAACAGACATGTAATTTTACAGTCTTATGAAAAAGAATAAGGCAACATCACTCAGCGACGGTAGGGCAAGGTGGGGCAAGGCAGGTGGAACAAGTCCTTGCTTGGTCAGCAGAGAGTCCCATTTCTCCTCCAATTCTTCCTCTGGAAACAGCTCCCAGAGGTTGGAGGGTTGGGCAAGGCAGGTGGGGAAAGCCCTTGCCTGGTGGCTAGCAGAGTCGCATTCCCCTCACCTGATATGAACAGGTACCACCATCATTTTCTTGAAGTACCATGTGATAATTTCTGTTTGACACAAAGAGGCATTTGCCTTTCAAGATATCTATAGGGGAGGAGGGAGGGAGAGAATTGCTGAAAATTACATTTCCTATAGAACTCCTCTAAATATGTCCCATTATCACTTTGAGCCTACACTCCATTAGAGCCATAATTAGTCAAGGAAATAACGAGGAGGGGGAGAGAATAAAAGAGAGAATACCATTTACTCTGTCCACAGTCATTTTTATTTAACATACATTATTAGAACTATCTCCTTAAGAAAATATTCCTCCTTCACTCCCTGTCACAGGGAAAACGGTCAAATGGAGTAGCTTCAGTAATGAACAGTCGCCTATGAGGCAAATATTTTTGAAAGACTGAAGGAGCTTGAACACACATGAGAGCTCAATTTAGTGCCTATTAGCCAGAAGACATACCTAGAAAGAAACATAATGAACTAAGAATGTTCACATACAGCATAAGAAGTGAAACAGGAAGCGCTTCATCCTTATGAAGACCTTTTTATTCACTTTTTATAACAACTTGCATTTTTTTATAGAGCTGGGATTCACAATTGTACATTTTCTATTTTGCTGTAGATCTGCCAGAAAGAACCATTTTAATGCTGCTTTTATGGCTTTCCGTTGCATTTTCAATGTTATATTTTATCTCTTTAATTTTGGGGAGCCGCCCAGAGAATGCATGTTATTGGGTCGCCACACAGACGCACTATATCAATAAATAAATTCATTTCCATAATGTCCAATTGTGAAGCTGGGGGAAATCACTGGAGAGCGTGTTGGAGATGAATGAGGGAATCTCAGTTCCAAGTTTGTATTTGGCTAGAAAACTCACTGTTCCAGTTTGCACCTAATTCTCAACCACAGTTCAGCGCTGTGTGAGTGAGCTGAAACAAGTCCGAGCAAAGTCCTGAGCTTGCATGCTTACTAAGGCAGTGGGGAGATAGACTCCTGCAGCATTCGGTTTCACTTCATGTGAATCCTGGCTTGCGTGGCAAGGCCCCAAACCCTCCCCCTTTGTTGGAATAAAGACACTTGGCACCAGTATTTTAGGTTAATGGGCTAAAAAAGGCCACAACTTTATTGGTTACAGAATGTGAGTGGTATTGGCTTAGGCATTGGAACCAAACCAGTTCTGTTGACCTTTAAAGCCCTAAACAGCCTTGGTCCAGTATACCTGAAGGAGCGTCTCCACCCCCATCATTCTGCCTGGACACTGAGGTCCAGCGCCGAGGGCCTTCTGGTGGTTCCCTCACTGCAAGAAGCCAAGTTACAGGGAACCAGGCAGAGCGCCTTCTCGGTAGTGGCACCCACCCTGTGGAATGCCCTCCCACTAGATGTCAAATAGAAAAACTACGACCAGACTTTTAGAAGACATCTGAAGGCATCCCTGTTTAGGGAAGCTTTTAATGTTTAATAGGTTATTATATTTTAATATTTTGTTGGAAGCCGCCCATCTGGCTGGGGAGACCCAGCCAGATGGGCGGGGTATAAATAAATTATTATTATTATTATTATTATTATTATTATTATTATTATTATTATTATTATTAAACCAAGTATATCTGACTCCTGCCCGCCATGCAGGAAGTCTCAGAAGGGTTAAGCACCAGTAGGGGGAGCCCTGTTGATGCACATCAACTAGGAGCTCCACCAGGGTCAACGATATGGGTTGTGCCATGGCCCTAGGCTTTGGATGGGGCACGCCCCCCGGATTCCTTTAACGGAATACCCTTGAAATAGGAGGGGTAGGTGATGGCCTCTACCTTCCCTCACCGCCAACCGGATACTCCAATGCCTAACCACCAAACCTTACAAAGTTGTGACAATTTGCTACGAAGTAGGTGAAAAACCAAATGGCTGGTGCCAATTTGCCAAGTGGAAAAAATTCCTAGCAGGCCCCTTCAGCAGGTGACCAACTGAGGTCCATAGCAAGGTCAAAAGATTAAGAGCCTAATCTTAGGGAGGAAGGACGGGAGAACTGTGAGAGCAGGAACCAGAGAAAGGGGGCGAGTTCCCGCCCGTAGGCTGCTTAAATGGTGCGCGCTACGCGCCCTGGCCAACCGGATTGGTCGGCCTAGGGCGTGACGCGGAGGGGACTCCCTATGATGCGGGGGCTAGCCACACCCCCATGCACGGGGTTGGCTCCCAGCCAGCCCACAACTCCATTTCCCCAGGGAAGGGAAATGGCTTTGTTGTTACATACAAACCAAAGATAGTAGGTTGCAACAAGCACTATTTAATTCAACAGAGACCGCTTGCCAGGAGCCATTGCACTAGGGCCCTTCCATGAGACTAGGGCCCTTCAGGATTTAACCTCCTTCTGTCGGGACTGTAAGACAGAGCTATTCCACCTGGCCTTTAATTTGAATTCACCCTGATCTTTTATTTCCCTTCTCTTCCCTCCCCCTCCCCTTTTATGAAGATTACCCACTCTGAGACCCCACAGCTAATTCTCCCCTGGCCTTCTCGCTGGCCCAAGTAGGACTAATTCAGCCAGCTAGCCCTGGTGATTATCTAATGCTTATTAGATGGATTTCCCCTAAACTGAATTCTGAACTTTGAATTTTATTGTTACAGTCATACCTCGAGTTGAATGCACTTCAGGTTGAGTGCGTTCGAGTTGCACTCCGTGGCAACCTGGAAGTAATGGAGCGTGTTATTTCCGGGTTTCGCCGCTCCCGCATGCGCAGATGCTCAAAATGACATCACGCGCATGCGTGGAAGCGGCAAAACATGACCCGCGCACACGCAGACGCGTCTTGCATTCCGTTTGCATCCCGAGGTACCACTGTATTGATGTTTTTATACTGTCTTTTATGCTGCTTTTACAATTAAGTGTTTTAAATTTGTTGTTAGCTGCCCTGAGCCCGGTTTTTGAACATGGAAGGGTGGGACATAAATAAATAAATAAATAAATAAATAAATAAATAAATAAATAGTATTATTGTTACACTAGCTGCCTAGCTGGTGGGTTGCTGTTGTTCCCTGGGAGGGCAGAGGGCAAGGCAGCGGGAAGGTTAGCACAGTGCAAATGCACTGGCAGGAGTGCCAGATTGGTTCCACTGATGTGTTCGCACTACACCTATCTCCCCACTGCTTCCCCTTTCTCCCTCCCAGTAGGCAACAACAACCCACCTTCTGGAAAACTCATCATTGGTGGCAAAGTAGGGTAGAAATTTAGCTAATAGAACAATGAGCTTCCAACTCCTGCTTTGAATAGGTATAAAACCACACACTTCATTGGGACGTACTAACAGGATCACAGCTTTAGCAAACTAGAAATTGCACATGTTTCTGAGAATTACTCGGCTCTGAGAAATTTGATATAGGCAGTGGCTGACAGCAACAGACACGTATTGATTTATCTGCAAAGGTGCCTAACATTAGTGCATTGGTCAGCATTCTGTAGATGTAGGTAACCTTTTTTTTAGAGAGAGAGAGAGAGACAGAGAAAAACATGTCAGACTCTATCAGCAGTCTATCAGCACAGTCCGACGCTGCATTTTAATTAATATACTGCTGTTTTGCTTTGGATGCTGGATGAAAGTGCATCGAGGTGTAACACACTGCACATCCAAAGTCTCCTACAGCAACGGTACCCCAGAACTTCCCAAAGTCTTTCCGTACATTTCAACAGCAGCAACAGTATAGCAAATTGGGATGCTGAAAATGCTGGAATCCCAAGAAACGGGACGGTAGCAGCTGGCAGGGTGGGGTGGCTTGGCTTACAGGACTTCCCCACGTGGAGGTTGTTGCTGTTAACCAAGCAGGGAGGCAGTGCAGAGCTCAGCACAGTGTGGATGCAGCAGTAGAAGCATCAGATTGGCTCTGCCACTGCACCAACCTACCTGCCACTGCACCCCTCTCTGTCTTGGTTATTGGCAGCAGCTTCCACATGTCAGGAGCTCATTCTACTCTCGAGTAGGACCCTGGCAGAGACATATGCCCGATTGGCATGTTCCTTCCTGGTCAATCGTTCGGGAGCTTCAAAAGCTTTCTTCTGCCCAAACATCACAGCGACCGATGCCAACAGACATCGGCACACTTAGGGATCCGCAGTCTTCGCAACTTGCATGACAAACCTCAGCAACTCAGCATTTTGGCTAATCTACTTTATTTACATATAAACACACACGGAGCACTGCAACATGGCTCCCTCTCTCTCTAGCATCAGACAGCAAAAAGAAAGAACAAAGGATAATAGTCCCACTTCACGGAACACAGTAACACAAACATCCTGTCCCCGTCACTTCCCATTCTGTGGAGTCAAAACATACACCGTCATGTGATAGACAACAATCCCATGACTGCAATCACAGAGCAGGAATTCTAACACCACAATAGGAAGTCAGGGAAGGCATGTGACACCACCACACCAGCTACTACTGGAGCAGAGAAGGTAAAAAAGGTAAAGGACCCCTGGGTGTTTAAGTCAAAGGCGACTATGGGGTTGTGGCGCTCATCTTGCTTTCAGGCCGAGGGAGCTGGCCTTTGTCCACAGAGAGCTTTCTGGGTCATGTGGCCAGCATGACTAAACCGCTTCTGGCACAACGGAACACCGTGATGGAAATCACGTGAAGGTAAATGCTATTTAGCTTCCCGCCTCAGTGGTACCTATTTATCTACTTGCATGGTGTGCTTTTGAACTGCAAAGTTGGCAGGAGCTGGAACAGAGCAATGGGAGCTCACCCCCGTTGCCAGGATTTGAACTGCCAATCTTCTGATCAGTAAGCCCAAGAGGCTCAGTGGGTTAGACCACAGTGCCACCCACGTCCCATGTTGGACCAGAGATACATGGCCACAACAGGGTACATTTGCCCTCCCTCCACTAAATCTTCCACTGCCCAAGAGACAAGTCAGGCAAAGGCCTGTATTTCAGAGCAGAACAAATGCTTTGCATGGAAAAATCCTGCAGTTCAGTCCTTGATATCTCTTGGAAGAATTGAGAAAGCGTCTCCTGCCTAAATGTAGATGATACTGCTTTAGATGGGGCAATGGCATGGGGCAGTTTCCTGCATTCTCTGTCAGAGGAAACTGCTGTAATGAGAAAGCATGTGTAAGCTGGTTCTCTCTTGCATATGTATGGCTACTCTTTGATTCCTGGTGAAAGGTACGAGCCAGTAATCAATGTGAAACAACTTATACAAAGTATTAAACACAGATCAGAAATACAATTCTTTAATGGCAGTGTTCAATGGCAGTGTAAACCCTCCCCCCACCACTGGCAAGACATCTTCTATCAAGGAGAAATTAAATACAGACTTTTGGACAATCACACTAAACAATTGTTTCGTTCTTGTCAAAATAAATTTAGATCAGCTGAAACAAGACACATCAAACATTTTCAAAATATCACCCGTAGTGGTGTGGTGTGTAAATGTCAACTTGTGTAATGCTTAGTACCATCAACAAAAAGGAGCACAGTTTTTGTGGCATGCTGCAAAGGCACACCAACAGGACACAAAAACACTGCTTTAACTAGCATCTTTGTGAGGCAAAGCAGGTCTCCGACATTATGCTGACCGAATCGCATTCTCACTAGAAAAGGATGCTAGACAAAACTGCTGACTCCACAGTGTACAGCAATCCCTTGAGATGGTCCATTTCTCCTGAGTCACTCTCAGCTCTGTCATCCCTTATTTGTACTAAGTTTGGAAACTAGCTTTGTGATGTCCTAATGGGGGAGGTGATGCCTTTGTCCATTGCATTGTGTCATGCCATGATGTGCTTAGAAAATTCAGGGCTGTTAGTGTCTGTCATTGAGCTCATCCTACTGATGAAATAAACTCCAAGGAATGGGGCCTCCAAATACTTTTAATTCTAATATTCATAATCCACGCCATCAAAAAGCCAGATGCCTAGATCTAATTCAGAGGAAAGCAACTTGGTTAGGCAGGGTAACTCCTTCAAAAGCAGGCAAGAATGATTTTGGAGCAGCATGTGATCCTTGAACGCTGTGCAGATCAAAATAAAAATTGCTTCAAATATGAAGCCATATTGAGAGTCTGCTGTGGTTTATAGCCTCATCTGTCATTATCATTAATTTCTATAATCAGTTTGAGTGCCAAGGATCCCCCCCCCCCCAAACCTGGATTGCTTTCCTTTTTAATTAGCTGTTAAACGCAGCCACAAAATTGTCTGATGTAGATAAATTAAATTACAGTGGTAGATGAAACAGAAAAAAGAAGAGCGCTGATATGAATGTACAGTACTCAGGTGCCCCAAAGACAATCTTTTTTAAAAAAATAAAAAAATGGATGGTTGCTAACCTGCTTACCTCTATTGTTCATTTAACAGAGACTGGTATAATAGGTTTAAATGGAAAGAGAAACTTATAAAATTTAGAGCTCACTTTAAAGACAGAATGCCAAAGAAAGAATGATAACTAAGTGGAACTAAAGCATTCTAATTAGAGACTGTTACACTGGCAGATAAAAGTGCGCTGCATCCAGTTTCGTGATAAATGAAGCTATTATCAATGCAAACCCACAAACAGAAGAATGCTTTTCAATACGGGATTGAAAATAGAAAATGATTGTCCTCCAACAGCTATTAGAATCGGCATAGACAAAGGCAGGATCTATTATCAGAACAGTGTAAAAGAGATGCTCATTTTGACTTGGTGGCTCTAAAAGATTCTTCTAGCATAGAATTCCAACCCGCTCTCAAATGAGTGTGCCAGATATTGCAGAAAGGTACCTGCTTGGGATCTTATTCCACAAAAATCAATAAAGCTTTGCTTTAAATAATTTCCACTTCTTTTTCATTTCGTTTCTTTAACAATATCTATATACTGCTTCACTGTAAATGAAACCTCTAAGCGGTTTACAGATTTAGGATTAAGATGTAAAGTAGATGATCTATGAAACTGAAGATCTTTCCTCCGACAATGACCAGTGCTGGATTACAGACAGGGACTTTGAAAGCATACATACAATAGAGAGGGGATTTAGTGTACTTTTTTGCCACCTGTACAACAATATTGTGCCCGATAAATGACAAATCAGAGAAGAGGTCTCAGATAACATCCCACCCACTCAGTCAGTCCTGATGGAGAGAACAACCAACGCTTCACTTCAAATCCTGCTGTCCAAAGGGTCTTCGTCAATGGTTTGTTGCTTGCCATAACCACAGTTGCCCTGCATGACATTTTTTTGGAGTTCCAGCATCTTGTGCAGTACAATCGCATAAATCTTTAGTTTAGGGATTAACTGATCAGTCTATTTTTGTCCCTGGTCCATTTTGCATCTGCTTTTAATCTAAGTCCATTCTGTCCTATTTCTGCACACATATACTTTTTCTAGAGTACACAATTAAGTTCTGTGTGTGCATTTCAAAACATGTTTTACCCAAAATCCATTAATGCACCTTGATGAAGTTTTGAGCTGGAAAATGTTATCATAGGATTTGGAAACGTGTGAAATACAAAGAATACTTAATTGCATCCAATCTTTAAAGGTAAAGGTACCCCTGACCATTAGGTCCAGTCGCGGATGACTCTGGGGTTGCGCGCTCATCTCGCTCTATAGGCTGAGGGAGCCAGCTTTTGTCCGCAGACAGCGAAACCAGAGCAGCGCACGAAAATGCCGTTTACCTTCCTGCCGGAGCAGTACCTATTTATTTACTTGCACTTTACTGTGTTTTCAAACTGTTAGGTTGGCAGGAGCTGGGACCGAACAATGAGAGCTCACCCCATCGCAGGGATTTGAACCGCCGACCTTCCGATCGGCAAGCCCTAGGCTCTGTGTTTTAGGCCACAGCGCCACCCGCGTCCCGATTCAATCTTTACATTAGCCCAAATTAGACCAACAAAAAATGCTCCTCCATCCACGCTCAGACACAAGCCACGCTGATTTCAATGTGCTTCACTCCGACGCAACTGAGCACGCGATTGCAGTCTAAATGCTCTTATTTAAATCAATGAAAGCATTGTTCTTTATTGATTTAAATAGGGAGATAACCGGGCTTTACATTAGAGAAAACAGCAGATAAGAGATGAACAGGAACCTTGTAGCTGGATAACTTCTGAAAGAGCAAGACAAGAGGAAAGGCAAAAGATTATGTAGAGGCATGGGAGCCCCAACAATCACCCGGGATTAAGGCCAATGCGTCAGGAGGTAACACAAAATCCTGCACTGCCATGACTGGAATATCCACTTGCAAAATATGGTGCCAAGGCAAAGCCAAGAAGATGATTGTACCACCTTGCAACCCTTAAACCCTCACTAGCTGCTTCTATGTCATACTTTGATAAAGCGTGTTCTCCAATAAATGAGAGCACGTGTTGCGGTGTGGGCCACCAGGCCAGGCCTCTTGTTGCCAGGCAGGTTAATAGTTGTTGCCTGGCATTGTGATTGAATAACCGGGTTGCTGGGGCAAATTGTATGTTGCAAATTGGGTGGGTGGGACCATAGTCTTTAAATATTGGTGCACTTTGGTTTCTCTTTCTCTTTGCAGAGTGCATCGGATCACCCGCCCGCCCTCTTTTCCGGTTGACCTCGCTTTGCCTGTCATGGGGTCGTCTGCCTTGGCGCAGGGGCCTAGTAGGAATTTTGCCATTTGGTGATTGGCTGTGCCATTTGGTTTTTGCCTACTACTCAGCAATTCGTCACAACTTGTAAAGTTGCGGTTAGGCATTGGTTATAATATGCTGGTGGTGGAGGGGTCAGGCTGGGCCTGCCCCTCCCATTGTGCTGAAGGGAATTCCGTTAAAGGAATCCTGGGGCTTGCCATGATTTCGTCCAATCCCTGTCATGGGACCAGGGCCGCCCAATCCCTGTCATGGGAATCCTTGTCATAGAATCTGGGCCGGCAAGCTTTCGGGGAGCTGCTGGGGTGAGCGGCGTGGGTCCGACGCTTAGCTCAAATGACCCCCAAGTTTGACTTTCCCTTCTACTGGCTACCGATCAGACCTCGGGATGTGAGTTCTGTCCCAGGCGGGGGGACAGATAGTCATAACCAATGTCTAAACAACACTCACTGATTTTGTATTTTAATAAAGTTGTGGCCAAAATAGTGCCCAAAAACCAAAACTAAATTACGTGTTATGTGTGAAGTTATTTGAGGGGTGGCCTGGGGACACGCAAATCTCTGCCCCGTGTGAAATGTACATTGAGTTTGTTCGTTACTATGTTATGTATTTTTGTGTTTTTATGTTGTAAACCACCCTCTGGTGCCCTGATGAAGTGTGGTATAGAAATTTAATAGATAAAAGTAAGTAAACAAAATAGAAATAATTTCAGGGTATTTATTTAATCGCTTGCATTACAGAAAGGCAAGTTGTGAAAGTATTAATAATCAGTTTTTCTCTTTCTACAATTATTTATTAAAACTAAAGAATGGCTTATATTTTTTATTCTTATTTTTTTAAAATCCTGTTTAGGTTCATGATTAGTCTATCACGGGCTTCCTCAAACTTGGCCCTCCCGATGTTTTTGGCCTACAACTCTAGCTGATCCCTACCTAGCAGGACCAGTGGTCAGGGATGATGGGAATTGTAGTCTCAAAACATCTGGAGGGCCACATTTGAGGAAGCCTGGTCAATCATTACCTTCAAGGAATCACATTTACTCATCCCTACCTGCTTTGCTTCTTCATCATCATCAATTTATTATTTATACCCCCACCCATCTGGTTTAGTTTCCCCAGCCACTCTGGGTGGCTCCCAACAGAATATTAAAAATACGATAAAACATCAAACATTAAAAGCTTCCCTCAACAGGGCTGCCTTCAGATGTCCTCTAAAAGTCTGATAGCTGTTTATTTCCTTGACATCTGATGGGAGGGCGTTCCACAGGGCGGGCGCCACTACCGAGAAGGCCCTCTGCCTGGTTCCCTGAAACCTCACTTCTCACAGGGAGGGAACCGCCAGAAGGCCTTCGGCACTGGACCTCAGTGTCCGGGCAGAACAATGGGGGTGGAGACGCTGCTTCAGTTACACTTCAGTTGTTGTAGCATTTCCATAGCAAAGCCATGCAAAGCATGCAATCTGATCTTACAAAGGGCTGCTCAAAAATGCATTCCACTGCATTCAGTGTGGCTTACATTTGACTGTATCCCTAGTATCATTACAGTATCCCTCGCACCCTTTCTGCATAATAAATTGTATTCATTCTCAACCATCAGATAGGAAAAACAGAGACTGTAGAGAAATCTCATCCATAAGCAGCAAAACCATTAAAGTTGAGATGTTGGGGTTAGCAGACTATTTACAGATTGGAAATGGAGGGATAAGAAATCATTACTATTCTTTACTGTCTTAATCCTTGGTAATTAGAGCAACTATCAATGGATTATTGTTCAGTGTAACAAGAAAACTATTTGCTGCGCTTGTTGCAGGGATATTAATACCCAAAGTCATATGCAAACTATCAATAAAGCATTTAAAAAGACATTGCCATGCCATGCCTTCAAAGAACTTATTAGGCCACAGGTTTAAGCTTATCAATGGAAAACATTAGCCTGTCTCTGATCCAAAACGAGAGATGATGCCTTGTGGCCTTTTCTGGAATTAAGCCTTTTGAAATAATCCCGGTGAAGTTAATTCCTTTGGGGATGGAACATTAAAATTATCGCAAGATTATAAAGCAGCCACCTTGTTTTTTATTTTATTTATTTCAGTATTAAAAGCTTCTGTCTTCCAAGGTGGCTCACAACAAATAAAACTATAATGTAAAATAACACTTCTAAAAAATACAGGCGTAAGGGAGGCAGTAACTGAAAACAGTGCCATCATAATAAAACAAAACAAATACAGTGGTACCTTGGGTTAAGAACTTAATACGTTCTGGAGGTCCGTTCTTAACCTGAAACTGTTCTTAACCTGAAGCACCACTTTAGCTAATGGTGGCCTCCTGCAGCTGCTGCGCCGCCAGAGCACGATTTCTGTTCTCATCCTGAAGCAAAGTTCTTAACCTGAGGTAATATTTCTGGGTTAGCAGAGTCTGTAACCTGAAGTGTATGTAACGTGTGGTACCACAGTACCATAAAAAGCTGACCAGAATTTTTTTTTATTTAAAAAATATACATATTTCAGAGTTTTCTAAAAACCAACAGAGAATTATTCCTTAAGAATGAAACATGTAACTCAGGGTCAAACGATATGTTGCATACAAGAATGTACTTAATTCCCCTGGGCTACTGCTTCTAGGAAAAGGAGTTTCCAGGAGGCAAAATGGCCCTCCCCTCCCCAAAGATCTGCCCCTGTGCCCTCCCTGCCCCTGTTGCACCCTCACCTCAGGATGGGGCATGTGAGGCCCCACAAGCACTGCCCCAGAGGAAAGCACTTGCAGAACATCGCCATTGGGAGAGGGTATGAGCCTCATTATAGGGGATTGGAATGCTAAAGTAGGGAGGCAAGAGATAAAAGGAACAACTGGCAAGTTTGGCCTTGGAGATCAAAACGAAGCAGGGCAAAGGCTAATAGAGTTCTGTCAAGAGAACAAGCTGGTCATCACAAACACGCTTTTCCAACAACACAAGAGACGACTCTACACATGGACATCACCAGATGGGCAGCATCGAAATCAGATTGATTATATTCTCTGCAGCCAAAGTGGAGAAGCTCTATACAGTCAGCAAAAACAAGACCTGGAGCTGACTGTGGCTCAGATCATATTGGTTGGATAGTGTTTTCGAGGTTACCAGCATGAGTTTGACCAAACTGCGGGAGGTAGTGGAGGACAGAGGTGCCTGGCGTGCTCTGGTCCATGGGGTCACGAAGAGTCGGACACGACTAAACGACTAAACAACAACAACAATAACAACATGAGCCTCAGCAAGAGGAGGATCTGCTGCTTTTCTGGAGCCTGTTCTCCTCAGGCAACTGCCTCACTTCACCTCATGGGTGGGCCAGCCCTGTGTTAAACCTTGGTTTAGTGCTAAGTATATGAGCTGCAGCAAGATCAAACAATGCCTTGGGGTCCATATATCTCCCTTCCCTCCTCCTCTACATCTCCACGCCCATTGTTCAGCCCGGACACCAAGGCTCAGCTCCAAGGGCCTTCTGGCGGTTCCCTCACAGCGAGAAGTGAGGTTACAGGGAACCAGGTAGAGGGCCTTCTCGGTAGTGGCGCCCGCCCTGTGGAACGCCCTCCCATCAGATGTCAAGGAAATAAACAACTTCAGTGGTACCTCGGGTTAAGAACTTAATTCGTTCTGGAGGTCCATTCTTAACCTGAAACTGTTCTTAACCTGAAGCACCACTTTCGCTAACGGGGCCTCCCGCTGCCGATGCGCCACCGGAGCACGATTTCTGTTCTCATCCCGAAGCAAAGTTCTTAACCCGAGGTACTATTTCTGGGTTAGCGGATCTGTAACCTGACGCGTCTGTAACCCGAGGTACCACTGTATCTGACTTTTAGAAGACATCCCTGTTTAGGGAAGTTTTTAATGTTTGATGTTTTATTGTGTTTTTAATTTTCTGCTGGGAGCTGCCCAGAGTGGTTGGGGAAACCCAGCCGGATGAGCAGGGTATGTATGTACAGTCATACCTCGAGTTAAATATGCTTCGAGTTGAGCGCGTTCGAGTTGCGCTCCTCGGCAACCCGGAAGTAACGGAGTGCTGCTTGCGCATGTGCAGACGTTCAAAATGACGTCACGCGCATGCGCAGAAGCGGCAAAAAGTGGCGTGTGTGTGCGCAGACACGCCGTTGCTAATTACATTTACCTCTAGATGCGAACGGGGCTCCAGAACCAATCCTGTTCGTATCTAGAGGTACCACTGTATGTATGTATGTATGTATGTATGTATAAATAAATAAATAAATAAATAAATACCACTACTACTACTACTACTACTACTACTACTACTACTACACAACCAGCAAAAGAGCTTATGTGGAGGGAATTCTGGCTGAGATCTGGGGATGAATCAGATACAGTATCATGCTTTCAAACAAACACTGATCAGACACACCAACTACCAACCATAGGTTATGAATCTACCTTGTTTAACGAAACCAGAGCTTATCCTTAAGCAGGGAAGGCAGCAAGCGAGTAGTGCAGTACTGAATCGTGGTTTAACACTATGTGTGAATGCACACACTGGCTAGTGTCAAGCAGGATGGAGTGTATACATAACTGGGTGGTCATCTATATGTTCTGGCGAAGAGGGCAGAGAAACCAGCAGATTGTGCCCAGGATGCCAAATTAGTCCAAACGGCTAATTAGTGATAGGTCTCTCCGCTTTCTGCTAGAAAGGAAGAAATGTGCGTCGAAAACGAGGCCCAGAACTGGCCAACTCTGAGCCAATTTAAAAGGGCAAGGCCAAACCTGCTGAGTTAAAAGCAATTCACACCTACCTCTTGGTTAGAAGTAGCGCAGCGTGTGAGAAGCACACCCCGCCAGGTGATGCAGCAACATATGTGAGATGCTCTGTTTTGAGAATCTCAAAGAAAAAAATATTTAAAGCCCTCGGAGCAGCTGCAGTTCAAGAGAATTTATGAACTTGAAAAATTGGGATGCCGAGTTTTGTGTGGCAAAATCCTACCTCCCCTCGCTGTTTCCTGCAGCAGCCTTAACGCTAAACCTTAGGTAGCAGGGAAGAAGAGAAAGGGATT
Source organism: Podarcis muralis (assembly GCF_964188315.1). NCBI lineage: Eukaryota > Metazoa > Chordata > Lepidosauria > Squamata > Lacertidae > Podarcis > Podarcis muralis. Next base: position 18,574,013 of record NC_135664.1, on the reverse strand, counting down.
GTGCTGATTCAAGTTTTAAGATGTAATTGTGCCAGATTGGGAACACGAATATGGTACATTGTTACGGAACTGTATTATTTCCTGACTGGAGAGCGCTGACAGTCCTATACGCTGTGAGTTGTGATTATATCCGTGCCATCTGCGTTGTATTATCTCTTAGGCTTCCCTCTCGGGCCTGCTCGGTTCCTTAGCAGGGATTAAAATGTTTAATTTATTCTGTTTTCTGAAAGTGTCATGATGACATAAAACTGACTGGTTTCAAACAATTAATTGCACCCACCTAAGGAAAAGTGTGAGGTATATACAGTGGTTCCTCAGGTTACTTAGGCTTCAGGTTACAGACTCCACTAACCCAGAAATAGTACCTCGGGTTAAGAACTTTGCTTCAGGATGAGAACAGAAATCGTGCTCCGGCGGCGCAGCAGCAGTGGGAGGCCCCATTAGCTAAAGTGGTACCTCAGGTTAAGAACAGTTTCAGGTTAAGAATGGACCTCTGGAACAAATTAAATACTTAACCTGAGGTACATACATATTCCTCATCAAAAAGGAACTCGCTTTTTCAAATGAGAATTTTCACATCACAAAATTAAATTGCAGCTGAGTGGATTCGCATGTTTACCTGCCACACGCAATGCCACAGTTTTTCTCTCTTTATGCAATTGAGTCTCTGCGTGAGTTTTTCCCTTTGCTTTTTCTCCGTGGTATTTTTCTAGAAAAAGAGGTACCAGAACTCACCACAAACACCTCCCTCATTCTCTTAGAATGGCAATGGTGCCCACCTGAGAGGTGCCAGAAATGAGTTCCGGTGAGTTCTGGCTGAAAAAAACTCCTGCTTTTTGTAATGGTGCTGGTTCATCATGATGTGGCTTCAATATACATGGTACCAGAAACAATTCCAGAGTTCTATATTTTCTCTATCGCTGAATAATCAGGGCTGCCCAGTGAGAAGCTCATCTCCACTTAAATTAGAAATGATATGAGTTCAGGATGGGAGAAGGAATAAGCAGAATCCTAAAAATTCGTCTTGTTTAGACAAGCCCACACAGGTGCTTAGAAAACTGGGGTAATTTTAATCTGTTTTTGTATTCTAACTTTTGTACAGATTCAAGTATGAATGTGATTCCCCCCCTTGATTTTCTTGTTTTATATTTTTTGTAAACAGCTTTGAGCTTTGTAAACAATCAAGCGGTATATAAATTTTATGAAATAAATAAATAATAAATAATATTTTTGGGAGTCCATCCAGGGCTTGACAAATGACTGTCACTGCCATGCTCCAACTGTTTGCCCTCAGGCACTAGGGGTCCCAAGCTCAGGAGATATAAGCAGAGTCCCAAGTGCAGCCCTTTCGAAACAAACCAAACTCAAGCATGGACTCAAGCCTCAAGTCTAGGTCCAAATGTGGGGTCCAGAAAGAAAGTCAAGGAACAGCACAGGGAGTTCAGGCAAGATGGAGAAAGTAGAATCTGGCACAAGGAGCCACAGGCCTGTGTTGTTTCCAGCACCTGGAAGGCTCAAGAGGAAGACCTTATAATTTTTTGGTCACCCAGACCACTCCCCAGCCACAGCTGCTGGTAGTGAAGAGGTTTCAGGGGGTTGCTAACTCTTAAGAAGACCCCTTACTCATAAACAGAGCAATGACTCCGAGTCCATAGACTACATTGCTGCTCTTCAGCCTGGGCCTGCCCCATTTGGCTGGCGCTGTGGTCTAAACCACAGAGCCTTGGGCTTGCCGATCAGAAGGTCGGTGGTTCATATCCTCACAACGGGGTGAGCTCCCATTGTTCAGTCCCTGCTCTTGCCAACCCAGCAGTTTGAAAGCACATCACAATGCAAGTAGATAAATAGGTACCACTCTGGTGGGAAGGTATACAGTGTTTCCATGCGCTGCTCTGGTTTGCCAGAAGTGGCTTAGTCATGCTGGCCACATGACCCAGAAAAACTGTCTGCGGACAGACGTCAGCTCCCTCGGCCAGTAAAGCGAGATGAGCGCCGCAACCCCAGAGTCATCCGCGACTGGACTTAACGGTCAGGGGTCCCTTTACCTATTCTTTTTTATTGCTAACTTCTTCTCTTTTTTATACAGAGTTGTTGTTGTTTAGTAGTTTAGTTGTGTCCAACTCTTTGTGACCCCATGGACCAGAGAACACCAGGCACTCCTGTCTTCTATTGCCTTCCGCAGTTTGGTCAAACTCATGTTAGTAGCTTCGAGAACACTGTCCAACCATCTTGTCCTCTGTCGTCCCCTTCTCCTTGTGCCCTCAATCTTTCCCAGCATCAGGGTCTTTGCCAGGGAGTCTTCTCTTCTCATGAGGTGGCCAAAGTAATAACCATAAACAAATTAGAATAAAAAGTGCACCCCACCACGCAGACCATTCCATTGTAACTATCCAACATCCCAAAATTTCAACACTTCTTGCGATGGTTTGACCCCTTTCCATTTTAACAGTACGCAGTCTACAAACACCTTCCATATCTCCTCAAAATCATTTCTCTTGCATATTCCCCGTCTTACCTTAATGGCACATGTTCATTTATCGTTAATAGCTATATCCCACACCTCTTTACACCATCCTTCCATTTTATATCCTGCTTGCCCCTTCCACTTCCTAGCTATAATAATTCGTGCAGTTGTCAATAAATTTGTGAGCAAGTCCTTCATAGCCTGTGAACCTCCCACCCTATTATAAATTGATAACAATGCTGCCTCTGGATGGATGCTGGTATTCTTGAGGACTGAATGGTGGTGGCCCCACCTCCTCCTTTTCTTCTGACAGCTCCGGTAATTCTTCAGTAGTTCATGCACCAAAGGATCCCTCAAGGGGATCCTCAGGCCAAGAAGGAACCTGCTCCTCAAGGTCCTTGATCTGTGGGGTGTTTGGTTCGTTCTCTGTGTCTGGTACCAGCTCAGGGCCAAGCATGGCAATCTCTTTGTGCCTGGAAGCTCTCTCTACCAATCTCCCAAACACTCCTTTTACCTTCCCTGGTAAGCAGCCATATCAGGAGCAGGAGCACTCCCGTTGTGAACATTTTGCACCCTTTGAGGCAACCCCTGAGAGGAGTTCTTTTCAGAGACACAAAAACAGTCCCATAACTCAGTTCTTCTTTTGGCTCAGCTTTAGCTGCAATCCAAAAATCAATTAATCCAAAATCAGCGCCGACTGAAGTCAGTGTGTTTTGCTTTCCCTTTGCAGGGGATCTTTTGAGTATTCATGTTTTCTGTTGGGTTCCTAAATAAATTTCAAGCATGTTCCATACAAGCTAGGTCTGGAGCATCATTTAACACTGCTTAGTGTTGAAAATCCCTGCTTCAACCCCTAATCTGTCAACAGAGATAACAGCTGTCACAAAAGCAGGGGCTCATCCAAGGTACAGTCTCTCACAGAGAGTGCCACTTCGCATAATAAAACACCGTTGCTGCAACAACACAAAACATTGTGAACTTCAGAGGCTCACAGGGGAACACCACAGTTCGGGAGCCAAGCCAAGCCAACCTGTGGCTATTCTGCATCCTTGGATCAGTATGAATCTGCCGCAATCCATTCATGAGTCTCACCCTGGAATCCTTAACAGATGCTAATATTGCTCCTGAATCTTTGTACATGTACGCTGCAAAGGTAATAATTTATAATTTGTTTGCTCAAATCTGTACAGTGGTACCTCGGGTTACAAACACTTTGGGTTACAAACTCTGCTAACCTGGAAGTAGTACCTCGGGTTACAAAGTTTGCCCCAGGATGAGAATGGAAATTGCACACCAATGGCGCAGCAGAAGCGGGAGGCTCCATTAGCAAAAGCGCGCCTCAGGTTAAGAACCGTTTTGGGTTAAGAGCGGACCTCCAGAACGAATTAAGTTCGTAACCCAAGGTACCACTGTATTTGCTTTCATTAAAGGATGCTTTAATAATGTTTATCTGCTTTCATGAAAGGGACTGACTTATGGAATATTTAAAGGAAAGAAGCTAATAGCCTATACAATATCAAGTATGGATCTGTCTCCCACTTTATCTTCACCAAAAAATAAAATAAAAAAAATGCTTCATCAAGCTTTATAAACAGTCAAGGAGTTTGTGTGTGTTTGTTTGTGTGTGCCTGCGTACGCACACGCACACACACGCACACACACCTTGAATTGAAATAAGATGAAATATTTCAAATTAGAAAAAAAACTATTTATTTCATTATACCTTCTGTATCTGTGTCTTTGGTCGTTCTTGTGGTGGTGGTTTTACAATGTCAGGTGAAGAGACAGCACAGGGAAGACACGTGCAAACTATTTCCATTATAGTTCTGTCTAAATACATATTGATAATTTCAATGACCTTTCAACACTTCACATCATTCCCACACATTACCCTTCACCAACCACCATCTTATCTGTGTATCATCTTTTATCAAGTTCCTTTGCCCCTTTTTACTCACTTAACAACCCCATAGTATCTTCCTATTTTGTCTTTAGTTCCGCCACCCAATTTTAATCTGGATACTGCTGTTCCAGAGGTCACACATTATGGCCTGTAAACGTAACTCTAAGTAGCTTTCAGGCTGAAGTTTTATTAAGATGCAAGCAATGTGCAATGGATTTATGGCAGTATGGTTAAGCGGGCTGGCAGGAGTCTCCAAACCAAAGGAAAATCTGAATGTCTCATGCTGAAGTTTCCATAACAAGGATTAGGTGATTAAGCACCCTGATGTACTCACAGTTTTGATAGTTAAGGCTTCCTAGCCTTACAATGAATGCTGCATGCTAATAATGGTGTCAGTGTAAAGCAGCATTTGAACTGAGAGCTTGCAAGTTGCCATTGAGTGGAACACTGGGTCCTCTCTCCTGCACCCTAAATAGCCACTCTGGAAATTAATACTTAGACAGAAACCAGAGGCAGATTTAGAAGAGAGTGGTGGCTTCACCCGCACTGGGCTCTGAGCCAAGAGGGCACAGCAAATACAAACAATGGAAGGCGAGAGGTGGGAGGGTGCCAAATTTTGGCATCACACAGGGCGCCCCTGGAATTTTAAAGCCCAAAGTCTGCCATTGCACGAACCTTATATCACACTCCTTTCAAAGGGCTGAAGGCAAAGTGGTCTTAACAGAAGCACTAACATCTGCACATTTAGGACTCTAATATGGATTTAGGAGACTCTTGAGAGTCCCATGGACTGCAAGAAGATCAAACCTATCCATTCTTAAGGAAATCAGCCCTAAGTGCTCACTGGAAGGACAGATCCTGAAGCTGAGGCTCCAATACTTTGGCCACCTCATGAGAAGAGTAGACTGCCTGGAAAAGACCCTGATGTTGGGAAAGATTGAGGGCACAAGGAGAAGGAGACGACAGAGGACGAGATGGTTGGATAGTGTTCTTGAAGCTACTAGCATGAGTTTGACCAAACTGTGGGAGGCAGTGGAAGACAGAAGTGCCTGGCGTGCTCTGGACCATGGGGTCACGAAGAGTCGGACACGACTAAACAGCTAAACAAACAAATGTATTTAGTCACAGTGATGGAACAACAACATCCTTGCAACCTCCTTATCAGAATGGATATATTCCAGCTGTCTCAGATGTGCTTCTTGGGTCTAAACTGAATCTTCTTTTAGTGGGCCCAAGCATGAATGGCTTGGGGGAGAAGGCTGAATATGATCCGCAAAGATGTTGAACTGGATAAGATCACACTTGGAACCAGGGTTTTAGTCTGTGACCGAGGAGTAATTCTCCTCAGTCTGTTTTCCATTGTGTTTTGTCAGATATTTCAGGCAGGAGGCCAAACAGGTCATAAATGATGCTGTGGGACTCCATTTCCACCATGACAGCAAGCAGGCCCAATGGTCAGGGGTGAAGGGAACAACTGTTATTTTCCCTCAGATTAGTCAGGACCTGTACAGGAAAAACAAGCAACTGTTCTCCAAAAGGAAAAATGTTCTGTTTTTTGGATGTTTATTGAAAGGCTTCTTGAGAATCCAGGGTGGAATCAGTCCTCTGGCTCAGGGACTTCTTATGAGGCCTTGCTGAACTTTGGTTGCGCCAACACAGCCTGAACCTTCTGAGTTCCCTTTGTGAAGGCAAAGGCAGCTAGCTGTCTCTGGAAACTGGAAAGTTCTGCAAACTTTTTCAACCACTACCCCAAAACCCCCTCCAGACTCACCCGTAACTGTTCACAGACGGGTTATGCTGAAACACAGGAGACTGTTTCTTTTTACCCTCTCTTCCTTAGGACATACATCTCACCCCTCCTTCCTATATCTACAGCTGTCATTTTCCTAATCTAAATATCTTTTAACCCTCACAGTATCCAAACCACAGCCATTTGCATTCCAGCTTCTCTCCACCTTCTCTGCTTTAAGGGCTCTGTTGTTAACCGGCCTAGTTCGCTAGAACCCAAAGCCACTAATCTCTGCTCACCATCTATCTCTATCCCTGCATTAGAAGTTAAGTTGATGGGCCAAGCAGCATGGGCTCCAGCAGCCTGCATAACAACTAATCATCTTGCTCTTTTATATTTCTGTACTGGCGCTTCGAGCCACAGAACCATTTTACTCACTGCCTGACATTTTGCACAAATAAGCATTTAATATTCATATACAATGGCATTTCATCTAATTATCCCAAGGAAGCAAGGCAATATGGATATTTCTAAAGTAACCTCTGTGACACGCAATCATTTCCAGAAAAGTTTCCCAAAGTGTGATGCTCATGAAGACATATGAAAGCCACAGGTTCATATAGGACATATGAACAGATCCATCAACATACTTATAAAATCTGCAATGTGTTATATGTAGGGCTGCCTCTGAAAATGGTTTGGAAACTTCAGCAAGTGTAGAACGGGAGCTTACCCCATCGTGGGGATTCGAACTGCTGACTTTCTGATCGGCAAGCCCAAGGCTCAGTGGTTTACACCACAGCGCCACCCGTGTCCCATTAAATAAGCAAACAAGCAAACAAACAAACAAACAAATCTTCATCAGAATGTTTTTTTATATTCTCTCCAACCCAAAGTGAAAGAAGAAGAACTTCTATTCATATGTGCCCCTGTGAAAAGTACTGTATGCTAAGTTTAAATCAAGTGATCAAGGATTGGGATTCAGTTTTCACTGAGGCTACTGAAAGTCTATCTGTTGGCTTTTGGAGGAACTGTGAATGGACCCCTGAGACCTCGTCTCAACAAAGTTTTGTGAATGCACCATGCCTTCCTGCTTCAATTCCAGACTGGCAATCGCATCTTTCACAAAATGTTGGAGCTTCAAGGCACTGCAGATGAAACTTCAGAAAGGATTTATTGATGGGGTTATGTTACACAAGTATTAAAGAGTGATCATCCCTTTAGGAGATGTGGGGAAGGATTCCACTTAGTAGCTTATATTTCATCAACTGAAGTATACATCAGAGAAAGTTAATCCAAAACTGTGATAGAACTTTACTTTCCAGACAAAGATAAATCATATTGTTTATTTTCTCCAGGTCAGTACCCACAAAGCTCTTCTCCCTCATGAAAGATGACTGTTGTAACATTATATAGTCCTTACACTGCACCATCTGGAAGCTAGTTTTTAAAAGCACATTATCAAGGAAAATTGATGTGTAACACAGGTATTTCCTTCCTAGTTAACTAATTCCATTACCTAACCAGTAGGACTGCAGACTGTAATGACTGAATCAGCAGATTAATCAACCATCATGTTAATTGATTAAATAAGTGGACATTGGTTTTAATCAATGCATAGTGGGAGTAGCCCTAGTTGTACGATGTTATATGGTTTGGGTTTTTTTTGCATATTGCATTTGCTCGTAGATTGCGGTTTGAATTTGGGATTGTATCCAACATCGTGGCTTGAGGGTTCCCCTCAATCATCTGGAGCAGATTTGGGTATGGTACTGGGGAGCGTGTAGTGGGAAGAGAAGGAGGGGAAGTTCTGTTGCATAAGCAGAAATTTTGCTCATGCAATGACTTAGCTGACCCTTTGTTTTTAATGTTGTATTTTATGAATACTCGTAGCCTGCCTGGGCACTTCTGAGAAGAAGGGCGGGATAGAAGAATGAATAAAGCCATTTAACTGCCCTAGGGATTCAAGTTCAGATCTCTGTAGGGTTTACTCCTTTCTTCTCTAAAAGACGTCTCACAAGGCGGCAGATATGGATTTTTCCTCCTAAGGCTGAGAGGGTTAGTATCATTTTTCTTTCTACTAGGTGGGCTACCTCCCTAGGTTGATAAGCCCCATCTCCCTGTCCTGTAAAGGTAAAGGTAAAGGGACCCCTGACCATTAGGTCCAGTCACAGATGACTCTGGGGTTGCGGCACTCATCTCTCTTTACTGGCCGAAGGAGCCGGCATCCAGCTTCTGGGTCATGTGGCCAGCATGACCAAGCTGCTTCTGGCGAACCAGAGCAGTGCACGGAAATACCGTTTACCTTCCCGCCGGAGCAGTACCTATTTATCTACTTGCACTTCATGCTTTCAGACTGCTAGGTTGGCAGGAGCAGGGACTGAGCAATGGGAGCTCACCCTGTCATGGGGATTCGAACCGCCAACCTTCTGATCAGCAAGCCCTAGGCTCAGTGGCTTAACCCACAGCACCACCCACGTCCCTTTCCCTGTCCTGTAGGCACTGCCTAATTGGATGTCTTTTCACTCTTCTAGCACCACCCTTCCACCCACAGCCTCTGCCAGGTTCACAAAGGTCCAGTCTCGCAAACCTCAGAGCCAATCTATAATAAATGGGCAGATTTGCAAGAAACAATTTGCAAGAAATCCCAACTGTTACATACCTCCAGAATTCATTTCTACTCTGGCTCGTTGAGTTATTGAAAATCTTACATTCCTCTCCTGCCTCACAATAAATGGATTATATCACCTTTTCTTTGCCTGATATAAAATATATAGTTGAGAATAAGCCCCATCCTGTAGCCTTATATTTGAAGTAAGTCTCCTATCACAAAACTCCGAGGTTCGCTCATGAATAACTCAAATGGCACCAGGAGGCTTCAGGGTGTGATATTACTATCCCATGAATGCACATCTCTTGTGGATGAAGCTGTCACTATAATAAATGCATCCAGGGCATGTATTAATGGGCCATTAAACCATGCCTGTTATGACTCATTATATTAACTTACATTATATTACCTAGGATGTCATATGAACTTTACTTCTGCAGGAGTTCTTTAAAAAAAAACATGAAATCTAGGTTTCCCAGTACGAAGTGTTTTAAAGGCCAACAAAAATTACTTTTCCAATAACTGAAAATTCTGCTCCCACAGATTAAAAAGAAGAAGAAGAAGAAGAAGAAGAAGCACTCTCCCTATTGCTGACATTCAGCCCCAATAGAGGGGAGGCAGCAGGAAAAGCAAAAGTGCCCTTGTTTTCCTCTGCACATGATAGCAAACAAACAACAGGGAGAATAGGTCCCTTGTCCAACTGGGAAATGTGCATGGATAATGTTATACAGTGGTGCCTCGCAAGACGAAATTAATCCGTTCCGCGAGTCTCTTCGTCTTGCGTTTTTTTGGTCTTGCAAAGCACGGCTATTAGCGGCTTAGCGGCTTAGCAGCTATTAGCAGCTTAGCAGCTTAGCGGCTATTAACGGCTTAGTGGCTTAGCGGCTTAGCGGCTATTAATGGCTTAGCGGCTTTAAGAAAAAGGAAACAAACTCGCAAGAACTCGCAAGACGTTTCGTCTTGCGAAGCAAGCCCATAGGGAAATTCGTCTTGTGGAACGACTCAAAAAACGGAAAACTCTTTCGTCTAGCGAGTTTTTCATCTTGCGAGGCATTCGTCTTGCAGGGCACCACTGTACCTTCCAATATCCCTCCAATATTCTATTCAATACTATTCAATAATCATAATAATCATAATAATTTTGCTATTCATACCCCACCTATCTGACTGGGTTGCCCCAGCCACTCTGGGAGGCTTCCAACACATAGAAAAACATAATAAAGCATTAAACATTAAAACCTCCCTATACAGGGCTGCCTTCAGATAGCTCAGGGGTTGGAGAAAGACTCTCCTCCTGCAAGAGAGGGGAGTGGTTGTGGTCGGGAGCCGGACTCCGCCTCAAGCAGGGGGCGTTTGCCCCCTGCCTCCCACTCACCTGGCTGGCGCCCACGCACACGGGCAGGCACCCAACCAGGTGCCTGTGAGGGGGCGTGTTTAGCAGCCTAAATTGCTGCGGCACCAGCCTTCCGGCCTCACTTTTCGTCGTCCCATCACGAGTCACCCACCCTCCACTCCCTTAGAGCTCAGGGTCTCAGTTTTCTTTTGGCCTTGCTATGGACCTTAGGTTGGTCGCCCTGGTTGTCCGGGGGGCCTGGTAGGAATTTTTCCATTTGGCATTAGGCTTTTTGGTTTTTTCGCCTACCTCGTAGCAATCGTCACAACTTTCGTGGTATTGGTGGGTAGGTTAGGCATTGGAATAATGTGTTGTGGTGTGTCGAAGGGCTAGGTGTGGACGTCGCCTATGCCTTCAATTTTTGGGTATTCTGTTAAAGGAATCTGGCGGTCGTGTATTCTGTCCGATGCCTGCTTGGCGGGAGGCCATGGCACGACCCTCGGTGACATCAGGGGAGAGCTTATGGTTGGATTAGCATCAACAGGCTCCACCTACTGGTGAATAAACCCCCCTGTTTTAGACTCACCCCTCTCTGAGGGGGTGGAGTCAGCTGATGTAATCCAATGCCTAAGCCAATACCTTTTCACTTGCTGTAATCAATAAAGTTGTGGCCTTTTCTTGCCCATTAACCTTATATCACGTGTTCTTGTGTTTTCATTCTACTACGCGGGGATCGGGTCCTCGAACCACAACTCCATGTCCTCCAACATTTCTCCAATGAAAATAGGGATGTCCTAAGGAAAAGTGGGACATTCCGGGATCAAATCAGAAACCGGGATGGCTTCTCTAAATCAGGGACTGTCCCTGGAAAATAGGGACACTTGGAGGGTCTGTAATGATCAATAACAGGTGTTGAAAGAATGACAGACACAAACGGCCTTTCAACCTCAGCAGAAATTAAACTAGCTGAATGATTTTGGGGGGTGGCTTACTTCTAAGCTAAATAACAACCCTGGCTTCATTTTTCTCCCACATTTACAGCGTTCTTTGCTTCATTTCCCTTCCCTCAATTCCTGGGGTTTGTTTTTGCCTTTATATGCTACTTCCTTTCCAACCGTCCACCCATGTCTCCTCAGGGAGGTCTGCCTCACATTTTTGAGAACTCTGGGTATGAATAATAAACAGGTGGTTTTATATATGCACCATTTATTTAATAGTGCATTTTTGACATTAGCCATAGGAAAAGGGACCCCCAAAAGCTGTGGAATTCTTAAGTGAAAACAATTCAAATATATATTCTTCAGTCGAAACCACAGTTTATACTTTATGCATGGGTCACACCCAGCCTATGCATTTAAATAACTCTTGTACGACTTTAACGATCATGGAGGATCCTGGCAACTGTGATTTATTGTTTGTAAGCCACTTTGAGATTCATTTGAATGAAAAGTGGCATAGAAATACAAATGAAATCAGATCAAATATTAAGGGTGCTGAGCCCACAAAGCTACAACTCCCAGCACTCTTAACAAACTACATTTCTCAGGATTCTCCATGACTGTTAAAGTGGTATATTATGTGGATGTGAGCAATGTATGTGTGTCCTACCTCCAGGAATGTTGGCCAACCCAGCAGTAGGGAACAGAAACCCAAACCCAACAAAATGCATGCTATCTGAACACAATGCATTCTCAGTTGAGCAATCCTATGGGGAAATTTCTGATGCATTCCTGACTGCAGAATTTTGACCCCAAAATGATCACAAAAAAACCTGGAAAACCCTCTGAAACATTGCAAAAGGCCAACAAGAAAGGGAAAAGGTCCTCTCCCTTCAACTCCCTTCCACCATGGTTTTGAGTGAAACAGCTGCCACAGACCAGCAAAGCACACGTCTGACTGTTTCGTTATCCGAATTTTCAGTGTGTCTAGCAATGTTTTGGGTGTTAATTTCTTGTGGAAGGTAAACTCAAATTAATCCCAGCCCCTCATGAAAGCAGCTACTGCTTTATTAATTTATTTATTAAATCAGTTTCTATTCCGTTCCTCATCTGAGGATCACAGAGCGGTTTTCAATATAAAAACACAAAAATACCTGTCACAATAGCAAACAAAAATGATGCCCCCCACCTCCGTTTAAAAGGCCGTACATCGTTTAATTTGCCTACCCTTCAACATACTTCGAATGAAAATAGGGACATTCTATTTTACATCAGTATCACTGCATGAGCATTTCCTCTTGGTCAAGTACAAAAGTTATTAGAGGAAACACAAACCGGCAGTATTTTAAGCCCAGAAATCTTTGGATTTATGTACTGTGTTTAGAGAAGCCTGAGGGAAAAAGAAAACCTCAAATCAATAAATACAACTCTGTGTTTGTGTGTATGTGTGTGGAGGCTATGTGACGTCATCATGCATTTATGAGTGTTTTGGAAGCATGATAACTTTGAAGAGTTTAGATTTGATATCCCACTTTATCACTACCCAAAGGAGTCTCAAAACGGCTAACAATCTCCTTTCCCTTCCTCCCCCACAACAAACACTCTGTGAGGTGAGTGGGGCTGAGAGACTTCAGAGAAGTGTGACTGACCCAAGGTCACCCAGCAGCTGCATGTGGAGGAGTGGGGAAGCAAACCCGGTTCACCAGATTACGAGTCTATCGATCTTGACAACTACACCGCACTGGCTCTGTGAATCACCATTACAGTGGTACCTCGGGTTACAGACGCTTCAGGTTTCAGACGCTTCAGGTTACAGACTCCCCTAAGCCAGAAATATTACCTCGGGTTAAAAACTTTGCTTCAGGATGAGAACAGAAATCGTGCTCCGGCAGCGCAGTGGCAGAGGGAGGCCCCATTAGCTAAAGTGGTACCTCAGGTTAAGAACAGACCTCCAGAACGAATTAAGTTCTTAAGCTAAGGTACCCACTGTATTATTGTAATTATGCAGGTATGTGATATGGAGTATCCCAATGTTTATTTTGGGGTCCAGGAACATATGAACGTTTGAGTTCGGGGATACTTAAACTTTCCCCCTTTTTAGTGTTTTAAATTTCTCAGCAATTTAGGAATGTGTAAGCAACTACAGCAACCTGGTGTTGTGGTGAATCCTGGATGGATCAGCTGCACAGATATCCCCACCCCCAGGAATCTGATCCCCTAGCTGCCCTGGGACTCTCCCACACTGAATTGCAGAAAATGGGCAGACTCATCGGAGACTCATTAGATTTCAAAAGGCACCACCAATTAAGCTCCTGGGAGAGATCAATGCCTTTTCCCCACCCATGTGAGAAGCCAGGCAGGAAGGGGCTTTGGAGGGAGGCGATTTTGCTTCGAATGACCCCTTACAAATTTCCTCCTTCTCTAGGAATCTAGTCTGGTTCATATTAAGCCAAGCTGCAGGGTCAGATCTCTCTGCATCTCTCTCAAAGCAGGAGCCAAGGAGGAAACACCTGCTACAGAAACAAGTGGCGGCTGTTCAGGAACACTTCAGGTTCCCAAACGAAACTGGCAATGAAAGATAAAACAGCAATGCAAAGATACGGTTCAGGAACATAAGAAGTGTGGTTGCAAGGCAGACCCTCCCCATTGTGTGCAATGTTTCTGATCTGCTCATAGGAGCGTGGAAATGATAATGATATAATGATAATGATAATGATAATGATAATGATAATATTTATTTATTTATTTATTTATTTATTTATTTATTTATTTATTCATTCATTCATTCATTCCCCGCCCATCTGGCTGGGTTTCCCCAGCCACTCTGGGCAGCTTTCAACAGAATATTATAATACAATAGTCTATTAAACATTAAAAGCTTCCCTAAACAGGGCTGCCTTCAGATGTCTTCTAAAAGACTGGTACAGTGGTGCCTTGCAAGACGAAATTAATCCGTTCCGTGAGTCTCTTCGTCTTGCGGTTTTTTCGTCTTGCGAAGCACGGCTATTAGCGGCTTAGCGGCTATTAGCGGCTTAGTGGCTTAGTGGCTATTAACGGCTTAGCAGCTATTAACGGCTTAGCGGCTTAGCGGCTTTAAGAAAAAGGAAACAAACTCGCAAGAACTCGCAAGATGTTTCATCTTGCGAAGCAAGCCCATAGGGAAATTCGTCTTGCGGAACGACTCAAAAAACGGAAAACCCTTTCGTCTAGCGAGTTTTTTGTCTTGCGAGGCATTCGTCTTGCGGGGCACCACTGTAGTTGTTTTTCTCTTTGACATCTAGTGGGAGGGTGTTCCACAGGGTGGGCGCCACTACCGAGAAGGCCCTCTGCCTGGTTCCCTGTAACGTGGCTTCATGCAGAGAGGGAACCGCCAGAAGGCCCTCAGCACTGGATCCGAAATAGGTTGCTCATTCTCTCTTTCCCTGGCCAGGAGATGTAAACAGGGGTGGAGGAAGGAGGGTGTGGTGGGTGTGGGCCATTCTGGGTGTCATCTCTGGGGGGGGGGGTGACAAAATGGCAGCGGGAATGCAGTGCGTCCAAGCCATGAGTCTCTCCTGGGAGAGACGTGGTGGCTTGGGCGCGCACAGGCTCCGCGCTGCCCAAATGGTCCACCCACTGCCTCAGCTGTAGGGCAGCTGAGTGGGAGGAGGCAGGCAGACTCCGGAGGCCCCGCCCTTGCCCCACCCCTATGGGCGGCACACCCCGCCCCTAGGTGCGCCGCCCCAGGCGCCTGAGAGGCTTCCTCCACCGCTGGATGGAAAGAGGAACGAACAAAAAGGTGGAGAAAGATTTGAGGGATTTTTTAGGGTAGGGGAGGAAAGGCTTGAATTGGGGAGTTCAAGACTCCGCATGACTTAAGGGTTCTGGTGAAGCATTTTTGTGGCAACCGGGGACTATGTGAATGTTTCTGACTGGCACCTAAAGATATATAATGAAGGTGCCAGGCAAACCTCTCTATCTCCTTATCTATCTCCTTAGTGTGGCATGGATTTTCATAAAGAGGAAAGACAGAAAATTAATACCTGGAAGTGTCAGAATGAAGCATAAAGCATGTCAACTATTGGTGGCCTGTTTGGGGATGTGAAAAAAAACCCACCAGTTAACTGAAGGACTGGTAGTCTTTATGATGGCATCATAGCTCCACTTCCATCAAGAACAGCTTGTTGGCCTCAGACCCTCTTTTCTATCAAGGCCTGCTGCCGAAATAATTTATCCAGAAAATTGCTTCCTATTGTCATTAACCATGAAGAGATCAGGTATTATTGAGGGACAACAACAACTCAATCCATGTTCATTTGTGCTTCGTAAATCAAATGAAAATCTCAAGGTTGTTAGGGCATTCACGAGGCATTAGTAAACACAGCTTGCGATGAAGTGAAATGTCAAGCTGCTCAGCAGAACATCGGATACAGGAAGGGTTGAAAACACCAAGGGAATGCTTACAGTAGAACTGGCACAATGTAAATTTTTTAAAAGCACAAAGTGCTTTTTCTATGCAGTACCTGGAATTTAAAGCGTATGCTGTGGCATTTGCTTCTCGGGCCTTCAGCAAGCTCACCATTATCCCATGGTTGATCTCTCCTTTACATCTCTGGGAAGATTATTCATATTACAAATGATGAATCACAGAGCCGAGGTGACAAAAATGTATATTGATAAAAGGGAAAGGGAAAGAAATTGCTGCTACCTCAAGCAACCTAAACTATCCTTCTGAGCATCAGCTTGCAATTTTATTTCAGGACCTGAACTTTTCTCAGCAAATGAGTTGTGCATTATCACACAGGGGCTGCATTGCAATGGCGAAGGTGGAAGAACGAAGCGATGCTACTGAGAAAAACAGTTGCATTTTGAATTCAGGCATGTAATATTTAGTTTAATGGCATCTCAGCTGGGTAAGAGTGATTGCAGTAGATAGATAGTTTCTAACATTCCTTCTCCTCTGTAACAATTTTAAAAGGCAGGGATAGTTAGAAAATATACCTGCAAAAATAGATGAGGAGCGCTCAGGGAATGATTGAGGCCCTGGTAACGTGTGTTTTGCAAGCAATTTGTAAATTAAGCTGCTTCACTCAGATACGAGCTCCCCTGCCCATTTCAAAAGTAATGAATAAAATCTATGCTGGTGGCTGAAGCCCACTTCATGTTTTGTATGGGAACAGTAAGCGTGGGCCAAAATATCTGTTCTCAGCTCACCATCCTACTCAAAGCTGCTAAATGCAGAGCACCCATTTCAGTTTCATTACGAAGGTCATGGTTTGACCCTGAAATGACCTCCAGAGGGAATCAGCCTACAGTTGTGGTGGTCCCTTCCCAAATACACTTTGGAGAAGAAGGAATGGCAGTGGTGCCCAGGGCTCTGCTACTGCTGCCCACTGCTAATCCTGCTTTTGGGGATGACTAATGAGCTAAAGTCATCCTAGATACTCCAAAGCTAGCCCACAAAACTAATATTTTATGGCTTGTTTATGAATTTGCTCATCCTTTAAGCTCAACTGCTGCATTCCTCTTGCATGTGCAGTTACCCTCTAAAGCCCATTTGGTGGCAACTCATGAGTGGGCTTTCACTGTGGTGGCAACACATACATGGAAATCACTGCCCCAAGAGACAAGGTGATGCTCCTTTCTAGTTCTCTTTAAACAAGTCTGGATTCTGCTATTGATTCATTTAATGCAGGGATATGAAACCTGTAGCCTCCCAGGTGTTGTTGGACTACAAGTCCCATCATCCCAGCATTGTCAGGGATGATGAGAGTTGTAGTCCAGCAACATCTCAGAGGTTACTGGTTCCCTGGTTTAATGCACTGATTATTAGTTTTGACTAATTTTGTGTTCTTGCCCTTTTATGCTGCTTTTAGTCTGGCGATTCTGATTTAATGAGAGATTATTATTTTTATCCTTGTTGCTATGTTTTGTAAATCACTTTGAGTGGCTCTTTTTTGAAAGTGAAAAGGGGGATATTTTTGTACATAACAGTTCACAGCAAACTGGTGCAGTGAGCTTGCAACCCTTGAAGAACATAGCTAGGCAGACTACCCAAAGATGATATGGCAGTACTTATATATCCTGACACATACAACACATCTACCTCATTGCAGATGCAAATATAATCAGCTGACTTTTCCAAATATGAATGTTCATCCTGAAACGCTATACACTTGTTAAGTTGCCAAAAGAACCCCACCCCTTAAATATTAAAGTTATCATTCAGGATACATCACTGAACAATTTCCCCACCAAAATATGTTTTTGCATTTCCTAATTTCAGGTTTTCCTGTTCTTTGGCATTTTCATTAATGCCTGCACTATCACATTTATATCACATACTGAATAGGTTCCTGATTAGTAACTCTAAATAAAATACAGATGACTGTCACACGGTTTCTCCCTGTCTACTTCAGAACACAACACAGTATAGAGGAACTTGAATTCAGTACAAGTTGTGACACTTAGTAGTTATAGTCAACACAAACTGCACCTCAGAAGTGAATTAAATGCTTATATCCAGAGTGGTTTACAATTAAAAACAAAACCCAACCAACTTTTTTTCACCCACTACTCTTCTCCTAAGTATCATGGCTCCTCTTCTCCTTGAATTCTCTCAATTCCAGCTAGTTGTTACCAGAACTCTGCAACTTAAGAAATAGTGCCTGAATTTGCTTTTCTCCTCCTACCTCCCAAACTCTTTTCCTTTTGTGTCACATCTTTTTAAATCATAAGCCCAAGTGGAGGGACTGCCTTATCAATGACAATCATAAGCCGCTCTGAGATCGTTTTCAGGCTGAAGAATGGATTAATAGTACTTTTAATAAATACACACATAAAATCAGAGATGTTTAGCATAGGCATGCTGTTGTCGTTATGTCAGTCACTTACAAGTTCTGCCAAATATTGGATTGCCATTTGGTAAAATTCTGTTTCTTGTAGCCAATTTCAGTACTTATCGACAAGGCCTTAATTATGAACCACAGGTGGTAAAAGAATTATCGCTGGATTCATTTGGAGAAAAGGAAACTTGGCTAACCATCGCTGTTGTCACTGCTAATCTATTTTAGCACTCTGGAGGATAATAATGCCAATTTTGTTAGAAGCTAAAGAGAAATGGTTGAAGCAGAAAACTGAGTTCAGAACCTCCCCTCGATTCTGTTCTCTTAACTGTTCCATTTATCTTTTTTCGTATGGTATCCTCTGCAGTGCAGACAGATGCCTAATTACTGAAGTAGCATGGTAAGAAAAGTTCAGGTGGAAGCCTGTTCCAACTCAGATAAACTGCAAATGCATGTGCCAAATCTTTTGCAAGCTCACATTTGTCAGAATGGAAGGTGATTACGATCAGAGAGAAAAGAAGGGTCTTAGAGAGGAAGAGGTTTGCTCTGCGTTCCTCTATCTGGGGCAAAGGCAAGAAAAATCCATTGGAGACTGTTACTTGAACACAGGGTGAAAAGCAAACATTAAGTTTCTGTCCTGAAGGACGAATGAGACTATAATAAAACCAAGTAAATGAGCACCATGCCACCACTAACGGCACAATAAAGTCTTGTGAGTTTCTGCTATCTACTGATGAATATAATTGAGCATCTGGTTTACACTTTTCCTTATCGGAACAGGCACAGTTTGACTGACCCAGCCTAGCCTAGTGCTTGGAAACATTTATTTACTAGACTAAAGTATTGTAAAATGCATCACCTCATGTTTCTACCCCATTCTTAGAGCTGAGTTCTTTTAGATCAGGTACAACCATCCACAACAAAGTATGATGATCTGGAAAGTCACTAATGTCTTGTGTATTCTGTTGCCACAAAACTAACTTTTAAGAATATGGTGGATGCCAAACCCCTTTTGAAGGATATATCTATGCAGCAGTTTCTTTCTGCAAACCAGTTGCCTAAACCCCTCCATTATGAAGCCTCACAGTTCGAAATTTATGGTCCAGTCTACTAAATTTATAACCACAAAATGAAGAGTTTTATCATAGGCCTTCCTTACATTTTCAAGCAAAACATTGACTGGCACTTCTGAAAAAGACTGGCTTTCACCTAAAGGAATTTCATGTTTATGAAAACACACACATACAACATATTTCCACAGGTCCATCTTTTCACCCATTTTATTAGATTAGATGGTAATCTAATAAATTTATGTGGTGTACTGAATGAACTAGAAAACATAGAGCACTCTATTATACATCAAGTCCAGAAGCAGAATCCATCTGGTCCAAACTCTGTCACATCTGCTTCAGAATGTTATAGCAAAGAAGGAACAAGGGGAGTTTCCACCGGGCACAGTAGGATGTATGGGGGTTAAAAAAATTTCAATTAACATTCGGTCTAGACTCTGGAAGGAATCTCCATTTTAAATTCTGTCCAAATTCTAGTTGTCAGCATACCAATAAGGATGGGGAGAAGAGTTCGATTCAGTTTGCATCTGAAGGCATTTAATTTGCATTTTCCAAAACAATATGCAATCCCAAACGCAACCATCCTTCATAATTTGCAGTTCTCTGGACTTGTAATGCTGTTCTTGAACCAAGTAATGTGTACAAAAATGCATATACTAGGGTAAAGTGTGCATTAAAGTGCCTATATTAAATAACATATGCTCTCTGAAGTGCCTCTCAGATTCCTTTAAATGTTGCTCCAGTGATGTTTGACAGAGCATTCCTTTAAACACCGCCTCAGTTATGTTTAATCGTGGGGGGGTTTGCGTCAGAATGCAGTTTACCAAATCAATCTCTAAAGCACCTTCTACCCTCCTTTAAATATTGCTCTTTCCTCAGCAATTATTCCAAGCTGTTGGTGGCCATGCATAATAGCCATTCTTCTTACAATGATGAGAGAGAGAGAGAGAGAGAGAGAGAGAGAGAGAGAGAGAGAGAGAGACTAGGCAGAAATGCATAGAAACACATGTATATTCGGAGAAATTCTAAAATGCTGAGGTATTTCATGAGAATTCTTTTCCTAATTGCAAACAGATGTGGAAATGCAGATGAAAAACTTGAAACTTGAAAAACTGAGAGAAACCAAAATTGACTTGGCCATCCCTACGTACCAAACACACGCTAGTGGCCGAAATTTTGGGAAAAGTGTATTTCTGAAGTTTGATGGCTCATAACACTTTCTTTTTTTTAGTAATGCCATAAAATTATATATCAATGGAAAGATAATTTAATGAAGAATGTAACGCAACCAAGTTTGTTCAATTATCTGTATTCTATCAAATGTTATAGCCAAATAACCAGAAAAAGGAAGCACAGCTTGCTTAGGTCAATATGCAATAGCTTCCCTTCATTTGAATGTAGCCAATGAGCACAAGTGTTTAGAGAGCTAATCAGGTGTTTTATGAGCCATCAAACCTCAGAAATACACTTTCCCCAAAAGGTTTCCAGTGTTTTGGCCAGAGACACACATAGTAATCTGACCCAGTGTTCCAGTCACTGGAGCCAACTCCAGATGGCTGCGAGTGCTTTGGCGCCCATAATAATGTATTTGTGGGGCAGGGCCCCCACAAAGACAGTGAGCAAAGTTGAAGCCCTTCATTGAGGGAACCCACAACCTTTGGTGTGAAATGGCACCTATGGTTCCACTACCAGCAGCCATTTTGAGATGGCTACAACCAAAAGTTACAAACGGACACCGTTTGTACCATCTTTGATTTATAAGTGATAAGGAAGTTAAATGCCTGGCTGTACAATTTGGTTGCTTGTGCATTCAGTACAATTCTCTCTTGTGCAACTCTGTTATTACAGGCGCAGGGCAGCTAGGAGAATCAGCTCATTAAAAAAGGTTTCCTAGGTTTTGAAGCCTGGAGCAAGATTAATTAAAGTCAACGAGTGCTTAAAAAAAAGGGGGGGGAAAGAGAAAAAGAAATTAACATAACATAAAGCAGGGAAGCAAAATAAAGCTAGTCATACACAAAACCCACTAATTTGCTTGAAATCTTTCCAGGTGACCTAAAAAGCACCTGATGTAAATGTTATTTGACAGAGGGGCATACGTTAAACCTAAAGAAGAACAGATCCCATTCAATAAAACCCATCTTCTGTTTCTTTGCTGCTGCCTTTCATGGAGAAGGACTATTATTGTTCCTGATTAAATAAATAAAGTTTGTTCAGCTTGGGCACAACCAAAATCCATTCAGATCCTAGGTTTGTACATTCCCACTGCAGGAACATAAATCATTGTGTCTCACCTGTAGTGATGTAATGTCAGGGCTGGTTCAGTTGCAGGTCAGCACAGAGACTCAGAGGTGAGCAGTAAAGTGCATTCTTTATTCAAGGAAACAGAATACCAGCAGAGAAACCGACGGGCAAGACTGGTCCCCAGTAAAGCAGTTTCCAGAGCTGGCGGTCTGTGCCTCCCATTTCCCCCTAAGTCTCCTTAAGCAGGATGTTTTCCAAGCAGTCTTAAACTCTGCTGGGGGGTGATCACTTTGCTCCTAGTTCTGCTACATGCAAGGCCCTCTGTGCCCTTGGAGACAAGGGAGGAGGAGAGTTTAATACAGTGGTACCTCGGGTTACATACGCTTCAGGTTACAGACTCCACTAACCCAGAAATAGTGCTTCAGGTTAAGAACTTTGCTTCAGGATGAGAACAGAAATCGTGCTCCGGCGGCACGGCAGCAGCAGGAGGCCCCATTAGCTAAAGTGGTGCTTCAGGTTAAGAACAGTTTCAGGTTAAGTACGGACCTCCGGAACAAATTAAGTAATTAACCCGAGGTGAATTGGGACGCGGGTGGCGCTGTGGGTAAAACCTCAGCGCCTAGGACTTGCCGATCGCATGGTCGGCGGTTCAAATCCCCGCAGCAGAGTGTGCTCCCGTCGTTCGGTCCCAGCGCCTTCCAACCTAGCAGTTCGAAAGCACCTCCAGGTGCAAGTAGATAAATAGGGACCGCTTACTAGCGGGAAGGTAAACGGCGTTCCGTGTGCTGCGCTGGCTCGCCAGATGCAGCTTGTCACGCTGGCCACGTGACCCGGAAGTGTCTGCGGACAGCGCTGGCCCCCGGCCTCTTGAGTGAGATGGGCGCACAACCCCAGAGTCTGGCAAGACTGGCCCGTATGGGCAGGGGTACCTTTACCTTTACCTTTACCACTGTACTGTAGGACAAGCAGGCTCCTGTGAAGCTGTTGCAGCCCATGTCCCATCCCTGTCCCCCCTGCTCCTCCTCAGCTGCCTGTCCCACGTCTGCAGTGCTTTCTGCCTCTGGTTCCTCTCTCACACTTGTTCAGATTCCAACCATCCTGCCCCTGCCCTCATCATCCTCTGACCTGTCTCCTGTGTCCCATCACCCTGGCTCTGCTCATTCCCCCTCTGAGGCTTCCCTGGGGGGGTTCTCTGGTGAGTGTCTCCCATTTCTTTTCATTGTCCAGCCAGCCCCTGACTTGTATCTATTGAGTTTTCATGATTGCAGCTGTGATACATCTGGTGCAGCGACTGGCTGAGCAGCCCCCATTTCACAGAAAGAGCAGATCAGGGGAGTAAGAGCTGCCTCTGGCTGAGCTATTCCTATACTAGAAAGTGGCAAGGTCGCCAGAGGGGGACAAGGTAAGCCCACCTTAGTTTATTGTTATCACAGTGGTACCTCAGGTTAAGAACTTAATTCGTCCCGCAGGTCCGTTCTTAACCTGAAACTGGTCTTAACCTGAAGCACCACTTTAGCTAATGGTGGCCTCCTGCAGCCGCCGCGCCACCGCCTTGCAATTTCTGTTCTCATCCTGAAGCAAAGTTCTTAACCCAAGGTACTATTTCTGAAGTGTCTGTAACCTGAAGCATCTGTAACCTGAGGTACAGTGGTGCCTCGCAAGATGAAATTAATCCGTTCCACGAGTCTCTTCGTCTTGCGGTTTTTTCATCTTGCGAAGCACGGCTATTAGCGGCTTAGCGGCTATTAGCGGCTTAGCGGCTATTGACTGCTTAGCGGCTTTAAGAAAAAGGAAACAAACTCGCAAGAACTCGCAAGACGTTTCGTCTTGCGAAGCAAGCCCATAGGGAAATCCGTCTTGCGGAACGACTCAAAAAACGGAAAACCCTTTCGTCTAGCGAGTTTTTCGTCTTGCGAGGCATTCGTCTTGTGGGGCACCACTGTACCACTGTATTATTATTATTATTATTATTATTATTATTATTAATTCAACTTATACACTGACCTATACCTGGAGGTCTCAGGGCGGTTCACAACAAGATGACAACATATAAAATCAAACCAAAAGCAATAACCCAATAACACACACACCCCAAAGCCACATTCTAAAAGGGTGTTGGATGTAAATAAAATCAATCAAAGGCCTGGTTAAAAAGGAATGTTTTTGCCTGGTGCCTAAAGGTATGTAATGAAGGCGCCAGGCAAACTTCCCTGGGGAGAGCATTCCGCAGACAGGGAGTCACCACAATCTCGTGTTGCCACCCTCTGGACTTCTTGAAGGAGGGCCTTAGAAGATTATATCATGGACTGGGTAGGTTCATATGGGAAGAGGCAGTCCTTGAGGTATTGCGGTCCTGAGCCATTTAAGGCTTTATAGGTCAAAACAAGCACTTTGAATTGGGCCCAGAAACTAATTGGTAGCCAGTGCAGTTGGACCAGGATTGGTATAATATGCTCGAAGCACCTTGCTCTGGCGAAACTTTTGGTGGGTAGGGAAGAGCTAACTCTGAGGTGGGGGAATGGGGAGGACACAGCCTAATACGTCTCATCAAACACAACATACTAGTGTGCATGAGAAACATCAAGATAGATTTGGGAGGTATCAAGTTTTCAGTGCTCATGTGTGAACCAAGGTGCACAAACAGGCATGCAGGAACAGTGACTCATATGCACATTGAATGTCCTAGTGTGGACACAGCCTGAGAAAGTATAAGTTTAGTTGAAGAAGGGAGGCACAGATAGTATTCTTTTGGGAAGAAAGTGAGGGAGATGAAAGAGAAGCTATTGCCCTATTTTTCTTTGTCCAAATTCTTTTTACTGCTTCATTATTTCTCTTCAACATTTATTGATTGCGTGAGAAAAAAAACAATTTCAGAAATGAAAAGTCAAATGTGAAAAGCCTCATTCTTTAATTTAAAAGCTATTAGTGAGCTTTAATGTCTTAACTTTAAACGACAGGACTCCCACCCGCTTCTTTCTCCCCCTTTCTTACCCTGAATCCACTTCTACATTATGCTGCTGTTTTGCTTGGAATTCCTGAAGCAAAGAATTGGCCGGGCCAGAGCAACAGACAGGAAAATGGACCAATGGGAAGAGATCGGACGAAACTCACCAAGGATGGGTTCATCTGGGTTCAGATTCCAAACCTGATGAGAGCTCCTCCGAAGAGGATGAGCTGCATCTTAGAACTGCCACCTTCCTCAAGGGCTGGAACAATTGGGAGGTGGCCCACACTTCTCAAAGAACAGCCAATAAGGTTGCAATAGCAAGGAATTCAATGTCTTATGTCGATATTCCTATGCCAGTTCTCCCTGGTCCTTTCACTACACAATAATAATAATAATAATAATAATAATAATAATAATAATAATAATTTATTTATACCCCACCATCTGGCTGGGTTTCCCCAGCTACTCTGGGTGGCTTCCAACTGAATATTAAAAACAATACAACATCAGACATTAAAAACTTCCCTAAACCTCATGAGAAGAGAAGACTCCCTGGAAAAGACCCTGATGTTGGAAAAGATGGAGGGCACAAGGAGAAGGGGACGACAGAGGACGAGATGGTTGGACAGTGTTCTCGAAGCTACTAGCATGAGTTTGACCAAACTGCGAGAGGCAGTGGAAGACAGGAGTGCCTGGCATGCTCTGGTCCATGGAGTCATGAAGAGTCAGACATGACTAAATGACTAAACAACAACAACACAAGGCCGCCTTCAGTTGTCTTTTAAAGTAAAATAGTTGTTTATTGCCTTGACATCTGCTGGGAGTGCGTTCCACAGGGCAGGCGCCACTACCGAGAAGGCCCTCTGCCTTGTTCCCTATAACCTCACTTCTCACAGCGAGGGAACTGCCAGAAGGCCCTCGGCACTGGACCTCCGGGCTGGATGATGGGGGTGGAGACACTCCTTCAGGTATACAGGACCGAGGCCGTTTAGGGCTTTAAAGGTCAGCACCAACACTTTGAATTATGATTGGAAACGTACTGGGAGCTAATGAAGACTTTTCAGGACCAGAATGTCAGGAGCAGCAACAATGGCCCCGATCCAGCTTGTGAAGTGCTCATTGGACAGTCCACAGGCTCTACACCATCAGCTGAGAAGGAGGCGGATCCTGACACTGTTAACTTTACTTAGCATGTGAGGTGGCCTCTGCTTTCCATTTATGTTTCATCATTTGCATTTCATTCTGAACATGATTACTTACATTTCACAATCTTGGCTGGTCCCTATGCTTGAATTAATATGAATTTGCTCCTGACTCGAGGGCACAATTTTCCCTGCCTTTTTTTAAGGCTCTGCCTTCCTCTCAAATCTTGCTAACATGCTTCTCTGGGCTTTAGATGAAGAGCAAGTCTGTCGTGCAAATGGCAGTAAGCCCACAGGGGTCTCACTAACCAGAAATCCTTTCACTGAGAGCCTTTACGATATTTATCATAAGGAATGATAATAAATGAGAAACCCCTGAAAAATAAGAGGGGAAAATGCCGTTTTTGATCTGCTTCTGCCCTCAAACAGTGGAGAAAGGAAGTCACTTATATATCTTGTTTGGGGATTGCAGCATTAGAAAATAGCCTGTCTCCTCCTATTGAAATAGTTAGCTCAGACGATGCAATGCACACAAAAGGCCCGTGTTTTACTTATTGGGACTGCTCTGGATTGACTACTCAATTATCGGGCTTGATTATGTTTTCCGAGTGCCTGCTTGTGGGCAGTAAAACCTTACATCTGATACACAGTTAGGGGATGGATACAAACTGAAACCCCCATACAAGACATCACTGTTTTTCCATTTTTCATAAGCACAGTTCCGGCACACAACACACAGGGAATGGAGCATGAACTTTACTTATGCAGCCCATATGCTGAGGGCTGTCTAGCTGTGAGGGAGTTTTCTTTTGGATGTTTAGCCTGCAACAATGCCTGTCAAAAAGGCAAAGCCGGTTGTTTCTTAAGTTATTTACTGTTTTGTTCAGTTCAGGAAACTTTCACTAAATTTTTCTCTGTGGACTCCATCTGTTTTATTCAAGTGTCTATGTTAATGCAGACCACAGGTGGGGGTTACATAACTGAATGTTGCTCCATACAGAGAAGGAAGAGGAGACTAGGCACATAGTTATGTATATTTGTGTTGTTTTTAAATGGAGACTATATTTATGTGAGCCCCACACTTGCACAGTCTCAAGTGGTATAGCTCAGACTAATCGGGCTTGCCGATTAGAAGGTCAGCGGTTTGAATCCACACAACGGGGTGAGCTCCCATTGCTCTGCCCAGCTCCTGCAAACCTAGCAGTTCAAAAGCACACCAGTGCAAGTAGATAAATAGGTACCGCTGTGGTGGGAAGGTAAATGGAGTTTCCGTGCACTCTGGCACTCATCACGGTCCTCCATGCACCAGTAGCAGTTTAGTTGTGCTGGCCACATGACCCAGAAAGCTGTCTGGGGACAAACACCAGCTCCCTCAGCCTGAAAAGTGAGATGAGCACCGCACCCCATAATCGCCTTTGACTGGACTTAACCGCCCAGAAGACCTTTACCTTACTACAGTGAGAAGTAGGCTTTAAACATTGGTACCTATAATTATCTACATAGCATGTATGTGCTTTACACAATGCAAATAGGAATTTTCATCAGACAGAAAGCATTTGAAGTGACATAGACCAAGATCACAAGATCCTTCCACACACTGATAGGGGCTTTGCCAACTCTCATTTCTAATTCAGTTCCCTTGTACTGACTTGCATGTTGAGCCAGAAGAACAAGTAGCATTTTAGAAGCCATGAGGAGTTGCAATAGTGCAAGAAGTTCAAATGTGTGTTCACAACATAGCTGTCAAGCGTTCCTTATTTGGTAGGACAGTCCCTTATCCCAGCACCATGTCCTGCTGCTGTCCCTTATTGATGATGTCCCTTAAATTTCCCGGGTTTCAAAGGAAGCAGCTCCTCTCCCTCCATCCCTCCCTGCCAGCCAGGGAGGAGGGAGGCTCCAACTGTGTTGCTTGGCTGCATTGCTCACTCAATAAGAAGTCTAAGAACAACTGGGGGGGGTGGAGCTTGCATGCCTTGTGCTGATCAAATCGGCTGTGATGCCTGGGGACTCGCCTTTGCTCAGCACTTCCCAGTGGAGAGGTGACGGTAATTTTCCTTGAGGCTTGAGGCTTTGTTTGGCTGCTGGCTGGGCTTTCTGCCTTTGGCTCGGAGGGGCTCAGAAGTTGAAGATACCTGTGCTGGGAAAATCCCTTATTTTGGCTGCTGATCCCTTATTTTCGAGGCTGCTGGTCCCTTATTTTCAAATCTGTAAGTTGACAGCTATGGTTCTCAAGCTCCCACATCCAGTCCCATGGATTTCTAGTCCCATTTAATGGGCTAGCTTGCAGTTCTGAATCAGCAGTGGTTTAAATCTGGTTTCACTACATAATACAGGAAGGATGGACTAACTGACTGAGATTCTGGGCTAGAGAGTTCCACTCCATCTGATGGCTTATTTACTAAATCACCTCGTCAGGTCAGTTAAACATGAGCATGTGGAAATAGTTTCTTATTTACTAGCAGCCATCAGAATTCTGTTTGCAGGGAAGTAGAGATCTAATAAAACTCCAGCTATTCCAGAGTGGTCTAACAGATGCTGGGAGTTTACCCTGATGGCTAAGGAAATACAGTGGTACCTCGGGTTACATATGCTTCAGGTTACATACGCTTCAGGTTACAGACTCTGCTAACCCAGAAATAGTACCTCGGGTTAAGAACTTTGCTTCAGGATGAGAACAGAAATCCCCTGGTGGCAGTGGGAGGCCCGATTAGCTAAAGTGGTGCTTCAGGTTAAGAACAGTTTCAGGTTAAGAACGGACCTCCGTAACGAATTAATTACTTATCCAGAGGTACCACTGTATTAAGAGAACAGAATAATAGACAGTGCAACTTTTTGTTTAGATAGAATGCCTTTATTTAGGATTGTACTAGAGGTGTATTTTTGTTTTTGCCTGATATTAGTTAGGTATTTATAACTGTTTAAATATGAGAATTAAGCTGTTCAATTATTTGGTAGTGTGACTGTCCACTTTAAGTTTAGGAATAGGGTTGTAAATTATTCCTTAAAGGTCATTTGGAGAGCTCCCTCCCCCCAAAAAAAACAACAACAACCTACAGCTGTAAAAAAAGAAATAAAAATGTAAGTTTAGGGAGAAAGTCTATTCTAACGCCCTGAAATATGCTTTTCCATGCCAAAACCATTGGCACTTTGCATGCTATCTATTGTGCATATACTGAATGCCAGCCAATATCAAATGTGTCCATGTGCAAAATATCACTCCATGCCAGCTATCTTATATTGGATGTCGAAATCCAATACCTTTGGGGTGTCAGCTAAAGAGACAAAATTTTCTGTAAAACATTTGATAGATATTTGAATGGCTAGAGAATTTCTGGCGAGGTATTCGACGTCAACATTTGCAGAGGAGCGCATTCATTTCAGCTCACCTGCTAATGTAAATGGCTTCTTGATGGCATTGGAATTGACTGATCTGAGGGTGCATTGAGCATTTATCCTACCCCACAGCTAGGTAAAAGTGACACATAGGTGCTGCAAGCTCCTCTGGAACCCAGAGCACTTAAGTTTGGGGTCTGTAACAGCAAATTGAAATAGAAACCCTCAGACACAAAACACTTCCATACACAAGGGAATGGAAATCTTTTGACAATGGAAGCAGGGAGAAGTAATTGATTCTGCTCTCCCTTAAAATTGCTTTACACAAATCTTGTCACATTTCCTTGCTGGTGATGTATCACATTCAGTTATATCACTATTGCTCTGTTACGTTGCATGACAGACATGATATGAGCCATCTTGATGAGACACAGCATTCCTCAAAATATGTACCACAGGCTTCGTTTGCGCTCAGCTCTGCTTTCTGTCCAGAAGAAATATGCTTCTTCATTACTTTAAACTGATCTGCAATTAACTGGGATTAAATTATTTTCCTACTACCCGAGTGCAATTAAGGGTGACACATCTCAAGTAATTAATATTCCTCGATCTATTCCGACAGTTGGCAGGTAGCAATCTGCTGTATCCTTTGATTATCGATCTTGCTATTTGTTTTGACAATTCCCAGTTGGCATGATTCGGTTATTTACAACACAGCAACTCCGCAGCTACGACCGCCAAAAGCAAAGTGCAAGCGAGCATCGAAAAGCATCATGCACAAAAGACCTACCACAAACGCTGGCTGTCAAAAACAGGAGCTCACATCTAATAATGAAGCCCAACCAATTTCTTCATGGCATTTGTGTGGCATCTCATAATATAGAGTTCTCTAGTCAACTTACAATAAATACATACAAAATAAATACAAATATACATATAAAACGTGTTTCATGACCTGTTCCACAAAACGCTCTCCACTTCTCATAAGGATGCTCCTGAAGGAGCTTTTCTATCCCCATCGTTCAGCCCAGACACTAAGGTCCACTTTCGAGGGCCTTCTAGCGGTTCCCTCATTGTGAGAAATGAGGTTATAGGGAACCAGGCAGAGGGCCTTCTCGGTAGTGGCACCTGCCCTGTAGAATGCCCTCCCATTAGATGTCAAGGAAATAAACAACTACCTGAATTTTCAAAGCCATTTGAAGGCAGCCCTGTATAGGGAAGTTTTTAATGTTTGATGTTTTACTGTGATTGATGTTTTTATTTGCTGGAAGCTGCCCAGGATAGGTGGCAAATAAATAAATCATCATCATCATCATTTTCAACACTGGCTCCGGCCTGGTGGAACGCTCTGTCTCATGAGACCAGGGCCCTGCAGGATCTGATTTCTTTCCCCGGGGCCTGTAAGACAGAGTTGTTCTGCCTGGCCTTTGGCTTGGAGTCAATTTGATTCCCTCCCCCTCTTTCTTTTTTCCTTTCTCCTCCTGTGATGAGGCTGAATTTTAATGTTTTAATGTTGTATTTTAATCTTGTTTTTAAGTTGCATTCATTCAACTTGTTTTTATTATTGGTTGTTAGCTGCCCTGAGTCTTGGCGGGGGAGGGCAGGGTATAAATAAAAATTATTATTATTATTATTATTATTATTATTATTATTATTATTATTATTATTACTACTACTACTACTACTACTAGTAGTAGTATTAGTTTTAGTACTCCCACAAATCTGAAGGTGACTGAAACAGTAATGGGAAGGGAGGTGGGAGAGAACTACCACACATTGGTGGTACCCCCACCACGTGGAAATTTTTCCAGATTGTGGATGCCTGAAAAGGATTCTAGTTGTTGCTTAATTGAATGTACCAATAGTCTTCGTGCTCTTCCTGGTTGATGCTGCTTTTATTTTTGCAATTGTGCTATTATCATTTTCATGCTCTTTATATTGTGTAAGCCACTTTGAAAGACTCCTTTTTGGAGGAGAAATGTGTGGTATACCTTTTGGTATAGAATCATAGAATTGTAGAGTTGGAAGGGACTGCGAGGGTCATCTAGTCCCTGCAAGGCAGCGATCTTTTGCCCATCGTGGGTCTTGAACCCACGACCCGGAGAGTAAGAGTTTCATGCTCTACTGACTGAGCTATCCCAGCAGAAAATGAATAAAAAATAACAAAGACTTGGCAGAAGAGACCTTGACCTTTTGATCCACTTGCGGTACTCTAAATTGAAAACACAAAGCAAATGCAATGGAATCTGTGAATTAAGATACCTTGCTGGCATAGAATAATCTGCGAAAGACTTCATGAACTATGAGACTGCCGTGAAAAAGGGGAATGTAATAAAGTGCTGAGATGCAGTGCAGAAGCCCTGTAGAAAGGTTGCGGTGTGAGTTTTGGGGTTGTTGTTTTTTTGCAATTAGTATACTAATATTTACTATTGAAGAGAAAAGGTCAGTTCCTTTTTATATGCTGAAGTCACAATTTGCATAATTGCTCTTTAATAGCCGTGGGCAGGTTGCATTGACCTCTGGTGATGTCATCAGCCATATGCTTCTAAATACAGGTTCAGACCTTTCCAAAGCTCAGGAAAGCGATTAGCAGAGCAAATGGAAACAAATTCAGATTGGAGGGAAAAAATGAGTTTCCTCTTATGCTGAATTATTACATACACACAATTACCTGAGAGGAGTTGGGAAAGGGAAAACAGAGGGTTGGGGAAAGTGGCAGAACTCCAGTGCCATCATTTCAGCAACAGGAGAAGAGGCCACCTATTGCACAGGATTTTTTCAGGCTCTTTTCTTATATATGTTTTCAGCATATGAAGTTTCTGGGAAAACAGATAAAATAAATCCTGTAAAAACCATTCGGCGTGAGAAACAAAGGCAGTAAAGGAATTTATTAATGGCAGTGGCAATCCCATAATAAAAATGCATCTGTTGCAAAGTGCTCCCGATGGAAATCCAGATATGTGTGTGTGTTTCAAAAGCCTTTCTTCCATTGCAGGGAAAAAAACACCATTTGCTTAAACTGTCCATCTAAGAACAATTTGCTGCTCTACAGATTATCTACATAAAAAGAAATGAGAGAGTCAACCCCGCAATTAGCCATTTTTGTTTGATTCTTTCTTCTCTGTTTTCAGTGCCATCTGCCTGAGGTCAACTCATTTGTCAAATAAAACACACAATGTCATACCCAAGTTGTATTTTAATAAGGTGATTTATATATATATATATAAGAAATACCGCATATTAAATGCAAACTGTTGCACCATTAAAAAGAAAACTTTTCATGTTCTACAACAGCAGTGTGCCAAGCACTGACTTTATGAGAACGACAAGTTTGCACATACAAGTGCTCTATTAATTTACCTTTCCTTCCCGTAGCAACAAATTGGTGGCTAGGCAAGGAAAATGCACTCCGAAAAAGCTTCCTCTGGGGCTTTTCCTCTCTCCCAACAATAAATAGATACATGACAGTCAACTCTTTGCTCCTGAAGTAACCATGGGGGAGACAACTGAATTCAGAGACAACATGCCAAGCTGTATGCTTTGTAGAGATTGAAATGAAGATAATACAGATCAGAGATGGGCAACCCAATGTCTTCCATATTTTGTTGGACTATAGTTGCCCTGAAGACAGGAGTGCCTGGCGTGCTCTGGTCCATAGGGTCACGAAGAGTCAGACACGACTAAATGACTAAACAACAACAACAATAGTTGCCCATCATCCTTGCCCACTGGCCATGCTGCCTTTGGCTGATGGGAGTTGTAGTTCAGTAACATCTGGATGGCCATAGGTTTCCCACCCCAAGGCAGTTCATATTTTTAAAAATAGACTATATTGGCTTTTCATAAATATAAATACTTGTCCTTACATAGATTCAATCAAAGCATTTCATGGACTGATCCTAGGAGGCTTGTACAGATAAACATCAAATGGCATTTCAATGCTGATTCTCCCCTTTCCCTGTGCACCCACAAAATAAATATAATAATAATAATAATTTATTATTTATACCCTGCCCATCTGGCTGAGTTTCCCCAGCCACTTTGGGCAGCTCCCA
This sequence comes from Podarcis muralis, assembly GCF_964188315.1. Classification (NCBI taxonomy): domain Eukaryota; kingdom Metazoa; phylum Chordata; class Lepidosauria; order Squamata; family Lacertidae; genus Podarcis; species Podarcis muralis. The sequence goes on along the minus strand of NC_135664.1, from coordinate 18,541,423 downwards.
ATCGAGTGCTAAAAACAATACAGCATTAAATATTAAAAACTTCCCTAAACAGGGCTGCCTTCAGATGAACTATAACTCCCATCAGCCCCAGACAGTGGGCAAGGATGATGGGCAACTATAGTCCAACAACAAATGAGCTCAAGAGAGTTTGGGGAGCTCCAGAACAGGATGGAAGCAAAGGTGTCTGCTAAATCAAAAGCCCTTCCATGAGTGGAAAGAGACCAGTTAGATTCTGTTCCCTGTTCCTATATACGTATTCAAACACATATTTCACCCATAATATTAAAATGAATCAATAAATATGTTCAGCAGCTATTTTACATGATTGACATTTAATAAATTGAATTAGATCATTTATATTGATTAGCTAACCTGTTTCTCTTAGCCTCAATACCCAATATTCACTTCAGAGATTAAGAAGAGGGGTATATTTCCTTCTTCTCCAAAGAAACTTGAGACAGACAAATATGGGCAGGCCCTTATTTGGTTTAAAACCAGACCCTGCTTAAGATAACATAATTTTCTTGTCTCACCCAGTCTGTGCCCCAAGACTTGGATTTATGTGCTTGCTTCTACTGCAGATAATACCAACGTGTATTGTACATATGCCACCTTTGGTCAAAGTCTCTTTTGAGGAATGAAGGGTTGTTGTAACTACTATTTTTCTGCAAGTTTAGGGAAGACTCTAAAAGCCCTATTTGGGCATTACAAATGTTGGGAAGTAAACATGAAAGAAGGGGAACAAGGTGAATAGTGGCTCTACCCTTGCTCTGGTGCCATTTTAATCGCTTTCCAACTCGCATAAGGAGACTGCCCAAAGAGAGGGGCATTTTGTAACTGTGGATGCCCCCTTGTGTTCTGAAGCCCTTGGAAATTCAGAATCTTCATCGATACAAAAGATTCTCATCTTACAGTGCCTTCCACGATATTAGGAGTCCAGGTTCCCAGCTTGATAACACAGTAAGTGTAGGTAATTAAAAAGGAGGATTTATTACAAAAGCAAAGAGATATCTCTGGACAGCTCTGACAAAACCTTCGGCATCATTACTCAAGATGACACTTCTGAAGACCGCTTCCGGCTTTGACAGAAGATATTGAACTTATGACCTTTACGTCTTTTGTTTTGCTTCCTATCTAGCAGCCCTCCCATTCACCAACTGTTTGGACTTAGTGGATCAGCGCCAACCTCTTCATTTTCTGAGAGGCTGTCTCTGAATCTATTTGTGCCTATTTGTGCTTCTGGTGAGCTTTGGCTGTGTTCTAGCCTGCTCTCAACTACTGCCTTATCAGTCAGCCCGTCAAGATCAGGTAGCGCCAAAGTCTGCAGCTGCTGGCTCTCCCCTGCCTCACTAACATCTAAGCCTCTCTGTTCCTGGCTGCTTTCTGCAGTTGGCAGCAAACCTTTGCTTGGAGCTGGCTCATTTCTGACACATGAATTGGAAGGGGATGAGAATGGTGACACAGGGCCCCATTGCCTCTTAACTCCCCACACTTGTAAGCTACCATGCCAGTGTGTGCTTTGGATCTCCACGGTCTGCAGTCACACACCCCTCTTTACAAATTTAGGGAGTGATGCATAATTTGGACAGTGACAGACGCTGGGCATTCAGATCTCAGGGGAAGCCTGTGTGATGCCAAAATTGGCATGTGTGATGCCAAAATTCTCTGCCTCTCTTCTCTTGATATCATTGTTGTGGCACCCTTTCAGCTCGGCACCCAGTGTGGAAGAAGCGATCACACTTCCCTAAATCTGCCTCTGATTTGGTGAACAGTTGCATCAAAATTGGCTTTGGAAGCTCTTGATGTGTCCTGGTAGTATGTACTGGCAGAAAATTATATATCTTCCAGATGCAGAAATATACAGTTGTAATCTGAACCATTTACTTCTATTATGTTAATTTTCATAGAATTATAAAACTGTAGAGTTGGAAGTGACCCCAAAGGTCACCTGGTCTAACTTCCTGCAATGCAGGAATCTCAACTAAAGCATCCATGACAGATGGCTTCCAACCTCTGCTTAAAAACCTCCAGTGCAGAAGAGTCCATCACCTTCTGAGGAAGTCCATTCCACCATCATATAGTTCTTCCTGATTTTCAGTCTGAATTCCCTTTCTTGTAACTTGAATCCATTGGTTCACATCCTGCCCTCTAGAGCAAAAGAAACAAGATTGCTCCATCTTCCACTACTAGACCATTTTCTAAGAATTTTGCAATGATAGTGGATTAATGTCATCCCCCTTTCACTTTCCTATTGGAAATGAATTTCTCCTGCCTTGTTTCTGTTACTAGCCTTTCATGCAAAAGAGGTTGTGAGTGTTTTAAAATGTTTCTCCAAGATATGTAAGCATTAATGAGGCAAGTCCTGCTACCTAATGATAAGAATAACATTAATTACAAGTGTGGCTTTAAAATCATTCAGCACCTTTTCAAAAATAACTCCCATTACGCTTCATTCTTCACACTCTCTAATCTAATTTTAGTTCTTTGTTCCAAGGATCTGAGATATACAGAGTATGATTAAGTCACCAGGGGAGTATTATCCACTAATGTGTGATTGATCAATAGAGAAAATTTTATTACAATGATAATAAAAAGTGCTGTTATTATAATATCTATATTTCTATAGCTTTTATACGTTGCATTTTAAAAGCTGCCTTGAGCTCTTTTGAGAGGTTGCAAACAATCTGAATAGCTTTGAGGGACACACATTGTCGCTTTTACCAAATTAGCTATCAGTACCAATCCAGGTCAGAGAACAGCCATATATGAATCTCAAACTCGACAGCTTGAGCTAGAAACTAAGTCTAAAGTTGTGTATACAGAAGATACTGCACAGACAGCATGTCAGAGATAGAGAATGGCTGTATAGATGTTCTGGACCAAAATTTCCAACATCCTCAATCACTGGTCATGCTGATGGGAGTTGGAGTCCAACAACATCTGGAGGACAATTAGCAATATCTTAGTGTTTACACCTGATCTGTCCAATCAAGTGGCTTCAGAAGTGAAAGGTCAATGATCTACAACATTATTCCCTTCCATGCCTGAAGCGTTGTGACCGCACAGTCACTAGTAGAGATGGGAGGATGTGTCAACGTCTCTCAGCTTCTTGTTTTCCCAGTCTTAAATCCAGTTCTTCCCATTTTGCAGCAATTTGAATTTTTTTTAAAATGGAAAAAAATCCTCAGGAAAATCCCTCACCATTTTAGTATGAATTTGTGCTAATTTTTAATATGCAGTTTTCACTAAGGTATACGTTTTTGCAAGCAATTTCCCCAAATATAATGTGTATGTTACGTTCACCAATATATTACTTTTTATGCATACTTCCCTTGTATATGCATTTTTGTAAACATTGGTTGGAGAACTGCTTCACAAGATTCAGAGAAGTGCAGATTTTTAAGATACCTGTATTTTGGTTTACATCTTGTTTCATAAATTTGATAGATTTGAATTTTTCTTCCATCGCTTGTCCCAACCTAGCCTCAGTGGCTCCGGCAACAAAGGCATCCTTTGTTATCTAAGTAGGCCAGTTCTACTGTAAACTGTGATTTTAAAATATTGTATTTTGCTGTTTTATGTTTGCCACTCAGAGAACAACATTTTCTGGTGGCCTTGTGTAAATATAATAATGTAAACTTAAATAAACAACATACTGCCTTCTATTTTTAATCCCATTAGAAATAGTTATTGCAGCTTTACTGCATGGGAAATGTGTGCTGTGGCGATGTGTAACATTATCAAGGACATGTCAGGACCATGGAGAGCACCCTGAAATTCTGAGCTTGCAGCAAGCACTACGAGGCAAGAGGTGGATATTCCCAATTGGGAGAGTTGATAGAGCTAGTGAGAGGCAGGACTTGGAGGTTGAATGAATTAGAAAAGACTATAAGGCAGGAAAATCTGAGGAAAAAGTAGAAGAGCAGGGGACAGATAGGTGTTCTGTTTATCAAACAAGAGTTAAAGGATAGGCAATTTAAAGGCTTCTCGTTGCTAGCTAAGCAATTACTCAGGTGATGAGCATCTCTGTTCCCACTGAGACAATGTTCTGACACATGATCAATAGTGCCCCAGATCATTTATCAGGCCAAGTTCCAACCCCCATCCCTATTTCTGTTGCTTGGCCCTCTATCCCCACTCCCCTTCCCAAGACCTGTTCTCTGCATACATTTCTGCAACAAAATTTTATTGTGCCGGTATGCTTCATTTGGCAATGGTCGCCACTGCAGGAGTAGTCTCATTAATCTGCAGGACTAACAACCTGGTTTTGTTTGCAATGCCAGAGATGGTGACTTCATGCTGTGTCCTGCATCTCACATTGCTGTAAAGGAAGAGATTGGTCCCATCCAGATGGCAACCTCCCATACTCTCCAATTGGTAGACGGGCACGAAGCCAATGTTGGAAATGAACAGAAATCTGTTTGTCCCCTCGGAAAAGAACAATGGTGGGAAGAACTAGCAGAGCTGGCAGCAAAATAACAAACAGAAAAGGACTGGTGTCATCCAGGTAATGACACACAAACATCATTCCTTGAGTGATGGGTGCCAAACTCATGTCCAAGCATGTCAATATCCTTCTTATATTGTGGTGTCCAGAACTGGACACAGAATTCCAGGTGTGGTGTGTCCAAGGCAGAATACAACAGGGTTATTACTTCCCTTGACCTGGACACTATACTTCTGTTGATGCAGTCAAGAATAGAATAGGTTTTTTGCTGCTCCTGCATCACATTGTTGACTCTCGTTAAGCTTGCAGTCTACAAAAACCTCTAGATCCTTTTCACATGTACCACTGGCAATTCAGGTGTCCTCCATCTTAGATTTGTGCAGCCGGTTCTTCCTGACTAAGTGTGGAACCTTACATTTGTCCCGATTGAAATTAATTTTGTCAGTTTTGACCTAGTTCTCCAATCTGTTAAGGTCATTTTGAATCCCGATTCTGTCTTCTGTGGCATTAGCTACCCCTCCCAGTTTGGTGTCATCTGCAAATTTGATGAGAAATTCCTTCAACTACAGTGGTACCTCGGGTTAAGCACTTAATTCGTTTTGGAGGTCTGTTCTTAACCTGAAACTGTTCTTAACCTGAAGCACCACTTTAGCTAATGGGGCCTCCTGCTACCACTGCGCCGCCGGAGCACAATTTCTGTTCTCATCCTGAAGCAAAGTTCTTAATCCGAGGTACTATTTATGGGTTAGCGGAGTCTGTAACCTGAAGCGTATGTAACCTGAAGCATATGTAACCTGAGGTACCACTGTAAGTCAATTACAATGATGCTCAATAACAGCAGCAAGCAGCTCCACTGGTTTTCTCAGAAGAGTTATTAGTTAAACATTTGTATTGCATGCCGGCTTTTCATGGCTTCACAAAAAAAAACCTACAATGTATGAAGCATGCAGCCTGCAATCCTCAGATTATATATTCCCCAAGAGAGTCCCAAAGGCTTCACTTGGTTTACTAAAAAGTAAATAATTGACTCATCTCTCTTCCCCTGGCCCCAATATACAATTCATGGAAAATGTAAATGAACAAACAGGATAACAAGGATATACCTTTTTTAAAAAACGACCACCTCCATAGCTCCATCAAATACTGTGCTTATTAATTAAAATTTGGTGGTGTAAGAACCCAAACAGGGCACAAGCAGGGCACAAGCAGATTTGCATCGTTCCAGCAGCATGCTGCTGTTACACAGAATAATGTAAAGTTATTTGCCACTTCATTCTCTGTTTTCCTTTTCTGTGGAATGGTTTTTCAAGCCTTGAGATACAGATGCAAAGGTCTGATTTTATCTCTAGCAGAGTTGACAGAAGCTTCCCTTTGAGAAGGGGGGGGGGGATCTCTATAAAGTAAAATAAGTAAAATATCAGCATTCCATGAAACCAGATGCCATCTATGCTACAAGTACTCAGAAATCACAGGGCTTCTGACAAAAGGCAAGGGTACTTTTTATTAAGAGGATCACATGAAACGTGAAGCTTGGCAAATCTATATCTGCACATAGAATTGCCTATCACAATTTCTGCTGCTGCCAGGGTGTTGTTTATCTACTTATGTTGAACGCCATGTTACATGAGATGCAAGTGTCACAAGAGACTGGAAATAAGGTTTCATCTAGCTTTGTCCATCTAGATCAGTATTGTCTACACTGACTGGCAGTAGTTTTCCAGAATTTCAGGCAGGTGTTTGACCCTTTTCTATTGATATTTTTGACCCTCTCTGTATGATGTAGTCAGATCCCACTTCTGCCCTCTCCCCAGCTGCCTCCAAATTCAACCTGAAAATGCTCCAATGAGAACCTTTGGCTCAGTTCTAAATTGTTCCAGCTTCCTTCACAAAGCCACTTCCAAGCTAGGGAGGAGGTGGGGTTGCGGGCTTCACGCCCCTCCCCACACACGCAGGGGCTGGCTTTCAGCCCCCGCGATACCAGGGGAATCTTCGGTCGCGTCATCCCCCCGGCCAGCCAATCGGCTGGCCCGGGAGGCGTGGCCCGCCCTATTTAGGGCTGGCACGGCCGAGGATCTCCCTCGTTCCCGTGCCTCAGCTGATCAAGTTTCCCCTCCCCTCCCACCCGTTAGGCTAGGCTCTCTGACATTGCTATGGACTTCGGTTGGTCGCCGTCAAGGGGCCTGGTAGGAATTTTTCCAGTTGGCAGATTGGCACCAGCCACTTGGTTTTCGCCTACCTCGTAGCAAATTGTCACAACTCCCCGGTATGGGTGGTTAGGCATTGATAGGGGTGTTGTTATGCAGATGAAGGGGGGAGGAAGTGCCATCACCTTCCCCCAAAACAAAGGGTAGTCCGGTAAAGGATTCTGGGGGGTGTGGCCTTGACCTAAGCCTATGGAGGTGTGGGCCCATGGCATGCCCCCGAGCCGTGACCCCGGGGGAGCTCCTAGTTGATGTGCATCAGTGGGACTCCCCCTACTGGTGGTTAACCCTTACCGGTCTTCAAGCAAGCGGGCTGAAGCCGGTTAGTTGTTAGTTGATAGGACCAATGCCTAAGCCAATACCGCTCAATTCCTGTAATCAATTGTGGCCTAATTTGACCCATTAACTCGAATTCTTGTGTCTCATGTCTTTATTTCTGTGGGGGAGGCGGGAACTCGCCACGCAAATACTTATAGAGGTTTGGCACTTTGAAATTTCAGTGGCAATTCCAGCTGTGAGCACTAGGCAACAAGGAACCTGAGCACGTGAGTACCGCAAGTGATTATAGCGAACTGAAAGAGTCAGAAAAGAGATGCTAACAAATTGCTGCAATGCATTGTTGTCATTTGCTTGTATATTTCTCCCAACATTAATTAATATTCTAAAAGCAAAAGCTAAGAGCCTTGCTGGATTTAGCTAATGAGGAAGCTGTCAATTTCAATTTCTCATTTACCAGAGGACATGGAAAGGTCTGAGTGACCCTAAACTGGCCAGGTCTGTTCCCACAGGGTTGGTCACCTCAACCCAGGTGACCTCCTCACCCCCTACCCTTGACATAGTCTGATCTGAGTCTTCTTCAGGTAAGGGTGGTGGAGGAAATTTGCTCCCACTAATGGCCTGACCACCATTTCCCAATTTCTGCATCATTTCCCCATATATTGCATATAGGCAGGAAAAATTATGTGCCCTTTTGTGCACATATTCTTTTCCTACTATATAGACTGTTGTGTATATTGCTACCCAATATGCCAAATACGTGCCATTTCTTTTACTACTGTATACACTGTTGTGCACACATGCCTCTAATATACACATTCTTGTGCACATTCTTTGCACCACAAAATTAAGAAAAGTACTAATTTCAAAGGATAGCCACATTTTGGTTTGCATATTAATTCAAAAAGCACAGATGTGGTGGGTTTGATGAGAATGGCTGGGGCAACCCAGTCAGATGGGCAGGTACAAGTATATTATTATTATTATTATTATTATTATTATTATTATTATTATTATTATGCAATGAAAGCACATTTCTTTTGCATCCCTAGCTGGATTAAACCAAAGGGCATTCTAGATCATTATTCTGCTTTCCGCAGCAAACCAGGTGCCTTCAGGAAACCTGCAAACAGGACCAGAGGGCAACAGCTCTCTCCTGCAGCAACTGATTCTATGTAGCCATTATCACTAGTAGCCACTGATACACAGAGCTGCCACCAGACCCTCTTCTCAGTCAGGGGTTCGCCTTCTCAATCTAATAGCTTTCCAAGATTCCAAGCATTCTGAAACATTCACTACTGAGCAATTGTCTTGACCAAAGGCACAGCTTACAAAACCGATCTGCAATAGCAGCAGAGACTCAAGCTTTTTGCCCATTTTCATGTGCTGTTATTATAGAAGGCCATGTTTTAAAGCATGGGTAGGCAAACTAAGGCCCGGGGGCCTGTTCTGGCCCAATCACCTTCTAAATCCGGCCGGCGGATGGTCCGGGAATCAGTGTGTTTTTACATGAGTAGAATGAGTCCTTTTATTTCAAATGCATCTCTAGGTTATTTGTGGGGCATAGGAATTCATTCATTTCCCCCCCTTCAAAATATAGTCCGGCCCACCACAAAGTCTGAGGGACAGTGGACCGGCCCCCTGCTGAAAAGGTTTGCTGACCCCTGGTCTAAAGTGTATACCAGGAATATGTAGGAGGGTGACCAAGAAGATCAATGGTCTGGAAATGAAGCCTAATGAGGAATGGTTGAGGGAATTGGGTATGTGTAAAGAGAAGACTGAGAGGATATATGATAACCATCTTCATATATCTAAATGACTGTCACATCGAGGCTGGAGGAAGCTTGTTTTCTTCTGCTCTGGAGGCTAGGACCAATGGCTTCAAGTTACAAGGAAGGAGATTCTGACTAAAAACCGGGAAGAACTTTCTGACAGTAAGAGCTGGTTGACAGTGGAACAAATTCCCATGAGAGGTAGTGGACACTCTTGCCTTGGAGAGCTTTAAGCAGAATTGGGATGCCCATCTGTCATGAATGCTTTAGTTGAGATTCCTGCATTGCAGGGAGTTGGACTTGATGGCCCTTGGGGTCTCTTCCAGCTCTACAATTCTATGATCATATGATTTGTAGGTGGCAAAATAGAAGGAGCATTTCAGCTTTAAAAGCAAAACACACTGAAGTTGGGGGGAAAACAATGTTTTCCATGGAAAACAAACAATCTGATTACATAAATGTGCACAGCTGTGGCAACATAAGGCGTAGCTTGCACCAACAAGCTTCAGTAGCATCTCTGTAGGACAAGTGGAACAAATCCATCCTATTATGCTGCCTGTAAATCGCAACCCCATTATAATTGCTTGCTATTTCTATAATGTAGCAAAGATGCACAGGTGCTGACACAGGCTGCTAGGACTGCACATGAGTCAATTCCACACACCCCTCCAAGCAATTCTAAGCCCTGTAACAGCTTTTAACATGTCTGCCATTCTATATTTGGTGAAGGATGTTTGCTACACCAGCAATTATCACTGGCTGGACTCAGAGGAATGGTGGTCCCCCACCAGCTGAGGGACCCCCCAAGGAACAAAAGTGGTCAGAAGGAGACTCCTGGGAGGAGGAAGTGTTGGAAGCTGAATAGGCAACAGGGTTTAGTGAGCAGGGAGATTCTGTGGCAGAGAGGAGCCCAGAATCAGAGGTGGAAACAGGAGAGGAAGGAGGCCAAAAAGGTAGATATGCTAGTGAAGAAGCCAGGGTGTCTCCCCCTCCTGCTGCAACAGGTATGCTAACATACCCTCAGATTGCTTGGGTAGGACCCAGGGGGAGGAAAAGATTTAGGTAGCCTTCACAACTGCCTCATAGGGGCAAGACCTATTGAGAAAAGTTGCTGTGCTCCTTAGGCCTGGCGCTCCTGAGCTGAACATGTTTCTTCCAATAAAGAGTTAACTTCACTTACTGCATGTGATTTATTCCTGACACTGTGTCATGCGTGGAGAGTCTGCCTCTCCCTTCGGTAGCTTCACAGAGATAAGAATTAACAAGCAGTTTATATTTTATAGTCCTTTTTATCCAGGCCTCAGGTTGCAAGCAAAAATCCACATCCCTCCACAAGGAGAGCGGTTGGCTACTCTAATTCTTCCCCCTTCCATCTTCCGCAACATACTAGACACCAACAGGAAGTCCCTCCTCCTCTCTACATCCTTTGTTCTCTAATACGGTCAGACCTCCTAGTTTGTGGGGAGGGAAGGTTCCCCACACTCTCTAATGACATCTTTGCTATCTGTCCCCTCCCTTCTGTTTTCCTTGCCATTATCTCATAGCTAGGTAACTCCTGTCTAATCTGCTCTGTGTCTGTGTCTCTCCCAGTTTATGAGACAGCTGTAGACAAGGGGGGTGAATCTTCCCCCTCCAGCTCCTCTTCTCAGAGCAGCTGATCTGCCTGAGAATGCACCTCCCCACTCTTCTGCTGCAGACCATTCCCTGACACACTTTGCCCAGCAATTGCAATAAGGTGGCAATATGCTGGATCAGCTCATGACAGATTCTTCTCTTCCTTGTAGCCAAATCAAAATTCCTCCTGATGGTGTGCCCATTCCCTTGACACATGAAGCAATCTAGACTGGTAGCCTGGATGGCACAATGTGCCTAGGGGATATAGCATCATTGAACATCAGGAGAGATGGGGGAGGGGTGGCTGGGCTGGACTAGATTTTCCCTTCCTCCCTACATGTCAACTTCAGCCACCTCAAATTATTGACTTCCTATCCTCCACCTATATAACACCCTGCCATGCCCACTTTATACAGAGAAGCTAAAACCATATTTCCATTCTCCTACGTGATGTTTTATGAAAAGTTCATCATGGAGTGCACCCTTATGGTCAAAGCACTTGAGTTCCAGTAACTAAGACTCAGCTACAAGACAAAGATTGTCCTTTAATTTGCTCGGGAGGATAATTGTGTACTGCCCGATGAAATAGCATTTGGAAATATCCTTTTCATAGTATGACCTTTGAGCAGTAATTATGCAGATCTCTGTGGAAGATCCATCACTGGCTATCTAGGAAGAATCGCGGCACCACTATGGTTATCAAGTATATCTGTAAATATAATTCATCTGATTTCTACTGAGAATGAGACGCTTGAAGAATTTATTAAGAAATTAATTGCCATGCATGCTAGATGGTTTCGCTACAACAGGGAAATCTAAGAAACTCAAATAAAGTTGTGTGATTGCAAAACAAGAAATGATTGGCATGACATTTTTAGCAATAGTGCTAATTTTAGCAGTCTCGTATTAATCTAAAATTCATTTTGATTCCTCCAGATAATACATTTTAAATCACACTTGCCAACAGTAACTGCCAGCACTGAAATTAGTTCTTTTAGCAAACACTGACATTTTCCTCAGTATATTAAAAAGTGAAACGGGACTAGGTTGTCTGATGAACTATTTAGCTTGATGAAGCAAAAGCTCTTGCAATATGCTCAAGGATGCCTGATGTGAGCAGAAATTTGAGAAATGCTCGTCTCTAGATAATAGCCTTAAGATATATTTGCCAAATGGCAAGACATTCCTGGCTCAACCCTACAGGTTCTACGTTTTCCTTTGGATGAAAGTGGCCTGAATTTTCAAAGTGTATTTGCAATATTCACAAACATACAAGTAAAGTATAGCAAAAACAAAGGAACACTCCTACTTAGCAATGTGGGTGAATCCAAGATTCTCATTTCTCTACGCATCCATATCAGTTTCTGGTCACCATTTTTAAGTCCTCGTGAACATTTATAAGCATTTTGGTGTGAATTCACCTAATATGTAAATGTTTGCATGAAATTGTATTGCCTAATACACACATTTTTGCAAAGAGGTTTTATTATAATGCATATCTGTATGCAATTTTCATGAATATGTATAATGCACACTTTAATGTAGAATATCCACTTTTCTCCATATTTCTTGGTTAGAGAAGTGCATTCAAAATTATGAAAAGTGTAGATTTTGAAGGATGGCTGTGTTTTGGTTCTCTTATCATTTCCAAAAGTATGAAATAAAAGTCACCAGCATCTTATTGTGAATTTATCCCAATATATGCATTATTGCATTCAAATTTGCCCAATAAACAACATTTGTGCACAGCAATGTCCCCTTTTACAATGCTGCTTTCACTAATATATTTCTTTTTATGTTCCTCAGTATATATATGGTACCTCGGGTTACATACACTTCAGGTTACAGACTCTGCTAACCCAGAAATAGTACCTCGGGTTAAGAACTTTGCTTCAGGATGAGAACAGAAATTGTGCTCCTGCAGTGCAGCGGCAGCGGGGGGCCCCATTAGCTAAAGTGGTGCTTCAGGTTAAGAACAGTTTCAGGTTAAGAACGGACCTCCAGAACGAATTAAGTTCTTAACCCAAGGTACCACTGTATATTATTAATATATGACGGTTCCTGTAGATGCAGACATACATAAATACAGTGAAAAACATACTCAGAAATAAATCACATTGTTTTCAATGTGATTTGCTCCCAGGTGAGTGGGCATAAGATTGTCGGGAGGAATTCAGCATTGCGCTATGACAAATGTTCCATTAGCGCAACCGTTTGCCTGATGGAACAAGCTCCCCTCTCCTCGTCCTGCATGCTGTTCCTGGGGTTTTTCTGACACTCAAACACCAGAGGCAATTGGTGGTGGGGGGTGCAATGGGGGCATGGCAGGAGGAGGAAAGCAGAAAGCACTGCATGGGCATCCACTGATAGGACCAGTTAGTTGAATCCTGCAGTTAGTGTGATGGCCTGGGAATCCGATTCAGAGGCTGAACCGGAGGAGCCCCAGCCTGCACAGGAGTCCCCACCTCCAGGGCCGGCTGAGCTGGGGCAGGGCCTTGGATCTGAAGCGCCTGCACCTGTGCCGGATCCTCAGGAGCAGGCACCAGGTGATTCCACTCTGGCTCCGGAGGTGATTGAGGACACATTGCCTACAGGTGCGCCTCTCCCAGCCCTGTCAGGGGAAGGTGAGTCTCCCCCTGGGTCCAGTAACCCTCCAGCCTCCTCTCCTGAGCTGCAGAGGTTCAGGGCAGAGAGGCGGAGGAAACTGGTTTCTCCCAGGAGGAGTGTTCGCCTTAAGGCCAGGAGAGGCGGGTCTCCTGGGGGCCGGGACCGCCCCTGGCCTCAGAGAAGATAAAGGCCAGTCAGCCCGGCCCCAGGTTGCGGGAGCAACGTCGTTGAATACCTGCTTCTGCCCGGACCCAGACCTTTCCTTCCAGAATTCCCGTCCCCGCATGGCTTCCTGCTTTGGACCCCACCTCGCTCTTTGTTAACTGTTTCCAGACTCGTAACCCAGGACCGGACTTTGACCACGCCAACGGTAACCTTCCCCCCGGGACCAGCACAGTTAGAAATTAGGGTATATAAATCCTTCTTGGCAATAGACTGGGGTCTGGCTGAACCTCCCACCTCCCACTTGGTATTGGTTATTTATTTGACGCAAGCTGCTTTATAGTTTACCAATTACAGCCTGTAAAACAGGCACAGGCAAATTCGCCCCTCCAGATGTTTTGGGACTACAACTCCCACCATCCCTAGCTAACAGGACCAGTGGTCAGGGATGATGGGAGTTGTAGTCCCAAAACATCTGGAGGGCCGAGTTTGCCTGTGCCTGCTGTAAAACTTTGTTCCAAATGATCATACTGGCTGTGAATAATAAAAAGGGTTGGGGGAAGCCAACTGGAAAACACTGACATAGTATCAATGATAGAAAAAGAAAAAGAATGAGTACTTTACATAATTCCACCCTGCTTGTTCTCATTCAGAACGGACACCTAGCTGGTATAGGATAGAGACTAAAAGACTGAGCTGTCAATCGGGGGAAATTCTCAGTTTGAGCCTTATGTCTATCCTGATCTCATTAGGTAGCTTTAGGCAAGTCACTCAGCCTCAGCCTCTGTCCTACCGCATTATTAAAACATTATTAATGGTAATAATAACAAATTGCCACAGAGGGTGGTTGTAAGGATTAAATATACACGGAAGCACTCTGAACACTTGAAAATGCTATACTAACATTAAGCATTATTGCTTTACACATACTTGTGATGCTAGAGGAGGCTAAGCAGAGAAAACCAGTGTGGAACAATATTTTTTTAAAAAAAATACATAGCCACCTCCTTTCTCTAATGCTTTCTTTTCCAAAGCACTTAGCTGATGCTGACTGACAGCTGTCAAAATGCAGGCATGTGAAAACAATCAATTTCATGGTCTCTGAATAATGCAGAAATAAATAAATAAGCCGCAAATGTCTCACTGCCAACCCAGGCCAAATAGTTCGCATACTTTCCGTAGTTTTAAACGAGCCGTTTCTAATTTTGCGTAGGTGACCCTTGTTTATCCTGTTGTTTTTACAGTCACGCACTTGTTGAACCAAAGGCTTCTTCTGCTGCTAACCTTCTGGCATTAGTATTTCATTTTTATATGCCCAGAAGTGCACAGGTCAAGCGCTAGCCGGTGATGTAGTTTTGTGGAAGTCATTCCCATTTGGGTTCATGCTTTGTGCTGGTCCCACAGTTCCTGTGCTATTATCAGGTTTCATTATCTGACAGTCTCTTCACATTCCCTTACTTTTCTTTGTAGTGATGAGATAATTCACAGAAAGCCCTGCACTTGTTGTCATTATTTTTTATTATTATATTTAATAAATCATTATTAGCAATTCAGGGTCATAAAGATGAAACCATCTACATTTTTATGAAGCATTTCTTCTATTGATCTGGGTGTTATTGATTTCGGTGGAAGGGTCCCGAGGGGACAGATCACAGATGTGTGATAAAGAAGCAGCTCTGACTTGCAACACAACTTTCATTCTTTCGCTCAAGAAAAGGAGCTCTATTGTAGGTGAGGTCCGTTGCAGACAATGATACACAATACACAATAAAAAGAGCAGAGAAAAACATTTCAGGGGAGCATTAGCACTATTTTGGGAGAGTTGGGATTTTATGGAGGGCTCAAGTATGGATTGGCGAATCTGTCAAATTTTGGTGTCTTGCGATTCCTCTCTATTTCCCAGTCTTACGTTCAGTTTTCCACATTCCCAAATCAAGTAGCAAATTTTGCTTTAAAAGTCCTCCTGAAAATGCACCCATGTTTTAGTGTACATTTCTTCCGATAGACACAATCTTGCATGCTATGTTCATGAATATGTTCATTGATATACCGTATTTTTTGCCCTATAGGACGCACTGGCCCATAGGACGCACCTAGATTGGGGGGGGGGGATAAAGGGGAAAAAATATTTTTTCCCCAGGTGCGGGGCTGGGGCGGGGGAAGCCCGAGCTTCCCCCGACCCCAGCCCCCAGAACAGGCAGCTCTCCGTGCCGGGCTCCCACAGCTTGTGGAGAGCTGCACAAAGCCCGCTCTGGGAGCAGGCGGGGCTGCAGGCGAGGGAAGCCCGCCGCCAGCCTCCAAACCATGTCGGGAGACAGCGGGATGGCACACTGCGCCTCCCTGCTGTCCCCTGTGCTTGTGGGGCTGGCGGCGGGGAGAAACACGCTTCTCCCCGCCGCCAGCCTCCAAACAAGGTCGGGGGACAGGGGGATGGCAGCGTTCCGCCTCCCCGCTGTCCCTCGAGCTTGTGGGGCTGGCGGTGGTGCTCTCCTGAAGCCTGGAGAGAGAGAAGGGCGGTGCGCACCGACCCCTCTTGCTCTCCAGGCTTCAGCGAAAGCCTGCATTCGCCCCATAGGACACACACACATTTCCCTTTCATTTTTGGAGGGGGGGAAGTGCGTCCTATAGGGTGAAAAATATGGTACATACTTTACCCCAGTATGTACATTTTTGTACACATTACTTGGATGGAGGACTACATTTCAAAATTTGGAGAAGTGCGGATTTCTGAAGGATGGCAGATTTTTGGTTCACCTATCATGTCAGAAAGTGCAAATCAGGTAGGTTTACCTTTATATGTGAACTGAATTGAATATAATTAATTAATTTCTACATTGCCCCTTCATCTGAGGATCACAGGACAGTTTGCAATATGAAAACACAAACAAAAACAATAAACACACAAACACAGTTTAAAAGTAATTTCTCCCCAATGTATAGACTCAAGCTAAGGGGCATTATTATTATATTGGGACGCGGGTGGCGCTGTGGGTAAAAGCCTCAGCGCCTAGGGCTTGCCGATCGAAAGGTTGGTGGTTCAAATCCCCGCGGCGGGGTGCGCTCCCGTTGCTCAGTCCCAGCGCCTGCCAACCTAGCAGTTCGAAAGCACCCCCGGGTGCAAGTAGATAAATAGGGACCGCTTTCTAGCGGGAAGGTAAACGGCGTTTCCGTGTGCGGCTCTGGCTAGCCAGAGCAGCGATGTCACGCTGGCCACGTGACCCGGAAGTGTCTCCGGACAACACTGGCCCCTGGCCTCTTAAGTGAGATGGGCGCACAACCCTAGAGTCTGTCAAGACTGGCCCGTACGGGCAGGGGTACCTTTACCTTTACCTTAAGGGGCATTATTATTATTATTATTATTATTATTATTATTATTATTATTAGTTTATTTATACCCCACCCATCTGGCTGGGTTTCCCCAGCCACTCTGGGCGGCTCCCAACAGAATATTAGAAATACAATAAAACATCAAACATTAAAAACTTCCCTAAACAAGGCTGCCTTCAGATGTCTTCTAAGTCAGATAGTTGATTATTTCTTTGACATCTGATGGGAGGGCATTCTACAGGGCTGGCACCACTACCGAGAAGGCCCTCTGCCTAGTTCCCTGTAACCTCACTTCTCTTAGGGAGGGAACCGCAAGAAGGCCCTCGGAGCTGGACCTCCGTGTCCAGGCTGAACAATGGGGGGTATTATGAATTGATAGCAATTACAAGAGTTTTGTTTCCTAACACTTTGATCGTGACCCAATTGTCTTGTCTGACACTTGGCAATAGTTATAGCCCATGGCTTTCTTTTGTGGCATAGACTAGTTGGAAATCTGACTCAACTTATCAGTTGGGCTAGGAATGAATTTGTGTTGGCAGGCAGTCCTGTGCTGAAACTATCTCAACTTCAGAATTACTCACAGGGACAGGTAGTTCAATGGGACAGTATATAGATATCTGTCTCCTTTTGCTCTGCTTGTGAAAATTTTAGCATATTGTTCCCCAATAATAGCACCATTCCCTCCCCCTTGCATAAGAGTTTCTTTTGCTTTCCCTAGCCCCATTACACTGTTAACATCATATCCCCCCTGATACTCATCTGTAGACAGCTCTCCCAGATTTACCCTTCCTGGGCCATACACTTTCCTGAACCATGAAGTCCTATGAGTGCAGGTCACAGATAAGTGAATGCAAACAGCATATCAGTCTTGCCCACCTCGCAATGATCATCATGTACTCATGGAAATGCTATAGTTGGTGTCTATGCTTGTTAGGCATATTATGTCATTGAAATATAATAAAAAGGTAAAGGCATCCCTGACTGTTAGGTCAAGTCACGGACGACTCTGGGGTTGTGCGCTTATCTCGCTCTATAGGCTGAGGGAGCCTGCGTTTATCCACAGACAGCTTCCACGTCATGTGGCCAGCATGACTAAGCCACTTCTGGCAAACCAGAGCAGCGCACGGAAACACCATTTACCTTCCCACCGGAGCGGTACCTATTTATCTACTTGCACTTTGACGTGCTTTCAAACTGCTAGGTTGGCAGGAGCAAGGACCGAGCAACAGGAGCTCACCCCGTCGCAGGGATTCAAACCACCGACCTTCTGATCGGCAAGCCCTAGGCTCTGTGGTTTAGACCACAGCGCCACCCGTGTCCCTGAAATATAATACCTCTGGTTGTGAACGGGATCTGTTCCGGAGCCCCATTCGCAACCTGAGCAGAACATAACTTGCGTCTGCGCGTGCGTGGGTCACGATTCACCGCTTCTGCGCATGACGTCATTTTGAGTTTCTGCGCATGCGCGAGCGACAAAACCCAGAAGTAACCCTTTCCGGTACTTCTGGGTCGCAACCTGAAAAGATTTAACCCGAAGCGTCTTTAACCTGAGGTATGACTGTACCAATACTCATTTTTTAGACAATGCTTTTACAGTGGTACCTCGGGTTCTGGAGGTCCGTTCTTAATCTGAAACTGTTCTTAACCTGAGGTACCACTTTAGCTAATGGGGCCTCCTGCTGCCGCCGCACGATTTCTGTTCTCATCCTGAAGCAAAGTTCTTAACCCGAGGTAATATTTCTGGGTTAGCGGAGTCTGTAACCTGAAGGGTATGTAACCCGAGGTACCACTGTATGTGGGGTTTTTTTTAATGGTGGCCATGAGTCCCTTTCTTTGTAACTGTTTTATAAAACTGTAATGTTAGATGTAAGCCGCTTCACCCCAACCCTCAATGAATGATGATTTTACACTAAAAGGGCAGGGTAAAAAGCGTTTTGAGAGAAGATAGGCATAAGTACTTGAAATGTTAATTACTGACAGTGTAAGATTTCATATGAGGGATAGTAATGAAAAACGTCAGAGCACAGATGCATGAGGGAACAAAACAATTCAGCTGTTTTGGCATTCTTTTTTGGCAACCCCCACTTCAGCACTCATACACAAACCCGATTAAATGCCGATTGCTGAATACATCTGCACTCATGTGTGCAATTTTCAGATTCGTGCCACACAGCACAGGTGCTCGAGAGACTTTATCATTTAAAAACTTATTCCCCAGGCTATTATGCAACATTACTTTTTACTGTGGGTTTTTTTTTTTTTTTTACAATGCTTTTGAAAGGTTGTTGGTTTTGCTTGATAATTGTTGATGTTGTCGTTGCTTGCTGCTATATTGTGCTGCTATATTGTTTGGAATATGAGAGATGGGCAAAACAGTCTATTCGTATTCTGTGTCCCTTTGTCCATTCTTTCCACTTCTGTACTATTTTGCAATACAAAAAACAACAACAACAACAAAAGGAAACAAAAATCTGGACAAAAATACAAATTTGAATATATATTTATATATGTATTTTTAAACATGCATTCTCTCAAAATGCACACCTTTAAAACATTTTTCTGTCACAAGACACACTTCTAAACCTTTTCCTCCTCTCAAAATACTTGCTTCTAAACCCATAATTTGGCCAAAAACTGTATCACAATTTTCAGGAAGTGCAAAAAGTCATCAGTTGCACATCAATCCAGGAAGTACAGATCAGGTGTGTTGATGCTGAAGATCAAATTTCTCAAGCATATTATTTTTCAGTTATTGTAAAATGAGTTCAAGTTTTCTAGGCCCTGCATAACGACTAGAAGCAACAACCAAGAAACAAGACAGCCCTCACACATAGGCTTACAGTCTAATTGCCATCACACAAAAGGAAGAAAGGTACTGGATAAAAGAGGACAGCAAGCAAGCACAGGCACTAATTCTTAACCAGGCTTCATTTTCAGCATATATGCTAACTCAGAAGTAAGGTCTTCATAGGGCTGAAACCTGGAAGTTATATAATGTCCCTTATGATGACCTGGGTGAATTAAGACAACTGCACAATCCCAGTATTTCTGCCACTGCATATTCTAACTCCACCCACTCAGGCAAGTATTTTTTTCTGGTCAGTGACACCGTTGTCATATCCTTCAATATTTCTGTGGTGAAAACAGGGACGTCCTATTCCATACCCTCCAACATTTCTCCAATGAAAATAGAGTACCTGCGGCTCGTACCTACGGGACCGCCTCTCCTGGTATGTCCCACAGAGGACCTTACGGTCTTCAAATAAAAACATCTTGGAGATCCTGGCCCACAGGGAGGTTAGGCTGGCCTCAACCAGAGGTAGGGCTTTTTCGGCCGTGGCCCCAATCTGGTGGAACGCTCTGTCGCAAGAGACTAGGGCCCTGCGGGACTTGACATCTTTCCGCAGGGCCTGCAAGACAGAGCTGTTTCACCAGGCCTTTGGCCAAGGGACAGTCTGACCTCCTCTCTCCTTCTGTAATCCTCATAGAACTCTAGCCCAATGCTTGCCATTAATTTGATTTTGAATTGATTTTAGAATGAATTGATTTTAGAATGTATTTCAATTAATTGATTGTGATTTTATGTAAACTGTGTTATTTTTACTGTTGTTAGCTGCTCTGAGCCTGGCTTCGGCTGGGGAGGGCAGGATATAAATACAATTATTTTATTATAATTATTAGAGACATCCCCTCAAACCTTTCTCCAATGAAAATACAGTGGTACCTCTGGTTATGTACTTAATTCGTTCCGGAGTTGAGGTCCGTTCTTAACCTGAAACTGTTCTTAACCTGAAGCACCACTTTAGCTAATGGGGCCTCCTGCTGCTGCCGCGCCGCCGGAGCCCGATTTCTGTTCTCATCCTGAAGCAAAGTTCTTAACCCGAGGTACTATTTCTGGGTTAGCGGAGTCTGTAACCTGAAGCGTATGTAACCTGAAGCGTATGTAACCCGAGGTACCACTGTAGGGACGTCCTAAGGAAAAGCAGGACATCCCAGGATCAAATCAGAAACTAGGGTGGCTTCTGTAAATCTGGGCCTGGAGTGTTGCAAGGCCAACTTTGCTCCAGCACATGTGCCTTTACTGCTTTCCTGAAGCATAAATGTGCCGGCCCATCTGCAGTTAGAAGTCTGGGCGTATATACAGCATTTGCTCCACCAACTATAGTGACTTCTGATATGCTGAGCCCAGAACCCCTCTATCAACCTTCATACCATCTCCATTCGTCAAATCAGGCCTCCTTAAGTCACTGTCAATCCGCATAATACAAACATTTGCCACAAAAAGTGGGGTCTTTACAGTCATGGCCCCAAGCTTTTCAAGCCACCTCCTTCTGAAACTGAGAAACTGTACCTCTTTCCTACAGAATGATTGTAAAACGTGGACATATTTGATCAGATTGCATTCATTTGAGAATGTACTGACATAAGCAGAAGTCAGTGTATTAGAAGTTGTGACTCTATGATACCTAGAAAATGCTTTTTAAAAAATCAATTTTGGGTATGGTGCCAAGAACCTTTTGGCTTCTGGATGAACACTTGCTCTAAGCCAAAGAAGCCTCAACATGACAAGAAAGCTAAGCAAGAAAAATAAGAGGCAGTTTGATAACATTCATACGCTGCCATTTTAAAGCTAGAAGCAACTTTTTAAGTCCTCATGAAATCAGTGGGTCTCTTTTTTCTGTAGGTTTGCAACTGTGGTATAGTAACACCGAGACCACAATATAATATTAGGCCTCTTCAACACAATGGTAAGACAACAGTATACTATTCACAACCATATGCATTTCAAAGCAAAGCAGACATATACAGTAGTACCTCAGGTTACATACGTTTCAGGTTACATACACTTCAGGTTACAGACTCCGCTAACCCAGAAATAGTGCTTCAGGTTAAGAACTTTGCTTCAGGATGAGAACAGAAATTGTGCTCCGGGTTAAGAACGGACCTCCAGAACGAATTAAGTACTTAACCCGAGGTACCACTGTACTAGAATTACTTTAATTTCTATTTCAACTGAACATTTGTACCATTCAAAACCCTGAGCTTGTTTCAACACTGAATTGGTAGTACAGGCATAGGCAAACTCCAGCCCTCCAGCTGTTTGGGACTACAATTCCTATCATCCCTGACCACTGGTCCTGTTAGCTAGGGATGATGGGAATTGTAGTCCCAAACATCTGGAGGGCTGGGGTTTGCCTATGCCTGTGGTAGTATGTCCAAAAGAGGAGCAATTTTAAAATATTGAATGAGATGATTCTCACTAAAGACTCACTCAAGTAGCAGTTCATGAAAACTGTATATTTAGACAGATGCAAGGAATGTAGTTTATCTAATTTGTAGAACATTGTTTCACGAAGGGCAAAATTCTATGGGGGGAAATATGTTCAGACTTGATGCCAATGATGTCAGTTGTATTTAAACCTAAGCACATAACTCCAATGTCTTCAGGTGTGCTCAGAACAGAGCGATTGGGATCAAACAGCAGGTGCTCTTCTCAGCTTGAAAGGCATATTTACTGTTGCCTTCATAAGAAAGGCTCAGAAATCACACTTCAAATAAATCTTTATTCAACCTATTTTTCAAGAATCCCTATCCGGGTTCGTTCTGATTTTATTGTGATCAACAAGGAAAAAAACCAACCCCACTATTATTGTTGGTTTGAATCTGAGTGATAGCTCATCAAGCAGCCTTCCATTGAATAAGGTGGTGTACTGTAACATTTAAATTATGCCAGCTTTCAAATAGCTGGGTATCCAGTAGCTCAGTTTCACTCAAACAAAATGAAGTGATTGACAGAATAATTAGCTGTCATTATTACTCAAGACAGCTCTGAGCGTATCATGTAATCTTCCATGGCTGCTATCCTCTCATTAAAAGTTTAAATTTCATTATGTAGCCAAACTCTTCAGTCCTTTTCAGAAGTTATCGCTCAGGCTTACGAAACATGTGAGTTGAGAGAGGACACCAGAGGACAGGGCTAATCAACATACATAACTTCGTGGTGGTAAATAGTCAATGAGGTCCAACCAGGCCCGGTGTCAGTGGTTGGCCAAGTTGGGTACTGGTCGTGATCTCATGGCGGCTGTCAGGGCTGCCTCAGGTCCCAGCTCACAAGAGACCAACGCCAAGTCCAGTTTATATACAAAAATGTTTATTGAAGTCCATTGTACGCTCCACAGCCGAGGCGTGCAGCCCCACGTCTGTTACGCTTAGACCGCTGAAGTCCCCTCTGAGTCAGTCCCTCCTCTGCACCAGTTTAAGAGGGCTGTGCTGCTCCACCTCTTCCTTTCTTTCCTTTTCCGCAGGGTCTTCCTGCCCCCTGGGGTTTCGCCCCTCCTGGATTCCCCTGACGCTGAATCCCCAGACAGCTCTTCCCCCCTCCTGCGTGCTTTGGGACCTGGCTCCTCCCCCAGGCTCCCTGTTCTTCCGCGCGCCTCCACGTTTGAACTTGGCGCGCGTTCGCAACCTCCAACCTTCCTCTTGACAGTTACACTACTCCCTGTACTACTCCCCTCCCTTTCCGGGAGGATGTCTTGCTCCGATCTTCCCTCCCTCTCTGCTTTCGGATCTGCTTCTCCTGTCACACTGGAATCTCCACCCCCTTCACTGCGCTCTGGCGGAGAAGCCGGTCCCGACTCCCAGCTCCCACTTTGGGTTCCCCTGCTGGTCCCCTGCTCCTGACGAGTCCCCCCTGTGACTCCCCTCGGCCTTACCACAGGCGCCCCCTTCTGGGAATCCTCCGATTCACTTGAAAGACTCATGGAATCCCTCAAATCATTGTCATCCTCTTCCTCGCTGTCCTGGGATTCTTCCCCCTCGCTCTCCGTCTCCCCCCTCACCTGTGCCTCTGTCCCTGAACCCCTGACAGCGGCGAAGGGACATCCTTAGCTGACTCAGCTGACTCCCCCTGGAAAGCTTCATTTCACAGCTTTCTGTCTGCCTCCCTGCACATTCGGGGGGCAAAAAGGAGAGCTCCACTCAGGCAGAGAGACACTGATATCATGGTATCACTAGTGAAGTGATGCAGGCAGAAGCCAGCAGGCCTGAGAAGAGGGGCACCTCCATCCAATCTAACCACACATACCCCAGTCTGGCACAAAATGGATTTGTATAGCTCTGTTAATCTAAAGGAAAAAGTAGTCTCTCTCATAAATAGAGAAGTATATGATTCTTACAATGGTATTTGCTGTCTGGAGTGTTTAAATGGTTTCTTTATAAACTTAAATTGCTAGCTGATTAATCAGCAGTACCTTTTTAGTGGATCAAAACATTTTTACATTTGGTTAATTTCATAATAGTGCCTGAATGTTCAGTAAAATACAACCACATTCTAATAAAAGAATAGTACCACCTGCGACCTGATTAAATGGACTTTTAAGCAGACATTCCCTACATACGATTTATTTTATTTTCAAAACTTCTAATCCCTATTTTCTAAGGAGCTATTACAACGCCGAAACAATATTTCAAATACAAAACAACCCCCAAGTTAAACCCAATCACAAAAAGCAAAACCCGGTCATAATTCCAACGAAGAGAGGCAGAGAAATAACCTGATTGCCATTTTTGAACAGTCACATCTTCATCAGCCACCTGAAACCATATAGGGATGAATTCTGATTCAGCTTCCTGGACAGAACATTCCATAGGGTGGCTACCATCACAGAGTATAGCCTAGTCAATTCCTCATGTAGTCAACTTATCTGGAGATGGCCTCAGCTGATGATCAGAGCATGCAGGGAGGAACACATTGGAAATGGCTTTACAAATCAACACCAGCAACTTTAAATGAGCCCAGAAACAAACTGGCACTGTATTATACAAATGTTTGCTTTGCTTATTTAATCAAATATACACGTTTTCTACTGTTTATCCTACTTTCCCCCGGTTAGCTGTAGTCTATTCAAGCTACTATGATGAAAATGTTGTGAAATTAGATTTTGACATTGTAAGGCAGCCTACCCTTCAATATGTCTTGGTTTTTTTATACAATTTGATTTCAATTAGGGCTGTGCCAAATCCAGTTCTCCAGTTTTGGGAACTCTCCTTCCCCTGCCTACATAGACACATTTTTTCTGAAATAATTTCCAAGGAGTTTTAAGGAATGTGGGGACACTAGCATCACAAGGTGGCTGAGGCTCTTTCTTTAACAAGAAGAATGCCAACTGAATCAAATTTCTCCCCCCGTCCCTGGGATCAAAGGGACATCAGGGTAGAACAAGTCTACAATACGTTTCTTGGCTGTATTGAAGCTAACATTGCCTAAAGGGATAGTTGTTATTTTTAAAAGACACACAGTATCTATAAAAGAAACACAGTGCAATTCTGTGTATTTTTACTCAGAAGTAAGCCCTATTGAGTTCAAGGTGTCCTATTCCCTGATAAATTTGAATAGCCGGGGTGACTAACTTTTCTGCCTTATATTTTATTGTGACAAAGCTCCCATCATCCTTGCCCACTGGTCATACTGGTAAGGGGGTGATGGGATCTGAGAGTCCTTGGAGGGCCACAAGTTGGCTACCCTCATTGTATAGGATTCCAGCCACATTTACCAATAAAACAAAATCAGTTTTGTCTTTTGAGATGCAGCCCTGCTCAATGGAAGAAAGTAACACTTGCCTTTATGTGTATTTTCAAATATTTTTTTTACAAATTTGTTTTCATAGGATGTGTTGGTTACCTGGTCTCCGTTTAAGTGCAAAGCATATGAAAACATGTCCAGAACGTTATGTTAAATAGAGCAAATCTTGGTAGCGTACATTAGCATTCTGCTTCCTGGAGTGGCTGAAGATTGAATCTGAGCGACGCATCTGTAGGCTTTAAAATTCATAATAGAGTCTGGCAGATAAAGCTAAACTGATTATGCTTCCCTCATTCTCCTTTTTCCTGGATTTGTTTCAGATTTCTATGGGTAATCATGGTTTATCCTTTTTCCCTTTAATTATTCTTTTTCAAATGGCAACTGTGTGAATGGAATAATGAGCAACCATTGGGGGAAGCTCTCTCAAAATGACATTATTATTATTATTGTACTGAATCAAACAGCAGTCTACCCTATTGCAGGGGTGACTGAGAAATCCACATTTTAAGACTGGGAGGAACAGTAGACCTGTATTTTTGAGGAATGAGAAAACCACAATAAAATATGATTTTAGAGTGCACGGCTGAATAGAAAGGTGGGGGAAGCTATTAAGAAAAATGTTCAAATCCCTGTTTTAGCAATTTTTAGGAACTCACCATATGGGTGTTCACATGTTATATTCAGTGTCCACAGTCTGTATACCTGTGTACATAATAGCTGAGTTGTAACTTATACATTTAACCACATATAACATTCAATGAGTGTTCTATTTCACACAAACATTTGTCCAAATGTAGAGATAGCTCGAGTTCAGTGGCGTGTGTGAACAAGTATCATAATAGGATTACAAAAGTGTTGGCTTGTTATGCTGTTTCTTGTTTGGGTTTGGTACAAGAAGTGTTTCCTTAATCTAATCAGGTTTAAATTGCCATCTGATTGGCTATGCAGAATTGTGTCTTCAGCATATACTGTAGTAGTTTTCCGCCTATAGGACACCCCCATGTATAGGACGACCCCTATTTTGGGGGGACTCCAGTTTAAGAAAATGGGGGGAGATGGCACAGAGTTGTTGAGCTTTTTTTGGAGGGGATTGCCCACAGTTTTTGATCTTTTTTGGGGGGGTGGAATTGCCAAAAATCACTCACCCACCACTGACAATTGTGCGCACCAACCAAGATCCGCAGCCACCAATCAACCGCACTATTGCCACAGAGGCAGCCAATTGCAAACAGCCCTTCGCACAGCCACCGATCACCCGCCCTGTCGCCACAGAAAATCTCCTGCTCGCAGCTACAACCAATCGCCCAACCCCCCTCTGCACTACCCATGTATAAGACAAGGGCAAATTATTAAGCCAATTTTTAAAGAAAAAACCCTAGTCATATACATGGAAAAATACGGTACATTCTGCGGTCCCTTATTAGCTGCGATTACTGGAAGTGAAATGAAACAGGATGGCACAAAAGCTGAAGCAGAGTTGGGAAACAGTGGCTGTGAAGTGTTGTAAGCTGCTGGGGGGGGGGGGGTAATGTAAAATTTAAAAGGTTTCAAGTCATAAAGCAAATCAGCGGAATATTCAGGTCAGCCATTTCAGAATGTGTCATTCTGGACTCACAGCTATCCATGGAGGCACAGGTCAATTCTGTGTCCAGGGCAGCTGTTTATCAGCTCCATCTGGTACGTAGGCTGAGACTCTACCTGCCCGCGGACTGTCTCACCAGAGTGGTCCATGCTCTGGTTATCTCCCGCTTTGACTACTGCAATGCGCTCTATGTGGGGCTACCTTTGAAAGTGACCCGGAAACTACAACTAATTCAGAATGCGGCAGCTAGACTGGTAACTGGGAGCGGCCGCCGAGACCAAATAACACTGGTCTTGAAAGACCTACACTGGCTCCTAGTACGTTTCCGAGCACAATTCAAAGTGTTGGTGCTGAGCTTTAAAGCCCTAAACGGGCTTGGTCCAGTATACCTGAAGGAGCATCTCCACCCCCATCATTCTACCCAGACACTGAGGTCCAGTGCCAAGGGCCTTCTGGCGGTTCCCTCCCTGCGAGAAGCCAAGTTACAGGGAACCAGGCAGAGGGCCTTTTTGGTAGTGGCACCCGCCCTGTGGAACGCCCTCCCACCAGATGTCAAAGAGAAAAACAACTACCAGACTTTTAGAAGACACCTGAAGGCAGCCCTGTTTAGGGAAGCTTTTAATGTTTAATAGGTTATTGTATTTTAATATTCTGTTGTAAGCCGCCAAGAGTGGCTGGGGAAACCCAGCCAGATGGGCAGGGTATAAATAATAAATGATGATGATGATGATGATGATGATGATGATGATGATGATGATTGATACTGATACTTGAGCTATAAAGCCTTAAACTTCTCTGGACCACATTCGCTCTATAAGATGCACACACATTTCCCCTTACTTTTTAGGAGGAAAAAAGTGCATCTTATGGAGCGAAAAATACGGTATGTAAAATACAAAGTGTAGATACATTTTGGTACATACTAGGAACTCCTCATCTAGAGGTAAGTAATCAACAGCATAGCCACCAATATCAAATCATCATATTGAAATGATCTGATGAGCTCTGGCAGTCCAGATATTTTGAAATGGAAAAGTGAGTGAATGCAGGACGTGGCAAAGACAATAGTTGCTTAGGCAAACATTGACTCATGTTTTATGTATTTGGAGGAACCAGTCAGAAGGCTATTTCATGCAGCCAGACTCTTGAGTCAGCAATTTTGCTGAATTTCCAGTTCTTGTGGATTTTGAGTATGGTTCCCACCTGCAGCCTAAATGATGGTAGGTTTTTTTACAGCTGACCTTGAATGCTTATATACTGCTATATATACCTGTTTTGTTTGTTTTTTTTAAAAAATGCACATATACCACATCAGGTTTGAATACATACACACACCACTTTCAAAATAAATAGAACAGAGTGCTATCACTTTCCTGGTTACTACGGGCCCTTTCTATTTCCAACAAAAACATTTAGAAAAATTCAGTCCCTCTACCACTTGAGAGAGGAAGCTGAAGCATCAAGAAAGGATCATCTCCATTTCAGGAGCTGAAACAAAACGTATTGATTAGATTAGACTTCAACATAATTATAAAAGTAGAGAAGAAATTATCATAGATTTTTTTTTAATGTGAAAATTCACTGGTGCATGTAACCCTGATCCTCCAGTGCCAATGGAGATTACAATCATATAATATAATTTTCCAATTAAGAAGGCGATATGAAGGTTCAGGGAGAATATCCTTATTAAC
Organism: Podarcis muralis; assembly: GCF_964188315.1. Classification (NCBI taxonomy): domain Eukaryota; kingdom Metazoa; phylum Chordata; class Lepidosauria; order Squamata; family Lacertidae; genus Podarcis; species Podarcis muralis. Next base: position 18,513,163 of record NC_135664.1, on the reverse strand, counting down.
CAAACGAAAAAGACTCAGGTGTATCACCCTCACTGCATGCCAAATGAAACTTGGTAATTAATGCTTCTCCATGGCAAGGCACGTAAATGGTGGTCACTCTGCTTATCACTGTGGGACTCAAACCTGTGCTTTTCATGAGTCACATAGAAATGTTTAATCGCAAAATTAGTACAATGGATTTAGTCGGAAGCTTCTATTTTTTGTCAATTTACATATTGGATATCTGTATGTTTTTCTTTTCCGTTACATTATTATTTTTCTTTTCTCTTTATTCTGTTTTTTGTTCAGTTTTCTATTTATACATTCTTTTTTTAAAAAATTATAATTTAGTGGGTGTTTGTTCATTGGTATTATATGTATTTTAAGATCTTGTTTGTTGAATAAAGCTTTCAATAAAAAAGAAAAAAATGTATTTTGCATTCAAAATACATGACAGGAATTCATAAAGGTGGGTCTTTGTAACTAAGAAGAGCTAAGAACTAAGAAGTCATGGAGAGCCCTTGCCAGTCAACGTAGACAATAATGGCCTAAGTGACCAAATGGTCTGACTCTGTAGGCAGCAGCTTCCTGTGAAGTTTATCCTCTGTGAATCCTAGCAGAAACTAATTTCTGGTCTAGCATGGAGGTTAAGTGCATTTTTATATATTTGCTCTAACTCATGCAATGCTCCTTGTCAACCTGTGTTTTTCTATTAATTCCACTCATCACCCACATTTTCTCCAAGTACCTTGTCCAAAATAAATGGAATCACCTCATTTCTCTCTCACACAACAATCCTATGAGGTTGGTAGGACCTTTCTGAAGGGCTTCCGGTGAGCTTCATAGCTGGATTGGATATAGCTAATGTCCAACACAACACCCATATCAAACACACCACACTCTCCTAGGAGATGATAGTGAACAGTGCATGTCATTGCTTTGATGTGGCAGAATTGTTGCTCTGATTCTTGATGAAGGGTGTGTGTGTGTGTGTGTGTGTGTGCATTTTAGATTTTCTTCACTTGGTTTCACAACTCACACAGCTATAATTGACTGTGAGGCCCAACGTGCTTGGGCACAAATTTGAAAAGCAGTTAACTCTTTGTAAATGCCAAAATCCCTAGAGCACATAAATAATAATTAAATAACCGTTCCCTAACAAAACAGGCAATGCCTGCTAATTATAAATTTATCCTGCCTGTAATTGTTGCCTTAGAGAATTGTGTCTACCTGAATCCTTTTAACGTTTCAGCAGCTGCTGATTTCTCTTCAAAGGAGGAAAGTAGACAATTTGTCACTGTTGGTGACCTGCCTGAAGAATGACTTTCATTGTTTTCTTGAGTTAGCCTGTAACTTTCCGTTTACATAAATGAACTGCGGATGAAGGCTCTTTGTACTAACAGTCACTGTCCTTTAAAGAACCTTCTGTAGTCTTTCTTCTGCCACATCTGCATGTTCCTTTCTTTTTTTTACTTTATAATGAATATATTTTAATGAATAGAACACAGGTAAGTGAGAGTCCCATGGACTGCAAGAAGATCAAACCTCTCCATTCTGAAGGAAATCAGCCCTGAGTGCTCACTGGAAGGACAGCTCCTGAAGCTGAGGCTCCAATACTTTGGCCACCTCATGAGAAGAGAAGACTCCCTGGAAAAGACCCTGATGCTGGGAAAGATGGAGGGCACAAGGAGAAGGGGACGACAGAGGATGAGATGGTTGGACAGGGTTCTTGAAGCTACCAACATGAGTTTGACCAAACTGCAGGAGGCAGTGGAAGACAGGAGTGCCTGGCGTGCTCTGGTCCATGGGGTCACGAAGAGTCAGACATGACTAAATGACTAAACAACAACAACAAAGGGAGCAGGATGATACAACATGCATTCACCCTTTATGGCCAACCCAGTTGCTTGAGTATGCCCTGTCAATCCAACTTGGCAGCATTAAAGTAGTTAAACATACAGTAGGAGAAATATGCTGTCAAGATCCCATTCTGCCTGATGCAGGGACCGGGAGCTGACTCTTTGTTCAGAAGCTCACAAAATTCCATGCCAGCCACATGACTTTCTCCAAAGGTCACTGCTTAGTTCATCCTTTGCACATAATTATTATATCCACTGAAATGCTTATTATGATGCAGTTTGTACCACATATTAAAATTACAGTGGTACTTTGATTCTCAAACGCCTTGGCACTCATACAACTCAGAACCCAAGCACTGTAAACCCGGAAGTAAGTGTTCCAGTTTGCGAACTTTTTTGGAAGCCGAACGTACTCTGTTGTGAGTGTTACGCCTCTGGTTTGAGGGCTACACTTCTGTTTTGAGTGTTACGCTGAGGTCTGTCTGTTCTTGCTATTTATTTTGCCTTTTTGTTTTTGCGGCTCTTTTTTGTTTTGTTTTTGTGACTGTGTGGAACCCAGTTCAGCTACTGATTGATTGTGTGACTGCAGTACATTGATTATTGCTTTCATTTTATGGATCAATGGTCTCGTTAGATAGTAAAATTCACGTTAAATTGCTGTTTTAGGGGTTGTTTTTAAAAGTCTGGAATGGATTAATTCCTTGTGCATTACTTTCTATGGGAAAGTGCGCCTTGGAACGCTTTGGTTTTGGAACGGACTTCCGGAAAGGATTATGTTTGAGAACCAAGTTGCCACTGTGTACTGTACTGAACTTGACACCCAGCAAATTAATGAAAATGTACAAAAAGGGGCTATTTTATGCTGCAAGTGTCATGAGGTTGAGGGGACCCAGATTCATATGTGGTGGTTGTGTAAATACGCTAGAGAGTATTGGGAAACTGTTCACACAGAATTAAAAGAGATTCTGAAACTCACATTTCCCAAAAGATAAGAGGCCTTTCTATTGGGGATGATAGGTGATGACATTCCAAAAAAGGGGCACTCAATATCTTTCTGTACGTGACTGCTGCAGCCAGAATAGTATATGCGAAAAAATTGAAAGAAGAAGAGATACCCGCAAAGGAAATTTGGCAGAACAATTTGATAGAATACATAGAATTAATAACCATGACTGCAAAACTAAGGAAGAAGGATGAGTTGAAGAGAAGAGAAGAATAGAGGTGTTTTGGAGATTATCTTAGAGGGTGCAATATACAATTTAACCTGAAAGTAGGAGTTAATACATGAGCAGCGGATAATATCAAAAAAGGAAGACTTGAGGCGATAATGGGTGAAATATCAGGATATGCAGCATATCAAGTTTTCCCTAGAATGCCACAGAGAGATGGATTCGGAAATCTTAGGAAAAGAGAGAAGTGATGGATACTGTACGATGTGTGTATAAAAGCTGTCAAAACTGCATAAATAAAAATAAAATTATATTGTACTGGGCAGAACCACTAAGCTAGCTTCCCAGCAGGCAGGTTGACATAGGAGCCAACTCCTAGGGGCCGATGTCCCTTTGCCCCCCCCCCCAATAAAATATTTGAGGGGGCCACCCCCCCAAGTTAATGGGCACTGCCATTCAAACTGTGTACCTTCACCACTCTTGTGAAGGATTATGTGGAGCAGGGCTTACCTGGACCCCCCAATATTTTATTCGTTGGCACTTCTGAGGGGTTGCTGTTGCTTACTGGAACGGAGAAAGGTTAGGGTGAGGCAGCAGGGAGGTTGGTGCTGTGAAAATGGAGCCAACCTGCTGGTCCCACCGGTGCATTGACCCTGTGTTGACCTACTCTCCCCATTGTCCCTCTCCCTCTCGGTAAGCAATAATGACCCACCTGCTTGGAGGTTTGCATAGCATCTCCACTCCACCAGGTGAACCGCTTCTGCTAACATATGAAAGATGCCATAGGTTGTATCTGCACCCATTTGTATTGGGTTTCATGCTAGGACAACTGCTATTGCCGCCCACCATAATAAATAGTTCTAGGGACTATATTTTGAGAGACATCCCTTTTCTACTCAGGGCTAGCAAGTAGGGGAAAGCAAACTGCATCAGGAAGGGTCATGAGTTGGGGATCAGCCTGCATAGCATAGATAGACTTTTAAAAGTGTTAGCCATAGCAGGTAGCTCCTGATTGGACTCACGGGGTAGCAAAATTACTCTTAAACCACTTTGTCTGTGGTGTAGATATGCCTAGTGATTCATTATTTCTATCTTGAGAAAACCTTTCCCCTGAAGGAACATAAAACAGATCATGATTTTTCAGTAAAAGGAACTATTGGTCACACAAGGTAATGATCTCTCTGAGTCTGAGTGAAAAGCTAATTCTGATGGATTTTTTAAAAAAGATATCCTCCACCTACTGGCAGCACACTTTAGCTGCTGATGTGTAAGGAAGGGTGAAACCATTTTTTAAAGGTGTGTGAATTTATGAGCTTGCATATGCCTAGCGCTGCTAAAATATCTGCCCTCAGCTACACGTTGACCTGATTTGAACGTTATTTCTGCAGTTGCAAAATCACCATCACGTGGTCTGAACATGTAGATTTTACATTGGGGAAGATTTCACTGGAGTGCTTCTGTCACATGGTGGGAGCTGGTATTGATGAAGAGTTTGGAAGGGAAAAACAAATGCCAGCTCTCACCATGTGAAACCACATGCATTTATGACTATTTGTTGGAAGTGTTCAGATGAGGTGAATTAATGTTCACAACATTAATTTGACAAATGGGCTCAAAACATTGCTCTCCAGTACAGTGGTACCTCGGGTTACAGAGGCTTCAGGTTATAGACGCTTCAGGTTACAGACTCCGCTAACCCAGAAATAGTACCTTGGGTTAAGAACTTTGCTTCAGGATGACTACAGAAATTGCACGGCGGCAGCAGGAGGCCCCATTAGCTAAAGTGGTATCTCAGGTTAAGAACAGTTTCAGGTTAAGAACAGACCTCCATAATGAATTAAGTTCTTAACCCGAGGTATGACTGTATTAAGCCTACTTCAGCTACTAAATTGTGTGCACATGCATGAGAGAGAGAGAGAGAGAGAGAGAGAGAGAGAGAGAGAGAGAGAGGAAGGAAGGAAGGAAGGAAGGAAGGAAGGAAGGATCACAACCACACTCCCTGGTCCTCACTGCTATTCTTTCATTTGATCTTCTTTACCACCTGTACAAGCTTTCTATAATACTTATATTACATGCATGTTCAAAAGCACACTAGTGCAAGTAGATAAATAGGCACTGCTGTGGCAGGAAGGTAAACAGCATTCCTGAGCACTCTGGTACTCATCACAGTCCTTGGTGCGCAAGTAGTGCTTTAGTCCTGCTGGCCAAATGACCCAGAAAGCTGTCTGTGGACAAACACCGGCTCCTTCAGCCTGAAAAGCGAGGTGAGCGCTGCACCCCATAGTCTTTGACTGGACTTAACAGTCCAGGGGTCTTTTACCTATCTGGTGTAAAAATCATGTGCATGAAAGCGCTATACAAAGGATGTCAGAGACAGCAGGTGTGATCTCTTCTCACACATGATATTTTCAGTGATTGTCTGAATATCTTCTTCCTTTCGCAAGCTATAGTTTTCGCACTCTGCTTTGCACTAAAGAACCCAACAGTCAGAAAACTGCATTATCTTCTGCAGGATGGTTTGCAATAACATCCATGAATCTTAAGATTTAGACCTGGAAACAATGTATTTCTCCACCACACTGCTATTCTAATTAGAATGCCAAAGCTGAAATTTACTACCCATGCTCATGTGCCACATTCCAATGAGGTGTGGAGCAGAGAAGGTGCTCCACAGCAGAGAATCCATCTGTGAATAAACAGAATTCTGCCTATGAAATGAAATGCCTCTACGGAAGGAAACACCCCTGCCATTTATCACACTGATTTATCTCCTTTGAAACTTCACTCCAGTTTCCCAAACATTCAAGCTGCTCTTGTAATTTATTCAATTGGAAGGGACCCTCGTCTAACCCCCTGCAATTCAGGAATCTCAGGAAAGGTAGCCATCCAGCCTCTACCTAAAAGCCTCCAAGTGAAGTGAGTCCATCCACCACATCTTGTGGGAGTCTGTTCCACTGTCAAACAGCTCGTACTCTCAGAAGGTTCTCCCTGATACTTAGTCCAAACCTCCTTTTTTGTAACTGGAAGCCATTGCTTTGGGTCCTAGCCTCTGGAGCAGGGGAAAGCAGGCTGGTTCCATCCTCCATGTGACAGCTCTTTAAATATTTGAAGTTGACTATCATACCTCCTCTTAGCCTCCACTTTACCAGGCTAAATATACCCAATTCCCTCAAATATTCCTCATAAGGCTCGGTTTCCAAACCCCTGATCACCATGGTTGCCCTCCTCTGCATACGTTCCAACTTGTCAATATTCTTCTTAAGTTGTGGTGCCCCAAACAGGACACAGTACTCAAGGTGTGGTCTGACTGCACAGAATACAGTGGTACCTCGGGTTACAGACGCTTGAGGTTACCGATGCTTCAGGTTACAGACTCCGCTAACCCAGAAATAGTACCCCGGGTTAAGAACTTTGCTCCAGGATGAGAACAGAAATCGTGCTCCAGAGGCCCCATTAGCTAAAGTGGTACCTCAGGTTAATAACAGTTTCAGGTTAAGAATGGACCTCCAGAATGAATTAAGTTCTTAACCAGAGGTACCACTGTACGAACAGGATGTTATAGAGGTACTTCCCCCTTCCTTCCTTCCTTCCTTCCTGGCTTTTCTTTCTTTTAGTTAATAATGTAATTAAAAGCTTAATGCAACATAGAAATGCCCATTAATACTTTGCCTTAGGGTTGATTCATACAGCTGACTGCCTTCCACAACTTTTGCATGCACCTAATAGGGCTTGCAAGTGGTCTGCTCAGATGAGCCGCGAAATGCCGGAGGAAGGGATGTACGCAAAGCCACAGCAATGACTTTGTTGAGGAAGGGGGTGAAAACTTGGAAATCTCCAGTCAGAAGCACAGAATAAGCTCCCACCACCCTATTAAGCCCTATTGAATGTAAACAGTGAATAACGGAATGCATAAATTATACCAGATTTATTTGTAAAAAATACTTGCAAACCACAATGTCATTAAAAATATCAAAGCAGTGTACAACACACACACACACACACACACACACACACACACAATAAAGATCAAAATCACAGATCAGCTAACTTCAATAGAAGGGGGGAGTTTTGCCTTAAATTTTATCTGCATGAGCCTGCTAGCACAGAAAACTTTTCAGCATTTATAATGGTGGTGATGATGATGATGATGTTGATGATGAAGGTGCCTTTGAGTCTCTGTAGGAAGAACATTCCACAACTACCTTTTGATATCAGATGAGCATCACCTACTCTGGGGACAATCAAATACACACCTACAAATTATCTCAGTGATCGAGGTAGGATTTTCAGTAAAAACCAGGATACTCCAAAGATGTTGAGCTTTTTTCCCCCAACAAAAACACCAAAAACTCACGATTTTTCAATTGATTTGTCTAAGATCCAACAAGGCACCACCTTTCGGAAATTTCCCCCAGACATCAATTCCATCTTTGGAATCATAGGAAAAACTAGTGCGGGTCTTTTCACAATGGTGTCCTATACTGTTGGCTATCTGCTCCCATCAGCACAGTAGCCACCATACTATCTGGACCAGATCCAAAGGCAGCCTCACACAGAGTGCATTGTAGTAATCCAGCCTTGAACTCAGCAGTGGATGAACTACAGTGGTCAGACTAACCTTGTCCAAGAACAGCCACAGCTGGAGAACCAGGCCAACCTGGCCTAAAACACCCCTGACCTTTAGCGACACAGATGTATCCAGCTGTACCCCCCAAGCTACTCTACGAACTTTTTGCTTGCTAAATGTATAAAAAGGTAAAGGGACCCCTGACCATTGGGTCCAGTAGTGGCCGACTCTGGGGTTGCGGCGCTCATCTCACTTTATTGCCCTAGGGAGCCGGCGTACAGCTTCCGGGTCATGTGGCCAGCATGACTAAGCCGCTTCTGGCGAACCAGAGCAGCGCACGGAAACGCCGTTTACCTTCCTGCTGGAGCGGTACCTATTTATGTACTTGCACTTTGTTGTGCTTTCGAACTGCTAGGTTGGTAGGAGCAGGGACCGAACAATGGGAGCTCACTCCGTCGTGGGGATTCGAACCACCGACCTTCTGATCGGCAAGTCCTAGGCTCTGTGGTTTAACCCACAGCACCATAGATAACAATTATTTTGTTGATAAACATACAAAACAAGATCTGGAAACCCTAATCAATTTATGTGAGAAACATACAAAAGGTTTTGCAAAACACAGAAGCTACTAGCCAGATATTTTTAAGGAGACCACTTGCAAGGAACAAGACACATAGACCTGGACGTGCCAGAAAAGTAATCAATTTCTAATGTGGTGTGTTCTGCATTCCTACATTTCCCAGACAATTCTTTCCTGCTAGGGCCTATGTCAACCTGGAATCATAGCCCCTGGTTTTGGAGTTCTTCCTTCAGCAAAAGTCTGCTAAGTATGTTTAGAAACCCAAAGAAGCAAGAGGAAGGCATGCCCAGGTCCTACATAGAAGGACACTTATTTCAGCAGCAAAGAAACAGGTTTTCATACTTCAGGATCTCATATGCCAGGTATTGTGACCAGGTTTATTGACTGCTGGGCACCTGTAGTTCTCCACTTCTAGCTATGGGAGCTCCCTCAGGCTGGCTATAAGGAGTTCTAAATATTTTGCTTCCATGGCCAATTAAATGTAGTCATTTATTTCATCCATGCCAAAACTATACAGAAGTTTGCACTGACTACAGTTTATGGAAACAAGCCAGGATCATATACCATGGTTTGAAGTGAATTACAGTTTAGGAAAACAAGCCAACACTAGTCACAGTTCCTCAAGGTTCAGGCATAACAAATAAGTGTCGGGAGCTGGAAATGGAAGGGTGACAGCCTGATTTACATGTGGTTTCAACAAAGGAGGAGAAAGGAGGGGGAAGCATGTGAGTCTTGGGGTTTATGTACACAGCACTAAAACAGAGATAAGGTGAGTAGAGGTAAAAGGTAAAGGACCCCTGGACGGTTAAGTCCAGTCAAAGGTGACTATGGGGTTGTGGCGCTCATCTCACTTTTCAGGCCGAGGAAGCTGGTGTTTGTCCACAGACAGCTTTCTGGGTCAAGCGGCCAGCAGGACTAAACCACTTCTGGTGCAACAGAAGACCATGATGGAAACCAGAGCGCACGGAAATGGCGTTTACTTTCCCACCGCAGTGTTACCTATTTATCTACTTGCACTTGTATGCTTTTGAAGTGCTAGTTTGGCAGAAGCTGGGACAGAGCAACAGGAGATCACTCCATTGCACAGATTCGAACCGCCAACCATCTGATCAGCATGCCCAAGGAGCTCAGTGTTTTCGACCACAGCGCCACCTGCATCCCTAAAACAGAGACAGGCTACCCTATTCTCCAAATGTTGCTGGATTAACAGTTTCATCATCCCTGATCTTTGTCCCTGCCGGCTGGCACTGATGGCAGTTGTAGTTTAACAGCATCTGGCATGTACCATGTTGGGTTCTCGTCCACTAAATCGCAGAATGGCCTAGGTTTTCACCCTAAAGTCCAAAAATCAGAGACTGGCATCTTAGCAATTGCTTGACACCGTTTTATTTGAAGAAAGCACATAAAACATAGGAATCCTTTATCTTGAAGATTACAGATCACAGACAAATAATTCTAGTACCACACTTTGCTCCAGAGGAGTAGCTTTAGCAGTAGGCCGGCCAATCAATTCTATTGCCGCTTTGCTATTGCCCCAAGGAGGTATCTATTCCGTACACATTGCCTGCTTATCCTTGGTAAGGAAAGCGGTTGACAGCTTAATCACTTTATAAAGCTGCCTTGGAGCAAAATATGTCTATATGAATGAATGTTTCAGTTTTGCCTGAATCCACAGAAGTCCAACACCTTAGAAGAGAAATGCATGCTAAGGATCTCATAAAGTACAATGCTTAGGGGGTGGTTATGCAATATGCTCCCCTCTGCTTGATCAGCAGGCAGAAGTGTTGCGTGACAGCTGCATTTCTTTCAGGAGGAAGACTACTCATGGGAAGTGCAGGGGAAAGCTCTATTAACCCCGCTGGTGCTGCTCTTGGAATGTACATTCAAGAATGGGAGAAAACCCATAAAATACATAGCACAGGCTCACATCAGTGCCTAGGTACTCCCATGACTCCCCTGCAAAAACCTGTGATGGCATCTTGAGATCAACTATTCTGTGAGATAGATAAACTGGGAGACCACGTATTCTGGGAAGTGAGCATGTGTGTGTGTGTGTGTGTGTGTGTGTGTGTGTGTGTAAAATTTAGCTTTTAGTCCTGTTATGCTTGTACATGTTATTTCATAGTTATATTTTGCATTGTCGCATTTCAGAAATCCGTACTGTGAAAGCTGCCTTAAGGGCATGCTTTGCTTGAAAAGTTGGCAGACAAATATTTCAAACAAAGAAAAAGCAAAAAAATGTGGGCAACATACAAGACCCACTCCAACCTATCTAAAAGGTAAAGGTAAAGGACCCTGGTCAAAGGCAACTATGGGGTTACAGCACTCACCTCGCTTTCAAGCCAAGGGAGCCGGTGTTTAGCCACAGACAGGTTTCGGGGTCATATGGCCAGCATGACTAAACCGCTTCTGACACAATGGGTCACCGTGACGGAAACCAGAGCACATGGGAACACTGTTTACCTTCCCATTGCAGCAGTACCTACTTATCTGCTTGCACTGGTGTGCTTTCGAACTGTTCACAGGAGCTGGGACAGAGCAACGGGAGCTCACCCCGTCGCGGGGATTTGAACATCTGACCTTCTGATCAGCAAGCCCAAGAGACTAGGTGGTTTAGATCACAGAGCCACTCACGTCTAACCTATCTACTGTACTTTGGGAGAGCTAAGGGCAGTGGCAAGCCACTGGTGCAAGAAGTGACTGGACCCAATGCAGAATTCTAGTCTGATAAACTTCTGACATAATGAATAGTCTGATATAATGAGGTCACTCAGATAGAAGCTGGTTCATTCAACTTATTTCCAATGTGGTGTGGGGGGGATATCTATCCAAAGGTGGATAATGCAGCGCCACCCTACCAACACTGATGAAGTTGCCTACCTTGATGGGTTGAGACCATGTGGCAATGAAGTCAGGGCCACACAGCTGCACCAGTAGGAGCACCACTGTCAATCCAGTGCTCTCAAGCAGCCTCAAGCTTGGCACTCCACACTTAGGCAGGCAGCAGTGAGAATGGTATCATGAGACGACTCTGCAGTTTTATCACACCACATACACCTAAACTGCATCTATGATCTTTTAGCAGCTCTGAGGATGCTGCTGCATGCAGCTTCTACATAGTGAGTGTAACATGTAGACCCTCCAAAATATTCAGAGGATTGCCTTTGGAGATTTGTGAAGTTTTCATAACAATGATGTTCAGAGTCTACTGAGGTTGTATAAACATGCTGTCCAAAATCTGTGAAGAAGAGCTGGTAAGTCTTATGGAAATGGGAACCTCAGAAAATTTGCCTTCCTGCCATTGTCCACCTCACCTGCTTTCCCTTCCGGCCAGTGACAACAACCTTCCGAAACACAATTGTGGCAGGATTGTGTGCAATCAAAGAAAACAAGACCTTCCACAGCACGTACCTGCTTCTTTCTAACAGAATCATGCTCAGGTATGCTTATACTTGTCCTTATTTATAATTTTAGAAAACATGAAATACACAGGTTTATGAACCAAATGACCAGCAAATTTTATTTATATTCTATTTCCCCCCGCTCGCTACAAATCTAGGGCACCAGCAGCTAAATATATAACATCACAACAGCCTAGGTCCACATTTTACATTGTTCTACAGAGTTCCCATCGGTCACAAGTTTTATCATTCCAATAAAGCACTCTGAAATGTTATAGAAACTGAAGACTCTCAGTTTTCCATATGTGACTGGATCAGTCACTGAAACACCTCTACATGGAAAAACCAACTGATTCTGTTTTCAATATGCCTTGCTTTCTGTTGGACTGCTAGATGTCTCAGAACCAAACAAAATAGCATAAACTGCTGGATTATTATTGGGAAAATGACAAATAATCACTCTATACCCTCATCCCGTGACAAAGTACTGATGTGTTACCCCCATTAAGATTGCACTGAGTGAAATGATTTTCCACGTTCAAATTGTAAGTTATGGAAACATAGCTAAACAAAATCCAATGTCATATCAATTATATCGGTTCACTGTGCTACAGAGAGTATGATCGCTCTGCTGCCATGAAAGTGTCACAGAATATTACATGGATGAAGCCGTTGGGGGAATAAAATTTTCCTTACGACACAAGCACAAGTAAACAGGAGACATTAAAGCAAGCCATCGTATGTTTCATTATTCAAAGATCAGACATTATCCTTTAAAAGCAGAGGGTGGATGTTTCTCCAGTTATCAACCTTTTGCATTTGTCCCTTCATGCACTAAGGCTATATCAACAACAATTTTTCAAAGTTCACGGGTTAAACAAGGAACCAACTTTAAACAGTGACTATCCAAGCAAAGGGTCTTCATTTCAAAACAATAAAGGAGATAGCTATTATGGTCCCTTCCTTGTGAAGGTTTGAGAGTTGGGCATCGTTCCCAAGGAAGATATTCCAAAGCATTGGGAAAGAATATGTTAGCAAGAGGGAGACAGATTTACTTTTTCTAACACATGAGGTCTCAAAGCCTGAGCTTTTGTTTGTTTCACACTCACAGCTTTTCAACCCTGTTTTGTTTATCACTTGAAGCCTGGGGTTCCTCATATGGAAATTCCCAAAGAAAGAAAGAAACAGAACGAGCATTTATTAGGAGAGGAAACATTGCCTAGCACAGCAAACGTGCCTATCAACCCATCTATGCCTTTATTTATTTATTTCCCCTTTCTGGTGCATTACCTGAAGCAAAAGCAGTTTCCACTTGGAAGCTAAATTGAAAATGACCTTGTGCTTTTTTTTTCTTTTTTTACAAAAAGAGAAGGCGGCTGGCAGCTGAGGTCACTGGAGTATAGTGTGATCGACAGTGCAAGTCTTCCTATAGTTTGCAGGCATGTCTGGCAAAAGGAATTATACTGTAAAGAACCTTCTGTCATTTGCTTTGAAAGCAACATTTAAAAAAAAAAATCTAATCTAGCACAACTCTGGTTTTGCAGGAGCTTTTAGGAACTGTCTTTCACCCTCCTGTTCTTTTCCTCAAACTAATACACATTAAGCAATACTAACCATCTTTTCCTAGCAGGTAGCTCCCAGCTGCAAAATATTGTTTTTCCACATAAATGTAAAGGGACCCCTGACCATTAGGTCCAGTCGTAGCCGACTCTGGGGTTGCGGCGCTCACCTCGCTTTATTGGCCGAGGCAGCCGGCGTACAGCTTCCGGGTCATGTGGCCAGCATGACTAAGCCGCTTCTGGCAAACCAGAGCAGCGCACGGAAACACCGTTTACCTTCCCACCGGAGCGGTACCTATTTATCTACTTGCACTTTGATGTGCTTTCGAACTGCTAGGTTGGCAGGAGTAGGGACTGAACAACGGGAGCTCACCCCATCGCGGGGATTCGAACCGCCGACCTTCTGATTGGCAAGTCCTAGGCTCTGTGGTTTAACCCACAGGGCCACCCGCGTCCCTGTTTTTCCACATATCTCTATTCTATTTTATTTGGGGGGGGGGGGACCTAAACACACAACCAAAACCAAAAGAAAAACCTGATACTCATCAAGATGTGGCCAAATTGCTGAGGTCAAACACAATGGAGTTTTAAAAAGAAAAGTGATTTTTCCATTAGCCATCTTTAAAAGATGAAGCCAGTTTCAAATGCTGTTCTACTGCAGGGAAATCATTAAGCTAGTTTAATGGCAATTAAAGAGAAAGAAAGAAAGAAAGAGAGTTTGCTATCGTTCTTTTCCTTAATGAGCATGCTAACTATCACAGCCATAGGAGGTTAGCCAATAAGCAGGAGCTGCTTCTAGAACAGTCATTTTCCACTCCATTGTTGTGATTGACAGGGACTTATTTTTAACTTCTATCTTTCACAGGCAAAGCTTAGGTGGGGAAAAAATAAAACCAGCGTTTCAAATTAGGTGGGAAAACATTGTGTGTGTGTGTGTGTGTGTGTGTGTGTGTGTGTGTGTGTGTTTTAAGGGAAAGAGTGACTTCTGTGTTTGAAAGTGTCCTATATAGAGATGAAAACACATCTTGTCACTTCTGAAGTATATTTAGAGAAGTTAAAAATAGTGCAAACGTACCATTGAAGTTCACCGCCCGGATGTAACTAAGCAGCTCTTTGCCATCGACGGTGCTCATGCGTGGACACAGGCCAATATATCCAGGGCAAATATCCTTATGCATATTGTGCAGTGCATACGCCATAGAGTACACAGCATCAATGACAAACTGGACCTTTCCTTCTTGTTCGTAGGAAGAGTCCCTTGCAATTCGTTCCAATCCTGCAGGGGGGAAAGGAAGCAAACAAACCAGATGATTATTGTGCTTTATTTTATAGCTTCTGCAAAGTTACTTAAAGGTAAAGGTAAAGGGACCCCTGACCATTAGGTCCACTCATGGCCGACTCTGGGGTTGCAGCGCTCATCTCACTATATTGGCGTACAGCTTCTGGTTCATGTGGCCAGCATGACTAAGCCGCTTCTGGCAAACCAGAGCAGTGCACGGAAATGCCATTTACGTTCCCGCCAGAGCAGTACCTATTTATCTACTTGTACTTTGACGTGCTTTCGAACTGCTAGGTTGGCAGGAGCAGGGACAAAGCAACGAGAGCTCACCTGGTCACGGGGATTCGAACCGCCGACCTTCTGATCGGCAAGTCCTAGGCTCTGTGGTTTAACCCACAGCGCCACCCGTGTCCCGCAAAGTTACTTACATGCACCTAAAAAAAATGTGTGTATACCGTATATATTTAATTCACTTCTTTATTTAATTCACATTTCTGAGCACAATTCAAAGTGTTGGTGCTGACCTTTAAAGCCCTAAACGGCCTTGGCCCAGAATACCTGAAGGAGCATCTCCACCCCCACCATTCAGCCCAGACACTGAGGTCCAGCTCCAAGGGCCTTCTGGCAGTTCCCTCACTGTGAGAAGTGAGGTTACAGGGAACCAGGCAGAGGGCCTTCTTGGTAGTGGTGCCCGCGCTGTGGAAAGCCCTCCCATCAGATGTCAAGGAAATAAACAACTATCTGACTTTCAGAAGACATCTGAAGGCAGCCCTGTTTAGGAAAGTTTTTAATGTTTGGCGTTTTATTGTGCTTTTAATATTCTGTTGGGAGCTGCCCAGCATGGTCGGGGAAACCCAGCCAGATGGGCGGGGTATAAATAATAAATTATCATCATCATCATTTTTTATTTGCATGCCGCCTTTCCACAGTTAAAACAATGCTCAAGGCGTCTTACAATATGAAAAGACTGACATAATTACAAACATAGCAAAGTAGTCAAAAATAAACAAAACACATCAAAAACTACATGACCGAACTGAACAATTTCCACAGAAAAATAAAGATGCAAAAAGTTAATACAGTGGTATGTTGGGTTAAGTACTTAATTAGTTCCGGAGGTCTGTACTTAACCTGAAACTGTTCTTAACCTGAAGCACCACTTTAGCTAATGGGGGCTCCCGCTGCTGCCGCACCACCAGAGCACGATTTCTGTTCTGATCCTGAAGCAAAGTTTTTAACCTGAAGCAATATTTCTGGGTTAGCAGAGTCTGTAACCTGAAGCGTATGTAACCTGAAGTGTATGTAACCCGAGGTACCACTGTATCAGTAATATCAGTTAATATCAGTAACAACAGCAAACACTCCCAACAAAACTTCCCTCAAAGGACCCCAGTCCTCGCTGGGCAGCAGCCATCCTTATGATGCTTGTCAGGTCCCGCCCTGAGCCAGGCAGAGAGTGGCATGAACAGGGCCCTCAGGCCCCTGTTATTGGTATTGTTATTATTACTAAGAATATTTATACAAGAAGCTCTCAAAAGATCTGGACAATGCAGCCACATTCAAAAACATTTGCATGGGTAAGTGGAAATAACATGGGTTTGCCTCGTTTTTGGACTTCCCTCCTATTGTCAGACAAGCACAACCACAGAGGATTTCTGGAACGAGCGGACCTCGTTTGGTCTATGGTACTGAGGCATCTGATCAAGACCTGCATTTTAAAATGAGCTTAAAAAATATATTTGCAGATGCTTGTGTGTTTCATGACAGGCATTAAGCAGCTGGCTGGGTACTCTGGCAGCTGTTTATCTTCCTGTTCAAGGGCCCCCCTGATTTATTGTAGGAAGATACGTTTCTCAGGGTTGTAAAAGGAAATTACAGGCTGGGAGCAAAAAGGTCATACTGACCATACAAATTGCAGAATAAAATCAAGCTGCAAAAACACTAATTAAGAGTTGGTAAATAGTAATAATTATTGTGCCTCCCATTAAACTTGAGCCATATTTTCATAAGGTTAAAGGGCAAGAACTAATAGAAACAGCAGCTGGCTAGGGAAAGAGGGGTTGTAAACTGAAGAGGGTTTTTGAAGCCGTTTCCTTTTTACTTTGAAAAGGCCTTTCCTTTTCTTCTAAAAATCTATATATGTTATGTTTGAAATATATTGGCTTAAATGTATGCAAAGGATTTAGAAAGTAAGAAATGTTAGATTCTTATGTTAGATTCTTATTTCATAGATGGTGTGTGAGAAGGTGAACCCAAGATCTCTTTAAGATAAAAATTAAAAACCATGCACCATCTGTTTTAGCCATCTGTTTTGCAGTGAATAGGGCAATAGGGCAAAAGGTAAAATGTTAATTAAGGTGCCTTGTCAAGGTAAATGTAAGATATATGGCTACTTGTCTGCCATTTATGGATAGAAGGAAATATAGCTCTTTGTCTCCCATAAAAGGCAATAGGAAATGGGTGTATCTTTTATGATTGGTTCTAGCAAACAGCCAATAGGAATTTCAACCAGGCTGATTGGACAGAGGCAGCCAAAGGAGGAGCAAGGGGGCTGGGCTGAGGGAATATAAGTGCTGGCCATCAGGGCTGGAGGGGGCAGAGCTTTGGTAACCATATACCACTGTGTCTCTCATTTATTTGTCGACAAATAAATTATTATTTTAATTTCTCTATTGCTGCGTTGAATATTTCATTCCAGCTAAGCGTTAACCACAAGCAGGGTGCTACAGTACAGCCAAGTCTTCCATAGATGGTAGTTGCTAAGCAACAGCCTCTCACAATGGACCTCTGCGTCAAGAGAGTGGGGCAGATTACCTGGATCCTGCTCACACCATGATGGAAGCAGGTTTTGGGGGCTTTTTGGGGTTTTTTTGACAAACGTGATTGCAAAATTTAAAACTATTGCCAAACATAAGTTTTTGTCTTCTAAGACTAGATACACACTGCCAGCCAAAACAAGGCCCCCCCTTTTTTATACCCACAAAAAAGAAGTACATAAGAGAGAAATATGACCCTCTCCAGTTATTGTACACTGAGCCACCCTTATAAACTCATTCTGGGATGGTAAATAATGAGAACATTTCAAGGAGGAGTGCCTAGCTACATAGACTGTTTCCAAAGCCTCTGTTTTCAGCTTAGTGGCTCTCACTGAACAGCTGGCTAAAGTTATTTATAGGATATTTTTACAGCATTCTGTCAGTCTGTTTTAAATGAAATGGAGAGAATACCTCCCCCCCCCCTACATCTATTGTCTGATAAACATAACATGCTGGAAGGAAACTGTATTTCGTGCCAAGAGGTGCCACCATCTTTCACTGTGTTTAAGGCTGCCTTATGCTTCACTATTTTTAAACAGGAGCAGCAAAAGCGTGGCAGACAGAAAACCGAGGTCAACACATAACCTATTTCAGTTTTTAGGGAGAATGTGAAGTTGCCAACATTCAGATTCAGCTGTCTTGGCAGAGCGCAAATTTTCTTTTTTGTTATTGTTATTGTTTGTTTATTTTTTGTTATTGAGAAACCCTTGGGTTATTTTTTTTTAAGCAAACCTATTAGATACTGACAAATATTGTGGGTTGCATCCAATTAAATCTTTTCATACATTGTGGTCTTGTTGAGAACCACCATGAGACCTCCTGGTATAGGGTATATAAGTTGAAATAATAATAATAATAATAATAATAATAATAATAATAATAATAATAATAATAATAATAATAATAATATGTTCACTTCTACTCTGAGTAGAAGCCAACTGCCCAAGGAAGAAGCCAACACATCACATATTACTTAACACAAAAAGTCACAATATATCTAATTCTTAAATCACTTATATTCTGGGTGTTTTGTTTTGTTTTTCATCCCAGTGCACTATTAAATGGATTACATACAAAATCTGTCTTTAATTTATTTTGCTTCATATGTGCAAACATTTAGTAAATTTGCTCATTTTAGCTGTTATCCATAATTTGCCTAATCACAGCTATTCAAAAGGAAGTTCCCCGCTTTTCAGCCACTACGAAAAAGCCACTTTCACAAAATCCTTTCTTATTTTAAGTGCACAGATGTAGCTCCTTCATTCCTCTCGCTGGTCACAGCCCATTTACTTTTCAGCCATGGGCTTGCTGCTAATGAGATAAGAAAAACTGACACCAGATGATCTCCAGGTAAATGCATACTAATCATGCCATAACAAATCTGTTATTGTTATCCGTTATTATCAGAATTAGTAAGAGAACAACTGTGGGCTCTCTTGTCTTCAAAGATGGAGTCCTGTTGAAAGTTCTTTCTGTTTCAACAATGAAATCAATGGAATGGTCACTTCTGGGTTTTCGGCGTTCGGGAGCCAAAACGTTCAGGAACTAAGCAGTTTGAACTAAGGTGTTCAAAAACCAAGGTACAACTGAAAATGGTCTGTATTCGGATTCTTTTCATAAGAAATTATACTGCAGTGAGAAACAACTACACTGGTACCTTGGTTCTCAAACGCCTTGGTTCTCAAACACTTTGGTTCTCAAACGCCAAAAACCTGGAAGTAAGTGTTCCAGTTTTCGAATGTTTTTCGGAAGCCGAACGCCCAATGCGGCTGTCGGCTATTGTTTCTGGGGCGCCTGCACCAATCAGAAGCTGGGTCTTGGTTTTCAAACATTTTGGAAGTCAAACGGACTTCCAGAACAGATTCGTTTGGCGCTTTTGTTCTTGCTATTTATTTTGCGTTTTTGTTTTTGAGGCTTTTTGAGTTAATGTGTTTTTGTGACTTTGGGGAACCCAGTTCAGCTACTGATTGATTGTTTGGCTGTGTGACTGCGGAAATGGATAAAAGCCCCCCATCCAAACAATGACTATCAGCAGTGCAGGTAAGGGGGGGAAATTGATTTTATTTTTTTATCATCTACAATACTGTCTTATTTATTTTATAGTACAGTATACCTGAAGGAGCATCTCCACCCCCATTGTTCTGCCCAGGTCCAGCGCTGAGGGCCTTCTGGCGGTTCCCTCATTGCGAGAAGCAAAGCTACAGGGAACCAGGCAGAGGGCCTTTTCGGTAGTGGCGCCCGCCCTTTGGAACACCATCCCATCAGATGTCAAAGCGATAAACAACTACCTGACATTCAGAAGACATCTTAAGGCAGCCCTGTTCAGGGAAGTTTTTAATGTGTGACATTTTAGTGCATTTTTGGTGTCTGTGGAAGCTGCCAGAGTGGCTGGGGAAACCCAGCCAGATGGGCGGGGTACAAATAATAAATTATTATTATTATTATTATTATTATTATTATTATTATTATTATTGTTGTTGTTGTTGCTTTCATTTTATGGATAAATGGTCTTGTTAGACAATTCATGTTAAATTGCTGTTTTAGGGGTTGCTTTTAAAAGTCTGGAACAGATTTATCGGTGACGCACTACTTTCTATGGGAAAGTGCGCCTTGGTTTTGGAACGCTTTGTTTTTGGAATGGACTTCTGGAATGTATTAAGTTTGAGAACCAAGGTACCACTGTAATTGATTGATCACATTTATTTCCCACCTTTTACTCCAAGGAACCCAAGGTGGAATATCTGGTCCCTTCCCTGCCCCCCCCCCTTTAATCCCCACAGCAATCCTGAGAGGCAGTGACAGATAGCTTTTATGGACAAGTGAGAATTTTGACCTTGATCTCCCAAGTCCTAGTCCAACACTCTAACCATTACACCCCCACTGGTTCTAAATAAACACCAGAATGTGTTTCCTATATCAGGCAAGCCTATATTTTTATTGTGTTAAACAATTTTTTAAAAAACTGTTTTTTCTTGAAAATTAATATCCAATATGCTCTTCCACCCAAAAGGAAAACATGTTTGTTCTTTAGCACTACTAAAAATATATGAGGTGTAAATGTTTCGTCTCTGACACATGCATATTGAGCACTTCCCTTCTTAGTCATAAACACATAATCTTGTAAACCTCACAGCTTCAAAACATCAGTAATATAAAATAATTGCAGAACCGTATCCCAATGTCATTAGCGGAAATGTCAAAAACATATTCAAATTATCTGCAGGAATGGCGTGGGGGCAGTGCTTTTTTCTGGGGGGATGTAGGGGTACGCATACCCCTAAACATTTTGTGAATCTTTGTACTTTTGTCCACTTACTGTATTTATTTTTCCCAATTTAAATTATAAAAAGGTGATTTTCTTGAATGAAAATGAGAGTACCCCTAAACATTTTTTTAGAAAGAAAAGCACAGGCTGGGGGGGAAGAAAGAGAGAGAAAATGGGGGGGAAAGGTATTCTTATGTTGAATTTACAGTTATTTCAATATCAAAATTCGTAACCCAATGCAACAAGAACTTATAAAAAAATATTAGTCACCCCAAACATGATGTAAATTCAGTCATTCCAGAAGGGGAAAATGGGTATTGTGCAGAAGGCACAGCATAGACACAGAGTTGTATTTGTACACAATAGAGGTGAAGGCTGGCATGTATTAGAAGAGAAGAAGAGTTTGGATTTGATATCCCGCTTTATCACTACCCTAAGGAGTCTCAAAGCGGCCAACAATCTCCTGTCCCTTCCTCCTCCACAACAAACACTCTGTGAGGTGAGTGGGGCTGAGAGACTTCAAAGAAGTGTGACTAGCCCAAGGTCACCCAACAGCTGCATGTGGAGGAGCGGGGAAGCGAACCCGGTTCACCAGATTACTAGTTCACCGCTCTTAACCACTACACCACGCTGGCTCTAGTCATAGAAGGGACAGGACCAAGAGGGATGGTTGGGATAGTTGCAATAGACTCATGTCTGATTGGGTTCTGAAACTGACTCATAGCTGATTTAACCCTTGCTTGGTGCCTAATAAGGCACCTTTTTGGACTAATTACTGGAACCTCGGGGTCCCAAACCCACCAGTGTATTTGTTAATTGCATGCTGGTTAATTGGTGCTGGTTTGGCCACATAAGGATCCGCATTAACAAATTAGGAGAAAACAGCGCTAAAATACTAGTAAATTCACAGGAGGTTTTTATATATATATAAAAGAAACTGATTTGGAAATGTGGAGAACAGAATTTGAGACTAGAAAAAGGAGACATTAATTGATCATCTAGATAGGCAGTTATTAAACACGGAAATTTAACCAGTGAACAGATATGGCCTGATATTTATCACTGAGAGGTGATATGATAGCCATCCTCAAGTACCTAAAGGGCTGTCACATGGGGCGGGCTTGTTTTCTGCTGCTCTGGAGGGTAAACTCTGAACCAATGGCTTCACGTTACAAGAAAGGGATAAAAATATGAAAATGAGAGGCTTGAGATTTGCCCATCCGTAAGCAGTCCCAGTCCCTTGGCCTCTGGAACCAGATGCCAATAAGAGGTTGTGTGGGTAACTATCCCCCAACAAGTGCTATGCTTAAAAGAGTATCCTGCTGTGTTCTTGTGTAGTACTAGTTATTACCACAACACTAAAGTAAAGGACTCCAGTCAAAGGCAACTACAGTGGTACCTCGGGTTACAGACACTTCAGGTTACAGACCCTTCAGGTTACAGACTCCCCTAACCCAGAAATAGTACCTCAGGTTAAGAACTTTGCTTCAGGATGAGAACAGAAATCATGCTCCGGCAGCGCGGCAGCAGCAGGAGGCCCCATTAGCTAAAGTAGTACCTGAGGTTAAGAACAGTTTCAGGTTAAGAATGGACCTCCAGAACGAATTAAGTTCGTAACCCGAGGGACCACTGTATGGGGTTGCGGAGCTCAACTCTCTTTCAGGCCGAGGGAGCCAGCGTTTGTCTACAGACAGCTTTCTGGGTCATGTGGCCAGCATGACTACATTGCTTCTGGTGCAACCGAACACCCTGATGGAAGCCAGAGCGCACGGAAACGCCATTTACCTTCCTGCCACAGTGGTACCTCTTTATCTACTTGCACTGGCGTGCTTTCAAACTGCTAGGTTGGCAGGAGCTGGGACAGAGCAATGGGAGCTCACTCTGTTGCAGGGATAAGCCCAAGAGGCTCAGTGGTTTAGATCACAGTGCCACCCACATCCCAACAACACTATCAGCCAGATACTTAATATACCCCTCCCTGAGCTGTGAAAAGTCTGGTGCAGGTAGACGAGGGGGAGCTCAAGGTGAATGTGGGAGACCTTCCCAAAATCCCTACTCAACCCCCTTCAAGGTGGCATCACCCATTCAAGCCCATGCAGTGGGAAGCACAGATGGCACATAGGAAGTGGAGAGGGGCTACAGTGTGGCCTGCCTTACATAAGGCACACCAGGAATGTGCCCATAATTGGTCAAGCATTCCACTAGTGTTGGCATGCCGGTGTGCCCAATCTATGCCCCCCTGGTCTCCCTCACACACATCCTTTTAAGCGGGTCATTGTGACATTGCTTCTCCAGTATATTTCCATGGGAGCTGTGAAGTTTTGTCTCCTTTTGAAAAAGCAGGTAACTCTCCCCATTAATTTATCCTTTATATTCTGTCTTAAGATTCCATAGTCTTAGAATGGGCAGCAACATGTGACAAAAAAAAATTGCATCTCTGTATACAATTGGTTCATAGTCTAAATACTCATGATATTTTAGGGTGCTTGTGTGTGAATAAGTCAGTTGTTTGACTCATCTAATCAAGAAACTGACTTATTATCTAACAACACCCCCCAAGATATAGTTCTATTTATCAATTAATCTTCTTTTTTGGGTGCCACCTTTCCATAGTTAAAACCATGCTCAAGGCGGCTTGCAACATGAAAAAATGTGCATAATTACAAAGATAACAAAAGTAGTCATAAACAATAAATAAAACTCATCAAAAAGTACACAGCCAAATTGAACATTTTCCACATAAATCTAAACAGATAAAAAAATAAAGATACAACAAATTATTATCAACAACAGCAACAAACCCTCTACCGACAACCCCCCCCCCAAACAATACCCTTGTCCAAGAGTTTGTTCCTCTGGTCTGGGCCCCCTGCACTCTACATCTGCTTGTTTCTTAAGAACTGTTCCGTTTCCATTTGCAATTAAACCTTCTACATTTCAGATTATATCCAAAAACAGAGTTCCATGTAGGCATCTTCACGGCTGTGTCATTTTGTATAATCTAAACGTATTGCAAGGAGGCAGATGCATAGCTTTTCTCTCTTACGAGATCCAATTAAGGGGAAATATGTAGTCCAGTTTTCTCAGAGTTTTTCTGGTTCATACCAATACTCATTATTCAGAGGTCTACTTTATTGCCAGTGCACATGAGAGTTAGATAGATAACTTCTTATTTGCAACATAATCTTTCATTTTCATCCCTTGCAAACATGTCGCTCATAAATCACATTGCCACATAAATTAGAAACAAGTTTATTATTTTATTAGCCCTATATGTCTCTTCCTAATTAAGTACTGAGGGAATGAGATTACAGTTTTCTGCATACTCTTTCTGCCCTGCTCTCTCTAAGCTGCTTCAGGATTCCAGCTTTCCTGAAGTACACAGCTATAGCAAAGACCATCTTTCCTCTCCATCAATATATACATACAAAAAGGGACAAGGTTGCTAAGAATGTTCCCAATTTAATTGTTTCAAGATCTAAAACAGTAATTTACCCAGGTGACAGTGACTCATCAACTTAATTGGCTGTAAAATTTAATTATAGCTGTACTTCCCAAAGTAAATGTTAATGTATAGCTGCAAAATGATGCATATCGTGAATGCCATAAATATAAGTCAACCACCCACCAAAAAATGTCACACCTTTGGTATTCTCTGTTATGAAATATGCTTGCACCGGTCACTGGAAATGGAATCACGACATTTTCACAGTGTGGGTTTAAGCTATATAAAATACCTATGTTGGAATCCCAACGTTTCTCTCATCAATACAACACTACGATGGGGAAAGCTGTATCTGGCAAAAATTTACTCTTCCGCAGTTCCTTCAGTTACAGTTGCTTCTCTTTCTCATGGTCTGTTCCAGGGTCTGGAAAAACCCCAAGTTCTTGTGTTGTCCACTATGAAGCTGTAAAGAAGGGGCAGCAATTCCACAAAGTAGTTCAAACTAGCTAGCCATATATGATGTGTAGAAAGAAGAGCAAAATAAACCAGAATCAGGCTAGACCTCAGTATACATGATGGAGCGCCTCCATTGTTCAGCCCGGACACTGGGGTCCAGCTCCGAGGGCCTTCTGGCGGTTCCCTCACTGTGAGAAGTGAGGTTACAGGGAACCAGGCAGAGGGCCTTCTTGGTCGTGGCACCCGCCCTGTGGAACACCCTCCCATCACATGTCAAGGCAATAAACAACTATCTGACTTCCAGAAGACATCTGAAGGCAGCCCTGTTTAGAGAAGTTTATAATGTTTGGTGCTTTGTTGTGTTTTTGGTGTTCTGTTGGAAGCTGCCCAGAGTGGCTGGGGAGGCCTGGCCAGGTTGGCGGGGTATAAGTAATAAATTATTATTATTATTATTATTATTATTATTATTATTATTATTACTACTACTACCACTACTACTACACCAGGTGAGCTCTCTCAGTGGGGCTGCCACCTCAGCAGAACCACCTGATCAGACAGATTGGGGGGTTTCTGGGTTGACTGCCATAATAAGTTCACCGGGCTCTGAAAAATACAGTCACACCCACCCCCAACCCACAGACTACTCCCTGCCTTGCTTTAGCTTTCATTTTTAATACATGAGCACTGGGCATGAGAGATGCTAGAAGCCTGTGTGAGTGGTAATAGCTCCACTCTGAGTACGTAGCAAATGAATCTTGACCATACTGCCCAGGGCTCTCTTGTCTCCTTGAACTAGCCCAACTGATAGGTCTTGTGGCAGTGGCACTGACAGCAGTAGGCCTAACATGCCAGGCCAGACACTTTAAACCCAATGGAGGTGTTGGCAAATTGGGCTGACTGGTTATGACGGGGATGCTGGCAATAGGGACCAAATGCTTGCTGCGAATCTAACCATTCATCTTCCTGAACACACTCTTTCAAGGATGAGGAACCCTTTTTTAGACCACTTCTTTCCACCTCTTTGCATATCTGCCACACAACCCTTGTGGATTTGGGGCTCTCGAAGAGCACAGCAAAGTCTACTGTGCCACTATGAAAGTTGGCACAACACACTAAAACATGCCCATCCCTTTCCAGGGCATATATCAGAGGATGTGCTGAGGGAGCAAGTATATTCGCTGTTGCCGGTTTGCTCATTGAAAACCTCTGGAGAGTTCCTGAATAATCCCCGAATGCTGCTTGAACATCACTACATCACAAGACTTGATACTTTCAATGAAGAAGTTTCTGGCCAAATTGGCTGAGCAGCTATAATAGGTGACGGAAGGCAGGGCAGAAATAAGTCTCCACCAGCTGCTATTGACTGAGCACCTTTGTTGTTTTATTTGAAGTGTGACGCACAATAGCCCTGTATTCACTTTCACTTCATGTGTAGACTAAGCACATGGATTGGGACTGGAGCTTACATGGTGGGCTTCCCGCTCACACTCCTGCCATTTAACGGAAGATGAGAAGTGGACCTTGTAGGGTCTGTTATTGTGACTGAGAAGTTGGATCCTGCTAACAGAGGCTCCATATTGTGCTCGGCCCCAACAGCCGGTGGTGCCACAATTATGCCACTATCCTTTAGCTAATCGGCATCATGGCAAAGGTTGGGAGTTGGGGGGTATTTATTTGGTAGCGTGACGTGGGCACCTCCTTTTGCTTCATGCTGCCAAACACCTGCCCACCCACCCGTTAATTAGGTCATGTTTGGCCTTGCTTTGGACTTCGGTTGGTTGCCTGTTTTGGAACGGGGGCCGGGTAGGAATTTTTCCCAATGTGGCAGATTGGCTGTGGCCACTTGGTTTTTGCCTACCTCTTAGCAATCGTCACAACTTTGTAAGGTTTGGCAGTTAGGCATTGGTTTAGGGGAATGTGGGGAGGGGAGGTGCGGCCATCACCTGCCCCTCCAATGAATAGGGTATTCCATTAAAGGAATCCGGGGGTCTGGATCTCCTCTGAAGCCCAGAGAGGGGCTAGGGTCATGCCAGGACCCCTGAGAACCCCAGGGGTGAGCACCAGTCAATATACACTGACGGAGATCCCCCTGCTGGCGGTTTACCCTTCCAGGCTTTTTCCCAATGTGGCAGATTGGCTGTGGCCACTTGGTTTTTGCCTACCTCTTAGCAATCGTCACAACTTTGTAAGGTTTGGCAGTTAGGCATTGGTTTAGGGGAATGTGGGGAGGGGAGGTGCGGCCATCACCTGCCCCTCCAATGAATAGGGTATTCCATTAAAGGAATCCGGGGGTCTGGATCTCCTCTGAAGCCCAGAGAGGGGCTAGGGTCATGCCAGGACCCCTGAGAACCCCAGGGGTGAGCACCAGTCAATATACACTGACGGAGATCCCCCTGCTGGCGGTTTACCCTTCCAGGCTTCCTGCAGGGTGGGGCAGGAGCCACATATAGTTTTGATACTAATGCCTTAGTCAATACCAGTCACATTTGTGTATTCAATAAAGTTGTGGCCAAAATTTGCCCATTAACATTTAAATTCTGTCTCCACTGTGTCTTTATTTCCATGAGGGATGGGTTTGGGGGCTCAGAGCACAACCTGGAGAACACAGGGTTCCCATTGTCAGTATAAAGAGTTGCACAACATTGTCAAATCTGTTGTCACCTGCTGAACACATACATGTTCTGGAGCAGTATTAGTGGGCACAATCCTGCACCTGCCACTATATGTTGAGTCCAAATGTGATAAGAAATTGACCAACAGCAGCAGGACAGACAGTAGGGCCTAAAAAGAGAATGAGAGAATAGGGAAACATGGGAGGGAGGGAATAGTTTTGAGCCTGATCAGAAGGAGGCAAGGGTAAAAGTTGTAGGGGAGATGGAAGAGTGATGGGTCTCAGCTGAAGAGGAAAGAGGATACAGTGGTACCTCGGGTTAAGTACTTAATTCGTTCCAGAGGTCCGTTCTTAACCTGAAACTGTTCTTAACCTGAAGCACCACTTTAGCTAATGGGGCCTCCTCCTGCTGCTGCGCTGCCAGAGCACGATTTCTGTTCTCATCCTGAAGCAAAGTTCTTAACTCGAGGTACTATTTCTGGGTTAGAGGAGTCTGTAACCTGAAGCGTATGTAACCTGAAGCGTATGTAACCCGAGGTACCACTGTACTGAGAAACCAAGACGGAAAGGGAAGTAGGTGTGCAAGTGAGAAAACCAGAGGTCAAGTTCACATCATCAGGAATGGCAGAGATGAAGAAGGCTGAAGTTCATATATGAATTTGAAATACCCATCCAAATATCTGACTTCCATAGAACGTTCAGAGTTATGAAGTACTTTGAACAGAAGAGTCTGGAATAAATAGACTCCTGTACCACATAACTCCTGCGTGACTATGGCTATCAGAAGTTGAACCTCCCCATAAATTGTACGCCAAGCAATAAATAGCGGCAATGACATTCGAGTTAGTCCATTATTCTGCCTATAGACAAAATACCAGGGAAGAAACTTTCCACAGACGTTTCATGAAAGAGGATACCTCTGTGGGTGATTAATGTGCCTTTGCTGCCCAGGCTTTAGATACAACAAGCAGTGGCAGCCCTTAAGGGGCTTAGTCACTCTTTAGAACTGGCTACAGGAGAGGCACAGGAAATGTTGTAGGAGGAGGATAAAGGTGATTGGGTGGCACTGCAGCGCCACTGTGATAGGAGGCTTTCACTGGTTTATATAATTTCATTCCAAACATCAATCACCAGCTCAAGCTTCATTTGTGATGCAACCCATGTCTTCTGCAGCTTTCTTAAATATTTACATAATCACTTAAACTCCGCAAAATTCCAATCTTGCATTTTCCATTCTCGAGTGACAAAAGACACTTAATCAGAATGGAGATATGAATCTCTGACTTAAGGGCTTTAGCATTTCTGATTTCTGTATCACAGGACATTTACGGTGCTAGCTCTTCATTGACTTTTCTTTAGCCTGGGAATTAACAGAAATGGAATTTATTTGGGTGGCCTGAATCTATTTTTATCACAACGCCGAAACTCCGTAAGGCTCTAAGTCACGGAGGGGAAACCTTTTCAGCCCGAGAACTGCATGGACTTATTATGGGCTGGAGGCAAAACATGGGAAGGACTCTAACCTTTGCACACAGTTACACTGCAGCCCTGCAGAAGTTGGGAGTTTCTTCACCCAAATCCATGTCTTTCCCTCTTGCCCCAGACAAACAACAGGCATTATCATCAATGCATTCCAACCAGGCAAAAGCAACTGAGGAGGGTGTGAGCAAGAGATGGGTGTGGCCTAGGCAAGACCTAAAGGAGAGATGGAGAGGCTTGGACAGTGCTATTTTTTCTAGAAAAAGAGGTGCCAGAACTCACCATGAACACCTCCCTTGATCTCTTACAATGGCAATGGCACCTACCTGAGAGGTGCCGGAATTGAGTTCCAGCTGGGAAAAAAAGACCTGGGCTTGGAGGACCACATTTGACTAGATGTACCTAATATTTTCAGCAGAAAATATTCTTCTGAACTATATACCTACTATATAGAAGTTAACAACTGGACAACAAAAATGGATCTTACATGCTATAATGGTAGCCAAGAGATTGATATTGATGAACTGCAAGAATAAAGACATGATCTTTAATCAATATAACATGTTAACACTTGCCACCTATGAATGGTCTGCTTACAGACGTAGACTCTGCCTGGATAAATATGACAATATTTGAAACGAATTTGTACAAAATGTAATATTTACATTAGGATAATAATTTAAAATTTAAAAAAGAATGTATGGGTTAGGATATTTTTGTATATGTTCATATAATTTCCCCCCTTTACATAGTTGTGCATTTTGTTATTTTTTCCTCATTCTTTTTTTCCTTTTTGTATCACTTAACTGCTTTATATTTTATTTTTTTCCAATAAAATATTTAAAAGTCTATCAAGATTTAGAATAATATCAACAATAATCATTCAGAATAATGGGGCCACAGGGGCTTCTGCAAGACCATCTTGTCCTGAGAGGAGTGGATAGAAGTACGTAAACAAACAAGTGGTCTTTTCCATTTTATCTTAACTTTTCTCATATTAAATGATGCTTATTGTAATCTTAAGCAAACTACTTTGTGGGCTCCATCTGAAAAGCAGTGTAAAAAATATTGTAAATAAATAAGCAACACTTGTGTTTGGAGTTGCTCACCACAGATGTGCCAATTTCTGTTTGATGCTCTAAAAAGCTTTCAAAAGGAGTGATGCAGCAACATCAGCAATTCAAGCAACATGGGAGAGACAAATACATCCCTTCTGAAAGGTAAAGGTAAAGGATTCCTGGATGGTTAAGTCCAGTCCAAGGCAACTATGGGGTTGCGGCGCTCATCTCGCTTTTCAGGCTGAGGGAGCTGGCGTTTGTCCACAGACAGCTTTCCAGGTCATGTGGCCAGCATGACTAAACCGCTTCTGGTGCAACAGAAGACCGTGATGGAAACCAGAGCGCATGGAAACGCCATTTACCTTCCTGCCGCAGCGGTACCTATTTATCTACTTGCACTGGTATGCTTTTGAACTGCTAGGTTGGCAGGAGCTGGGAGAGAGCAATGGGCGCTTACCCTGCCATGCAGATTTAAACCACCGACCTTCCGATCGGCAATCCCAAGAGCCTCAGTGGTTTAGACCACAGCCAGTCATATGGCCTGCAGATGACAATAGCTGAGATAAAGTAGTTGAGATCATAGATGTGAATGTATGGGGGGGACAGTTAAAAGGGGGGGACACAGGATTTTGACATTGGACACAATTGGATACATTGGATACAATTCAGGGAAAGAGGTGGTCATTTTGCTGTCACAAGACAAGCATTCTCATCCATGTACAGTGGTACCTCAGGTTACATAAGCTTCAGGTTACATACGCTTCAGGTTACAGACTCCGCTAACCCAGAAATAGTGCTTCAGGTTAAGAACTTTGCTTCAGGATGAGAACAGAAATCGTGCTCCGGCGGCACGGCGACAGCAGGAGGCCCCATTAGCTAAAGTGGTGCTTCAGGTTAAGAACAGTTTCAGGTTAAGAATGGACCTCTGGAACAAATTAAGTACTTAACCCGAGGTACCACTGTACCAGAAAAAAAGAGCATGATAGGGATTAGTTCTTAAATTGTACAATGTTCATTTCCACCGCCCTCCCACCCTGGTACTTGCACATAATAAACTCTTCTGGGATGTAGGGCCAATTTTCCTCCACGCCACTATTTCTGGCCTTTAATCAATTATTTCCCTCCCTGCACCAGATTGAATGTGAAGGCTTATGGAATGTTGTTTAAGAGACATAATGTGATTATGCTAATGGGAGAAGGTATGATGCTGTTTTTGGTTTACTGTACCAGTTGTTTGATTAATGCCTCCAATCATCATAAAGATCAGTGCATAAAATAACTATCACTTGTCGGATGGAACACACTCAAACTGCTGTATTTCAGATAATGAGCTTTATAGAATAAATTATAAGCCAACTGCAGAAATAATGAGCCAGGGCTGCAGTGAAATGCGCACAGGTGCACATCTACGCCAGTGTGCAATTTGGCCTCCAAAGCTGTGCTTTTCTCTCTTTTCTTTTTTAACAACGTCTGTTAAAAACTAAAAAATTAAATAAAATGTAAATGTAAATAACAAAGGCTAATGCTTAGTTAGTCATTATACCATTATACCATTAAGAGGTGGGTGGGGTGGGAATATTGAAAACATTTTCATATCTGTTTTTGCTTTGCAGAAGATTCAGACGGGATTATGGGGAAAGGGCATCTTGTTTGTTTATCATATTTACGGGTCACTCTGTCACAATCCTTCCTGGAGCACAGATAAAACGCTTTAATAAACTGATGCTGGGAGGAGGCGATCTCACATGGAAGCACGTCCTATCAGGTTAGATTGCATTACATCTGAGTGCACTTGTGGAGTCTCTAATCCATGGCTTGTATCCAAATGGGCCCTTGGTGTGAGTGAAAGGTACATCTGCTCCCCCAATGGCATCTCCTAGTAGATGAAACCCTGGACAGCTCCTGCTCCCAGTCATTGTCAACAATACCGAGATAGCTGGAGCAATGATCTGACTCAGTATAAGGAAGCTTCCTATGTTCCATGTTCACTCACTTAAGTTTTTCTGGGGCAACAATTCCCCCAATATTCCCAATTCCATGTTTTACAGAACACCACCCACTACTGTCAGTGGGTGGGAGAGGCTCCATTGGGTGTGGGTGGAAAAGCTCAACTGGGGCTAGTGCAGGGTTTCTCCAGCTCTTGTTGGACTACAATTCCCATCATCCCTGGCCACTGGTAGCAAGGGATGATGGGAGTTGTAATGATTAATAATAATAATAATAATAATAATAATAATAATAATAATAATAATAATAATTTATTTGTACCCTGTCCATCCGGCTGGGTATCCCCAGCCACTCTGGGTGGCTTCCAACAAAGATACATTAAAATGTCACACATTAAAAACTTCCCTAAACAGGGCTGACTTCAGTCGTAGTCCAACAAGAGCCGGAGACCCAAGTTTAGGACAAACTGGGCTAAGGGAACACGTACTTTCTCTTTCTTTCTTTCTTTCTTTCTTTCTTTCTTTCTTTCTTTCTTTCTTTCTCTCCCTCTCTCTCTTTCTCCACACACACATTTGTAAAGTATTAAGCAGAGCTTTAGACAAGTCTGCTCTGCATCCCTGAAGGATGCAGTTAATCACCTAAGATAATATACAGTGGTACCTCGGGTTAAGAACTTAATTGGTTCTGGACGTCTGTTCTTAACATGAAACTGTTCTTAACCTAAAGCACCACTTTAGCTAATGGGGCCTCCCGCTGCCGCCACGCTGCCAGAGCACGATTTCTGTTCTCATCCTGAAGCAAAGTTCTTAACCTGAGGTAATATTTCTGGGTTAGCGGAGTCTGTAACCTGAAGCGTATGTAACCTGAAACGCATGTAACCCGAGGTACCACTGTACTGTGTATATTGTGTCATATACAGTGCAAGGACTGAAGCTTGGATTTACACATCATCATCATCATCACCATCCTCAACATCAACATTATCATCATATTTTATTATTTAAAGCCCACTCATCTGGCTGGATTTCCTCAGCCACTCTGGGCAGCTCCCAACAAAATATTAAAAATACAATAAAACATCAAACATTAAAAACTTCCCTGAACAGGGCTGCCTTCAGATGTCTTCTGAAAGTCAGATAGCTGTTTATTTCCTGGACATCTGATGGGAGGGCGTTTCACAGGGCAGGTGCCACTACCGAGAAGGCCCTCTGCCTGGTTCCCTGTAACCTCACTTCTCGCAGTGAGGGAACAGCCAGAAGGCCCTCGGAGCTGGACCTCAGTGTCTGGGCTGAACAATGGGGGTGGAGACGCTCCTTCAGGTATACTGGGCTGAGATCAACAATCTTAATCCAGCAGTTTCTGTGGATGAGCTGCTTAACCTTCACTATTCCATGGATTGAGGACGCAGTTATTTTTTTAAGGCTATTTGTAAACTTAGATAGGACTGGTACCGTAATAAAAAGCTCAACAGAAGGAGAGTGAAAAAAGACAACATCACAGTAATTACTATTCAGGGTTGGGAAGCAGGGATATCTCCACATACCCCACCCCTGGCTACAGTCAGTTTTAATTATGACCCTGGAAACAAGGAAACACATAAAAAAACAGCTAAAAACAACCAGCGAGTTCCCATGCTATAAATTTATGGGTTTTGAAGGCTGTTTATCTTCAGTGCTGTGACACAGAATTGGAAATCTGTAGTTATTAGGCTATCGCTCTCTTCAGAAATAGCAGCATCCAGATGTACCGGTTAATGTTCTACAAAAGCTAATTTATTTTTTAAATAAAACTCCAGCGAGCATGCCACAGAAAACAAGCTTTTTAAAAAAGCTATTCTACATTTTTAAAAGAAATGTTTCCCTTTTCCAGTTAGGCCTATCGGGCTTCTCCCCCTTGGCCTGTGACATTGTTTGGCCAAAAACATGCAGACATCATGTTACCCGACTTCAGGCATGGGTCTGCTAAAGACACAGAGCCCCCTTTTAAAGGAAATTTCCGGAGCACACCCAGTGCACCTCATATTTTTCTTTGCTGTTGCGGCTTGAATTCTTCTTCTGGTTCTCTTCTGGTTCCAGCCACAGTTGCAAGCACTGAATCTTCCTTTGTAGCTCAAGAAGGGGTCGCAATCATCCTTTGCAACCAGACTTGCATTCAAGCTGGGGTGCAAAGAAATAATTGGGAGCACACTCACAGTTCTTCCGTGAAGTTTAGCAGCCCCGATGTCCTGTGATATGATGTCAGATATGACACCAGGTTATATGACATCGTGTCCATTTGTCAAAGTGGCACGTGGAGGGTCAGGCTGCCTTGGCATTATGACAACTTCGTATACAGTGGTACCTTGGTTCTCAAATGCCTTGGTTCTCAAATGCCTTGGTTCTCAAACACCGGAAACCCAGAAGTACGTGTTCCGGTTTTTGAATGTTTTTCAGAAGCCAAACGTCTGATGCGGCTGTCGGCTATTGTTTCCGGGGCACCTGCACCAATCAGAAGCTGCACCTTGGTTTTCGGACATTTTGGAAGTTAAATGGACTTGTGGGACAGATTAAGTTTGGCACTTTTGTTTTTGCTATTTATTTTGCGTTTTTGTTTTTGAGGCGTTTTCGGTTCATTTGTTTTTCTGACTATGTGGAATCCAGTTCAGCTACTGATTGATTGATTGATTGATTGATTGATTGTGTGACTGCGGAAATGGATAAAAGCCCCCCCATCCAAACAATGACTATCACCCATGCAGGTAAGATAAAAATTAATTTTATTTTTTATCATCTACAATACTATCTTATTTATTTTATAGTACAGTACATTGGTTATTGCTCTCATTTTATAGATCAGTGGTCTCGTTAGATAGTAAAATTCATGTTTAATTGCTGTTTTAGGGGTAGTTTTAAAAGTCTGGAACGGATTAATCTGTTTCGCATTATTTTCTATGGAAAAGC
The DNA here is from genome assembly GCF_964188315.1 of Podarcis muralis. Lineage (NCBI taxonomy): Eukaryota > Metazoa > Chordata > Lepidosauria > Squamata > Lacertidae > Podarcis > Podarcis muralis. Next base: position 18,478,754 of record NC_135664.1, on the reverse strand, counting down.
GTGCCCTTGGTTTCGGAATGCTTTGGTTTTGGAATGGACTTCCGGAATAGATTAAATTTGAGAACCAAGGTACCACTGCATTCTGATGTTCTGTGTTCCCTCTCATGCACAGATTTCCCCACAAGGCAGGTGACTCTGCCCAGGTATATTCATGACAAAAATAAATATTGTATCATCTCAGAATACAAAGGATAGATTTCACCCCCCCCCCCCCCCGCTTTGACACCGACTGCTAAAAACCCTCCTTTAAGACATAGAGAGACACAAAAACTATGAATATTTCCTCTTGACTACTGGGTGGGTTTTGCTTGAATGCTCAGCGAAGATGAAAAACACTTGATTTTGGCAACCAAATTCACTTCAGAGGTGCTTCAGTTGTTAGTGCCCTTTGAGGATCAGGCTGCTTGTGAAGCTGTGAAATTTATTGGTGTACTTTGTGTGTTGCAGGCAGGTGCTATAGCCCAGTGGGAGGCCTGTGAAAGTCCATTGATTTTAATGGGCTTAAGCACACCTAACTCTCTGTTGGGTTGTGGCCAAAGGGCAAAGTGGGACATTATAAATGAAAGCTAGTAAAAGGAAAACACAGGCTGCAATCCTATGGACAGTTAACCTGAGCATAATCCCATTGGCTTCGGTGGCATGTATATGCATACTGCTGCGTGCGATGTCTTTATGCGGCCAGAAATGGGATACTAATTGTCAGCTCAAAGACTTAAAACGATGCTATGCTCAGCTTGTAAAAGGAAGGGAGAACTGGCTGCAGCCCAACCAGTAAGCGAGCCAATAAAATTAAATATTGGGAAGGTGGGGGAGATACCCTGGCAACAGAAAGGAAGACATTTTTCAAAACGTATATAAATTGATAACTGAAGATCTTTCAAAAGTGCTTAATGATAGACATTCACCCGGACTGCAAACCTGGCTCATGCCTTAATGAAAAAGCAGAGTCGGAACGTAACCTCCCATTTCAAAACTGCGAACTGCTCAACAAGCAGTCTTGAAATCTGTCAGTTTTAAAGTGTGCCAATGTAGGCAGCAGATGTGCTAATATGTTGAGAGGCACAAGCTGCAGAATGCAATGCAATTTATATTTTATAAAGTGAGAACATTATTTTTGTCATATAGTGGATAAAAGAATTGTCAATCCAAGGGGGGGGGGAGGAAATAGATTTTGAAAGAACACCCAACTTGTTGTATAAGCTAGCAATTTCACATGATATGAAGAATTCCAGAAAAGTTTAATCCACTCCAACACCCTAAACGTTTTCCATGCATTTACAACTTTCACCCCCCATTCCTCTCAATGGGATATGGATGTAATGGGTCTCTCATTTCTGCCATCTAGAAGAATCACGGCTGGGAATCAGCAGAGCTTCTGCATGATAACATTTGAAATCATTCCAGATTGTACACAGTCCTAATTCTCACAGGCTTTCGTAAAGCACAACAAAATGTGCATTGGCCACAAAAATCATATGAAGCTGCAAAGCTTTGCCATCATAGTTGTTGGGCACAGGTGGATCTGTTTTCTCCAAGGATGTTTCCTTACAGCAGCAGCAGCAAGACTGGCATCAGGAATCAGCACTGTTGAACAGCTGCCAACAGCCTGAGCCCTCGCCACAGGCTCCAATGTCAGCCCCTTACCCAGATCTGGCAGCAAGCCCCAAAGAGGCATCAGGGCTTGGTGGCAAAGGTTCCCAGGTGGTATTGGGTGATGTGGGGCTGCTGTGGCTCTCAGTGCATACTGCTAATTGTGGCATGTGAAACACAAGAGCAGTCAAGTACAAGATTCCTAGAGTGAACATGTTTACACATGGGGAGGAATGTTTGTCCAGCCAGCAGGTAAACTTCCTGTTTCCTTCTGGCTGGGGCAGACTTCCTCTGCATGTGACTAGAGGTAGGTGTGGTCTCACCTGTGCAAGTAATGACAAAAGCACAGGGCAGGGCAGCCATCTTTCTCTCTTTGACTATATGCATCAAAGAAGCGACATCTGCTTAGCCAAAGATGCTCTCTTGGCCTCCAGCCAAGAGAGGACAAAGGGACTGTCTCCTTATGAGATAGTTTCCAGGTGTATGTTACTTTTCTAAGCTAAGTCTGCCTTCTGGGATCCAATTGTGAACAGAATGATGTGTGAGTAAACTCTTTTTATACTTTTATAGAAGACTGTGTCGTGTCTTATCTTTTATGAGGGAATAAGGGGGAAATACCAGAACAGTTATTATAGAAGCTTTAGCAAGCCTTAGCAAACACATCCGCTGTGAGTTTAAAAGGGGGAATGTTACTCTGCTAAATTGTGAACTTGTTAAGACAAGTTAGAAAGGCTATAATCAAACAATATATCCTCTCCTGCATCACTGAACATTCCCACACTAATGTCCTTTAGGAGCAGTTAGAAGCCATTTGCTGTCATGAAAAGTCTGGGACTATCTGACTTTATCATATATACCTGGAACAAATGATTAAAAGCGGGTTGTGCAAGACAATGCCTGTTTATTTGAATATCTACATGTTTTGTAGTTAATTCAGATGAACATGCATATACTGTATAAAACAGGGATAGCCAATGCAGTGAACTACAGATACTGTTGACTACAATTCTCATCATCCCTGACCTTTGGCTATGCCAGCTGGGGCTGATAGGAATTGGAGTCCAACAACATATGAAAAACTCCTCATTGAATCCCCTGCCCCACCCTGGCATGCAACCACTGAATGCAAAAACTTTCAGGGTCTGTGCCTAATTTGCTAAACCAAAATAAGTTATCAGACTGAGATATTAATACACATTGTGGCAGGGAGAAGAACCCAGGTTTGGGTGGATCTGTTAGGCTCGGAAGAAAAACGAGTTGTGGAAAACAGTTCCTATCAGACTAAAGGATTAATAAGCTCGGAGGGGAAAGAGCTTGTTATAGCTTAAAGGTAGAACAGAATCTTTCTGAAAAAGGAAGCTAAGGAGAACGATATTTCACACACACACAAAAAACAACAACACCAAAACCTGGGTTCCTCTGTAAACAGTTTACTTCCCATAACTATGGAGCACCTCCTGTTGTTATGTGATTTTTCCCCTCCTGGGGAGTGAAGATGGGCTGCTGGGTTTTGAATTGAGGCCAATATGAGACCTGATTTCTCAGCCACACAGGATTTGAGAATTGTTATTCAAATAAATTATTTTGCTTTTCTGTTGTATATCCTTGCTGAGCTGTGTACACATGGAAGCAGTGTCAACAGAATAAATTTAGGCAGCCAAGGAGTCCAATAGCCACCATCTTATCTGAATCCCAGAAACCAAGTACTGTACATCCTTAACCATTTAACTGCAAAACACACAACTGGGGTGTGTGTTTGTGTGAAAAAATGTGTATATTACTAGACCCAGAATTTTTAGAAACAAAAATCCTGCCATCAAGGAGAAACAAAGATAGCTGAAAAGATTTATCGTTTTTATAATGAATCTTTTTAATTCCTTTGTTGCTGTTCTATTATTAAATTTTGCAGCAAGGTTTAGCTCCATCAAGTGAATCTCTAATAACTTCCTAGTCAGGGAATCTCAAAAGGGAGAGTCTGTCTAGTCTTCTCGTATTTTTGTTACACTGTCACTAGACACATAAAACAGCCAGTGGCACTAGCCAAGTTAATTATCTACATTTTTTTTCCACATGGCCCACCGTCCTGAAGAACCAACACACATTAACCTTGCAGTGTGAACTGCCTCAGACCTTCTGCACTGAATGAGATTACTCCTAGTCCCAACTGGTCTTTGTCAATTTTCCTGATCCTATGGGTTGCCAAGTTCATGCTCCACCGTAGCTAATATATTAATTTTCCTCAGAGAGAGAAAGTAACTTTAAGTTCACATACACTACCAGGCAACTTGGAGACATCTGTGCTGGTATGGAGCAAATATCCAATTTACAAACAAGCGTTGGAAATTGAAACATACACAAGGTGTTTAATAGATCCTGTGCAGAAACACAGTGGAATTTTTTGAGTTGCAAATTAAACGGGTAATCCAAAATACCAAGCCATGTTTATGTACTGGTGCTAGGATCTGCTATTTGATGAGTATGTTATTAAATAGGTACACAAACACTGTTGTTCAGGAGGGTTCTGCTGGATGTATTTGCATTTCAATATAAACATCATGGTTCATAGCAAACCAAATCAGAAATCAGAGATCTAAAGAGACCAGGGAAACTCTAATGGCCCCTGATTATCCATGGAACACAGTACAGGCATGATTCATTAGACAATAAAGCAAAGATATGGAGGTGAAATAAACAGACAGCATCACAGAGGAAGCCAAATGCTTGGGTATGAGAAATAAACAAGACACCTGGATTCAAATCCTAGTATAGGTACTGCTTGACAGTGTGATCCTTTATAAGTCTGCTCAGAATAGAAGAGAAATTCAGTTCAGTTTGCATTTAGAGACAAACCTACCAAAACAGCACAAGGACCAAAATACACCCACCTTTCAAAATTCACAAGTCCCTGAATTTCCCAATGCTGTTCTCCAGCCAAGTTATGTGTACAAAAATGTACACTGAAAGTGTGCAGAAAAAAATGTGTATATTAATGAAACAAGCATACAAAAAGTAATTATGTTAGGGGAAACTGTTCTGCCAAAATGTGTATATTAGGGGGGAAATGTGGATGCAGTAAGAGAAATTCACGCAAAATGCTGGTGAATTTTCTGAAGACTTTTAAAGCTCATGTGAAAATGTGGGAAACCGAACTTAAGATGGGGGGAGGATTTGAAACTGGGTGAAAATTAAATTAGCAGTTTCACCCACCCACCCACACACACACACACGAGCAGGGCTTCAAGGCTTACTTCTAAATTGTCTCATGAGACTTTGGACCCAACTTTCCTGCAGGCCAGTTTCTTCCCTTTCTGTTGCACTCAATTTAGTCATCAGCGCGCGCGCGCACACACACACACACACACACACACACACACGAGCAGGGCTTCAAGGCTTACTTCTAAATTGTCTCATGAGACTTTGGACCCAACTTTCCTGCAGGCCAGTTTCTTCCCTTTCTGTTGCACTCAATTTAGTCATCAGTGTAGCAGACAGACCCATTCTTATCCCAATAATTCAAGGAGCCTTCATGCATTCTGTCCTATTTCAGCCACAGCAACAGTCCCAACAGTACGAGCAATATCCCTAAGTGAATACTGGTATATACATAATTGGGAATCAACGTCTTCTTGAAAAGGATGCAATGCAGCCATGCAAACTAATGCCAGTGTACTGGAAGAAGCAAAGATCACCCGTGTCAAAGCAATGATTCTTCAACATCAACATTGTTGAACTGGTCATGTTGTGCAGATGCCCAATTATCATCTACTCTATTCCGAACTTAAAAATGGAAAGCGTAATGCTGGTGGTCAACAAAAGAGGTTCAAAGACTCTCTCAAGGCAAATCTTCAAAAAATGTTGTATAAACACCGACAACTGGGAAACAATGGCCTGCGAGTGTTCCAATTGGAGAACAGCCTTTACCAAAGGCGTCATGGGCTTTGAAGATGCTCAAACTCAGGACGAAAGGGAGAAACGTGCTAAGAGGAGGGCACACTTGGCAAACCCTCACCGTGATCAACTCCCGGCCGGAAACCAATGCCCCCACTGTGGAAGGACATGTGGATCCAGAATTGGCCTCCACAGACACTTACGGACTCACTTTTAAAACTGTGTTTATGAAAGACAATCTTACTCAGCTATGAGTGATTGCCAAAGAAGAAGAAGAAGATTCATTTCACCTGGTTCATTATTTCTGCCTTCGTTTTGACACACTTTTCTTCAAGAACACATACCTTACAAATGATATAGTAAGTGAATGCTTGGTAGCAAATCGCCTTTGCAAAGAGCAGCTTATTTGACTGTTACTGGATTACTGCTTTTAGCGCCTGATTTTACTTTGCAGTTCTTCTATTTTCTATCAGAATCCTTTGGGAGTTCAATGCCTTTGGTTCAAAATAAGGGGGGTGGAGAGGAGAAGGAAGGAAGTGCTGGATATTCTTCTAAGGAAACATTGGCGTTAATTCACATGACACAAAGCACTAGTCAAATGTAAGGTTAACAAGGGCTTATCAGTATCCACCTCACAGCTCTTGCCCTAGAGTAAATCCTTTTCTGTCCATTCAATTCTCTACAGGAACAACAGCAAGATGTTTAGAACGAACTCTGACCATCAAGACAGTTGCTGTGTAAAGTAGGCTCAGCGTGTCATTCCATTTGAAAAGCTGCTAAAGCCAGTGATTTCAAAGACACAGCATTGCCAAAGGCTATGAACTGAAACAGAAAGGAAGCCCGTTTTCTATTTGATGATGGGGATATTTTTTTTAAGATTGCTTATGATGCAATTCTCCTTCATTGATCACTGCCTTGTCATGGTGAAGGGGCTTGAATAACTCAGAGGAGCTATGAGCTATGCCGTGCAGGGCCACCCACAATGGACAGGTCATAGTGGAGAGTTTTGACCAAACGTGATCCACCTGGAGCAGGAACCGGCAAGCCACTCCAGTATCCCTGACAAGAAAACTCCATGGACAAAGACAACAGGCATATGGAGTGCCTGGCGTGCTCTGGTCCATGGGGTCACGAAGAGTCAGACACGACTAAACGACTAAACAACAACAAGAAATGATGCAATTATATCAGACACTGACTTTTTTGAGAAGCTCTGAACTGCCAATCCTCCCAAGAGTACCCACATACAGAGGTACATCAGAAGTTGAACGGAATCTGTTCCGGAAGTCCATTTGACTTCCAAAATGTTTGGAAACCAAGGCGTGGCTTTTGATTGGCTGCAGGAAGCAAATTTAAAAACTCAAACAAATTTACCCCTACTAGTCTAGTAAAAATACCATATTTTTCCATGTATTGGACGAGGTTTTTTGACACAAAAATCATGTAAAAAAACTGGCGTCATCCAATACGCAGATAGAGGCATGGGGGGTGCCACTGTGTGCAGGGAGCGATCTGGGGGCACTGGCTGGCGGCACGCAGCTTCCCCTGATGCCACTGCCCACGGGAAGCACTCCCTGGATTGTTTCCCATGCACAGCGGCATGGGAGAAGGTGCACTCTGGCCAACCGGCCGGCTGGCTGGAGCGCAACTTCCCTCAATGCTGCTGCACGAGGGAAACACTCCCTACCTGCACACAGGAAATGATCTAGGGAGTGTTTCCTTCCTGCAGCTGAGTGGGGGGAGAAGCTCAACAACTTTGGGCCATCTCCCCTCATTTGCTTAAAACTGAGTCACTAAAAATAGGGGGGTCTTATACATAGGTGCAGGGACATGGGTGGCGCTGTGGGTTAAACCACAGAGCCTAGGATTTGCCAATCAGAAGGTCGGCGGCTCAAAACCCCGCGATGGGGTGAGCTCCCATTGCTCGGTCCCTGCTCCTGCCAACCTAGCAGTTCAAAAGCACATCAAAGTGCAAGTAGATAAATAGGTACCGCTTTGGCGGGAAGGTAAACGGCGTTTCTGTGCGCTGCTCTGGTTCGTCAAAAGTGGCTCCCTCGGCCAATAAAGCGATATGAGCGCCGCAACGACAGAGTCAGCCACGACTGGACCTAAAGGTCAGGGGTCCCTTTACCTTTACCTATACATGGGGGCATCTTAAAGACAGAAAAATACAGTATATGTGAATTGCAGAGTTGGAAGGGACCACAAGAATCATCTAGTGGTTCCCAACGTGAGGCACACCCCCCACAGGGGGGGCAATTTGATTTTTAAGGGGGCGTCCAATAGACGGAAAAGTACGGTACATGTTTTGAAATCCGAACTACATAAAGGTACAAGCCTTGTGATGATATGATGCAAGTTTTCCAAAAGGACGTTTAGAAATGAAGAGACCTGGAAGATTTTGCAATCCGCGTGCTCACAGAGCCTTTTCAGTGTTCCAAGCACCATACAGAATTCTCCCATTATGATTAGGAAACATGTAGCCACAGGAACTGTCAAACACAACATCAACCAGTGCTGGGGAAATGTGCAGCTTGGTGAGCTCCTGGCAAGCCGCCTTGTTAGCGCTGTCTGCTAATGAGCACTTCTTGTGGAGGCAAAGTAGGGAGAGCAAATGTGCAGCTGGGGCGCACACCCACCCACACCCCAAACGAAACAAAAGAGAACTCTACCCCGAAGCATTTTCTAAAGAAGGTTTGTAATAAGCTCACTTCTAATCTGGGGGGTGCTGCTGCACTGAAAGTGTTGCCCTCGCTAACAAGGGAAGAAGTTTAGATCTCCCCTTCATCCTGCCCACAGATGGCTCGCTGTCTCGTTTTTTCCTTTTGTCAGTATGCCATGTACAAATGCCTTTCCTGCTGACATTTCATCTTGTACAATTGCCGTGCTGTGGCTGGTGCAGAATATAGTACCCTTAGATTCTGATTGATTCTAAGAAGTTCAATTATCTGACCCTAATCCTACCTTGCTGCACTGATTACCACCAGTCAAGGGTTTGCATTAGTTATGAAGTGTTCTGTTGACCTAGAAGGTCCTTCAGAAGCAGGGATCAGATTACCTTTGTGAATTACCGACTCCCGCTCATCTGATTGTTAATAGAGGTCAGCTAATTCCTTCGGTGGACAAATTTCCAGATATCGTGTGTTTATAAAGCCTATCATTTTTTGATCGGTAGTTAATAACAACGGCAACATTGGAGAAATTAGAAGGAGCAATTGTACTTTAATTCCTCCAGTCAAGGTCTCCGCCAATAATAGACTTACCACTCTTTTTCTCTCTCAAGGAAAGCTCATTGCCTATTCATGGCAGATTGATCCCAAATTTAACCTTGTTTTAAATGCAAGCTGATGTGTTTTCATTCTGAATCATGCGACTGGGATTCTAAATGGTTTTAGAATGTACTGAAATATAGAAAGGGGGGATCAACGGATTGTCTCAATGCACCTGAAATATACATGTGCATGTATTGTGAGAGCTCTGTGAAAGTTGGAAATGTCAAATAATTCTGGTGCACCTTCGCAAATATGTTATACCCTGACCTTCCTGAAGTACCTAGCCAAACTTTGTTTGTTGTATTTTTGCTTCTGAAAATAGCAGGAAGGGGGCTGATTGGGACTGTTATGCACAAGGAGGGAAGGAGTACAGTCCAGTGGCGTAGCGTGGGGGGTGCAGGGGGGGCCGGCCGCACCGGGCGCAACATCTGGGGTTAGGGCAAATCCACGGGTTAGGGGGCGCAAATTACTTGCCTTGCCCCGGGCGCCGACAACCCACGCTACGCCGCTGGTACAGTCCCAGTGAAAATTGCCCTCTCCTAAAACTGATATTTGTGATTCAAGGACCTGATTCCCGCTTTATTAAAGCCACAACTTTATTGATTACAGCATGTGAGAAGCTATTGGCTTAGGCATTGGACCACAGACAATTTGACTCCACCCACTCGGAGAGGGGTGAGTCTGATGAGGGGTTAACCACCAGTAGGGGGAGCTTGTTGATACAAAAACAACTATAAGCTCTCCCCCGATGTCACCGAGGGTCGTGCCATGGCCCCCCGCCACATGGGGCATCGGAGAGGATCCACGACCGCCGGATTCCTTTAACAGAATACCCATAAGTGAAGGGGTAGGCGATGTCCACACCTTGCCCTTCCATACACCAACAACACATTCCAATGCCTAACTGCCGAATAACAAGAAAGTTGTGACGATTGCTACGAGGTAGGCGAAAAAAACCAAGAGGCCGGTGCCAATTTGCCAATTGGAAAAAACTCCTACCAGGCCCCCTGGACAACCAGGGCGACCAACCATGGGTCCATAGCAAGGCCGAGCGAGAAGCTACACCCTACAGGGAGTGGTGGGTGGGTGACTCGTGGACAATCAGGAGCGTAATGGCGGAGAAAGCTGGCGCGGCTGCATTTGAGTGGCTAAACCACACCCCCACAGTGTCACCCTATTGGGTGCCCAACTAGGAGGCGTGGCACGCCAGCGTGATGCAGGAATCGTCTCCCGCTCACAATCCCTCCCCTCCGGAAGGAGGAGAGGCTTTGCACCAGGAGGAAAGCTACCAGTGGGAAGAACGACAATGCATGAAGTGTGTTACTTGGCACACTTTTCAGAAAGTGAGGGGTGGCAGCGATAGAGAGCCAGAAATTCTTCTTTGACTTGCATTTGAGCTAGGGAAGAATTTCAGGGCTTTAAAGGCTTGGCTTTTATTTGAAATCCAAGTAGATCAGGGCTAACATTTCTGAGCCAGGCTTGGGAAAATATCAACAGCATCCCCAGTCAACTCACAAATTCCATAAATCTCAAATCGCCAATGCTTTAATTGGGCACAATTCAAAACCAAATAAGACCCTTGACCTTTTCTCTCTTTTTTTAATAGCTGGCCAACCAGGTAGGGATAAGGAAACTTAGGGAAAGATGAATTTATAGAAAGCAGCCGTCTCCGTTTAGGGTTTTGTACGAGAGAGATGAGAGGCTTTAACTGAGGCTTTTCAATGTCCAGAACTGCTGGTGGTAGATGCTGTGCTCTAACAGCCATTGTCAATCTGTATAATTTGGTTTGAAAATCTACACCAACCCTAACTCCATTTTCCCGGGAGTAAGTCCTATTGAATTCAGTAGGACACACTTCTGTGCAGGCAAGGTTAGGATTGCACTGTCAGGCTGGATCTAGTCCCATCAAAGAAGCATTTCAGTTAAACACATTGCAAACTTTGTATGAGAAATCGGGTTAGCAAAAACGGAACTCCACAGCACCATCTGGTGTCATAGTGTTAGAATGCATAAACAACGCATACAAAGCACTTTTTCTTTGCCAAGGTAGCTAAGTCCCGGGTCTATTTCTCTCCACAAAAATTGCGTGAACTTCCCTCTAACTGGGAATGGAGAGCAGACAGTTTCAACAATCGTATTATCAATATTTTATTTTTGTTTCTTAAAAAAACCAAACACACGATGATGAGTGATAAAAGTCAAACGATTGTCAATACTCAAAATCTCTTCCTTAGAGACGTAACCGTAATTTGACTGTCTAGCATTCAGGAGACACTCTGGGGTGTAAAGATTGTTTTATTGTTTGTGATTAAACCAGCTAGACATCACAGGGGGTTAAACAATAGCTTCAAAATAAAAAGGGAAGAATATGTTGTTGTTTTCTTTAAAAAATAACAACAAAACAATCTGTGGTGATGAGGCTTAAAGAGAAGTATAACTCAGTAAATCTAACAAAAAGTCATCAACTTCTAAAGAAAGCATTGAAAACACGGTGTTTATTTTTTTGCATTTAAAAAAAGGTTTCAGGTGTTGTTTGTATGTTAGCGGGTGCCTAATGAAGATCAGTGGAAGAATATAACCAATATGCTAAAATGTACTTCTCCATCTTTGTGGATCACGGTTATATAAAAAGATAGGTGTTCTGTTCTTAGTTTGGGAAGTATATTTTTGGTCATGTTTATGCCTTTTTTACTTGCTGCATGAAAAATCCTACTCTGCAAAACTCAGAGAGCCTCCTGCAAGGCAAAGTGACATTTGGTGCTTATTATTGTGAGTTTCTAGATACGCAGATGTGGATAGAAATAAATAAATGGGTGACTAGGCTTGGCAGGTCCTCTGGTTCTTCAGAGGGGGGAGAAATGGGATTCCGGGGAAGGGGGGGGAAGCACTGCTCATTCATGGTTTGCCCTATGATCCTGAAGAGACACAACCTTAATCCAAGCAGTTTTCCTCAGTGCTTGAATTTATCATCATGCCAGGGGTGCGAAACCTATGGCCCTACAAACATTAAAGGTAAAGGTACCCCTGCCCGTACGGGCCAGTCTTGACAGACTCTAGGGTTGTGCGCCCATCTCACTCAAGAGGCCGGGGGCCAGCGCTGTCCGGAGACACTTCCGGGTCACGTGGCCAGCGTGACATCGCTGCTCTGGCGAGCCAGAGCCGCACACGGAAACGCCGTTTACCTTCCCGCTAGTAAGCGGTCCCTATTTATCTACTTGCACCCGGGGGTGCTTTCGAACTGCTAGGTTGGCAGGCGCTGGGACCGAACTACGGGAGCGCACCCCACCGCGGGGATTCGAACCGCCGACCTTTCGATCGGCAAGCCCTAGGCGCTGAGGCTTTTACCCACAGCGCCACCCGCGTCCAACAGCGCTACCCACGTCCAAACATTGGGCACTGCTAAATTTGAAATATTCCAAACATTGGGCACTGCTAAATTTGAAATATGGGGCCATATATGTAGATTTGTATTTGCTAAAGTTTATTTTATACATGCCAATTGTGATTTTCTCTAGGGTGATGTAATCTACACCTCAACCCAGATGACCCAAGAACAGTTGAACATCAATGCATTTGCCATATGTCCTCTTTTTCCAGGACACGTCCTCTTTTTCATGGGGAGAGTCGTCATAGCGATCCATAGTAGAAGTCAGTCCTCTTTTTTGCTCTTCAAAATATGGCAACCCTAACAGAGCCTGCTGAAAATCTTTTTAATTGCCCCTGGGTTATCTCTAGATAAAGGTAAAGGTACCCCTGCCCGTACGGGCCAGTCTTGACAGACTCTAGGGTTGTGCGCCCATCTCACTTAAAGGCCGGGAGCCAGCGCTGTCCGGAGACACTTCCGGGTCACGTGGCTAGCGTGACAAAGCTGCATCTGGTGAGCCAGCGCAGCACACAGAAACGCCATTTATCTTCCCACCAGTAAGTGGTCCCTATTTATCTACTTGCACCCGGGAGTGCTTTCGAACTGCTAGGTTGGCAGGCGCTGGGACCGAGCAACGGGAGCGCACCCTGCCACGGGGATTCGAACCGCTGACCTTTCGATCGGCAAGCCCTAGGCGCTGAGGCTTTTTACCCACAGCGCCACCCGCGTCCCTATTATCTCTAGATATAATTACAATATTCCTGCAAATTAACCCAGTAACCCAGATCACCCGCTCAATTTAATTTTCTTCTATATTATTAACCACATATGGGCACATAGGAGCTTAGAAAAAAGATCTGGGAGACCATATTCCATAGGCACACTTCTGACTGTTTCCCATGCCTCCAGATATTGCTGGACTACAACTCCCATCATTCCTGATCTTGTCAGGGGCTGATGGGAGTTGTAACACCAATCCTCTGGACCAGCCTACTTTAACTACTCTTGACTTACAAAGTGCTTAATTCTGAACAGCCCTGGATCATATATAATTCACTCTCCTATCCAATTCTTAGAAAATATAGGGGAAAAACTAAGTTCTTTCTTTCTTTCTTTCTTTCTTTCTTTCTTTCTTTCTTTCTTTCTTTCTTTCTTCCCTCAACACAAAAAAAGAACAAAAACAATGTTGGTCGAGGTGATGACTGTTGCATAGTGGCCACTTGCAACCTCACTGCGAAACACCTGCAACCACTCAGGGATCTAGCTATGTGAAGCATCTGTTCACGTTAAAAGGATACCACCTGGATTGACAGCTGACTCATACCTCAACACTGGTACAGTATCCTCCACCCGACTAGAGGACAACAGGCTAATTTAGGGTGCACAATGCAGGTCCCATGGCACGCACAGCTATGTTTTTCTATGGAAGGGAAAGGCCAGGAGGCTGTACCCCAGAGTCGTCCACCTGGGGTGCTTGTCTCACTCTGTCTAATGGTAGGGATGGCCCTGCTGGAGCACCAGTCATTTCCTTAAGATTTGTTTAAAGGAAAGATGGTCACAGCTTTTAACGTATAGTGGTACCTTGGGTTAAGAACTTAATTCATTCCAGAGGTCCGTTCTTAACCTGAGGTACCACTTTAGCTAATGGGGCCTCGCACTGCTGCCGCGCCGCTGGAGCATGATTTCTGTTCTCATCCTGAAGCAAAGTTCTTAACCTGAAGTACTATTTCCGGCTTAGCAGAGTCTGTAACCTGAAGCGTCTGTAACCTGAAGCATCTGTAACCCGAGGTACCACTGTATACAGATGCATTAATGTTTGTCAAAGATACCAAATTATTTCCTCGTGTAATTTCACTGACTTCAATGTGCTTTTTGATCTCTCTGCCTGCTTAGCGTTTTCACCACAACTGAGAAACAGGTTTTAGAGAAAGATCATATATATATATATATATATAGTATACATTCAGCAAAATATTTGAATTGCATTTAGAATTCAGCGGCTACAGTCCATTAAAATTGAAATAGTTTCTTTCTCAGCATTATTCAGAGGCCAGCAGCGTGCTGTTGTCCATGATGTCATTTTTATTATCTCTGCATCCTTTGAGAAAACCTGAAGGAGGACTCTTGCTCTCTAATCGGGGATGGGTATTTTGTTATATAATAGGAGATGCATCAGAACCAGACTATATTAGGTGTCTGAAGAATGGAGCTAAAAGCATGAATACACAAAGAGTCACAAAACTGAACCGGGGCCTGGACAGGATGGGGGAAATAGGGAGCTGCCTTCTTCTGAGTCAGACTGTTGGTCCATCTAATACATTATTTGTTAGTTTCTGTTTCTCACTGAGCAGCTGCTGGGAGTCACAGGACTCTGTTTACATTCCAGAGACCTTGCAGTCTCACGGAAAAGGGAGACGGGATGTGACGTTAGTGGTTTCCTGTTTCCTTTGTTCCTTTGTTTCTGTTGCTTTCTGCTTCCATAGAGAGGATGTCTTTTCTGTTCTGCGTAGTTTAGAAATAAAACTCTTTACAATGTAGCTCATACTGTCTCACCCTTCCCTGTGCTGGAAACTCTGCTGGGAGGACGTGCCTTGGAGCCTCATTAAAGGCTCGAGGTCGTTATTCGTCGGAGGCGATTTCAAAGGCTCGGCTGGGACGAAGATGAGCCTTATCAGCTTGGCCGAGCTGAGATTCCGACATTATTGTCCACACTGACTGAGCAGTGGCTCTCCAGGTGTCAGGGACTGGACTGAGGAGGAATGGTGGAGAGCGCCCCCCCTCCCCTGAAACTTCCAGAGAAGAGGGAGATAGTATAGATTTAGAACAGTGGTTTGCAGAAGGTCACAGTTTAGAGGCTGCAGAGGGGAGAAGCTGGGAAATATTGGGAGAGGAGAAGGGGAAAAACAGCTGAAAGATTCAGTGTCTTTAGAAAGCATTCCAGACTCCCCCCGCCCAATGGCGGGAATTGAAAGTAGGAGAACAGAAAGCTCAGAGGCAGAAAGCACAGATGGGATGACGTATAATAGGAGAGATGGAGGGGATTGTTGGCAAGCAGCCAAGGAAACGGGGGCAATTGGCAGGCCCCCAGCTGGCTCCAGCCCACCGGCCAGTGTGCTGGGCGAACGCCAGTCCTTGGTGCAGCATGAATCTGCGACCTGAGCTTCAGAAGCTAGGGCACGCTACTCAGCAGAGTAAATGCTGCGCAAACAGAAGTGACAGGAGAGGCTGTGTGAGCATATTTACAAGCAGTTTATTCAGCGTACAGCAGGACAAAAGGAAACGTGTCTGATCTCCTTCGTGTCCAAAGCAAAACGGCTAAAGCAAAAGCTATACACAAACGGAAGTTCCCAGCAAGCTGTGCTGGAGTGTAAACAGGCATGTGACACACAACAATCATGCCTGTTCCTTAAGGTGGAACGGAATATCCCAACAGGGATGGAGCTTTACTCAGAGCAACACCATTATCCAATAGATGACGTTTCTACGTCTCTCTCTCTGTGAATATTGAATAAAATATCTTGGTAAGAGCTTCTTGTCTTTCCTTTACTGGCTGCTGGCCATGAGGGAGGGGGATTGGATTCCTTGACTCCAGGGCTGCAGACAGCACTGTCTCCCAGCCCTACCTGGAGATATCAGGAATTGAATTTGAGGAATGTCAGGAATTGAATTGAATCTGCATGCAAAGCAGATTAGGGCTGGTCGATATATTGTCCCAAACCGGTTTGAAGTCCATATCATTGGTTTCCTAATTTTTGGCCTGCCAGTATATCGTGAATCATGATGTGTGGGTGGGTGTACTTTCAAAAATCACAATGTGGGAGGGGGCAGACATGAAACCCGCCAATGATTTTCTTGATTCCTGAAGCCCTTACTAACTCTGCCAGCTCGGCTCTCCCCTGCCTCCTACAGTGAGCAGCAAATCACAGGCGCAGGCACTGGCAAAAATCGCGATGGAGGGAAAACCGTGAAGCCAGCCAAAGCCTCTACATAGCTCCATTCTTATTTCAGATATATCAGTATATCTTGGTGGTGGCGCCCGCCCTGTGAAATGCCCTCCCATCCGATGTCAAAGAAATAAATAACTACAGTGGTGCCTCGCAAGACGAAATTAATCCGTTCCGCGAGTCTCTTCATCTTGCGGTTTTTTTGTCTTGCGAAGCCCGGCTATTAGCGGCTTAGCGGCTATTAGCGGCTTAGCGGCTATTAACGGCTTAGCGGCTATTAACGGCTTAGCGGCTTTAAGAAAAAGGAAACAAACTCGCAAGAACTCGCAAGCCCATAGGGAAATTCGTCTTGCGGAACGACTCAAAAAACGGAAAACCCTTTCGTCTAGCGAGTTTTTCATCTTGCGAGGCATTCGTCTTGCGGGGCACCACTGTATCTGACTTTTAGAAGACATCTGAAGGCAGCCCTGTTTAGAAAAGCTTTTAATGTTTGATGTTCTATTGCACTTTTAATTGTGTTGGGAGCTGCCCAGAGTGGGGTATGGGTGGGGTATAAATAAATTATTATTATTATTATTATTATTATTATTATTATTATTATTATTATTTTCAGCTGGTGATAAGCGGCTGGTGAATGGCATTCCACTGGGTTCATATAGCTGGCCCCACAGGGTCAAAGCACCACAGGGTTGTTTAATGAGTAAAATAAATATCCAATGCTCCTATAAGAGATACAGGATGCATTTTGAAATATATGTTTTGGGGTTTTTTAAGCCGTGATGGTGCAACACACTTTAAGGGGTTGCAAAGATATTTTTGTAAGGTAATAACAATGATCTTTAGTTTGTAGCACTAAAATCACCTGTTTGGGCCCTTGATGTTCTGACATTTTGTCGCATGACAGCCGAGCAATCTCACTTTTACCAGATGAGAGAAATTCTTTGCAAACTTGCTTTCTAAATGTTTTCTGGTGAAAACCAAGGTGATGAACTATTGAACATTCAGTTCATTAGTTGTCATCCAATGTGACACCTCCATCTTTCAAGCAGCACTGCAGAAAATCAAAGCTTCGCAGGACTGCACTTAAAAGCGGGATAGAGAACCATATTATCTTAAAGTAACGTGTCCATGAAGGCTACCTCTCAGTGGAACTTAAAAGGTAACCATTTTCAGACATCCATAAATTTGAGATACAGAGTGCATTGTATCTACACACCCTTATCAGAGAACATATCTCCAAAGAATAATGAATCCCACATCTGCAAATATGTAGTCATTGATGTTTTTATGTAGGATTTTTAATTTTAGAAGAAAGATGTATTTGCATGGGTACCAGATAAGTCTGGAAGCAATAATCCCTGATCTCTCTGAGTTAAAAAAAAATCTCTTACTGCTGTGGGAGCAGGGAAGTTTTCCATCTACACAAAAGAAGGATTTTCACTCAAGCCATTCAATAATAATAATAATAAATTTTATTTATATCCCGCCCTCCCCAGCCGAAGCCGGGCTCAGGGCAGCTAACAACAATAAAACAGGACAACAGTACAACACAACACAACACAACACAACACAACACAACACAACACAACACAACACTCTAAAATCATTCATTATAAAATTAATTCAAATCAAACCAATGGCAACCATTGGGCCAGAGCTCCGCAAAGATTGCCGAAGGAGGGAGTCAGGCTGTGCCCTGGCCAAAGGCCTGGTGGAACAGCTCTGTCTTGCAGGCCCTGCGGAAAGATGTCAAGTCCCGCAGGGCCCTAGCCTCTTGTGACACTTCTAAGAGTTGTCATAGTTGCACCCTGGCACAATTAGGCAAAATCTGAGGAATCGCTAAAAGTATCTCTCTCTATCAAACATTGCCATACAAAATCTTTTGATAGCTAGTTGTATACACAACATCATTCACGGACGTCACAAAAGGATTTTTCAAAATTCAGAAACTGAAACCTGGTTACCGTTTTTAATTAATAATTACATTGACTTTAGTGGAATTATTCAAAAGATTTTTTCTTTTAAATCATCATCATTGCTGGCTAATTGCTGCTGTCTTTCAGGGATTTAGTTTACAATCAGCTTTAACTTAAAGCTTGCTAATATTTAGATTGCAAAGGAAATATCTGTCGCAGAGCTATAATTAGGACCACTTCATGTGCTATGGTTTTTAGATAAGGTTTGTTTATGCATGTATCTGACAAAGTAATCTCTAATTGAGACACAGATGTGGATCATGCAGAAACACTCATATGAAACCCAGGACTGGCTGCAGCAACTGGTAAAGTATAGACACCAGGCTTGCTGCCATATGAAGTATATAGTAGCCCAAGGCCCTCCTCCCCTTTTCTTTCCTTTGCTGGGAAGTCTTCCCCAGAAGCAACTAACTTGGCACAGCTATTTCCTTAGAAGTCCATTGTTGTTGTTGTTTAGTCATTTAGTCGTGTCCGACTCTTCGTGACCCCATGGACCAGAGCACGCCAGGCACTCCTGTCTTCCACTGCCTTCCACAGTTTGGTCAAACTCATGCTGGTAGCTTTGAGAACACTGTCCAGCAATCTCGTTCTCTGTTGTCCCCTTCTCCAACATCAGGGTATTTTCCAGGGAGTCTTCTCTTCTCATGAGGTGGCCAAAGTATTGGAGTCTCAGCTTCAGGATCTGTCCTTCCAGTGAGCACTCAGGGCTAATTTCCTTAAGAATGGATGTGTTTGATCTTCTTGCAGTCTCCTCCAGCACCATAATTCAAAAGCATCAATTCTTCAGCAATCAGCCTTCTTTATGGTCCAGCTCTCACTTCCATACATCACTACTGGGAAAACCATAGCTTTAACTATACGGACATTTGTTGGCAAGGTGGTGTCTCTGCTTTTTAAGATGCTCTCTGGGTTTGTCGTTGCTTTTCTCCCAAGAAGTCCATACCAACAATCAAAAAGTTGATAACTCTTGATGAATAGTGCAGATGCATATTTATAGACTTCAGTGAACTTCGTGCTTGCAGCATCCATGAGGACAAGAAATAAGGGGCAGTGTACAGCGGTACCTCGGGTTACAGACGCTTCAGGATACAGACTCTGCTAAGCCAGAAATAGTACATCGGGTTAAGAACTTTGCTTCAGGATGAGAACAGAAATTGTGCTCTGGCGCGCAGCGGCAGCAGGACGCCCCATTAGCTAAAGTGGTACCTCAGGTTAAGAACAGTTTCAGGTTAAGAGCGGACCTCCAGAACGAATTAAGTTCTTAACCCGAGGTACCACTGGATGAGGGAGAGCAAAGCATCAAAAGAAAATCTATGAAATTTTTCCTGCCAGGCTGTGTCCTGAAACTGAAAGAAACACCAGTTCAACAAATAACAGCAGTAGCAAGCACTGAATGAAAAACAACTACAGTGTGTAGCACGGAGAATATTTTCATCTTTATTATTATTACAATCAACTGTCTTACATGTTTTACAACCACTTGGAAGATAATTACTAATCTTATTATAAGATTGTCTCTTATTATGACAAGTTGTTTTGTGTATTTACTGCTTGTGTCTTTCCTTGCCATTTTATCTTTTGTTAAGTATTGACAGGTGTAGGTTAACACCATCTTTGGGGAAATATTCCCCCCTGCTTCCTACTAGCCCTGAACTGAATGCTACTTGCCAAGGGCTTTTCTAGGTCTTGTCACAGACTCATAGCACAAGTTTGCATAAATTTTGCACATGCTAATTAATGTATGTACAGATGCAGGGACGCGGGTGGCACTGTGCGTTAAACCACAGAGCCTAGGACTTGCCAATCAGGTGGTCGGTGGTTCGAATCCCTGTGACGGGGGTGAGCTCCCATTGCTCGGTCCCTGCTCCTGCCAACCTAGCAGTTCGAAAGCACGTCAAAGTGCAAGTAGATAAATAGGTACCGCTCCAGCGGGAAGGTAAACGGTGTTTCCGTGCACTGCTCTGGTTCGCCAGAAGCAGCTTAGTCATGCTGGCCACATGACCCGGAAGCTGTACGCCGGCTCCCTCGGCCAATAAAGCAAGATGAGCGCCACAACCCCAGAGTCGGTCACGACTGGACCTAATGGTCAGGGGTCCCTTTACCTTTACCTTTTACAGATGCAGAATGAGGCTTCTCCTTAAACAAAGGAACTGAGAGCCAAAGCTGCTCCTTAAGCAAAGGGGTTGCTTCAAATAAGTTGTCCCATTTGCGCAAGGATTTCTGCTTCCACAAGTAAACTTCCCCTTCCACTCCTCTGTCCACATATATCCCAAATCTCTTCTGGGGATCTCCCCAAACCTCTGGAGTAGATCTTGTGAGGGCATGGTGAGAGGAGAGGGGAGAGAAGCCCCATTGCACAAGAAGTCTTGCCCCAACGGGACAACTTTGTTGAATAAACCCCTTCATTGTTTTAAACAATTTTTTTAAGGGAGGGTGGGCAGAGATCAGGGGCCCAGGGCAAAACACTCAGGCTCCCTTGGTCAGCACAAACAACAATCCTGCTATATGTGTTAATTTTCTTAACTATTGGTTGCTTTCTGCCATTTTCTTTTCATTTTTTTGCCCCAATTAGCTGCTTGCAAAATGTGAACTCCACTTGACCAAACAAGACCTTCAAACAGACAATTTCTTAGGCAAATGGTCTTAAGTGAGAAAACAAACTCTGTGGGTATCTTCTTGTAAAGGAAAGAAACGCAATCTAATATCAAACTGAGTGAGATTTGTGTTTGTTTCTCATTTTTCTCCCATTCATTTTCAATCGTATAAGACAGTACTCTGAATTTATATTATGGAGGGAATTACAGTCCATATATATGCATTTGATAATCAGGTAATTTCATAAGGATAGCTTATATAACAGAGAGAGTTTATTTCATTTTTTTAGTGAACATGTGTTGATGGGAAGATTTAGAAGAATGGAAACGTATTAAAATGAGGGTCAGTGTTTTCCAGCCAATGAATTACCCGCTGGGTGGTCCTGGGTCAAATAAATTTGCACAAGTGCAGATGGCTCGATCAATCCTGTCCAAAAACAAAACATCTGTTTGCTTATTTTCTAAGCAGCACATCAGCATGGGACGGATCAAAATGCTTCTGAAAACCCATGGTTCAAGCAGATGGACCACCTCGCAATGGGACTTCTGAATCATTGCATGCCAACACTCTGTTGCAGCTGCAAATAAGACTCTGCAGAAATGGTGGATTAGAATGAGATGGGAAGATGTGCCCACAACCTGAAACAACACAACCACACTGGCCCCAACACTTGGCCATTTCCCCTGACATCAAAAATAAAATTAAAAATCCACTCCTTAGATTTAGGGCTAAAGTTCCTCTTATATGCTGCATCTCTGATGCACTGTGTCTATGACTGTTTTGAGAAGCATTTGCTCATGTGTTTAAGTAATGATGGAACAGCTTGGCAATGAGCAAGCACGGTGGTCTTTGGACTATTACTTTACAAGAATAAAACAAAAGGCTCAGCTGCACTGTTAGAAGGGACGTGGGTGGCACTGTGGGTAAAACCACAGAGCCTAGGACTTGCTGATCAGAAGGTTGGCTGTTTGAATCCCCGCAACGGGCTGAGCTCCCGTTGCTCGGTCCCTGCTCCTGCACGTCAAAGTGCAAGTAGATAAATAGGTACCGCTCTAGCGGGAAGGTAAACGGTGTTTCCGTGAGCTGCTCTGGTTCGCCAGAAGTGGCTTAGTCATGCTGGCCACATGACCTGGAAGCTGTACACCGGCTCCCTCGGCCAATAAAGCGAGATGAGCGCCGCAAGCCCAGAGTCAGTCAGAACTGGACCTAATGGTCAGGGGTCCCTTTACCTTTAATTTTACACTGTTAGAAGGATGACTGGAAAAAACAAGATGCTTTGTGGAATACATCCATTTTTTTAAAAAAAGGATAGTAAATATTTTTAGAGCAGTACACATCTGGAGGGATGGGGATAGTGGGTTTATTTAATGTATATAGGGAAATTTCAGAAAGTTAAGTGACTGGCAAATATATTCATCATTTAACTCTGATGAATAAAGAAATACTTTCTTTTGCCTGTCCTCAGCTTCCAACATTCAGATTCATTGAATGCTCTCAAGATCTGGCATTATGAGCAAGTTGCGGGCTTGGGTTTTCTTTTGATGATGAACAGCTGGAAGAAAACTCCTGTTGCTCCTGTTGTTACTTCAGACTCTGGAGTTGACCCTATTTCTGTTTCCCTACAGATTATATATAATATGCTATAGGATTCCTTTTTTTGTGCTATGGTTTGACGTTCTGCTTACTGACTGTTTTGGATATTAATGTAATTCAATAGGTAATACAGTCGTACCTCAGGTTACAGATGCTTCAGGTTACAGACGCTTCAGGTTACAGACTCCACTAACCCAGAAATAGTACCTCGGGGTAAGAACTTTGCTTCAGGATGAGAACAGAAATTGCACAGCGGTGGCAGCGGGAGGCTGTTTCAGGTTAAGAATGGACCTCCAGAACGAATTAAGTTCTTCACCCGAGGTACCACTGTACACAGGCCTGCTTGTTGTACAAGAGTCTATTCATCTGTCTCCGTTTCTAAATTAGGCAAAACAGAATAATTGAATCATAAAATTGTAGCGTTGAAAGGAGACCCAAGCGTCATCTAATTCAACTCCCTGCCGTGCAGGAGACTCAACTAGAGCAGCCATGGCAGATAGTCATCCAACCTCTGCTTAAAAACCTCCAAAGAAGCAAAGAAGGAGAGTCCACAACCTTCCAAGGGAGGATGTTCCACTGCCAAACAGCTTTTACTGCCAGAAAGTTCTTCCTGATGTTTAGTCGGAATCTCATTCTTGTAACTTGAAGCCATTGGTCTGAGTCCTAAGCTTTTAGAACAGGGATCAACAACATGGTGCCCACATACACATATCTGCCCACAGAAGGCTTCCCTGGTGCTCATAGTGTCCCCACCCCACCCCACCTCTGACTGAAATTATGCTTAAAACAAGAATTCTATCAAAGGCAATACAATAGGTTGTTGTGTGCGCTTCGTTGCAGTCATGTGCTGCTGCTGACAGTTTATCTAGTCAAAGATGCCAATAGGCCCCCAAAATATGGGTGACCCCTGACTTGGAACTAGGGCAAGAGACTAACAGGACAGGTGAAAGGTCGTATCCTTGAGTGATGCATGACAAAAGACACTCCTGACCCTCTTTGTTGTTTTGGCAGATGCTGATATGAAAGTGCATATTTTACGTTTGTGAGGTAAATGCAGAAGAGGCCCTGGAGCAAAGACACTCAAAGTTGCATTTTTCCTCTGAGCTTTGAAAGCCAAGACAAAACACTATAAATATGCAGGTGTCAAGCGGTTTGAATGAAGCAGGAGGAAAGGAGCAAACATTATATATGTATGCATGGATGTATACATGGCAGCACGTGTGTAAAAGGTAAAGGTACCCCTGCCCGTACGGGCCAGTCTTGACAGACTCTAGGGTTGTGCGCCCATCTCACTCAAGAGGCCGGGGGCCAGCGCTGTCTGGAGACACTTCTGGGTCACGTGGCCAGCGTGACATCGCTGCTCTGGCGAGCCAGAGCCGCACACGGAAACGCCGTTTACCTTCCCGCCAGTAAGCGGTCCCTATTTATCTACTTGCACCTGGGGGTGCTTTCGAACTGCTAGGTTGGCAGGCGCTGGGACCGAGCAACGGGAGCGCACCCCGCCGCGGGGATTCGAACCGCCGACCTTTCGATCGGCAAGCCCTAGTCGCTGAGGCTTTTACCCACAGCGCCACCCGCATCCCACAGCACGTGTGTAGGAATCTATTTATTTACAAATGTATTCATATACCACCATCTCAAAAAACATCAGTGTAGAACAATTTTTTCCAAAAAAAATTAAGCAATATGAGATCAATCATTTAAATGACTGGCTCTTCAAGAAAAATACAGGGTTATATCCAGTAAAGTCATCTCATTAGCGCAAAGACTTCTGCTTCTGCCATGTAACTTCCCTAATATGTCTCCAAATCTATTGTGGGGTTTTACCCAACCCCACAGAGGAGTTTTGGGGAGGGCATTGGGGGCACACCAGGAGAGAAGAGGGAGGGGAGGTTCCATTGTACAAATGGAAGTCCTTGTTTTAACAGAAGGACTTTTATATATATATAAAACCAATAATACACATATGGAGGATCAGGGGATGTGAGTAATGGATAGGTTAGTACTGTACAGAGCTATTTTAAAACTCATGCCCCAAATCATAAAACTGGATAATTCCACATCTAATATCAGATGGCTACTCATAACACAAGTATAGTGGTACCTCGGTTCTCGAACATCTCCTTTGACGAACGTTTTGGAACCTGAATCCCGAAAACCCAGAAGTAAATGCTTCCATTTTCAAATGCGCCTCAGAAGTCAAATGACTTCCACTGCGTGTTTTTCAATTTTCTTAATGGAATTTGCAGACAACCTTTTGCGCCTTGGTTTTTGAACGTTTCGGAACTCGAACGGTGTTCCAGAATGGATTACGTTCTAGAACCGAGGTACCACTGTATGCATTTACAACTATCACTTTAAAACGTACACTTACTTTTACCCTAAATATACCACTCCCTAAAATAAACATCCATATTTGGATGTGTGGTGGGTAAAGTGGGTATTTTACTTACTATGAATTTCTGGTGCTTTTTGTTTAATCTTGTTTAAACAAGACTCATTGACACTGAAGGAAAAGCCTGTTAAAATGTCCCCCATGCCCGTCAACATTTACAAAAGATTAATAGCTTATTATTTTTTGTTTTTTACATCAAGATGCTAGGAGATGGCACCTTCAAAAAGAAAATATATCTGTGGGGGTTTTTTTAACCGTAATGTATCTTCATTATATGCAAATTGCTCATTTTCACTTTTAATAAATAGTTCTTAAATTAGTTACTCAAAACAGTACTTTGCAGTGTGGTGGAAACTTAGCATGATCTGATATACTTTAAAATTAATCATCCAGTCTAGAGTCTGGCACCATTACTCATGAATATGTAGATTACAATTCTGTATTCATTATAGATGAGGTTGTACCCAACTAAATCATTGTTCATGTGGAATGACTTCTGAGACCACAACAGAATTTCCCCTCGCTCTCCCGCCCCTGGGCACCCCACGAATCTGCACTGGGGTTTTCCTTGACCCTTCAGAGCAGATTTGGTGATGGTACAGGCAGACATGTTGGAAGAGGAAAGGAAGGGAGGGAGGGAGCACTTCTCGAAATTGTTCCACACATGCAGTTATTTACTTGGATACAACCCACGGTAATTGACATCCTGAGCAACAATACAACATAAAAAACAGAATCGACAATTATTGATGCAATTTTTAATTTTGACCCTATGTTTTCCTGAATAGAGTTTCTGAGGGTAGGTGGGGTTGGCGAGCAAAGCCAGCTTGGCAAAGCCCCTACTTTAAATGTATTATTAAACAAAATACTCAATAGGATGCAATGCCATAAAATGTTGGAAATATACCCATTGAAAAAGGTCTGGACCAAACACAAAATGCACTGCTGATACCACTCACTTGTCATATCCATAGATCTAACCAGTTCAGATTAAAATGCCCAGTAATATTTTAATAAAGGTTTCCAGTCACACAAGAAAAATTAACCAATGAGGTATCGTAGAGGGTTACCAGGGAAAGCAATTACAAAACTGTGGTGCCATAACAAAGATGCTCTGCTCCAGAAATTATAAGGTGTAATCTATCAAAAACATAGTGCCTTGGGCAAGAAATCTGGCTACAGATCTCAACGTTCATATGGGAGAAGTCATTGCTGAAGATACAAAGAATGAGAATGACTGCTAGGGCAATGCATAGCAAAATAAGATGCATATATTTTTCCTTTGGGTCTCCCTGAGCGGCACATAACCTAACCTAACATCCTACATCAGAACACTGATCTTTTGGGCTGACATCAAGTAACATGTCATCTAGTGAATTTTTGGGGCATGGGAAGGAAAGCTAGTATATTCCTTGAATAAACAAACTTGCTTACATATCAGCTAGCAGGCACTTCATACAACATTTGGGTTGATAACCTTCTTTTTGTCAACCCACAAGGCACCCTGTTTATTTAGCATTCATCCTGATTGGATGACACAAAACATAATAATAATAATAATAATAATAATAATAATAATAATAATAATAATAATAATAATAATTTTTTATTTATACCCCGCCCATCTGGCTGAGTTTCCCCAGCCACTCTGGGCTGCTTCCAATCAAGTGTTAAAAGCAATACAGCATTAAATATTAAAAACTTCCCTAAACAGAGCTGCCTTCAGATGTCTTTTAAAGAGAAGATAGCTGCTTATTTCCTTCACATCTGAAGGGAGGGCGTTCCACGGGGCGGGCGCCACTACCGAGAAGGCCCTCTGTCTGGTTCCCTGTAGCCTCATTTCTCGCAATGAGGGAACCGCCAGAAGGCCCTTGGCGCTGGATCTCAGTGTCCGGGCTCAACGATGGGGGTGGAGATGCTCCTTCAGGTATACAGGACCTAGGCCCTTTAGGGCTTTAAAATGTCAGCACCAACACTTTGAATTGTGCTCGGAAATGTACTGGGAGCCAATGCAGATCTCTCAGGACTGGTGTTATATGGTCCCGGTGGCCACTCCCAATCACCAGTCTAGCTGCCGCATCTGGATTAATTGCAGTTTCCGGGTCACCTTCAAAGGTAACCCCACGTAGAGCGCAGTAGTCCAAGCAGAAGATAACTAGAGCATGCACCACTCTGGCAAGACAGTCTGCAGGCAGGTAGGGTCTCAGCCTGCATACCAGGTGGAGCTGGTAGACAGCCGCCCTGGACACAAAATTAACCTGCGCCTCCATGGCCAGCTGTGAGTCCAAAATGATTCCCAGGCTGCGTACCTGGTCCTTCAGGGGCACAGTTACCCCATTCAGAACCAGGGAGTCCCCCACACCCGCCCGCCCCCTGTCCCCCCAAAACAGTACTTCTGTCTCGTCAGGATTCAACCTCAATCTGTTAGCTGCCATCCATCCTCCAACCACCTCCAGGCACTCACACAGGACCTTAAGTGGAGGTAAGACTATGTTTGGTCTTTACTAAGCACTCATCCTGATTTGGTTTGTGATGCTTGCACACCTCCCCATTTATCATTCATTCGTTCTATGCTTTTCAGTGCATTTCTCTGTTACTTTCCTTACTGCAAAAAGTTCATTGACAGAGTGCTTTAATCCACTTTAATTGCACGAACCTAAAGTTCTAGTGGGACGTGGGTGGCACTGTGGGTAAAAGCCTCAGTGCCTAGGACTTGCCGATCGAAAGGTCGGTGGTTCGAATCCCCGCGGCGGGGTGCGCTCCCATCGCACGGTCCCAGCGTCTGCCAACCTAGCAGTTCAAAAGCACCCCCAGGTGCAAGTAGATAAATAGGGACCGCTTACTAGCGGGAAGGTAAACGGCGTTCCGTGTGCTGCGCTGGCTCGCCAGATGCAGCTTGTCACTCTGGCCACGTGACCTGGAAGTGTCTCCGGACAGCGCTGGCTCCCGGCCTATAGAGTGAGATGAGCGCACAACCCTAGAGTCTGTCAAGACTAGCCCGTATGGGCAGGGGTACCTTTACCTTTACCTAAAGTTCTAGTATGCATTTGAATCCATCCCACAAAATACTGGCAGTCTGGAGGTGACTCCAGTTTGTTTGAACAAGCACACAATGGCTGTCCATATAAATTGGGTCATTGTGTGGCAGGATTATCAGCCTGTCTTTCAGTAGAGATCAGTTCTTGATGAGGATACATGCTGACAAAAAACCCTCTGATTGGAGTGCTAGCCCTGGTATACCTCTTGCCT
The DNA here is from genome assembly GCF_964188315.1 of Podarcis muralis. Lineage (NCBI taxonomy): Eukaryota > Metazoa > Chordata > Lepidosauria > Squamata > Lacertidae > Podarcis > Podarcis muralis. The sequence goes on along the minus strand of NC_135664.1, from coordinate 18,450,888 downwards.
CAACCAGTCACGGTGTGCCAATTCAAACTAGGTTGAGGACAAGGGGGAGAAGTTGAATCAAACTGAGGCAAGGCCAATAAATGATTGTGTGAATCAGCCCTCAATTATAAAAGAGAACAGCCTCCTTGAGGACAGCATTTTGTAAAGTTTCTCCAATATTTTATACCTTGTTATTTCCAAAACTTCTATAGGTCAATTTGATCTGTCAGACAGACCGACCATATGCTTCACTATCAATTACTGGCAACAATGAAAATCCCTTTGAAAAACTCAAGGGAAACTTCCAGATTTTTTGTTCAGTAAGAACTGCCATATCATCCTGCCGACTTCTAGCCGCCTAGATCAATCATTCAAAGCAATCAGCCAAGAGAAAGATCATGCACAGAGGCTTCCAACATAAATCTTAGTTATCTGTTAAAATGCACATATCAACATATATTTTCTAGCAATGTATATAAAAAATAAAAACCAATCTCACACAAAAGCCAGTCCTATATGTCATATTTTGTGTACATTTGTTTGATGTTTAGCGTGGCTTTCGTTTGCCAGTGGTATCCGCCTCACTCTATCACACACCCAAATCTCCATCTGTTTCAACAAAGCAAAGAGATTCAACTCTTGTAGTTTTTGTGACAAGCTTTTAAAAAAAGAGAGACATCTTTTGGAAATGAATGTCAGCTGAGCAGCAAAAGTGTGTGGTTTATTGTTCCCAGATTTGCTTGTGTGGTGAATTCTCTGACAGTTCCATTAGGCTGGTTTAGACGTAATATTTAGATGTGATGAGAATGAGCCTAGATGTGGTTCTGACACAAGCATTCCTCTTTCCCCAGCCCAACTGTGAGCAGAAGTTCACAATCTTTTGCTTCTGTTGCCTGACAAAATGTGATTAATCTTGGCTATGGTTTGTTGAAACAAGTCAACTGCAAAAACATAGTGTAAGAAGATGGTTCCCCCCCCACTAAACCATAGTTAAGATTAACTACGGCAAACTCGGCCCTCCAGATGTTTTGGGACTACAATTCCCATCATCCCTGACCACTGGTCCTGTTAGCTAGGGGTGATGGCCTCTGGAGGGCCGAGTTTGCATATGCCTGAACTATGGTTTAAGGTTTGGACATAACACAGGGCCATAGCCCTGTTCAGGTGTTCAGTAAACTCAGGTGTAAGCAGTCATACTAGGTGGAGGGGGTTTGCTCCCAAGCCTTGCCCATCCAGCACATCATTATTACATTATTTGAGAGTAAAGGTGGCATTTTTCCATCTCCGTCGTCTTAAGCAGTTGGTCCCTCACCTTTCTTGCCCTGATCTGGCCACAGTGATCCATGCAACGGTCATCTCCAGGCTTGATTATTGTAACTAGCTCTATGCGGGGCTGCCCTTGAAGCTGCCCCAGAAATTCCAGCGGGTGCAGAATGCCGCAGCGAGGCTCCTTACGGGGTCCTCGCCGTGGGATCACATTCGTCCAGTGCTTTACCAACTGCACTGGCTCCTGGTGGAGTACAGGGTCAGGATTAAGGTGCTGGTTTTGACCTTTAAAACCCTATGTGGCCTAGGATCCATGTACCTACGGGACTGCCTCTCCTGGTATGCCCAGCGGAAGACCTTAAGGTCCACAAATGACAACATTTTGGAGGTCCCAAGCCACAAGGTGGTTAGATTGGTCTCAACTAGGGCCAGGGCCTTTTCAGAACTGGCCCCAACTTGGTGGAACGCTCTGTCACAAGAGACTAGGGCCCTGCGGGACTTGACATCTTTCTGCAGGGCCTGCAAGACAGCTGTTCTGCCTAGCCTTTGGTTTGGACTCAGTCTGACCCTTATGATTCCCTCCCCTTATGGCTTTGATCTATGGGCTATTATTAAAATGAGTCTGCATTTTAAATTGCATTTTTAACCTGTATTTTAAATTGTGTCCCCCCCTCCCCTATTATGTTTTTATTGTAATTTTACTGGTGTTAGCTGCTCTGAGCCCGGCTCTGGCTGGGGAGGGTGGGGTATAAATAAAAATGTATTCTTATTAAAGGTCTGCAGCAGGAAGCTTCCTTTACTCATGGAAGTTCCTTATGCAATTTTGAACCCTGCACAATCAGGGTTTTGAGCTGTGCCTTCACAAGTAGAGGAGATTCCTCACTGCAGGTCTTCAACCACAGACTTGTACAGGACTCTACATGGAATAGAGACAGCATGCCAAAGTGGGCAGAGATTGGCAGTACATGTCTTCTACTTATGTGGGTGTGGTGACTGCCCAGATAGGGCTTGCATCTTACCTAAGAAGGAAATAGAAGCTTCCCATCTCATCCTCATGGCCACTCCAGGGAAGAAGAAGAGAAAGGGAGCACATCAGCCAAACGCTATCAGTGGTTCATCCTCCTCACATATGTTTTGCCATGTGCCACTGTGCCACTGAGTAAACAGGGTAGGAAGTTGTTTGTGCAACCTTCAAGTGGCCTCTTGGAGCTATTTAAGTGGTATATCCCACTTTATAATGCTAAAACTAAAATATCAGATATTACCTAAGAGAACCTTGCACCGACACTACGATCCAAAATTGAAAGCATTTTGATGCTCGCATTGATGGTGGAAATGTAGCAAACTGGGTATTGATGGTTGTTAGATTTCATCTGCATATCCAGATAGCTTTGAAAACAAATTCTCTCACACACACAAATGGAAAATCCTATGCAGAAAGCTTTTACTCTGCTTTTCATAAAAAATGATAAATGTGCCCGGTACAAATACAAATATATTTATCTGTTCCTGTTTTTTTGACTCCCATTCCATGGACTTCCATTGTTGACTTACCCAAATAATAAGGCATTGTGACCATGTTGTTACCATGGAGTCTAATTCATGCACTAATCGGAAGGGCATTTTGTAGAGCATTAACAACAAAGCCTGGGTCCAAATGGACATTTTCCAGTTCCAGGGAGGGCGGAACTATTAAAACACTCCAAATGCTTTATTTAAATAATTAAACAATTGGGGAATAATTATTATTGAAACTTAAACTGTTAATTGGTCATTTTCAGTGTTGGTAAACGTTGCTGAAGCACCACAAGCGCTGATCAATCTTGCAAACAGAGTGAAACCATGCTAATCAGGGCAAACAGAAGCATATTTCTGTTCTGTGCAGAATGAGACGGGGTGAATGCACATTCCCCAGCAGAGCAGAGAATTCTCAGCACCTTCATAAAAAGTACAATTCAACGCAGGGAGCCATGGCACTAAATTCACACAGCAGGTGTGCCCACAGAAGCATATAAAATCTACGATGGTTCAATGAAAGGCCTTTTCTTAGCTCATACTATGGTTCGTCAACAAAGCTCCGCTTAGTCAATGCAGGCAGACCGGGCCGAAAAAAAGGCTTCATTTCTTCAGCTGACTACAGGCATCCACCAACCTACGTGGCTATTATGTTCTGAGGGCCCGTGTGCATAAGTGAAATTGAATAAAGTGGGGAGCACCCCACCTTAATATGCTGGAAGGCGAGGAAAAGAGACTCAGCCTGGAAATCGCAAGAGGCCGCTGCCTGTCCTGTCCTGAACCCACCTGCCTGCCCAAGGGGAGCCAGTGACTGTGGTGGCAGCGGCTGGCATGGAGAGCAAGGACCAAAAAGGAGGGCCAACAGAACTGGTGCCAAGGTGGGGACATGGACATGTGGTGGAATGGTGGCAGCAGGGAGAAGGTGCTTCCCACTGGCTGATCAAAGGCCGCCTTCCCTCACACAGGCAGCAGCCCCAAATGAAGGCCAATATATTTATTTCTTTATTTCACTGAGATCCACATAAATGGGATGTGTGTACATGGGGGGGGGGCATTTCCTGTATTAGAAGTGCATTAATGGTTAGAGCAGTTTGGCAATGGATATGAGGTGTGCACTCTCCCCTCCAGAGGACTTCAAGCAGAGTCTGGTCAGCCATGTGTTGGAGATCCTCTACCTCCGGATTTCCTGCACTGTGCAGAGGGTGGGTCTGTTTAACAGCTGTCAGATTTCGGGGAATCGGATCCCTCCCCTGGTGACAGTAAATAAGCAGATCAAATGAAAGGAGCGTTCTTACCAGTTAGTTTCTTTAATAATCACAGTGAGAGACAAAGGAATGAATATCTCTCTAGAAATGGTGATGCTCCCCGTAAAGGTTCACCCCCTCCATCCCCATTAATCTACACCACTCCTACATCAGGTAATCTGAGCTAGTTGCCGTTGAGCTCTCTGTTCTATCACTTTCAAAGCCAGTCTAATCTTAGGTGAAGGGGGGTCAGGAATGCTGTCCAAAGACACTGAATCTGCCAGCTGTCTTTCTCCTGGTATTTCCTCTTCTAGCTGTTCCTCACCCAGTATTTCCCAGCTTTCCCCCTCTGGACTATGCCCTTCTGCAAACCACTGTTCTAAATCAATACTTTCCTCCTGCCCTTGGTAAGGTCCGGGAGAAGTGGGGGCTCCAAGCAGTCCAGCCCCTGACATCAGCCCATGTTCAGTGTAGGAGAGGCCAACCCAGGAACTAAGCAGGACCAGCAAACAGTCTCCAGTGCATTATGGATTTTTGACATGATATTTGCTGAGACCTTTGGCTGGTGCAGTAGAATGGAGTGCCACGCATAATGGCATCCAGGAGCAACACAGAGTGACCCCTGGACTATATGGTATAAAAGCCTCATTCCAAATCAACTATTCTCTCATTTTATCTCAATGTAATCTAACTCAGTGAAAGGTTCTACTAGAAATATGAAATAGTCATTGTTCTTTCAAACAGAATACCACAGTAACAGCACCTGACAATTATCTGTGTCGCTGCTCTTTGTAGCTAGAATTTCAAGAAAATTAGGCACAAAGAACAAAGAGTATGACACAATGGGATCTTCTACGCAAACAAGATGTTATCTAAGATGCTATCTTAAAAACCTTTATTGGAGGTTTCTAAGCAAATGCTGGATAGCCACCTGCCATGGATGCTTAAGTTGAGATTCCTGCATTGCAGGGGGTTGGACTAAGTGGCTCTCAGGGTCCCTTCCAATTCTACAGTTCTATGATTCTATGAGGGATGCGGGTGGCGCTGTGGGTTAAAGCCTCAGTGACTAGGACTTGCTGATCGAAAGGTCGGCGGTTCGAATCCCCGCGAAGGGGTGCGCTCCCGTCGCTCGGTCCCAGCGCCTGCCAACCTAGCAGTTCGAAAGCACCCTCGGGTGCAAGTAGATAAATAGGGACCGCTTACTAGCGGGAAGGTAAACGGCGTTCCGTGTGCTGCGCTGGCTCGCCAGATGCAGCTTGTCACGCTGGCCACGTGACCCGGAAGTGTCTCCGGACAGCGCTGGTTCCCGGCCTATAGAGTGAGATGAGCGCACAACCCTAGAGTCTGTCAAGACTGGCCCGTACGGGCAGGGGTACCTTTACCTTTTACCTATGATTCTATGAAAAATGTGTATATTGCAAAAATGTGTACATTGGAGGAGATTGCATACAAAAATGGACATCAGGACAACTAGAAGGCTGATTTCCATGATGATGTTTTCAATGCAACTGATGTGGAAATGTGGACAACTGAATTTACGACTAGGAAAAAAGAGAATTGACAGATTACCACATCCCTATTTACAGGGCAGGGCAGAAAGGAAGTAGGGTATTAAACGATCTGTCAACTTTCACTCCAAATGTCCCCTGATTGTTTCACTTTCAATGACAGTGACTGGAGGGGAAAAGACCCTTTACACTAGGAATGGGACATTTGAAGGAGAGAATCAGCGGTGAAGAGAAAGATAAGTACCCTCCCAGATCCCACATTAGCACTGTGAGAAAAAGGTAAAAGGTAAAAGTAAAGGACCCTTGGACAGCTAAGTCCAGTCAAAGGCGATTATGGGGTTGTGGAGCTCATCTCGCTATCAGACTGAGGGAGCCGGCGTTTGTCCACAGACAGCTTTCCGGGTCATGTGGCCAGCATGACTAAATCACTTCTGGCACAACAGAACACCATGATGGAAACCAGAGCACACAGAAATGTCGTTTATCTATTTATCTACTTGCACTGGTGTGCTTTCAAAGTGCTAGGTTGGCAGGAGCTGGAACAGAGCAACGGGAGCTCACTCTATCACGGGGATTCGAACTGCCGACCTTCCAATCGGCAAGCCCAAGGTGCTCAGTGGTTTAGACCACAGCGCCACTCATGAGAAAACAAGGGTTTGGTGGATGCAACATTTCTTTTGTAACAACTTGTACTGTGCAACTCATTAACACCTTGCTTCCTAACTTTCCATCCGATATGAGTGTTAAGATGAAACATCACTGGGCTAAAACTTCAGAACAAAATGGGGGAGGCCAGGTGTGAAAACCCCAACTGTGCTTTTAATTGCTTGTCCTGTGACTGTCCGAAAACTTCACAGCTACAGAAGTAGAACTGCAGAACAGTGGCAGAAGCGAAAGATGAGCAATCCAATTGCTTAGCCAACTGGCCCTCTCCTCCCATGCCATACTATGGCAGCCACACTCGGCAGCACAGGGAAGGGGAACCTGAGATAATTCAGGAGCCCTAGCTAGAATGGGCAAAATGGGATTGTGGGTGCTGAAGTCTAAGAAGACCTGGAAGATCACAGATTCCACATCCTTGGCCTAAGCAATCAGCAACTCAGCTCATCCCTTCCTTAAGCAACATGTCCACAGACCCTCCAAGTGTCCCTATTTTTCAGGGACAGTCCCAGATTTACACAAGCCATCCCAGTTTCTGATTTGATCCTGGAATGTCCCGCTTTCCTTTAGGACATCCCTCTTTTCGTCAGAGAAATGTTGGAGGGTATGGTTTCATCTGACCCCTGAGCCAAAGAGATGAGTAACTATAAGTTATAAGAGATAAGTAACTATATTTTTTTTTTTTATTTTTTTATAATAAATTTTTATTAGTTTTCCATAAATAAAGAATAAACAAAACAAAAACATAGACATAAACAAACAAAAACATGACTTCCCCATACCACCCCTTTTCTGCATTCTTGTTTCAAGATTTTTCAGCAACCCTCTGATCATAACTTAAATATATTTCATGTATTTAACTTCAGTTAGTTATTAATACAACTGTAGTTCTTTATCTCTTATAACTCTGAGCCCCTAATTTTCCAAATTACAACAGTTTTTAAGATAAACTTTAAATTTGTTCCAATCTTCATCCACCGCTTCTTTCCCCCGGTCTCGAATTCTGCCAGTCATCTCTGCCAGTCCCATATAGTCGATCACCTTCGTCTGCCATTCTTCCAACGTGGGTAAATCTTGCGTCTTCCAATACTTTGCTAAAAGAATTCTTGCTGCTGTAGTGGCGTACATAAAAAATGTCCTATCCTTCTTTGGCACCATTTGGCCCACCATACCCAAGAGAAAGGCCTCTGGTTTTTTAACAAACGTTCTCTTCAGAACTTTTTTTATTTCATTATAGATCATTTCCCAGAAAGCCTTAATCTTCGGGCAGGTCCACCAAAGGTGATAGAAGGTTCCCTCCGTTTCATTGCACTTCCAACACTTGTTATTGGGCAAATGATAGATCTTTGCTAACTTAGCAGGAGTCATGTACCACCTGTAGATCATTTTCATAATGTTTTCTTTTAAGGCATTGCATGCCGTAAATTTAACACCAGTGGTCCATAACTGCTCCCAGTCTGCAAATTCAATGTCATGCCCAATGTCCTGTGCCCATTTAATCATATTAGATTTCACCATTTCATCTTGAGTATTCCATTTCAACAGCAAGTTGTACATTCTTGACAAATTTTTAGTATTGGGTTCTAACAGTTCTGTTTCTAGTTTTGACTTCTCCACCTGGAAGCCTTTCTTTCTGTCCTGTTTAAATACTTCATTTATCTGTCGATAATGTAACCAATCTCTCACCTTAAATTTCAGTTTCTCAAAACTCTGCAATTTTACATTTTCACCATCTTGTTCTATAATTTCACAATATTTAGGCCAATTAGCACCCATATTCAATTTTTTCACCTCTTTTGCTTCCATTGGTGACAACCACCTGGGGGTTTTACTTTCAAACAGGTCTTTATACTTAATCCAAACATTATACAGAGCTTTCCTCACCATATGGTTCTTAAAACCTTTATGCAATTTTACCTTGTCATACCATATATATGCATGCCAACCAAATCTGTTGTCAAATCCTTCAAGGTCCAAAATGTCTGTATTCTCGAGGAGCAGCCAATCTTTCAACCAGCAAAACGCTGCTGATTCATAGTAGAGTCTTAAGTCCGGCAGGGCAAAACCCCCTCTATCTTTCGCATCTGTTAATGTCTTAAATTTTATTCTTGGCTTTTTGCCCTGCCAAACAAATTTCGATATGTCTTTCTGCCACCTCTTGAAACAGTCCATCTTGTCTATTATTTGTAATGTCTGAAACAGAAATAACATTCTAGGCAATACATTCATTTTGATAACAGCAATTCTGCCTAACAAGGAAAGTCTCAGCCTTGACCATATGTCTAAATCTTTCTTAACTTCTGTCCAACATTTATCATAATTGTCTTTAAAAAGATTCACATTTTTCGATGTCAAATTCACCCCCAGGTACTTCACTTTTTTTGCTATCTCCAAACCTGTTTCATTCTGGAATGTCTCTTTTTCTTCATTTGTTAGGTTTTTTTCCAATACTTTAGTTTTTTGTTTGTTCAACTTAAATCCTGCAACTTGACCAAATATCTCGATCAGTTCTAAAACTCTTTTTGTGCTAGTGATTGGCTGTTGCAAAGTCAAAACTAGGTCATCTGCAAATGCCCTTAATTTGTACTCTTTCACTCCGACCTGAATTCCTTTAACCAACTGGTCCTTTCTAATCATATTTAACAAAACCTCCAGAACCAGTATAAAAAGTAGGGGGGAAATAGGACATCCCTGTCGTGTTCCTTTCTCTATGGCTATCTCTTCCGTTACCACATTGTTCACAATTAGCTTTGCCTTCTGCTCAGAATAAATTGCACCTATACCATTTTCAAAACCTTGGCCTACCCCCATCCCTTGGAGATTCTTTTTCATAAAACTCCAACAAATATTGTCAAAGGCTTTCTCCGCGTCCACAAAAATCAAAACCGCTTTTCTGTTAATGTTCATTTCCAACAGTTCCACAATGTCTATTATGTTCCTCACATTGTCTGACATGTGTCTACCCGGGAGAAAGCCAGATTGATCCTTATGAATCTCACCTATCAATACTTTCTTCAGTCTTTTTGCTAAAATGTCTGCAAAAATTTTGTAATCCACATTTAATAATGATATCGGGCGGTAGTTCTTAACCTGGTTCTTTTCAGTCTCGGTCTTTGGTATAAGTGAGATAAAAGCCTCTTTCCACGTTTCAGGTGCCTTTTTCCCCTCCAATATTTCATTGCAAACTTCTTTTAGTGGTTGCACTAAACCTTCTCTCAAAGCTTTATAATATCTAGCCGTCAGTCCGTCTGGTCCTGGAGACTTTCCCAGTTGTGCCTTTTGAATGGCCTCCTCTATTTCCTGTTCTGTTATTTTCTCATTCAAAATCAACTTGCCCTGTTCTGGAATTTTCGGTAGTCCATAATTTTTAAGAAATTCTTCTATTTCTTGTTCGTTTACTGGCCCTTGTGTGTATAATTTCCTAAAAAAACTTTGGAAACAGTTACTTATCTCATTTGGCTTATGAACATTCTTTCCCTCTATCTCCAAACAAGTAACTGTGTTCAATTTTTGTCTCTTTTTCAATTGCCATGCAAGGAGCTTCCCACACTTATCTGCAGACTCAAAAGTCCTTTGTCTCATTTGTTTAATTTTCCATTCTATCTCTTGATTTGTCAGTTCCATATATTGCGTCTGATAATATTTTATTTCTCTCAAAATTTCTTGAGACTTTGGTTTTGACCTCAATTTCTTTTCTCCTTCCTTCATTTTTTCTAAAATTCTTTCTTTCCTTTCATTTTGCTTTTTCCTCTTGATTGAATTCTGTTGTATCAGGAAGCCTCTCATCACGGCTTTACTTGCGTCCCAAATTGTTCTTTTTTCCACATCTGTTCTCAAATTTATCTCAAAGTAATCTTTCAATGTCTTTAGGGCCTTTGTACAGAATTGTTCATCTCTAAATAGGGAGTCATTCATTCTCCATCTAAAGGATCCAGTTGTTGTCATTTTCATTTCCATCTTTACGGCATTATGGTCGGAGCAGGTTTTTGGGCAGATTTCTACTTTTTTAATCTTTGTAGCCATCACACTAGATACCCAGATTTGGTCGATTCTCGTCCATGTCATTTTAGATTCCGAGAAAAAAGTTCCCTCTCTCTCGAGAGGATTCTTTGTTCTCCAAATATCAATCAAGTCCATATTTTCCGTCATCTCGAAGAAAGTCTTTGGTAGTCTTCCTTCTTTAGATATTGTCTGTCTTTGTGCCTTGTCCATGTTTGTAGAAACCACTCCATTCATGTCCCCCATCATTATTATTTTGCAGTCGAGATAATCTAGTAAGGTCTCATGCAACTTCTTAAAAAATTCTGCCTTCCCATCATTTGGTGCATATACTCCAATTATCAAATATTTTTCCCCCTGGATCTGTACTTCAATTGCCAGGTATCTTCCTTCTTCATCCTTAAATTTTAACTTTGGGTCCAATTTTTCCTTTGCATAAATCACTACTCCTCTCTTTTTTACTTTATCGGAAGATATAAATTCTTGTCCCAGTCTTTTGTTCACCAACAATTTCCTGTGTGCTCTAGTTATGTGAGTTTCCTGTAGACATATCAGATCCAGTTGTTCCCTTTTCAAAATGTGGAAAACCTGTCGTTTTTTTCTGGGATGGTTCGAACCGTTGCAATTCCAGCTTAGAAGTTGCAGAGACATTTTGTTTGTTAGATGTTTGATCCTCCGACTGCTCCAAGTTTTTCTTCCTCTTCAGTTGGCAGTTGTGGTAGACCAAATGATAGATTTGCAATGTCTGTTAGCCCTCCTCCTTCTGGTGTTAATCCTTGCCCTTCTCTTGCCGGATCCACCGTACCTTTCTGTAGGTCCTCTAGGTTTCTCTCCAAGAAGTACTCTTTCTCCTGTACTGTTCTTATTCTTACTTTCTTCCCTTTGTAGTTGAAGGACAACCCCTGTGGGAATTCCCACCTGAAAGGTATGAGGTTCTTCCTCAGCAAATTGGCAAGATCTCTATAAAAGGTCCTCACTTCCAAGATGTATTTAGGGATGTCCTTGAAGATTTGGACTTGAATGTTTCCAATCACCAAAGCTTTTTGATAATGAAGGTTCAGTATCTTGTCTCTTTCCTCTTTGGTTCTAAAGGTGATCAGACAATCCCTTGACTTCTTGCTTTGCTTTCTACCAAGTCTGAAAGCAGTTGTTATCCCCACTTCATCTTCCTCCAGATCTTCTTGCCAATTTTCCAGAATTGCCTCTGTGAGAAATTCCGCCAGATTGTCCTCTTCTTTCTCTGGAACCTGTCTAAATTTCAGATTTCGTTCTTTCCGTTGTAATTCCAGTAAGGAGAGGGCCGCTTCATGCTCATTCACCTTTTTCTCAATCGGCACAAGTCTTTCCTGTGTCTCACCTGCGACAGATTTTGCACTCTCTGCAATTTTCCTTGTTTCTGAAGATTCCTGAATCAGTCTATTTATAGATTCTGTATTTGTTGCCACTGATGTGGTATTCAAATCCAATCTTGCTGTAAGTTCTGTCAATTTCTTTGAATTTTCTGCTGATTGCTTTGTTAAGGCCTCAAGGGATTGATTTATTTTAAGCAGTGCCTGTGTCATAGGTTCCATTGATGCTGCTGTCCCAGTGTCTGATACAGGCACTGTGTTGCCAGAGATTGAGCCTCTTTTCTTTTGTGTTAGTTTAGCTTTAGATCTGGTTCTTATCTCCTCTGCCGTGCCACTCATATCCCAAGGCCGTTCTCACAGGAAAAACTTGCAATGGAAAATCCCAGTATTAGTCAGTTACTTTACAATTTTTCCCTCTTAGCCCTCAAGAGGGAGCAGTTAAAGGTTTCCAAGTTAGAAACAACAAAGAGACAGAAAGCCGGATGTAGAAAATCTCAAGTCCGCCATTAAAGTTGTAAAACTTTTTCTCCAATTTAAATTTGGTTAGTCCAATATCAGTAACAAAGTCCCTCTTAAATGTCTTAAAATTTTTCCACCATTTAAGGTATAGTCTATATCCACTTCAAAGTTATTTTAAAGAACAGTTTTCCCGGTGTTAAGTCCTGGCAGGTCGTCCCGGGGATCAGAGCAGTGAAAAACTTTGTTTCCCTTTAAATTAAAAGTATCTTCACAAGACTGTCTTTTTTCCCCCTTCTCCTGCCAATCTGGAGGGGAGAGATACTTTTGACAGCTCAGGTTTGACAGTTCGCAACTAAGTCTCTAATAACTGCAGCGAGGTCTTTCGTTGCTTTAAATTCCTGCAGTCCGGGGGGGGCAGACTTCCTTATTTTTTGCCCTCCCGTTTTCAGCCAAATTTTCAATTTTTAAAGGTTCCTAATTTTTTCCCTTCTTACTCACGGGAATCCAGTCCAGATTTTCTTTTCAGGAAGGAATCGGCGCTCTCCGCTAATGGCGACGCGGCTTCACTCCGCAGGCTGGGTAGCGACTCTCAGCACCGCGCTCACTCCCGATGCCGCTCCGGAGCCTTTAAAAAGGCTCTTTCACAGTACCGGGGGGCGCAAAGGTGCCCACCGAGTCTCCTTGCTCTCAGGCTTCCGCGCCTGAGATTTTAGGGGTCCCCCGCTCGCCGTAGCGGGTAAGACCCGAACTTGCGGAGCAGTCCTTCTCCGGAGCTCGGAGGTAGGACCGCCATTAAGCGCTGGCACCGACCGGAAGTCGAGATAAGTAACTATAAGTAAGAAGACACCTGAAGGCAGCCCTGCATAGGGAAGTTCTTGTTGTTGTTATTTAAAAAAAGAAGTTTAATGTTTTATTATGTTTTTATATATGTTGGAAGCTGCCCAGAGTGACTGGGGCAACCCAGTCAGATGGGCAGAGCATAACAACAACAACAACAACAACAACAACAACAACAACAACAACAACAACATCCCTGTTTTCTTCAGAGAAATGTTGGAGGGCATGTCATCATTACCCACCCCTATCCTACAAAATCCCAGGGCAGCTTACAACAATCTAAAATTCAATATTAAAAACAGTTAAAACAAATTAGTCACAGGAAGAGGGTGGGCTCTGGAAACATAAGGTAAAGGTAAAGGTAAAGGTACCCCTGCCCATACGGGCCAGTCTTGACAGACTCTAGGGTTGTGCGCCCATCTCACTCTATAGGCCGGGAGCCAGCGCTGTCCGCAGACACTTCCGGGTCACGTGGCCAGCGTGACAAAGCTGCATCTGGCAAGCCAGCGCAGCACACGGAAACGTTGTTTACCTTCCCGCCAGTAAGCGGTCCCCATTTATCTACTTGCACTTGGGGGTGCTTTCGAACTGCTGGGTTGGCAGGCGCTGGGACCGAGCAACGGGCCGCGGGGATTCGAACCGCCGACCTTTCGATCAGCAAGCCCTAGGCGCTGAGGCTTTTACCCACAGCGCCACCCTGCCACTAAGAATATCCTCTCCTGGCCCACCACCACAACCTGAAAAAATTCTGAGCATGGTGGAACAGCCAAGAGAGACCAGAATCTGCTCATTTCAACACCCGAGGGGGGTCTGTAGAGAAGGTGGCAATTATCTATTTGGGGCCTAAGTCATTTAGGGCATTAAACTAGTGTGAGCACCTTGAACTTGAAAACCTGCTTCATCTTTGAAGGTTCCCCACCTCAAAGAAGAGGGGGGAAAGCATAAAAACATAACATTTTCACAGCACATTAAAGCAGAAAGCTACCTTAAACAATGATGTTGTTGATAATGATGCTGCAGAACTATAGGACTGGTTCAATGCACACTCTGCAAAATAGGCCTCATTCTACCATCTGATTTACAAAAAAAGGGGGGGATAAAATAAGTTTTTCTCACATCTACCTGAATTTAGAGCATAATTTTGCTCACCTCAAACCATGGCTATGCTATGGATATGCTGTAATACCCGTTTATTATTATTATTACTATCATCATCATTGTAGGGGGAAAGCAAACAGGATTCTGAGGGTCAAACAACCTCAGTGCTGAAAGAGGACAGTCAGGACAGCAATCAGCAGGCAAAATGACTCCCCGCTTAGCACTCAATCATTTCTAGGCCTCTAGTGCTTTGTCAGCAACCTTTCAACATAACAATACATTCAATTTATGCGGTGCTTCACATTTTGAAATCAGTTAAGCACTATTAATTGGTCCAATCAATGAGGCCCAAGGGAGCAAGCAGAAGGTGGCTTTAATGTGATTGACTCAGCCTGCATATGTTCTGCTACGACCAGCTGCTCAATATTTGGAGTCACACACATTTTGGGTGCAGGAAGGTGAAATCAGCCCCTATGCCCCTTCGGTTTGGGACTGGGTACATCGAAGGGGTGGGAAGTCTTATTGTTTCTCAAATATTTAATGGGCAGTCTCAGCTATGACATGAGCTTAATGTATGAGCATAATATCCAATCCAAGATGCAAAAAAGTAATTTATCCCATCCTTGAATATTTCCACTATGTTCATCTTCTTTCTTACTTTTAATTTGTTGTTGTTGTTTAGTCATTTAGTCGTGTCCGACTCTTCGTGACCCCATGGACCAGAACATACCAGGCACTCCTGTCTTCCACTGCCTCCTGCAGTTTGCTCAAACTCATGAGAACACTGTCCAGCCATCTCGTCCTCTGTCGTCCCCTTCTCCTTGTGCCCTCCATCTTTCCCAACATCAGGGTCTTTTCCAGGGAGTCTTCTCTTCTCATGAGGTGGCCAAAGTATTGGAGCCTCAGCTTCAGGAGCTGTCCTTCCAGTGAGCGCCCAGGGCTGATTTCCTTCAGAATGGAGAGGTTTGATCTTCCTGCAGTCCATGGGACTCTCAAGAGTCTCCTCCAGCACCATAATTCAAAACATCAATTCTTTGGCGATCAGCCTTCTTTATGGTCCAGCTCTCACTTCCATACATCACTACTGGGAAAGCCATAGCTTTAACTATACGGAGCTTTGTCAGCAAGTTTATGTCTCTGCTTTTTAAGATGCTGTCTAGGTTTGTCATTGTTTTTCTCCCAATTACTTAATTAATTAATTAGGGCTCTATAATTCTGCTGCAAAAAACGCAGTTCGGTTAAGATTTGATTACAGCAACTAAACATGCCCAATGTGGTGGCTACAGAAACCTCAACAGATTGTACGAAGATTGTGCAACACTGAACTGAAGAGTTTTCTTCTTTCCCCCCTCAATGCTCCAGGACAATGCAACTTTTCCAATGCAAAAGTGGCCTTGCTTAACCGCTTGACAAAAAGTGGCCCTGTTAGCTAATGGAGTATACAGCATAGCCAACAAGGGTGGCCTACCCCACATAATCAATCACATGATGCATTGTATGAACAGCATTTGAATGGCAATGCCCATCAACTTGGGCGGTCCAGCCCCCTCAAATATTTTATTGGGGGGCTGAGGGGACCTAGGCCCCTAGAAGTTGGCTCTTATGATAGAAACATGATTTCCTGCAGCGGTTGTGACCTTCAGTTTTGAGACCCTATTTGGAGATGCAATTTTTATTTCTTGCATGCCCAGGAGATTACATTTGGAAGTGGCACCAAGCATTACCACAAAAAAACCTCTAATTGTTCAGATTGTTTTTATTCCTGTGCATTATGTAAGAGTTCATTTTGTGGGCACCTGGTTATCCCATGATGTTTTAAGTTGGGAGGGTTTTGGTGTGTTTTTTAACATTATCAGAGGCATATATTGCTTTTCAGTGGCAATCAGTTGTTGCATTCTAGGATCCTACTTGCCTATTGATCAAAGCTTAGTACATAACAGTGAGGTATGGTGAGTACCCCTGCTACTGAGCTAAGGGCTCCTTCCAAACATCATGTGATGGCCTGGGATTCAGACTTAGATGCTGAACCTGAGGAATCCCAGCCTGCACAGGATTCCCCGCCTCCAGAACCAGCTGAGCCGGGGCTGGGGCCTGAGCCTGAAGAGTCCTCACCTGTGCCGGATCCTCAGGTGCAGGCTCCAGCTGAGTCTGCTCTGGTTCCTGAGGTGAGGGAGGACCCACTGCCTGCAGGTGCTCCACTCTCAGCCCCATCAGGAAGCGGAGGTTGCCTCTGGGTCCGGTAACCCTCCAGCCTCTCCTGAGCTGCAGAGGCTCAGGGCAGAAAGGCGGAGGGAACTAAGTTCCCACAGGAGGAGTGCTTGCCTCCAGGCCAAGAGAGGCGAGTCACCTGAGGATCGGGGCCGCCCTATGCCTCGGGGCAGATAAAAGCCAGTCAGCCCCAGTCCCAGGTTGTGGGAGCAATGTTGTGGGTTATCAGTTCCTGCCTGAACTGATCTGGAAGAAGTGTGCATGCACACGAAAGCTCATACCAAGAACTAACTTAGTTGATCTTTAAGGTGCTACTGGAAGGAATTTTTTTTGTTTTGCCTGAACCCTGTCATGCTTTCCTGCCGGAGTTCCTGACCAGCCCTGCTTCCCTGCTTGGATGCCTGTTCCTGACTTCACCCGACTCCCTGCCCTGCACCCAGCTTCAGCTTTTAAGGACTGCCTCCTTGTTGCCTCTTTGACCACGGACTGGACTAGGACCTCGCCTCTCGGCTAACCCATGGGACCAGCACACCACAGGACCAGCACACATCATTTCACATTTCAGTCTTGAGAACAAACACACCTAGGCTCCAGCAGAAATACAACCAGAAAATGAATGGGCATGCAAGTCTAACCTTTAGGGCTCTATCACATTCCAACAGCACAATCTCCATTTGTGTGCAAGCAGGACATTCCAATGAACTGCACACCTTTCCATTTTGCCTTCTTAGATTTTTGTAAGCGGTGAATTTTTTGCCACAAGCCCTTTGGGATTTGGAAATCTTAATATGCTCTCTCCCCACCCCCACCCTTTAAGCTTATATTATGGCATTTCCAGACACTACGGCTTTTGTGTTCTTCATCATCAACCTTTGACAACTTAAAGAACTCATGACCGTGTCAGAAATCAAGGGCAAAACCAAAATAAATAATTGGAAAAGGAGCCATCCTGAGGCATGGCTACATCTTCTAAAGGAGGCTGGCATAATGCTGCCTTTGGTTGTTTCATGATGAGATATTATTGCCGTTGTCTTCTATTGGGGATGTGTTGCGATATTGCACCTCACAGAAAAGCATTCTGCTAGAGTAGCAGCTGCCAATCAGTATGCTTCACCACAGCCTTGTCACAGGTGCCTCAAAATGGAGGTTTATAGTTGCTCACTGAGCCATGGATCTTGCCTGTCGACCCTAGTCGACAGGAGAGAACGAACCATTAAATCGTCATATGTTGCATTTTATGTATACCATATGGACCTCCTTCAGCTAGATAGTTTCAATGTTTATAAATAATTGCTCTGAACAAAGGCACCCAAGGCTACAGAAAATGGGAAAAAAACATAAAATAATTCACCATTAACAGAATTTCGTATGTCCAAAATTCACTATAAGAACCATTACTAATTCCCAGGACTCAGCTAATGGTAAAGGGACCCCTGACCATTAGGTCCAGTCACGGACGATTCTGGGGTTGCAGCGCTAATCTCGCTTTATTAGCCGAGGGAGCCTGCATACAGCTTTTGGCTCATGTGGCCAGCATGACTAAGCCACTTCTGGTGAACCAGAGCAGTGCACGGAAATGCCGTTTACCTTCACACTGGAGTGGTATCTATTTATCTACTTGCACTTTGACATGCTTTTGAACTGCTAGGTTGGCAGGAGCAGGAACATAAGCTCACCCCGTCGCGGGGATTCAAACCACCGACCTTCTGATTGGCAAGCCCTAGGCTCTGTGATTTAGATCACAGTGCCACCCGCGTCCCTTTCAGGACTCGGCTACACAACTGCAAATGAAATGTTTTAAATGTGTTGTAAAGTGCAATATACAAATGTGGCACTAGATGGCGAGAGTGAGCTATGCAAAATTCAATATATTTTTCAAAACTTTAAAAAAAACAAAAACATTCTCACAGCTTTTTCAATATGTGTGTATAGATTCCACCCCAGTCTCATTTTAATCTGGGTTGGGGTGGCCAGATGTAATGTGGTTGGAAGAAGCCACAACTCAGGCAAAGGGCTGTAGATCCATATTAGAGGACATGCCTTGCATGTAGAAAGTTCCAGAGTCAATCCCCAGCAATCTCCAGGTTGAGCTAAGAAAGCCTCCTAATTGAAACTCTGGCATAATAATATGGAGCTTAACAGGCCGATGATTTGACTAAGTCTATGGCAGATTCCTATGTTCCTGTTCTGAAGTTTTACACATGGGAAAGCAAGTGTGAGGAAGGCATACAGGATTCAGGCGCATAGATTTAGTGACACTTATATGGAGAGCCTCTACAGATACACAAGGCACTGTGGGATGTAATCCACTGGGAGCAGTCAAGAACAACATCACCTGTTTTGCTAGAGTGGTCATGCAAGGGATGTTGGTCCAGTCTGTTGAACTTCCTGTTACACCTGGCTGGAGCATCCTTCCTTGCATGTGACTAGTAGGTGGGCGTGACCTTTCCAGACCTGGTAAAAGCCCAAGTCACGCAGCCACCTCCCTCTCTTTGATCTTCTTTTTCGTCTTGTGAACTTCCTGATTCACCCAGACTGTACTTCTGGCTGCCAACCATCAGCCTCCCCAGGTTATCTCCCATAACCTGTTTGTACATGTCTGTAACTTTAAGCCCAAAGCCTGCCTTCAGGGATCACACTGTGCTCTGCCTGATCATGAGTAAAACTACTTTTTGTTACATATGAATAAGACTGTGGTGTCTTTACAGTGGTACCTCTGATTAAGAACTTAATACGTTCTGGAGGTCTGTTCTTAACCTGAAATGGTTCTTAACCTGAGGTACCACTTTAGCTAATGGGGCCTCCCGCCGCTGCCACACAATTTCTGTTCTCATCCTGAGGCAAAGTTCTTAACCCGAGGTACTATTTCTGCATTAGCAGAGTCTGTAACCTGAAGCATCTGCAACCTGAGGTACCACTGCATTCTTTTAGGAGAGATCAAAGGGGTCTTCCCAGGAATAATAGAACATATCTCAGTTTGGGCAAGCCAGATTGAATTGTTTATTGTCTGAAGAGGCTCACACGAGTCTGCAGCCAGCTTTCTGCTGTGTAAGAAGGGGAATGCACTCTGCTGTATAAAGAAACTTGCTAGCACAAATTAGGAAGGATATTAATAATCAATATATCCTCTCCTGCCACCCTCAGCAGTTCCACAGGCACCTTTCTGGAGATTTTCACTGTAAATGCAAACAAAAAAAGCAAGCCAGAGGAGTTGCACAGCTCTAAGGGCTGTTTTACCTGGGTTTCCTCTTCAGGTGATAATGCTAAAGTACTTTAGGAGGATGTAATGAAGCTCCAGCATCATAGTTACGTGGCAAATGCTCAGTGCCAGCGTATGATCCAAAAATAGTGTTGGACTTGAGCCTGAACCATTCTTCTCAGTCATGAACCCACGAGCAGAAGAATATCCCTCAATGCTGGTTTTTCTATCTGCAAAATAGCAAACTTCGCTGGACTATTGTGAGTACGGCCACAGTGAGGCGGTTTGTAATCTATCTTGTATTCTAAAATGCAACAGAATTGGTAAGTTTCCCACGCCATGAGGAAAACAGCAGTAAATGTCAAGACACTGCAAGCTGAACAGCTTTTGGATCACACGTCATATTGATAAACAGCAGTGATATATAGAAATATAGACACGCACAAACATATACAACCGGAGAATAATAATAGAATCATAGAGCTGGAAGAGACCACAAGGATAATCTAGTCCAACCCTCTGCAATGCAGGAATCTTTTGGCCAATGTGGGGCTTGAACCCAGAACCCTGATATTAAGAGTCTCATGCTCTACAGACTGAGCTATACCAAGCTTTGTATTTGTATACCATTTGATTGCAGTAAAACCTCTAAATGGTTTACAAGAAAATACAAGAATAAGATGGAAGGGCTCACAGCATTAAGACTCCAACAGACCTTGTCTGACCCTTAATTTTTCTGGAAAGTCCACCAAAGCTATAGGTATGGTTTCAGCACAGTAAGTCACGTTGTGGTCTTCCCAGCTCCAGCCTTCTCAGACTAGGTTCTGACCTATTTTTCTTCCTATCTCTAGGAGGATGTGGCATCCATCCAGGTGATGCAGGTGGGGGGAAGCCTACTGAAAGCATCTCTAGCCAATTGTTTCCATGGCAACAAAGTCAACTTGTTACATATGTAGAAAACAACAACAGTGTTTGACAAGCTGGCTAACAAAGAGACAGTCTTGACTTTTTCAGCAGTTATTTTTACTACAAACGCCAGTCTTAGAGATACAAAATCTACTGAAAGGGTCGCAAAGCATCATCCAAAACAATCCCCTTCATTCCTTAACAATAGATAAACAGATGGATATATATATATAGTTGAGCAACCCAGAATAAACCCTTGTATTTTTTAAGCTGAACAAGCAATTAAAATCCAGCAATGGGTTGGTCATCCATACAGTGAGGAAGTTTATTCTAAAGAGAACCACACAACCTTTAATGAACAAGTAGAAGCCTATGGAAACATGATTTATTCACATTTATATTGTATATGAAAAATGAGTGTGCCCCTTCCATATTGTGAAACAACAGCAGTTTGAGGGCAAGGATCAGATGGGTTTTTAACGGGACTTGGAAACAACAACTGCAGTAACAAAACTCTACTAGCACCACTAACAGAGAAAGTACACATTTTTCATGCAGTGAACCAAATTGCTTTTTTGCTCAACACAAAACATGTGAGGTTCAAACAGCAGCAATTCTTGTTTCAGTGGCAGGATACATCTATTATACAGGTGTACCAAATAATGCCCCCTCCCACCCAAAAATATGATTTTGTTTACCTCCCGGGATTATCTCATCACTGAAATAAATGACTATTGCAGGGAATAAATAAACCAATCTGTCTAATAACCATTAATGTGCCCTCCTGCCTTGACTAATATTGGAAGTGGGAAAGGTCACATCTATCAAGCATTAATGTTTAGGGTACTGAATCTGAACAAGATATCTTGAAACAGGCTGCAGTCCTGTACAAAGTTATTTAGAAGCAACTGCCTGTGGCTCAGTAGAAGTAATCAAATGCAAAGTTGCAGCCACAGAACAACTATATATTTTGGAAAGTTACCTGTTCTCTATGCATTTGGACACCTCTTCAAATATCATAACATTTTGTGTACATAATTGTTCCCAATATCAAATAGCAGGTTTTCATCTATGTTTGGTTATGATTGAAAACCATTTTGAATCATGATAGAAGGTTGGACCTTTCAAAACTGTTCCGATCTTAATCAGATCTTAAGGAGAAGGTTTTGGTCTATGTTTAAGACACAATTTTGAATGAAGATAGTGGAATGAACTTTTCAAAACTCCAATAGTTTTAACCACTGATTTCAAAACCGCACTGGTTTTTTCTTTTCTTTGTTTCCTAGCATTCCCGAGCAGTGCTGGGAATGCTAACCCAGAAATAGAACCTTGGGTTAAGAACTTTGCTTCAGGATGAGAACAGAAATTGTGCGGTGGCAGCGTGGCAGCAGTGGGAGGCCCCATTAGCTAAAGCGGTACCTCAGGTTAAGAACAGTTTCAGGTTAAGAACGGACCTCCAGAATGAATTAAGTTCTTAACCTGAGGTACCACTGTATAAAGGAGGGGGGTAAAAAAAAGTACAGTGGTACCTCAGGTTAAGTACTTAATTCATTCCAGAGGTCTGTTCTTAACCTGAAGTACCACTTTAGCTAATGGGGCCTCCTGCTGCCGCCGCACCGCAGGAGCACGATTTCTGTTCTCATCCTGAAGCAAAGTTCTTAACCTGAGGTAATATTTCTGGGTTAGCGGAGTCTGTAACCTGAAGCGTATGTAACCTGAAACGCATGTAACCCGAGGTACCACTGTACTGTGTATATTGTGTCATATACAGTGCAAGGACTGAAGCTTGGATTTACACATCATCATCATCATCACCATCCTCAACATCAACATTATCATCATATTTTATTATTTAAAGCCCACCCATCTGGCTGGATTTCCTCAGCCACTCTGGGCAGCTCCCAACTATTTCTGGGTTGGCAGAGTCTGTAACCTGAAGCGTATGTAACCTGAAGCATATGTAACCCGAGGTACCACTGTATTGTTTGTACCAGGTATACTTAGACATATATAACCATTCAGATGGTGATTCTTTATCCTAAGCATAGTTGTTCTCACCAGAGCCCCAGTTCTCACTGTGATGCTAACACCTTTGTCTCAGCTGAACTACTTCAGATTGAAGGTGAGAATTCACATGACTGACTGGTCTACCAAACAAGAACTTCAAACTGCGCAGAATCCGGATACCAGCATGCATCTAGTTTTCTTCTGTTGATGCAGTCAAGAACAGGATAGGTTTTTTGCTGCTGCTGCTGCACCTCTCAGTTGACTCATGTTAAACTTGCAGTCTACTAAGACCCCTAGATCCTTTTCACGTGTATTACTGGCAGTGAGAGCTGGATCATAAAGAAGACTAATTGTCAAAGAATTGATGCTTTTGAATTATGGTGCTGGAGGAGACTCTTGAGAGTCCCATGGATTGCAAGAAGATCAAACCTATCCATTCTTAAGGAAATCAGCCCTGAGTGCTTACTGGAAGGACAGATCGTGAAGCTAAGGCTCCAATACTTTGGCCACCTAATGAGAAGAGAAGACTCCCTGGAAAAGACCCTGATGTTGGGAAAGAGAAGAAGGAGAAGGGGATGACAGAGGACGAGATGGTTGGAAAGTGTTCTCGAAGCTACCAGCATGAGTTTGACCAAACTGTGGGAGGCAGTGGAAGACAGGAATGCCTGGCATGCTGTGGTCCGTGGGATCATGAAGAGTCGGACACAACTAAACGACTAAACAACAACAACTAGCAATCCAAGTGTCCCCTATCTTATATTTGTGCAGGTGTTTCTTCCTGCCTAAGTGCAGAACCTTATATTCGTCCCTATTAAAATTAATTTTGTTAATTTTGGCCCAGTTCTTCAATCTGTTAATTATCTCTTGAATCTAGATTCTGTCTTCTACAGCATTAGGTACCCCTCTCAGTTTGGTGTCATCTGAAAATGTGATGAGCATCCCCTCAATTCCTTTATCTGAGTCATTTATAAAAAAACATTAAACAACAATGGGTCCAAGACAGAACCTTGCAGCACCCCACTTGTCACTTTTTTCCAGGATGGTGAGGAACCATTACTGAGCACTCTTTGGGTTGGGTATATCAATCAGCTACAAACCCAGCTAACAGTTCCCTCATCCAGCCCATATTTTACCAACTTCTCCACAAGAAAATCATGAGGGACTTTGGTCAAAATCCTTACTGAAACCAAGATACACTACATCCACAGCATTCCCCTGATCTACCATGCTTGCAACTCTATAAAAAAAAGAGACAAGATTCATTAGGCATGATTTATTTTTGAGAAGCCCATGCTGGGTCTTAGTAATCACAGTATTCTTTTCTAAGTGCCTACAGACCCACTGTTTAATTATCTGTTCTAGGATCTTTCCTGGTATTTGTGATGTTAACATATGAGAGTGCTGGAGGTGAAATAGTTAAACATGTTACCCAATCAGAACCCAGGGGGTGGAGTCAGAGAGACTATAAAACCAGCTCTGGGAGGGGTGAAAGGGGAGTTTGTTGGGAGTTGGGTGGTTGGTTGGAGTGGGAGTGAATTGGGATAGAGTTTGTGGGTAGGTTGAGTTAGTGTAGTGAAATAAGTTGAGTCAGGAACAGTTAGGAGCTAGGAAGACAAGCAAATATCTGAAAGTTGGTTTAGTGAGTGAAAGCAGGTAGCAGAAGTTATAGGTCTGGATAGGCACCCTATGATTGTAATTGACTGATACCGTTTATGAAACCACACTCTTGCTAAACTGCAATAAATAAACAGAAGTTTATGTTCCAATTTAAACCTGACTGGACTCAGTATTGTATCAGGTAGGGCCTGAGTGCTGGCAGCGAGAAATAAAGCCGTGGCACAGGGATCAATAGACGGTGAAACGACCGGGGACCCTGTGTGATCGCCACAGTATTGACATTGTTGTTTGGCATTAATATATAGTAAATAGCAGCCCCCTCAACTTGGTACCCTCCAGGTGTTTGGGACTCCCATCATGCCTTACCTTTGGCCATGCTTGAAAGGGATGATAGTTATAGTCCAAGGCACTGGGGAGGGCACCATGTTGGCGAAGGCTGGTATATAAGATATGACAGAGTTTAACCAACGCTTCCTGTATGGGCCCTAGATAACTTCCACTTTTCTCTCAATAAATATCACTACAGTTATTTACAATGCTGCCTTGTTTGTCCCTTGGCTGGGCTTGGACATGGGTCAGTTTCCTGTTGCTTAGAGAATGCCTGATTCTTATCTATTCCACAGGGCAAAAAAAAGGGGGAAATATCTTAAGTTGTAAGGATATTGGGACCTAAACTTAAGGCTTTACAAACTCAGTATATTTCCTACTGTCTCTTGGGAATTCAGCCAGCATGTAATCAGTTGTACTGAGATATCCGCAGCATTTCCTTTTGTCAATTTTTAAAATAAATCCATAGCATAATTAAATCAGCAGACACATCCCTAGCAAAATGTAAATATTATTAAGGACAGCCATGTTTTATTAAGGTCAGAGAAAATGATCTGCAATGAAACTCAAATCATCATTCCCTGTTGTTATTTTTTTGTCATTTTCTTGCCCTTAAATCAGCTTATTTGGGGGACACACTGACATCTTGCAAATCACAAACAAATTTATAAAGTGGAGACTATAAAGTGGAAGCTGCTGGGATATATCTCTCATATTTATTGCATAATCGAATCTGTAACTTAAATGTGATGCGAGTAAAACTAGCTTTCTTTATAATAATGAAGCGGAACTGAAGAGACAAATCTGCCTTTTTCTAGGGCATATCATCCATACAGACAGCAGTGACAAATCTGACTATATACATCATGGGTTTTTCAGAACATTTGACAAGAGTTAATTAATTAGTTTTATTCATAACTAATCAGTGATGTCACTGGAACTAAGTTTGTTTTATTAAGTTCTTGTATATAGGAATAGGTTATATAGTGCATTCTGATGATATACTGGCTCGATACAGATAGCTCAAAAACTATGGTTAAGGAAGCGTAAGTATAATATGGTGTGATGTCTGAGTTAATGATGTGTGAATTCCCTCCAATGGAATCTAATTTAGGCCACTAATTAAGAGCTTCCTCTGTAAATTATCAAAGTAAAGGTAGCTCTTTTTTTTAGGGAGGAAAAGTTCTCAATTGGCTTACATGATTTTGGTGCCTGTTCATGTATCATATCCCAATGCCCTTACTGTTGGTTGGCTTCAAGGCAAGATGGCAATGCCAAGAGGTCCAGTGGCAATAGAGGGGGAAGCCTCACCCCAAAACTTTGGGATGACTACCATCTTAGCATAGGTGCCTGTCCCAGAGGTGGAAAGTGACAGACCCATTTTAACTTTTCCAAACGGTTATGGAAGGTTTGTTGAATAGGGCCTAATGCATATGATTTGGAACTGAGCTATAGTTAGTTAGGCAAAGGTAAAGGGACCCCTGACAATTAAGTCCATTTGTGAATGACTCTGGGGTTGCGGCACTCATTTCGCTTTATTGGCCGAGGGAGCCAGCATTTGTCCACTTCCGCAGACAGTTTTTCTGAGTCATGTGGCCAGCATGACTAAGCCGCTTCTGGCAAAACCAGAGCAGCACACAGGAACGCTGTTTACCTTCCTGCTGGAGTGGTATCTATTTATCTACTTGCACTGGTGTGCTTTCAAACTGCTAGGTTGGCAGGAGCTGGGACCGAACAACGGAAGCTCACCCCGTCATGGGGATTCAAACCACCAACTTTTCGATTGGCAAGCCCAAGCGGCACAGTGGTTTAACCCACAGTGCCACCCGTGTCCCATAGTAAAGTACCCTTTGTTTATAACCCAAACCTGTGGCAAACTTGTTGCCAGGGACTGGCTGAATGAGATAGGATGGTAGATGCCTCCTGCCCAAGAACTGCCCAGGGAGGGCACAGAAGATGACGACTTAGATCCCGGATCCTGGTGCTGGGACACCGAAGAGTAGTTTGTGGAAGTGATGAGTTGGGAATCCCTAGAAACAAGGCGTTTGAGTGATCAAGAGGGGTCAGGAGAAGGAGGGTCTTCCAGGACAGGGTTAGAGGCTGAGAGTCACAGTGTGAGTGCAGACTCACAGAAAGGAGTCAGAGACTGGCCCTGCTACTGAGCAGGAGCACAGTCCCAGTGCTGCTGGCTTACCACCCCACCCCCCGACACCCCACTCGAAGACAGTCCTGCACATTGCTGAGCAACAGACCAGGCAGGCCCAGAGGAGGAGCTCATCCCCTGGACGCAGACTTTGTCTGCTTGGGAGGGATCCAGAATGAAGGCTAAAGGGAAAAGGACAGAGCTAGTAGTCAGTTTCAGCAATGTCTCAGGCGGATTCTGAGCAGAGGACTTTGCAGTGTTGTTATTTTCTGTTAATAAAGAGCTAAATGCCTGCTCTGTGGTTGATCTGGCTCACTTGACAGCTCCTTGACACCTGCGCTTGAGGTGTTGTAGTTTCATACTGTGCTTGACAGACTACTGTCCCCGGCCTTCGCAACCACCCACAAAGACCCTAAGCATAGAAAACTTGCCAGGAAGAAGACTTGGCCCCTGATCCCAATGGCTTTTGGCCTGGAGCAGCATTCAGACATCTGAACCTGGAACAGTATGCACAGACGCAGGTTTCCCACCTCAGTATAATTAGACTTTACTCACAGTGCTCCCAACAACTTCAAAAGTAAGTGTCTTCTGCTTTTGTAAGTGAGCGTATAGATCTGGGGTTGATAGGATTCAGGCTGCAGCTTCTGTCAGAGTAAGTGCATTACTGTTAAGCTGGGAAGATAAACTGCCTTCCTAGCACCCATGAACTGAGGCATGACTTATCACATGGTGGTGGGGGAAAGCTACAAATCTAAAAGGGATGGGTTTGCTGACGGAATCAGAGGCTCAGATTCCCCATGGTGAATACAAATAGAACAAATACAACATAGTTAATTGAAATGTTTTGCTTTCTTCTCATTGCATTTTTCTTATTAGAAGAAGCAACCAAAAGAAGAAGAAGATGGGCAACATGGAAGTTGTGTTTTGTCTTAGCTTGAATGTCTACTTCATAGGAACCGAGTATGCTTTCCCAAAACAGAATTGTGGGTTTTCTCACCCAAATGGGAAAACAGAGGGCCTTCTTGGTAGTGGCACCCACTCTGTGGAACGCCCTCCCATCAGATGTCAAGGAGATGAGTAACTACATAACCTTTAGACGACAACTGAAAGCAGCCCTGTACAGGGAATCTTTTCAATGCTAATGTTTTATTGTATGTTGGAAGTTGCACAGGGTGACTGGGGCATCCCAGTCAGATGGACAGGGTATAAATAATACATTAATAAATTAATAAATTAATAAATTATTATTATTATTATTATTATTATTATTATTATTATTATTCAGAAAAGCTTTGCAAGCATCGGTGACGTGCATGTGACTTTGCCTCCAAAGTGGGAGGTAGAACAGGAAGCAGAGTGTGAACCAACAGGTGATTAGCCCTGCTAAGGCTTACAGTTTCCAACTTTATTTAAATTTATTTATTTAAATACTTTAATTTAAAAAACCAAAGCCATCTTTAGGGGGGATACTTATGTGGTCCTGTCACCATTGGATAAGTTGTGTTTTTTGGGGGGGTGGGGAGGAATGAGGGAATGAGTGGCTATTCAAAATAGGATGATCTAGTTACATTTATATATCACCACCTTCTAAAAATTCAGTACCATGACTACTTCCTTTGGCACAACCCCATGACGTCCCCTCTGCATTATATTTGCAGCAGCAGCAGCTGTATTAATGGCTCCGTTGGCACACAAGGAGTCTCCAAGCGACTTACCAAATTTAAAAAACATAAAGCATGGCATAAAATAAAAAAGAACAATGTATTATAATAAAATCCACATTATATCCTATAAAACAAGCAGCAGCAAAAGCTCCAGCAGCAAAATACACCATCAATAGACAGCAAAATCATCACAAAGGTATGGGGGATGTCTTTACCTTCTTTGTCTGCCATGTCACCATCGTTTAAGCAACTATTCCGGTGTGAAATTAAATGCAGAAGAGACTATACATCACGTAAGTCATTTTGTAATGATAAGAGTGCTAGAGTTTTAACATAAGACCTGAATGGGGCTTATTACTTGTGATTTTGGTGCTTTGTTGTTGTTGTTTAGACGTTTAGTCGTGTCTGACTCTTCATGACTCCATGGACCAGAGGACGCCAGGCACTCCTGTCTTCCACTGCCTCCCACAGTTTGGTCAAACTCATGCTGGTAGCTTCGAGAACACTATCCAACCATCTCGTCCTCTGTCGTCCCCTTCTCCTTGTGCCCTCCATCTTTCCCAACATCAGGGTCTTTTCCAGGGAGTCTTCTCTTCTCATTAGGTGGCCAAAGCACTGGAGTCTCAGCTTCAGGATCTGTCCTTCCAGTGAGCACTCAGGGCTGATTTCCTTAAGAATGGAGAGGTTTGATCTTCTTGCAGTCCATGGGATTCTCAAGTCTCCTCCAGCACCATAATTCAAAAGCATCAATTATTTGGCGATCAGCCTTCTTTATGGTCCAGGATTTGGGTTCTATGCCTCTGCTAATACAAATCTGCTGCCTGTCTTGTAACTTCTGTTGTCGATGGACACACCAGTTTCTCCCTCTAATGCCTGCCCACCACCCCTTGGACTTAAGTGTCTACAACCTGCAAACCAGTCAAGATCTGGGTGCTTGGGGGAAAATGACGATCTAAACTATCACACAGTAAATGCATATGGCTCTTTTTCTACTATCGCCTCCTGAGATATGATCAGTGGTCTAAAAGGCAGAGTTAAGTGCCATATATTACTTAAGAAAATGCTTTGATGACAGTGGGTTGATTTAATGTTACATCCAGCAGTGTGGACCTCCTTGCTTTAGCTGAGTTTATCAAACACAAGTTATAAATATTCTGAGATGATGCCAAGATAAGAATAAGGCAGGGAAGATTAATTCAATCCATTACTGCCCTGAAACCCTTCAGTGTCCAATATAGCAAAAGCTGAGATAGCTAAACACAGAAAACACAAAGAACATCTCCATTCAGTTACTGCTGGTAATTAGAAATCGTTTACAGCCCTCAGTCCAGTTTGCCGCTTTGCATGTAGAGAATGACGTTCGATGCAGAGCAAATTTGTACATATCTCAGAAAGTGTGGGGTTCATCCACATAATCTAGCCACACAAGATGGATCTCATAAGTGTTGTGCACAGGTATATAGGGACACAGGTGGCGCTGTGGTCTAAGCCACTGAGCCTCTTGGGCTTGTCAATTGGAAGGTCTGCAGTTCAAATCCCCACGGCGGGGTGAGCTCCTGTTGCTCTGTCCCAGCTCCTGCTAACTTAGCAGTTCGAAAGCATACCAGTGCAAGTAGGTAAATAGGTGCCGCTGTGGCAGGAAGGGAAAACAGCGTTTCTGTGCACTCTGGTTTCCATCATGTGCCAGAAGCGGTTTAGTCATGGTGGCCACATGACCCGGAAAGCTATCTGTGGACAAACGCCGGCTCCCTCAGCCTGAAAGCAAGATATCAAAGAGAACAACAACTACCAGACTTTTAGAAGACATCTGAAGGCAGCCCTGTTTAGGGAAGCTTTTAATGTTTGATGCATTACTGTATTTTAATATTTTGTTGGAGGCTTCCCAGAGTGGCTGGGGAACCCCAGCCAGATGGGCGCGGTATAAATTTATTATTATTATTATTATTATTATTATTATTATTATTATTATTATTATCATCATCATCACTGCAAACCCATAGTTGCCTTTGACTGGACTTAAGTGCCCAGGGGTCCTTTACCTTTTTTCTTTTTTATATATAGGTACCTACCATACCTTGCACTCTATGTGCTTCATACATCCATACCATGGAGTCATGCTGAAAAATCTTCCTTACATTGCTTCTTTTAAGAAATATGCTCCTTAGAAGACTTCTCTAGTTCCCCCAGCAACAGCAAGGATATAGTCCCCCAGCATTCACTACCACTTATCATAAGAAGCAGCAGCAGCTAAGTGGTGCTTTCACCTATTCCTACATGCACTGTGTGGTGTGGTATCAGGAGCACTAGTTTTCCTTACATGGAAAATTCTCACTCTTAGAACACTGCATGAACTTCTTCAGGGACAAGAGGGATACAAAGGTTAAAGTCTCAAAACAGCCTGTAGACTGAGGTTCATAACGTTGTATCCACAGCAAAGGACCAAGAGGGTGAGATTTTCAATTTGGGTGACTTTTCCATAGTTTTCCTGAGGATTCCGGCTGCCTGAGGGAATTTTATCTGAGTGCCACTGAAGGCGGCTTATGCAATGTGGACAGAGAGAGGAAGGAGACATCTCTGGAATACAGGGCCATTTCTACATGCCTATCAATATTCAGAGGAGAAGCTGAATACCAACCAGAAAGCTTTTAGCTGTAATCTAAAGTGGCTGAAACCACACAGTCAAATTTGACCGGGACGATGGTTTACCAACTTAGACCAAGATTCGAAATAAATGATATATCCAATTGGTGCCCTTGCATGAGCTCAAGGGCTTTTGATCCAGGGGAAATCCTTTATTCATTTCTATCATATTTATGACCCTGCTATAAAGGTTCAGAAGTGTGGGTATATATTGATATGTTAATATGATTGGATTCAAAGTACGAAAACCATGTTTTAAAGCCATGTTTTATGATATAAACTCTCATCGAAGCTTATTCGAATGTTAGGAACCATTTGCAGGTGATTGATCAGTGCATAGATAGTTCGTTCTAATTCTTTAACCTCAAAAAAAAAAAAAAATCCCTAAGAGGGGAACCCAAAACAGATAACTGAATTAAGCAGTTCTTATCCATCAAATATAGATTTTATATCTATTATAAAGCACCATAAATGTCTCTCAATGAAACAAATATTATGGCTTGTTCAAGACCTGCACAAATGAGGCAAATCTGAACTTACTGTAGATGGCTCATGGAATCTCGTCTCCATCTCTATTTTTAACGCTGCAGTTAGTCATTATAGGCATTTAAAGGCTGATTAGGTTTGCAGAATAGTTAAAACAAAATGCTAACCATACAGAAAGATAAAGCTGCTTCCCTCTCAGTAAAAGGATATGCATGAAGGAATAATTTTAATTAACATTTTGGGTGATGTTTCAATGAGAGCATCTCTGTGCTCAAAAATTTAATCCAAAGCGTAAAGTAAGTCATTCGGGTCAGCGTTAGGTGAGTAACTCAGACTTGATCTTAATGGAGTTGAACCTTCTGTACCACCTACACAATCTGGTTCAAATTTTTCACAAAAGGAAATCATATATTATGCTTGAGACAATGAAGTGTGACTGATATGCATACAACTGATTAGCTAGAAGCAAACCAATATTTAGCTTAGTCCTCAAACGTACATAATTCTAAATGAAAACATGCATTCTAGTTAGCTCTTCTGCTAGTCTCTCACTTTACATCTTCCGCTGAAAATATGTGTAGTTCTCCAGTATTTTATCTACTGAATATGTACTCCAAAACATTACAGTTTACTAAGACTGGCAAGTGATTAAGTTTTGATCGATTAGCCACATACTTCTTAAGCTATTAATCAATAAATTGACAATATAAATATGCATATTACCATTTATCACTTAGTTCTAGAAGGTCAAAGCATCTTCGATATTTTCTATTTCACTCCATATCACAGCAACAAAACAAAATAACTTCAACACCATCAATAATTAAACTTGGAAACCCATTAATCATCAAAGAAAAACTTGATTGATTAAACTTCCAGTGTGAGCCAGTGTGGTGTAGTGGTTAAGAGCAGTAGTCACGTAATCTGGGTAACCGGGTTCACGTCTCCGCTCCTCCACATGCAGCTGCTGGGTGACCTTGGGCCAGTCACATTTCTTTGAAGTCTCTCAGCCCCACTCACCTCACAGAGTGTTTGTTGTGGGGGAGGAAGGGAAAGGAGATTGTTAGCCGCTTTGAGACTCCTGAAGGGGAGTGAAAGGCGGGATATCAAATCCAAACTCTTCTTCTTCTTCTTCTTCTTCTTCTTCTTCTTCTTCTTCTTCTTCTTCTTCTTCCAGTTAAAGCAATTCAATCTCACATATGAATCCTACATATCAGTACATTCCTTATATATATATTAAATCCTAGATGCTAAATTTTATTTGTATTGACAGATATTTCACTGCAGAATTTCCCAAAAGGAAATGCCCAAAAAGAAAAGTGGTAATATACCTTTGGCCATAGGTTGTACTTAATCATCACAGGAAAAAGATTTGACTGAAATGTTAGTAAAATATTTCACTCACATATTTTGGTTGACCACAATCACATCCAGTCCATCTACCCTATATAACTAATTAGGAAAAATATATAACCAACTACAGGCAACAGTTTGAGATTGAGCTCTACTGGAAATGAACTCCAAGATAGGGCTACATGATGAAATCAGTCACAAATTGCTTCTATAAATCTAATTAGCAGTCAATGGATCTTAAAAAAAAATCTTACCAATATATGAGTGAGACTGCATGATTCAGATGAAGAATAGTTGTGTTCTGACCTGGGGAATTATTCAACTGCTCAACAAATTTCAATTTCTTAACAAAGTCCTCTCAAGAGAGGCAGCAAAGACTATTCATAAAGTTACCTGTGCATTTCTTTATATTGCTGTTCCTCTTTCCATGAGAACCCAACTTGCATCCAAAGTTTTCTTCCCAGAATTCTGCAAACCACACATTCCTTCTGTTATTTGCTAGAGTTCGGCTTCTAAAATATCTATCGAAACCTATGATGAAAACAGACACACACACACACAAAAACACAACAAGCATTAAAATTACATCTTACTATGTAAAGTGAAATGCTTGCTTTGAATTGTATAGAAACACACATACGTATACCATGTAAAATATTTTAATAAATACCTAAATCCCTTTTTAAAAAACTATTGTATGTCAGGCAAAGAAAATCCTACACAGGGGTACCTTGGTTCTCAAATGCCTTGGTACTCAAACGCTTTAGTTCTCAAACACTGAAAACCCAGAAGTAAGTGTTCTGGTTTTGGAACGTTTTTCAGAAAGCCAAATTTCCGATGCGGTTGTCAGCTATCGTTTCCGGGGCGCCTGCACCAATCAGAAGCTGCACCTTGGTTTTCGAACATTTCGGAAGTCAAATGGACTTCCAGAACGGATTAAATTTGGCACTTTTGTTTTTACTATTTATTTTGCATTTTTGTTTTTGGGGCTTTTTCAGCTAATTTGTTTTTGTGACTGTGTGTAACCCAGTTCAGCTACTGATTGATTGTGTGACTGCAGAAATGGATAAAAGCGCCCCATCCAAACAATGACTATCATCAGTGCAGGTAAGAAAAAATAATAATTATTTTTTATCATCTGCAATACTGTCTTATTTATTTTATAGTACAGTACATTGATTCTTGCTTTCCTTTTATGGATCAATGGTCTTGTTAGATAGTAAAATTGATGTTAAATTGTTGTTTTAGGGGTTGTTTTTAAAAGTCTGGAATGGATTAACCCGTTTTGCATTACTTTCTATGGGAAAGCGAGCCTTGGTTTTGGAACGCTTTGGTTTTGGAATGGACTTCCGGAACGGATTAAGTTTGAGAACCAAGGTACCACTGTACATGTTTTTTTCAGATGTAATTCCCACTGAGTAAAATGATTCTTACTCCTTAAGTAAGTATGCTCAGGATTCTAGCCTAAAGTCTGCATTGGTGAAGATCAGAAAAACCTAAGTTGCATTTAGCTTCCGTGGTGCATATTCATGTAGCACATGAACATAAGTATTATAAATAATAACTTTTTAATATTTATTGTTATCATCATTGTTATTATGATTAAGAATAAGAATAATTTCTTTAAAAAACCAGCATCCCTGATCTGGGGAACATTCATAAGTTGTTACGCCTTAATGCCTTTCCGGAAGGGTTACCGACCAAAGTGATAAATGCCACCTTTTTGGACAAGGTCCTTAAGAGGGTGGTGGCTGTTGACTTCCATGCATTCTTGGAGAATACACGTTAGCTAGATCTATTTAAGGGATGCGGGTGGTGCTGTGGGTTAAACTACAGAGCCTAGGACTTGCTGATTAGAAGGTCAGTGGTTCGAATCCCGGTGACGGGATGAGCTCCCGTTGTTCGGTCCCTACTCCTGCCAACCTAGCAGTTCGAAAGCACGTCAAAGTGCAAGTAGATAAATAGGTACCGCTCCAGCGGGAAGGTAAACGGCGTTTCCGTGCACTGCTCTGGTTTGCCAGAAGCAGCTTTGTCATGCTGGCCACATGTCCCAGAAGCTGTACACCAGCTCCCTTGGCCAATAAAGCGAGATGAGCACCGCAACCCCAGAGTCGGTCATGACTGGACCTAATGGTCAGGGGTCCCTTTACCTTTACCTAGATCTATTTAAATCTAGCTTCAGGCTTGGTTTTTGCATTGAGGCAATCTTGGTCAACCTGATGGATGATCTCTGTTGGAAGAAGAACTGGGGGAGTGTAACCTTCTTGATTCCGCTTGATCTCTCATTGGCTTTTCATACCCTCCACCATGTTGTCCTGCTGGACTGAATTTGGGAGTTGGGGACAAGGGAGTATGGTAGCTTCATACCTACCTCCAAGGCCAGTTCTATAAAAAGCATTAGGGGACTTCTGCTCAGCCTATGGCAGGTCAATGGGGGTTTGGAGCACGGTGTTATTGATTTGCTGATGACACCAAAGCTCTATTTCTCCCCATCATTGTAATCAGGTGAGGGGATACAGATGCTGGAAGCAGTAATAGACTGGAGCCAATAAACTGGCTGGAGTGATGGGAACTGTAGTTCACCAACATCTAGAGAGCCACATATTAGCCACTCCTGATGTAAACTGACTAACAGGGCCACTGCAAGGTCTCACCAGAGACACTTTCCATCACATGCAACACAATCCCTTTTCTTAACTAGACATGCCCAAGATGGGATCTTTTACAACTAAAGCATTTATTCTGTGACAGAACTTTGATCTGTCCCCATATGAAATCCATTTGAAGAGCTTCAGTCCATGTGACTACCCTACGGAAAATGTCCTTGTCTACTCTAAAGGTATTAAAAGACATGTTCTTTGCAACTCTTGCTTTTAGATCAGTTACAGGACTTCTGCCCATTATAGCACCGTTTTAGAATCTGCAAGTAAATAGGATGATATAGTCTCCTTCCCAGCCATAAGCAACAGGCTCATCAGATAACACAAGGAAATTGGCCTGGAGGGTGGTGAAAGAGCACAAAAAGAGTTACGGCTGACATTGCAAGAAGGCGATGTGAATGGTGGGGGGAAACTGGGCATATATCACATACAGCCTGTGGGAAACAAAATTTACAAATACAGCTAGTTGTAGAATGAAATTTCTTTGTATTTTGCAGAGGTTGCATTGGAAGTGCAATGAAATCTGCATTGACTGATTCACACTACTGGTCTGAAAAACTATTTGGCTCAGTAATTATACATAAGGGAACCAAGGGATAATGCCGCTGAAGGAAAAACAGTGCACAAGTAAGTAAAAGTCTCCTTCAGTATACCATAAAGGAGTTTTAACTCCCTGCTGCACTGAGCTCAAGGGGATCTCTACATGGTCTTTTAGGGACTTCATAGACCAGAGTTGATGGGATTGTCTTACCATCGATGGAAGCTCTTTTGGGCAAAATGGTGACTGCGCCTTCTGCAATCTCCTCTTGCTGGTAGACAGGTGCAATCTTAGACCCCCAGCTGTCTGAGCCTATCCAAAGAAAATGTCCAGTTTGATTGGTTTTCTTTGCTGCTTCTAATATTCTCCTGCAAGTAAGTAAACAGAAGAAGTCATTCTTTTAAAATTGACACTGAAAATGGTTATGCATAAGGCAATTGCAAAAGTGGTTGCTTTTATCCTGTTCATCAAGCATTCTTTCTGATAGAACCAAGTATTCCCTCTGAAAATTCAATCCTATACATGGTAAAATTTGCCTTTAACCTTGCTTTCATGCTTCTTCAATATTCATTTCTTTTTCTTTTTCACAACTCCAGGTTACTTGGGGTGCCAAGTTCAGATCAGAGACAAAACTCTTAAGGCTCATATAAGTCCACTTTAAATGAAAGTTGAGTTTTCAAAATCTCCATATACTTCTCTGGCTTGGATAAAAATCTGAGCCACAGTAGAATTCCTGGCTTCCACCCTGTTTACTCCTGCTAACACTTGCTGTCACCCCAAAGCAATCCCTGCAAACCTTACGCCCAAAACATGTTCATCCCTTTGCTTTACTCACTTGTCAAGCAATGTGCTAGGAGCAACAGTGCTAGGAGCAGAAGTAGAAGCAGTGGGTAGGGGAGACAATGTTGCTCCTTCAATTTGGTGGGGATGTGTTTTCTTCCACCCTTTCTGAGAGAAAGAGCCATGAGATCACTGCTGCTCCAATAAGGAAGTGGGGAGGGAGTTGGTCACATGCCCACAACTGGCCAATAGAATGATGTTTGGGAATGAGTAGTTAAGGCGGTGCCTCCCGCAAACCTTACTCCAGGCATAGGCAAATGCGGTCCTCAAGATGTTTTGGCACTACAATTCCCATTATCAATGACCACTGGTTCTGTTAGCTAGGGATGATGGGAGTTGTAGTCCCAAAACATCTGGAGGGCTGAGTTTGCCTAGGCCTGCCTTACTCTCTCCAGAGTGGCTGGGGAGGCCCAGCCAGATGGGCGGGGTATAAATAATAAATTATTATTATTATTATTATTATTATTTGAAATGCCCTTCTCCCTTTATGCAGGTTGAGATATAGGCTAGCTGCTAGTTTCACAGGGTTGAGTGAGAAATTTTGGGTGGCCACTCAACTTTAAAATCTCTCCTTTTTTAACTTACTCCACCCTGTTGGGAATATTTAATTGGCATTTAGAGAGAGGCGTGACTTTGCTTGCCAATTTGGCATTGAGTTTGGGCAGGTGAGGAAGCAGGAGGAGAAAAAAACTCTAGGTTGACTGAGGCAATATTGGGTTGGGGTGGCGCTGTGGTCTAAACCACTGAGCGTCTTGGGCTTGCCAATCAGAAGGTTGGCGGTTCGAATCGCCACAACAAAGTGAGCTCCCGTTGCTCTATCCCAGCTCCTGCCAACCTACAGTTCGGAAGCACGCCAGTGTGAGTAGATAAATAGGGACTGCTGTGGCTAGAAAGTAAACAGCATTTTCATGTGCCCTGGTTTCTGTCACGGTGTTCCACTGCGCAAGAAGCTGTTTAGTCATGCTGGCCACATGACTCGGAAAGCTGTCTGTGGATAAACGCCGGCTCCCTCGGCCTGAAAGCGAGATGAGTGGTGCAACCCCATAGTCGTCTTTAACTGGACTTAACTGTCCAGAGGTCCTTTACCTTTATTTTATTGGGTTGGGGCACCCTTCAATCATCTGTGGGTGAATTATGTCTGAAGAGCTTGGGGCAACCTGTGAAACATGGCATGCACATTTGGGTGTACACTGAAGCACTAGGCCTGGGTATGCATGTGGGGACCAAATGAAGGTTTATCTGACAATGAAGGGGTTTTTCTTTCTGGATCCTTAGCTGAGGAGCCACATCCTAAGGCTGTAGCACATGCCATGGATCTGGTATGTGTGGAAGAGAGTGATTTCTCTATAAGAGTCTGACAAAGTTTTTGCCTGCCTGCCCATTGAAATGCAATTTGTTGGATTGGATCAATTTGGTCCAATTTGACCAGCAGGTCCCCTATTTCATGATATTTAAATCAATAAAACCCATGCCATCTCTTGAATTTTATTTCAGCCTGGGGGTGGGGAGAATGAAGGTTTCCCCCTTCCATCCATCTTTCTGTGTCACACTGATGTGATAGTTGGTTTCCACAAGAGCTCTTGCATGCTCCCATGGGCTTTTTGACCATTATCCAGCACGTCACTGAGACAAAGAGAAAGGGAGGAAAGAGCCACACATGTCTTCCTCCTCCTCAAGCTCTGCTGCTGCTGTTCACATCGTTTTCACCCCTGCTTGAATGCAAGCCAAGTGAATGCACAGTATTTGGATGGCTGGAGATTGGTGGGGGTGATTTTAGGAAATAGCAAGATCATGGGTCCATTTTTTTCCAAGTTATTAAACTGGCTCAGAAAACTGGTCCATGTTTTTTTTCTGATTTTGCTACCCTCCAAAACACACACACACACACACACACACACACACACACACACACTTGACTAATGTCCAAGTTACCGTATTTTTTGCTCTATAAGACTCACTTTTTCCCTCCTAAAAAGTAAGGGGAAATGTGTGTGCATCTTATGGAGTGAATGCAGGCTGCGCAGCTATCCCAGAAGCCAGAAAAGCTGACTGGGAATGGTTGTGGAACACCGGTATAAAATTTACGGCATGTAATGCCCTAAAGGAAAATATTATGAAAATGATTTACAGGTGGTACATGACTCCAGTCAAGCTGGCAAAAATTTACCATTTGCCTGATAATAAGTGTTGGAAATGTAATGAAACTGAAGGTACCTTTTATCACCTTTGGTGGACGTGCCCGAAGATTAAGGCTTTCTGGGAAATGATATATAATGAGATGAAAAAGGTACTTAAATGTACCTTCCCTAAGAAACCAGAGGCCTTTCTCCTGGGCATTGCCTGCCAATTGGTGTCAAAGAAAGACAGGACATTCTTTTTGTATGCCACAACAGCAGCAAGAATTCTTATTGCAAAGTATTGGAAGACACAAGATTTACCCACTCTGGAAGAATGGCAGATGAAGGTGATGGACTATATGTCATTGGCTGAAATGACTGGCAGAATCCGTGATCAGGGGAAAGAGATGGCGGAAGAAGAATGGAAGAAATTTAAAATCTATCTTAAGAAATATTACAAAATTGATGAATGTTAAAGTGTTGAGGCTCTTTAGAAAGATAAGGAGATTACAGCGATAAAAGATTAAGTTAAAGGAAAGAATAATGAAGGAATATATTTGAGAAGTCTAAAGTTAGGATTTGCTGAAAAAATTTTTAAATTTTGGATGCAGAAAGGGGAGGTTTGGGGGAGTCCGAGATGTAAGGTTTATGAAAAAAAAGGTTATGAAATTATACATGTTTGTTTGTCTTTTTATTTGTTTGTATTGTGTATAAAAAATTGTAAAATTAATAAAAAAAATTTAAAAAAAAAAAAAACAGAAGCCAGAAAAGCAAGAGGGATTGCTGCTTTCACTGTGCAGCGATCCCTCTTGCTGTTCTGGTTTCTGAGATTCAGAATTTTTTCTTTCTTGTTTTCCTCCTCCAAAAACTAGGTGCGTCTTGTGGTCTGGTGTGCCTTATAGAGCAAAAAATGCGGTAATCAAAGGAAAGCTCATCTAATTCTATATCTGAAGTGTGCATGCACACGAAAGCTTATACCCAGAACAAACTTAGTTGGTCTCTAAGGTGCTACTGGACAATTTTAGTTATATATTTCGACTAATTCTATATGTTAGGAACTACCAATTTGCCATTCTTGTCAACCTGAAGTTGTTAGTAACGCAGGGGTCCACAATGCACTATAAAATTGCAACATCCCTCTCCCCACAGATCTGAAGGTTGCAAGCATATCTGTCTTGATGTCAAGCCTCAAGCCATTTAAGGCAAGCAGCATGTGTGACTAAAAATATGACTTTCAGCAGCAAGTTGCCCATCCTGTGCAAGACAGAAATAGAGAAAGAAGTAAGCACCTGATATCATCCTCATTTGCAAACATGATCACCGCACGAGCATTTGGAGTCTCCATCAAGCGTTTGATGATCTTGTCAAATTCTCCTGGTCTTGGCTCACGGGGGATTTTTAGAGACTGAGCAATGCAGACACCACCTAGGCAGGGAGGGGGGGAAATAATAAAAAAAGCAAGCTGATTGGTGACAAGCTCGAAAATATTGTTAGCATATGATCACCATATTCAGTGCACAACAGAAACAGCATAGTGGTTTCATAGGAAACTGCCAAGCCAAACTCACTTTGGAAGCGCAGTCTTGCAGTTCCAATACGCCCGCTGCCGTCCAACAAAACTGTAAAGGTAAAGGGACCCCTGACCATTAGGTCCAGTCATGGCCGACTCTGAAGGAGCGTCTCCTCCCCCATCGTTCTGCCCGGACACTGAGGTCCAGTTCCGAGGGCCTTCTGGCGGTTCCCTCACTGCGAGAGGCCAAGTTACAAGGAACCAGGCAGAGGGCCTTCTTGGTAGTGGCGCCCGCCCTGTGGAACGCCCTCCCATCCGATGTCAAAGCGATAAACAACTACCTGACATTCAGAAGACATCTGAAGGCAGCCCTGTTCAGGGAAGTTTTTAATATATGACATTTTAGTTTATTTTTCATCTTTGTTGGAAGCCGCCAAGAGTGGCTGGGGAAACCCAGCCAGATGGGCGGGGTACAAATAATAAATTATTATTATTATTATTATTATTATTATTATTATTATTATTATTGGGTTGCGGCGCTCATCTCGCTTTACTGGCCGAGGGAGCCAGCGTACAGCTTCCAGGTCATGTGGCCAGCATGACTAAGCCACTTCTGGCGAACCAGAGCAGCGCACGGAAACGCTGTTTACCTTCCTGCCGAAGCGGTACCTATTTATCTACTTGCACTCTGATGTGCTTTCAAACTGCTAGGTGGGCAGGAGCTGGGACCGAGCAACGGGAGCTCACCCCGTTGCGGGGATTCAAACCGCTGACCTTCTGATAAGCAAGTTCTAGGCTCTGTGGTTTAACCCACAGCGCCACCTGCATCCCATAACAAAACTGTAGATGGTGGCAAATGCTCCAAATCCATTCTCCCTCCCTCTACCCTTTTGTCAAAGACTCCCATCAATGATAGAAAAATGTCATTTGTTTAGCAGGTTCAGTATCTCCCTTGAACACTGTGACTAAGCATGACGGTAAGAATTCAATTCACTGGAAATATTGTGGTGGGTACAATGAAAGTGTATTCTTCTCCCGGGAACCACAGCCGTATCTATTCCAGTTGCTAACCACAGCAGTTTAATTAAGTTGCCTTCGTTATTTAAACATCTAATTAAAGCAGTGTTGGGTCATCAGTAAAACTCCCATGTTACTCACAGGTACTCACAGCAGAAGCACAATAGCAGAAGTATGTTATACGCATACACACATTTTCCTTACAAAATCTGGTTGTGCCTATTAGGAAAGCTATATGCCCTCTATCAAATGTAATACTTAGGGTTAATGGAATGCCATTTAACTTCTTGAAAAGGTGGTACTTCAAGACTATGCCTTGTGAGGTTGTGGCAAGTTTGTCTTCTTTCTTTTTTCCAGCCCTGAAATGGGCAGGATGCAGGGTTTATGAGATCTTCTTTAATCCTCTAGTTTAGGAATGATTTTCGCTGCCCTCCAATGCTGTGATTGTGCTGTCTTGCAGTCTTTTGATTGCTGATTGATCTGTGGCATTTTATTGTGATCTATTTTTATGTTTTGTTTTAAAAAGTTGAGTATTGGGGCCTTTGGGCTGAAATGCAATGTATAGCTAAACTGTAGCAGTGGTAATAAAAAATAAATATAGTAACTATAGCATAATTATTAATGGCGTTTTAAGCTACCGTATACTTTCTCAGATACCCGTAGTCTTTGTCCACATAACCCAACATGCTCTGAAGAAACTTTTATTACATTTGAAAAGGTGAGGACATTATATTTCATGCTGGGGGGTGGGCACCAGATTCGTACCCAAGCACAAGGGAGATTCAGGGTTGCCAGAACTTCATCCTTATTCAACAGCTAGTAAGCAGGTGGCACTGTGGGTTAAACCACAGAGCCTAGGACTTGCCGATCAGAAGGTCGGCGGTTCGAATCCCTGCGACAGGGTGAGCTCCCGTTGCTTGGTCCCTGCTCCTGCCAACCTAGCAGTTCGGAAGCACATCGTGCAAGTGCAAGTAGATAAACAGGTACCACTCCAGCGGGAAGGTAAACAGCATTTCGGTGCGCTGCTCTGGTTCGCCAGAAGCGGCTTAGTCATGCTGGCCACATGACCCAGAAACCGTATGCCGGCTCCCTCAGCCAATAAAGCGAGATGAGTGCCGCAACCCCAGAGTCGGCCACGACTGGACCTAATGGTCAGGGGTCCATTTACCTTTACCTTAAGTGTACAGTGGCAGTGCAAAATGAACATTTCATACCAGGGTTCTTCAGAAAGGGACTGACAGTAACATTGGCAGTTATTTATTTATTTATTTATTTATTTATTTATTTCGTAAAACCCTCTATAGAAAGCAGTACTGGATTTATGTATAAGCTAAGCAAGCTATAACTTAGGGCGCCATTCTCTTGCCCCCCCCCCCCCAAAAAAAAATGTAAAGGGGAAAAAACTGGATGTACATTTCCAAAATATAAGATAAAAAACAAATAAAATCAAACCTACATACAGCAACGGTGTTTTGTGTTGTGTAGGCTCCTATGATGTAAGTAATGGGCCACGCCTGATGGACTGCTCCCTAAAATATCACTGGTTTGCTCATTTCTATATCAATTAGTTTGATAAAATACATATTTTGTTATGTGCAAATGGCTTTAGATACCTATTAGGTCCATAAATTACCATATAGCATATATTCTACACACAAAAAGCGACAATTTGTTGTTGACAGCTGGACACATTACCTTCAGTAGCTTAGGGCCTCATCAAACCTAAATCTGGCCCTGATAGAAAGTGATGGTGCAACTGCAGTCAGAATACTGTTGGCAGATAGAATGCCCCATCTCAACAAGATATCTTGACATAGCTTCCATATACAGGAAGAGGAAAGCAATATGTAGCAACAAATATGGGACAGAGAAAATGAAGTACCGTATCCCTCCGCACATAAATAACTCAGCCTTTGCTCCCCCAAGATGTGATGATAGTCAAATTTACGGATATGCATCTATCAGTGTCTACTTGTCAGGCACAATAGCTAAATGGACCTTTCAAGTTCAAGGGTAGGATACCTCTGGATGCTAGTTTGCTGGGAGGCAGACAACACAGAAGGGTTTGGTATTCAGGCTATGGCTCTGAGCTTGCTGGAAGCATATATCTGGTCTTT
This sequence comes from Podarcis muralis, assembly GCF_964188315.1. NCBI lineage: Eukaryota > Metazoa > Chordata > Lepidosauria > Squamata > Lacertidae > Podarcis > Podarcis muralis. Next base: position 18,407,625 of record NC_135664.1, on the reverse strand, counting down.
ATTGGAACAAGATGCTGGACTAGGAAGGCCTTTGAACTGAGTATTGTTGCTGTTTCATGATTGATATATTCCAACAGTGCTAAACATTGGTTAGCATGGAATGTGAATATTTTACAGCAGCAACTTTTCTAAAAGAATCAAGTAGAATTTGACAGTACAGAGGAACTGTGATAGCTAGAATGCATGAACTAGTAAAACAGCATTTATGAACATGACCCAAAGCTTTCCTGGCTGATGCACACCTTTCTTTCCTTACTAATTCAAGTGGCTTTCCAGCCCTACAGCTTACAGTGGTACCTCGCAAGACGAATGCCTCGCAAGACAAAAAACTTGCAAGACGAAAGGGTTTTTGGTTTTTTGAGTTGCTTCACAAGACGATTTTCCCTATGGGCTTGCTTCGCAAGACGCAAACGTCTTGCAAGTTTGTTTCCTTTTTCTTAACACCGTTAATACAGTTGCGACTTGACTTTGAGGAGCAACTCATAGAACGCGGTGTGGTAGCCTTTTTTGAGGTTTTTAAAGACTTTGGTGATTTTTGAAGCTTTTCCAAAACTTTCCCGACACCGTGCTTCGCAAGACGAAAAAAATCGCAAGATGACAAAACTCGCAGAATGAATTAATTTCGTCTTGCGAGGCACCACTGTACTTCTTTTTCATACAAAGGCAAGAGCAATATAATTTCAATATATTGCAAGGCAACACAATTTGCACCACAGTTAAATCAATTCAGGGGCAAACAGTAATCTAGTAAATAAAAGTTAAGCTTCAATCAGCAATGCAGAAATTCTGGGGCATGAAGAAATTTAAAATTACATGCAGCTAATAATACACTGCCTTGGAAGACATGCTAAATTTGTAGGGAACAACCATTAAGAGTTAATAAGAACCTACACAATACCTAGATTATGAAGATGGAGGGAAATCCTAGCTGCCTAGGACTATCAATGGGCATGTAGATACAAATTTGGTCAGTCAAAATAAGGCAAAGTTATTTTTTGTTGTGGAAAGAATACCTTCTTAATTAAAGTGATGCCACTGCCCCACATGAGGAAATTAGCTCCAAAATATGTTGAGTATTAAAAGACGCCTGCTTCTTCGGAGAAAAGCAATGACAAACCTAGAAAGCATCTTAAAAAGCAGAGACATCACCTTGCCAACAAAGGTCCGTATATTTAAAGCTATGGTTTTCTCCGTAGTGATGTATGGAAGTGAGAGCTGGACCATAAAGAAGGCTGATCACCGAAGAATGGATGCTTTTGAATTATGGTGCTGGAGGAGACTCTTGAGAGTTCCTTGGACTGCAAGAAGATCAAACCGATCCATTTTGAAGGAAATCAGCCCTGAGTGCTCACTGGAAGGACAGATCCTGAAGCTGAGACTCCAATACTTTGACCACCTCATGAGAAGAGAAGACTCCCTGGGAAGGACCCTGAATGTTGGGAAAGATGGAGGGCACAAGGAGAAGGGGACGACAGAGGACGAGATGGTTGGAAAGTGTTCTCGAAGCTACCAGCATGAGTCTGACCAAACTACAGGAGGCAGTGGAAGACAGGAGTGCCTGGCGTGCTCTGGACCATGGGGTCACGAAGAGTCGGACACGACTAAACGACTAAACAACAACAAATCTTGCACAATAATTTGCTGTTTACACCAAATGCTGTTTACACAGTGTCATGTTTTACACTATTACACAATGAAGCTGACCCAATAAAAAGACTAAACATTTTAGAAATCTCAGCCAAGTGGCCATACGTCTCAGGGTAAGTATGCATTTTTGTACACATTACTTGGTTGGAGAGCAGCATCATGAAATTCAGAAAAGTATGAATTTTGAGGGACTTATGTGTGTTGGTTCTTGTATTGTTTCAGAAGATGTGATTTTGGTATGTTCACCTTGCAGTGTGAACTGAATCAAACTTCTCTGAAATCCCTATGCATGCAATATTGTTTCTGCGTATCATTTCCACATATGTCTGGCAACCTCTAAATCCTTGGTTGGATCAGTTGACCCAATGTGACAATAAAATTTGGCTTACATCCAGTGCTGTTTTTCTGGGGGTACGCATACCCCTAAACATTTTGTGAATCTAAGTCTGGCCTCATTGAGGGGCAGTATTTCAATATGAGTGGGAAAATGAGAGTACTCCTAAACATTTTTTTAAAGGGGGGGGGGAGCACTGCTTACATCAAGAAAGACCATTGGCTTACTTACTTTTTTTGGCTATCACTGCCTTCTTCCCAGCCCTTATACAGTGGTACCTTGATTCCCGAACGACTTAGTTGTAAAACAAATTGGCTCCCGAATGCCGCAAACCCGGAAGTAAGTGTTCTGGTTTGCAATCATTTTTTGGAAACGCAGCTTCCGCTTGAGTGCAGGAAGCTCCTGCAGCCAGTTGGAAGCCATGCCTTGGTTTTCGAACGGTTGAGTTTGAGAATCAAGGTACCACTGTGATAATAATAATAATAATAATAATAATAATAATAATAATAATAATAATAATAATAATAATAATTTATTATTTGTACCACATCCATCTGGCTGGGTTTCCCCATGATATGCATCAGGTGTGGCCAACTCCCAAGAGACTGCGATCTACTCACGGTGTTAAAGACTGGCAGTGATCTACCCCCTTTGGGGGGTTCAGGTCAAAGTTGTTGAGGAAAGTTGTTGAATTGTTTTTAGGGAGGAGGAAAGCTGCATTTTTGAGGGGTGCAGCGCGAAATGGTTGAGCTTTTTTTAGGGGAGCCAAGCTTCTTGAGTTTCTTTGGCAGGAGCCAGTGATCTACCACAAATGCCCAGTGATCTACCAGTAGGTCACAATCTACCTGTTGGACGTGCCTGATATACACGATACAGTGGTACCTCAGGTTACATACGCTTCAGGTTACATACGCTTCAGGTTACAGACTCCGCTGACCCAGAAATAGTGCTTCAGGTTAAGAACTTTGCTTCAGGATGAGAACAGAAATCAGGCTCCGGCGGCGCGGCAGCAGCAGGAGGCCCCATTAGCTAAAGTGGTGCTTCAGGTTAAGAACAGTTTCAGGTTAAGAACGGACCTCCGGAACGAATTAAGTACTTAACCTGAGGTACCACTGTATAGGAAATGTGAATGATTCTCTCTGGGAACTTATGCAGGAGATGCATGCCTTCCACTAGCAGGCAATGGCAAGACAACCCTCCATTTTATTTGTCACTGGTCTTCATGTGATTTCTTGTGCCATTTTTAAACTTTCCACCTACTAATATAATGTTAGATTATCACCAAAGTCTCTCCAAGTTGGCTTGGTTGTTTTTGTCTGGCCCTGACTTACGGACCCATTGGGATTCTGCTGTTGACTCTTCCATAGCCTCCAGGAACTTTGACGTGTGGGCTTTCATGGTGTCATACATTTTAAAAGACAGATTGACATGAATGTATTTAAATAATACGTTAATAACAACCTCACTTTTCTGACACACAGTCAATCAGATAAAGAGGCTGGCTATTTTTGAATTAATGGGGCTTCAAAGCTGACAACGTATGCTTTGGGTTCTTTGGGAAACAGTGAACAAATATACTGTTATTTTTTGTTACCCAAGTATTCAGAGCTCTCTAAGACACTCTCTCTCTCTCTATATATATATATATGAAAAAAAACATTAAGCTTTCAGTCACCTCCTAAAATCATCCATGCACAGGAAGGGAAACTGATTCTTAAGGAAAAGTGACAAAGGAAGGACAATATGTTACCTCATAAATTTCACTAATAGAATTTTCAGCTCTTGCTAGTCATGCAGTGGCTTTTAAGAAAACCATTCCCCTTGCATGTAATAGACCCTGAAAAGTTACAAATGCTTATCTATTATATACTGCATTCTGCCATCCAGAAAGAATGGCTATCTAGGAATGAAGAAAGAGGGGGGGGGGAACCACACTGCAGTATCTGAATGGTTGTTTTCCTAGAGTTTAATGGCACCAGAGAAATGCCACTTCCATCATTACAATAGTTCATTCAATCATGACTACACTGGGCATCTTCACATCTCTGCGTTGAAGAATGTCTTTGACACTAATAGAAACAAATCAAAATGCACTTCAGCTATCCCACTGCATTCATAATAAATTCCGCAAGCTATTACCTGACAAACGCAGCAATTGGTTTATCTCTTTATCTGTACACTACCCACCCCGCGCGTTGGAAGCAAGGAGCTGTATATTGATTTATAGGAGCCAATCAACACTGGAAATAACATGACAGGGAAACATTAAGCACCGTATTTAAACAGGGTTTGCAAACATAATCCACAAACACATCTATTATGCCTGACTGGCAATAGGAAAGTGAAATCATAAGAAGAGAGGAATGTTAGATCATTTTTTATTTTATTTTTTGGAACTGGGGCATTGGAATCAGTGTATAGCCTCCAACAAATCAGCTTTTCTGAACCTTTGGCTCCCTAGCGATGAGGATAAGGAAGGGGGAAAAATAACGTTTGTATATACTTAAAATGTTGAAAGTTCTTCTCATGCGTTTTCAGAATATCACACCATATTGCAGATAGGATCAAGAGACTGAAATGGAAGGAATAATGGGTTGTCTATGTCAGCTGAATGAAGATGTCATCTATTCAGAGTAGAGCCATTGAATCTACCTTAGTCACATCCATTGACTTCAGTGGATCTGTTTGGATTTGAGTTTGGATTTGATATCCCTCTTTATCACTACCCTAAGGAGTCTCAAAGCGGCTAACGTTCTCCTTTCCCTTCCTTCCCCACAACAAACACTCTGTGAGGTGAGTGGGGCTGAGAGACTTCAAAGAAGTGTGACTAGCCCAAGGTCACCCAGCAGCTGCATGTGGAGGAGCGGGGAATCCAACCCGGTTCACCAGATTACGAGTCCACAGCTCTTAACCACTACACCACACTGGCTCTCTGTTCTGAGTAGTACACTGTTCTGAGTAGTAGCACTGAATACTGCCTTTAAAGCAAGAGTGTGGAATCTGTGGTCTTCCAGGTGTTGCAGAATTAAACTTCCCACATTCCTGGCCATTGACCATGCCTTAGAAAAGGGTCCTTGCTTGACCACTCATGTGATGTTAGGCATGGAAAGTGCTAATATACTCATTATGAGGAATTGGGGAAAGAGTTGGGGAAAGAGCCAACCAGATGCCTTTGGGAATCGGATCAAATTTCTCAGTGAAACAAACCAAGAATGTCCCATATATGATCTCAGTGCCCGTGGATCTTTGACTCAGAACAAGCACTTTAAACTGCTTCTTCCACGTCGGCCTCTTTCTCAAACCACTCAAGATTCTGCAAAATGTTGTGATTTATTGCTGGAGTTCTTCATAAATAACCATTATAATTCCATTTGTCGTTTTTCAGTGAAACCTAATGCTGGTTATGAAAAAAAGCACATTGTAAGTGCTGAATGTGCAGATGATAAATAAAGGGTTGTTCTTCCCCCTTCTGAAGAAGAAAATGCTTTAAATGAAGTGTTCATTGCCATCGATAGCTTGTTTCCTTTCCATTACAGCCATGGGAAGTAGAATATCAACTTAATGCATTCAGGAACATTTGAGGTTTTGAAGATAATACCAATAAGATCGATAGCTTTTTTTCCTGCTTTGCTTACGAAACATCAAACAATATGGAAACTCTGATGTTACTTCCTCTGTCAGGTGAGCAGTAGAATGATAAATATTCATTGCAAGTATCATGAGCCCAAACAACAGTTCCCCCATGCTGTTCTCTGGTAGCTATCTTGAACAGAGGAGCAGGACCACCATATCACAGTGCCTCCCCAATTTCCAAAAATACTCCAAAAGGGCGTTGTGGTCAATGGTGTCCCTGGGAGATCAATAACAAGTGCTGCTGGATTACTTCTCCCATCATTCTTCACCATTGGTCACACTTGCTGGGGCTGATGGGAGTTGGAGTCTCGCAACATCTAGTGCAGGGGTTGGTAAACTAAGGCCCCCGGGCTGGATCAGGCCCACCTGGGTCCTAAATCCGGCCCGCGCCACAAAGCGGGAACCCGCCATGAAGCCGAGTCTCCTGGTGATGGCAACGGGAGGAAGAGGCTGAGCGGCAGTGGCTCGAACGCCACACATGGTTTACCTCAGCAGCGTTTGATTGGCAGAGACATCCCTGCACCATGCTGAGGTAAACCAGGCATGGCGTTTGACTGGCAGAACCGCCACCGCTTGCCTCTTCCTCCCGTCACCACAGCACTGCAGCCCTGGTGCTCCTGTGGGCCAGAGAGCGGAGCGAACAAGCTCGCTCTTCACGAGAAGCACCAACAGCAGTGGTGGTGGTGGCAGCAGCCCCTGGGAAGGTAAGCGCAGTGCCTTCTTTCTCTAGGCGGGGAAGACCTACATTGGCTCCCAGCACATTTCCAGGCAAAATTCAAAGTGTTGGTACTGACCTTTAAAGCCCTAAATGGCCTTGGTCCAGTATACCTGAAGGAGCGTCTCCACCTCCATCGTTCAGCCCGGAGACTGAGGTCCAGCACTGAGGGCCTTCTGGCGGTTCCTTTACTGTGAGAAGCCAAGTTACAGGAACTAGAGAGAGGGCCTTCTCGGTAGTGGCACCCGCCCTGTGGAACGCCCTCACACCAGATGTCAAAGAGAACAACTACCAGACTTTTACACAACATCTGAAGGCAGCCCTGTTTAGGGAAGCTTTTAATGTTTGATGCATTATTGTATTTTAATATTGTGTTGGAAGCCGCCCAGAGTGGCTGGGGAAACCCAGCGAGATGGGCAGGGTATTAATAATAAATTATTATAATTATTATATTATTATTATAAGCCCGTTTCACACCACTGCCACCAGCCCTTCGGCGAATGAGGCAGGCAGCAAACCGAGAAGGCAGCTGGGGCTGGGGTGGGGTGGGGAGGAGGACTACTTGCCCCCCTTGCAGTGTGCATACAATATATATATATATATAGAGAGAGAGAGAGAGAGAGAGAGAGAGAGAGAGAGAGTCATGGGTTCCCTTCCCCTGGAGTATAGAATTGTAAGCCAGCTAGATATATTGTGCCTCTGTAGTGGTTGCTGTTACTGTCTGTTCAAACATCCAGTCTCTTCACATACCTATATTTCCTCAATGTTGTGTTTCTGCTGAAATTGGGGGGGGGGGGTTCCCTCTAGAAAAGTAAAGGGGCCAAGCAAGAAGAAGACTTTTAAGGACAAATGGAGAAATTGCTACACTGACAATAATCGTTCCAAGATTAATTGAATTTATTCCCCAATGGCTTTTAAAAAAAGGCCATCTTATTTACCTGAGGAATAGAAAATACTCTTTCGTCATCCCTTAAATGTGAGGAAATTTTTAGTAACTTTACATAGCTTATGGAAACTTGTTGGTGAGGCATTGAACGTTAAAAAAAGAAAGAGTAGCACCAAGTAGATATTTATTTTAAGATAATTTCACACCTCTTGAAATCTGCCATACAGAGTTGTTTCATATTTTCTTCACAAATATACAAAGAAAGAAAAATAAAGCATCGTATGTATTTGCTCATTCTCAATTTTAACCACCAGCACAACTTTACTGCAAATATTGCCCTAAAAATAACTATAAGCCTACTTTTTCTATATACTTTCTACACTACAAATGTGTGTAGGGGAAAATTTTTGATTTTATTACTTGCTGGACCATCTTCTCCCCTGGCCATGCTGGAAGTAGCTGCACTATGTGGCAAACGTCACCCTCCCAGAGCCCCAGGTGAACCATTATTCTAGGAGTGGCATTCTCATCGTGTGAACTTTAAATATAATGACAAACTAACAGGAAAACTTTGGGAAATCAGAACCAACTTCCATGCAGGGTGCTCGCTTTTCCTTTTCCTTTTCATCCCATCATTCATTCAAATGCTTGCAATATCCTGACTTTGAAATCTTATTGACTTCAGTCGCAAAGTTAAGCACAAGAACTCCACTACAAGAAAATGACTATGGCAATGTAGCACGAAGGTGAGCTCAGTCCATATGTTGCATCTGCTTGAGAAATTAGCCTCCAGCTGCCTCCTGTTGCCAGATGTAGAAATACCAATTTAAAAGGCTTTTGTTCCAATTATAAAAGCAATGTAAAGAGTTGCTGGTGCTATTTGTCTCACCATTAAAAAACAAATCCTCAGAATACGACTTAACCATGCGTGGCTCAAGTTGCAGAATGCCGCTAATGGGGCTAAGTATATCTCTTATCATAGTATTGACTAATGTAAACTGCCCTTAATTTTCTCATATATGAACTTTTGAGTGTCTAGGTGTAGCCCATTACAACTGCAAACCAGTCTTACACCTACTAAATGCAGGCAAAAGGCTCTCATGCTGTGGTTCTTTAAAACATTCACTTCTTTTAAAAGCAAGCAAACAATATTTTGGCACAGTTCTCAAGCACTGTATATAACTCTGTGTCCCCCCCCCCCCTACTGTGTCCATGAATAATTTCTCTAAGATTATTACACCAAGTTTGCAATGCAAAGTTCATGTGTTCATGGCATGGACAATGGGCTGTGCAAGCCAAGCACACAATAGAGGACCTACAGAGACCCCTTTGTATTTAAAAGCACACATTTCTATGGAAAAGACTGCAGTGGCTGAGCTCTCCGCCTACATTTCCTGGGAAACACAATACTGGCATATATTAGTTCCCTCGGTATGCAACTCCAGTATTACAGAAAATAACTCCTAAAACAAATATTTCCCATTTGAATCTCAGCAGGACGGAACAAAGCAAAGCCATCATGGTCTGGGATCTCCCATTCCCCTTCAAAACTGAGAAGCATGCAGATGATGGAACATGGTGGCACTGGCATGATAGATAGGCAATGTATGGGCCTATTCAACTTCATAGGGAACTACTAGCAGGGAATGCTAGAGAAATTTGATTCAGTTTGCATTTAGAAGTGGTGACCCTTCCTAAATAATAATAATAATAATAATAATAATAATAATAATAATAATAATAATAATAATTTATTTGTATCCCGCCCTCCCCGGCCAAAGCCGGGCTCAGAGCGGCTAACAACAGGTAAAACTAGCACAGTGTACATAAAATCACACAGTCAATTAATTAAAATACATTCTAAAATCAATTCAGAATCAAATTAATGGCAACCATTGGGCTAGAGTTCTATGAGGATTACAGAAAGAGAGAGAGGGTCAGACTGTGCCTTGGCTAAAGGCCAGGTGGAACAGCTCCGTCTTGCAGGCCCTGCGAAAAGATGTCAAGTCCCTCAGGGCCCTAGTCTCTTGTGACACAGCGTTCCACCAGATAGGGCCATGGCCAAAAAAGCCCTGGCTCTGGTTGAGGCCAGCCTAACCTCCCTAAGGCCCAGGATCTCCAAGATGTTTTTATTTGAAGACCGTAAGTTCCTCTGTGGGACATACCAGGAGAGGTGGTCCCGTAGGTATGAGGGTCCTAGTCCATGTAGGGCTTAATTCAGCTTCCAAAGCAATACACAAACCGAAACACAGTGATCCTCTGAAATTAACACATCACTGCCTTTTCCCAATGCAGTTCTCTAGCAAGTGATGTGTACAAAATGTGTATATTAGGGTAAAGTAAACAGCTGGAACTTCAAAACATAGCATTACCTGATGTCAAATTTGGCCCTCCAGGGGTGGGAATGATATGAACCTGGCCTGCCGACCAGAAAAGATTCCCCACCTGTGCTTTACACTATAGCTGTTACTGCAATCTGCTTCTCCTGGGCTAGACATAGATTTGGCCTACCTTTGTAATGAAAGTTTTGGTTATATAGGTAACCTGATCCAATGGGTACTCTCTGAGTCATCGTCTCCTCTTCATCTGGGGTCTTTTTATGAGAGTCACTGAATTTGTTCTTGAAATCCCTTTGGCAATCTGGGCTACCATACATGATACGCTTTACCCACTGAATAGAAACATCCGTATGATAGTGATATGAATGCATGTATTCCTTGGACCCAAAAACAGGGTATCAGCTTTCTAGAACCAACCACACTAAAAAGGTAATGTATGAATCAGGATGAAAACATCATATGCACAGCCGTGTTTGGCAACAGTTAATAACACCACTGGTATATATAGCTCTCAAGGCAAATCTAAAAATATGTAGTATAACTGGGAAACACTGGCCTGCGAACACTCCGCTTGGAGAACAGCCTTTACCAAAGGTGGTGTGGACATTGAAGAAGCACAAACTCGGGGTGAAAAGAAGAAATGAGCTAAGAGGAAGTCACGCTTGGCAAACCCTCACCATGATCAACTCCTGCCTGGAAACATATGTCCCCACTGTGGAAGGACGTGTGGATCCAGAATTGGCCTCCACAGTCACTTACGGACTCACTGTTAAGACTGTTTTCATGGAAGACCATCTTACTCGGCTACAAGTGATTGCCAAAGAGCATTGTTAACTCCTTAACATGGACATTATCAATAATTTTGGAATGTATACATGACTTTTGGAAATAAAGGGGCACATTCAATCAGGGGGAAATTGTTTATGCTAAATGGAAAGGAGTTAAGCCAAAGATGAGTGTGTCCAAAGTCAAACACCGCTTTCTCATTATCCTTTTCTGCAACCCTTTCTCTCTCCCTCCTTTCTTTTCCCTTTCCCTCTCTTTCATAATCTATTCATTCTCTCATCCACACACAAACACACACACCATTTATCTACCTGTCCATTCATGTTCTCTCTTTCTCTAACACCTTCACAAAAACACATACACATGAAGGTGCACTCCAATCCTCCACCATCTCTCTATCTGTTCATATATGCAGTGGTACCTCAGGTTACAGACACTTCAGGTTACAGACTCCGCTAACCCAGAAATAGTACCTTGGGTTAAGAACTTTGCTTCAGGATGAGAACAGAAATTGTGCGGCGGCAGCAGGAGGCTGCATTAGCTAAAGTGGTACCTCAGGTTAAGAACAGTTTCAGGTTAAGAATGAACCTCCAGAACGAATTAAGTTCTTAACCCAAGGTACCACTCTATCATCTATCTATCTATCTATCTATCTATCTATCTATCTATCTATCATCTATCTATCTATCTATCATCTGAAAATTCAGGAGCTAGGACAGAGTGACAAAACAGCAGCTGCCCTGCAATTTTAGAAAGCAGACCTAACAAGTTTGTCTTTATGAATTTTGCACTCCAATCATCCACCATCTCTCTATCTGTTCATATATATTATCTCTCTCTTTAACAGACATACACAAACACGCGGACACAGAGAGACAAGCGCACACTCGATTCATCGATCATCAGCCCATTCGCTCTTTCCTGCTTGATCTTTCTTTCCCTCACACGCATGCACACGACAATAACTGTCAGCACTTCTAGTGTAGCATTAATGCTCTACTCGTAAAGGAATAAAAAATAGCTCTTGGGGAGTGGATAGGGAAGGTTCTGAATCAGTCCCTCCCTGCCGCTGTTCTTTATCTTCCTTTTTTTTAAAAAAAAAGTTTCTGCAAGATTTATTTTTCACTACAAAAACTCAAAGGCTTTCATACATCCACATTATACCGCAAAATCCAATAAAAGAGCATTAAAATACATTACCAGCCAGAAATACAAGCTAACCAACCAGAAAGAAATCAAACACAGGCAGGGTAGAAGGATTCATGAATAAATACTTCATAGGAGGTGTTAAGTGTTGAGAGTTGTCTGACTATTTATCTAGAAAGGTTACAGGCATTAGCTGCTATCCAGCCCATGGGGTGGGGGCACGGGATAAGAGATATATATATACTCTGTGATTTCTTCTGTTATAGCTTTTGTAAATACAGTACATTTATGTTTTCTAAATATGAGCCCAAATCATAGAACCATAGAGTTGGGTCATCCAGTCCAACCCTGGAATCTCACCTAAAGCATCCATGACAGATGGCCTTCCCACCTCTGCTTAGAAACCTCCAAGGAAGGAGGTTCATAGCTGACTTATTCCCAAACATCCTTGAGAGTATTGTTCCCTGCACTTCAGCCTGCTTATTTGTGACTGTTGGGGGTCTTCCGGTTTTAGCTATGTTCTGAGCAGGTTGTGTCAGTGGGATAATATCCAATATTCACCCCTTTTGAACTGAATCCATCCAGCTGCTGCTGGATCTAACCCATTGAAGGAAAAAGTAATGGCCACATAAGGATGGCTTGGATGTAACCATCTTGACTTACGGTGAGGCAGGATCTGAGGGAGGGTGAAGAGCCAAAAGTGCCACTTCTTTCTCTGTCCTTCCACCTCCCCCTTTCTCTGTGCTTGCTTTCTGCACGAAACTAAGCTCTAGTTGACCACTCCTACTTTAAAGCCCTATACGGCCTAGGACCCTCGTACCTACGGGACCGCCTCTCCTGGTATGTCCTACAGAAGAACTTACGGTCTGCAAATAAAAACATCTTGAAGATCCCAGGCCACAGAGAGGTTAGGCTGGCCTCAACTAGAGCCAGGGCTTTCTCGGCCGCGGCTCCAATCTGGTGGAACACTCTGTCACAAGAGACTAGGGCCCTGCGGGACCTGACATCTTTCCGCAGGGCCTGTAAGACAGAGCTGTTCCACCAGGCCTTTGGTCAGGGCGCAGCCTGACCCCCTCCTCTGGCAATCTGCACAGAATTGTGCTTAATGGTTGCCATCAATTTGGTTTTAATTAATTTTTATAATGAAAGGTTTTTGGAATGTTGGATTATTTTGATTGTTGTTAGCCGCCCTGAGCCCAGCTTTGGCTGGGGTGGGCGGGGTATAAATAATTTATTATTATTATTATTATTATTATTATTATTATTATTATTATTATTATCACAATTTTCTGTTCCTGGGTATTGGTTTAATCTGGTTCTCCAAATCACAATACGAACCAAGGATCACAGCATAGCTTAGAGTTCAAGCATTACACTGGTTTCCTCATGCAGATATAACAGGAAACTATGGTATACAGACCCTCCAAGTGTCCCTGTTTTCTAAGGACAGTCCAGGATTTACAGAAGCTGCTCCAGTTTCTGATTTGATCCCAGAATGTCCCACTTTTCCTTAGGACGTTGTTATTTCAATTTGAGAAATGTTGGACGGTATGCTATGGTAAAGGTAAACGGACCCCTGACCATTAGGTCCAGTTGTGGCCGACTCTGGGGTTGCAGTGCTCATCTCGCTTTATTGGCTGAGGGAGCCGGCGTACAACTTCTGGGTCATGTGGCCAGCATGACTAAGCCGCTTCTGGCGAACCAGAGCAGCACACAGAAATGCTGGAACGGTTCCTATTTATCTACTTGCACTTTGATGTGCTTTCGAACTGCTAGGTTGGCAGGAGCAGGGACTAAGCAACGGGAGCTCACCCCGTCGCGGGGATTTGAAATGCTGACCTTCTGATCGGTAAGTCCTAGGCTCTGAGGTTTAACCCACAGTGCCACCCGCGTCCCGGACGGTATGGTAGGACATCCCTATTTACATCGGACGAATGTTGGAGGGTGTGGAGTTATGCAACCACCAAGCCAAGGAGATAAGTAACTATACCACCTTTAGAAGACATCTGCCGGCAGCCCTGTATAGGAAAGGGTTTTTTTTTATTAAATCTTTAATCTTTTATTAAGTTTTTATGTATGTTGGAAGCTGCCCAGAGTGGCTGGGGCAACCCAGTCAGATGGGTGGGGTATAAATAATAAAAATTATTATTAATTTGAGGAATAAACATTATATAGAATGCAAGCAAGCCTCAGGAGTGCTCTATTTGCCTATTGGGAAGGAATAGAACACTGTAAAGGGTTAGAGCAGTGCCTGGTCAAGTGTAATTCACACTTTAGAAAACTGCATTTATGATGTTTGGAATGTTGCTCAAATTTCTAGAGAGGAATATTCTTCCTCTGGCAGACAACCATTCATTAATTCTTTCTCTAGGTCAGCCTGCCCAACCTGGGGTCCCCAAATGTTGTTGGACTACAACCCCCATCAACCTCAGATAGCATGGTGAATGTTCAATGATGGTGAGATATATGGAAATCCAAAATCTGAGGACACAAGGTCAGGAAAGGTTGTTCTGGGTCGCACTTCTCAGACTTTTTCTTCCCCCAAAGGCTTCCATTTGGTACAGAATACACTGAATAATTCAACGTGAAAGGGTTAACATTGGATTTAGCTCAAGGCTGACCAAAACTGCCTCCTCATCACTAAACCAAGCCTGGGGAGCAAAACAGTAAAAGCGCCAAAGGCTTCCCTTCCTTGTTGCTGGTTGCTGGCTGAAATTACAGTAACTGATCAAAGACAGCGAAGAAAAATAACTAGGCCAAGAAGGGGAACACTCTTAAGGGAGGAGTTAGCAAGCAAGCAGGCGGTTTCTCAAGAACCAGAAGCAGAAATTTAACAGAGAGAAGGCAACGGGACAGGATAACTCAAGAGGAACTATTTCCTTGCTGCAGAAGAGCTAGCTCACAGCCAGATGCTAGTGCAGTTATAAAGCTTCAAAATTATTTAATTTTGTGGCAGGGAGGGGAGAGATTATGTCCTGCCACTCTACAGGAAATATCTTAAGATGGTTAACAGCCCTGACCCCAGAAATCTACACCCACGCTAAGGGGGAATTATGTACCCTGGGCAGAAGGGACCACTGTGAGTGCAGAGCATCCATTTCTATCAGAAACTAGGAAATGATACTGAAAACATCTCCTTGGGACGAAGAGAATACACAGCATCATTTTCCCACTGGGGATTTAGGCAATGGGCAAAGGTTTAATTTAAGCTGCATCACTACAACATAAGTGATTCTCTCATGATCTCTCATAATGCAAGTGCAATTACTCAGTAGCCCACAACTTCCAGTAGCCACCCACAAAGGCCGATTCTCACATTGCTATATCCACGACAATCTGTAATTGCACCTTTATCTAATTCAATAAACAAAGGGACTGGCTAACATCATGGTATCTGTTGACCGTGCAGTTCATCAAGGCAGTGCTCTGGTGGAGTTAAATGGGAGGGAAAAGAATTAATAATTCAGCATACTTTACTTTGAAAGCACCAAGAAGCACTCAGGATTCAGGATACTGAAATATATTGGGTTCTGAGGGATGATAGACAGTGCTGGTATCATCTTAAGATTCCAAGACAGCGCAGGACCTTGTTGAGTGAAAAAATCTTGCTGTCAAAAAGGTGTGTGTGCGTGTTTTCCAAGTATATAGCACGTATAGTAATTCTACACACACAAATCAAGTTTCCGAAAAAGATCTCTTCTTCCTCTGAAGCAGCAGCAGCAGCAGCATAGGATGTGTCGCCACAAAGAACAGCATATGCTGAGACATAACCGCAAGGGCCCTTCTCTCACCACCAGCAAAGCTAATGACAAATATCATTTTTGCAAGTTTGCAGAAAAGCAAACACCCTTTTCATTCCTGTTTTGACTCCTCGCTGTTTGTGAAAATGAGAGCCGGCTTTCACAGCTTCGGAAGTGAGAGGCTGAAGAAAGACCTGATCGGCACAGAGAACCGATGTGTATGGCAAAGTGTAACACAAACCTGCAAACAGCTTTCACATGCTGCTTCTGCAAAACAATGGCCTTGTCTGAATTATGGCATGACAGGCTCCTATGGAAGTCCTATAGCCTTTGTATATAGAGGTATTTCCAGGATGTTTGGGATTTTCATTTTATCATACCGGAATGCACTTTCCAATGGCTATTTCCCAGCCATCATGTCCAGTGATGATGCCTGACCCCTATGCCAACTTCTGCCTGAAGACTGGCCCTTGAAGATTATGTTTCCCTTAGTGGTGTTCAGAAAAGTTGAGAGGTGAACCAAGGCATTCATGAATGCAATAGTGCAGGGGTTCGTGAACTGTGGTCCACGGACCACCAGTGGTTCACAAGCATCCCTCAGCTAGTTCGCGGCATGCCCATGTTAAATATCCACATTGATTTTTAATTATATTTCTGTTGCTTCTTTTATTTCTTATATTGTGATTAATTGCATTGCCATTTGAATTCCATGCAGTGCAAATTGCAAAAGGAAAAAAAAATATAAGATAAGAAATAAAAGGAACAATAGAAACACAATAAAATAATGTGCAACCTTGTGTAGTTTGGGAACATAATAATAAATTTTTATTAATCTCCCTCCCTTCCTGGTTTAAAAAACGGGCTCAGGGCAGCTAACAGCAAATATAAAACATTGATTAAAATGTGACGTAAAAACAGCATAAAACAGCATACAATACAACATAAAATGCAGCATCAAGATCAATAAAATTCAAAAATTCAGAGGTCATTGGGGGGGGGGGGAGAAAAAGGGGGGAAAACCCAGTTAGTAGACATCAAATGATCGCCAGGGCTAACTGGCCAAGTTGGTCCTACTAGGGCCAGCAAGGAGACCAGAGAAGAATTTAAATGTGGGGTCCCAGAAAGGGTTTCTTCATAGAAGAGGAAAGGGAAAAGGGAATAGAGGATCAGGCTAATTCAAATTGAAGGCCAGGCGGTATAGCTCTGTCTTACAGGCCCTGCAGAAGGAGCTCAAGTCCTGCAGGTCCCTAGTCTCGTAGGACAGAGCATCCCACCAGGTCGGAGCCATCACTGAAAAAGCCCTGGCCCTGGTGGAGGATAGTCTGGCTTCCTTAGGGCCCAGGACCTTTAAGCTATGGACCTTAGGGTCCTCTGCGGGACATACCAGGAGAGGCGGTCCTGTAGGTCCTAGGCCGTGACGGGCTTTAAAGGTCAAAACCGGCACCTTAAACCTGACCTGATACTCCACCGGGAGCCAGTGCAGCTGGTAGAGCACTGGGTGAATATGCTCCCATGGCAAGGACCCAATCAGAAGCCTCACTGCAGCATTCTGCACCCGCTGGAGTTTGTGGGACAGTTTCAAGGGCAGCCCTGCGTAGAGCGAGTTACAGTAGTCAAGCCAGGAAGTGACCATCACATGGATCACTGTGGCCAGGGCGGGGCGGGAATTCCTGGCAAATAACAGTGGCTATGAGAATGCAAGATTACCCAGAAGCATGATGGATGGCATGGGAACTAGCTTTCGTTACCTTAATCCTACACTTTGCTGACCTAGACAGAATCCAGAATCCAGCCTCAACATATCCATGGACCACATCCTAGCAAGACCTTGTTTTTCTCAACCTTGCTAACTGCCTTGCTTTTTCATTTTCTTAATGACAGATCAAAGTTCACGCGATCCAACCAGCATCCCATTTCCAGCAGGGGCCATCCAGATGCTTCTCTAAAACGCATAAACAGGGCCTGGAAGCAACACCTCTGCCCTGCTGTTTTCCCAAAGCAACTGGAACCCAGAGGCATCTTGCCCCTGAATCTCAAGGTTATGTTCAGCTAGAAACCTTAACAGTGTTAGGAACATAGGAAGTTGCCTTACACCAAGTCAGATCTTTGGTCCATCTTATCACTGTACAGTGGTACCTCGGGTTAAGTACTTAATTCATTCCAGAGGTCCATTCTTAACCTGAAACTGTTCTTAACCTGAAGCACCACTTTAGCTAATGAGGCCTCCTGCTGCTGCCACGCCACCGGAGCACAATTTCTGTTCTCATCCTGAAGCAAAGTTCTTAACCCAAGGTACTATTTCTGGGTTAGCGGAGTCTGTAACCTGAAGTGTATGTAGCCGAAGGTACCACTGTATTCTCAATGCTGACTGGCAAAAGCTTTCCAAGCTTTCAGAGTGTTACCCGACTGTAGCAGGAGATGTTTGATGTTTGATAGTGTTTTTTATATTCTGTTGGGAGCCACCCAGAGTGGCTGGGGAAACCCAGCCAGATGGGCGGGGTATAAATAATATACGATGATGATTCAATCTAGGACCTGCTATATGTCCCATCCACTAGAATTAGTCAAGATTTCCTCTGTGAATCTGTCTAATCTCCTTTTAAAGACATCTAAGGACATCGGCAGCAGATCCTGTAGCAGCGAATGCCTTAAATTACTTAGGTAACAAATGAAGAAGTGCTTTCTTTTGTCTGTCTTTCTTCTGCTGCTCCTTAATTTCATTGGTTGAGCCCAATGTTAGTGTTACAAGGCATGAAGAAAGATAGATTTCACATGCATAACTCACGTAATCCCCAGCACAGTTTTATTTGCACTCATATAAAACACTACAGTCTCTATCACACACAAAGTTGTACATTCTCTCTCTCACATTCTTAAAACTGGAACTATTCACAAGAAAACCATTAAGCCTGCTCTGCGGATTAATGGGTTGTACTCCTTTGTTGTTGCTATCCCAATGTTTTTCTTCATGTCTACGGATTCCAGAATTTCCCTCTGAGTGATTCATCGTTGCATTAAATCTTACTAGAAGCCATTGATTTGTGGTAACTGACACTCTTAGTAAACTTTCAGATTGTGGTTGTGGCATGTCAAAAAAAAAGCTCATTGTTTTGAAGTTTGAAGATGAACTGGATTGCACTGGGATGCACTCCTACACACAAGTCTTGCTGAAATCAATGGGACTTACTTCTGAGTAGAAAATCCATAGGATTGTGCCATGAATTTTATTTAAGTCAATGAAACATTAGCACAAGTGTCGTAGTCTTTTGATGTGAGAATTACAGTGGTGCCTCGCAAGACGAAATTAATCCGTTCCGCGAGTCTCTTCGTCTTGCGGTTTTTTCATCTTGCGAAACACGGCTATTAGCGGCTTAGTGGCTATTAGCGGCTTAGCGGCTTAGCGGCTATTAACGGCTTAGCAGCTTAGCGGCTTTAAGAAAAAGGAAACAAACTCGCAAGAACTCGCAAGACGTTTCGTCTTGCGAAGCAAGCCCATAGGGAAATTCGTCTTGCGGAAAGACTCAAAAAACGGAAAACCCTTTCGTCTAGCAAGTTTTTCGTCTTGCGAGGCATTCGTCTTGCGGGGCACCACTGTATAAAGAAAATTAGGCAACAGGAGAGGGCCCTCTATTATTTAAGAACTACTTCCTTATGGCATCATTTTTTAATATAATTTTAGGTGAAAAACTCCAAATGAAGGACTATTCTTTCTTTTATGTTTCCATCCAATTCACTCCATTTCTATTTATACCATTGTCCCTCCCTGGGATGGTACAGATCCTAGCGTACCATTATAAAATAAAAATCACCAGTACAGTCATACCTCAGAAGTCGAACAGAACCCATTCCAGAAGTCCGTTCGACTTCCAAAACATTCAGAAACCAAAGTGCGGCTTCTGATTGGCTGCAGGAAGCTCCTGCAGCCAATCTGAATCCACGGAAGCCCCGTCGGATGTTCAGCTTCCAAAAGAACATTCGAAAACCGGAACACTCACTTCCAGGTTTCAATCATTCAGGAGCCAGAATGTTCAACTCCCAAGGCGTTTGGGAGCCGAGGTACAACTGTAGTAGTTATATAGTTGTCATCCAAACTACCACAGTAGCATACAGTCTAGTCATTGCTGAAACAGCTGCAGTAAGTGTCAGCAAACAGAATCTTGGGGCAGTTGCTTGGCTCCATGTACACTGGCAGGGCCACCATGGCTACTGGCAGCCTTCCCACTACCCCAGGCATAGGCAAACTCGGCCCTCCAGATGTTTTGGGACTACAACTCCCATCATCCCTAGCTAACAGGACCAGTGGTCAGAGATGATGGGAATTGTTGTCTCAAAACATCTGGCGGGCTGAGTCTGCCTATGCCTGCAGTACCTCAAACAACAAGGGACTCCCACCCAGCACTGTTGCTGTCAATATTCGCTCTAGGCACCATGCTTTGAATTTTGAGGAGTCTAAGAGAAGAAGAGGGGACGCGGGTGGCACTGTGGGTTAAACCACAGAGCTTAGGACTTGCCGATCAGAAGGTCAGCGGTTCGAGTCCCCGCGACGGGGTGAGATCCCATTGCTCGGTCAACCTAGCAGTTTGAAAGCACATCAAAGTGCTAGTAGATAAATAGGTGGGAAGGTAAACGGCGTTTCCGTGTGCTGCTCTGGTTCGCCAGAAGCGGCTTAGTCATGCTGGCCACATGATCCGGAAGCTGTACGCCGGCTCCCTCGGCCAATAAAGCAAGAGTCGGTCACGACTGGACCTAATGGTCAGGGGTCCCTTTACCCTTTAAGAGAAGAAGAATTTGGATTTGATATCCTACTTTATCACTACCTGAAGGAGTCTCAAAGCAGCTAACATTCTCTTTTCCCTTCCTCCCCCACAACAAACACTCTGTGAGGTGAGTGGGGCTGAGAGACTTCAGAGAAGTGTGACTAGCCCAAGGTTACCCAGCAGCTGCACGTGGAGGAGTGGAGACGCGAACCCGGTTCACCAGATTATGAGTCTACCGCTCTTAACCACTACACCACATTGGCTCTCCACCACAGACTGCACCTATCCACCACAGATTTGAGCTGAGCAGCCATTTTCCCACAATCTGAATGTATTTTTGTCACCCACCAGTTGATGTTATCAGAAGGAAGGAAGCTATGGGTGGGTGATAGCCATGCCAGGCAGGGTCCAAGTCAGCACCAGAGGTGCACTGACAGCATCATACTGAGGGCCTTGAATATATTTGTTCCCACTATTTCCATCAACCAATCAAAAAGATTCCATTGACCCACCATTAGGGAATAATTGTAGTATACCTGCCCTGGAACATCTTAGATTAGGATTGATTGCAAGGTACCCTGATGCCATGGCAGATCCCAGCATAGGCTCTCGAGACAACTGACTGGAGTTAATGCACTTCTAAATTGCAAATACCCACAATCTGTATCCTAATTGGCAAGTTCACACTCTATTATTTCATTCACTGCTTAAGCCGCTTACATAAAAAGAGCTGGAAGGAGAGCTCTCTTTGCTTCATGTGGGTCAGGTCATATTTATGCCCAAAGTCTTTTCACTGTAAATATACATTTTCTCCCTCCCTTGAACCACCCCACAAGCTAATCTATCCCCGGATGATTTCCTTTGCACAGCAGTTTCTTTTTTTAACTCCCCTTCTTGTTTTAGTTTTAATATTTAATTGGTTATATAACACACCTTTGTTGTTTTATTTTACAACTGCTTGTTAGTAATTGTCGTCTGGGTGACCCGTTTTTCTCTTGCAAGGTTCCTCCTACCTCTGTGGTATTAAAAACTCGCCTCGAGTTCTAACTTTTAAACTTAAAAAAACTAAAAACTAAAAGGGCATTCAACTCATAGAGGTCTGTGCCTTTCTGATGCTATTTGGCTAAACAAAATACAGTGGTACCTCAGGTTACATATGCTTCAGGTTACATACATTTCAGGTTACAGAGTCCGCTAACCCATAAATAATGCTTCAGGTTAAGAACTTTGCTTCAGGATAAGAACAGAAATCTTGCTCCGGCGGCACGGCAGCAGCAGGAGGCCCCATTAGCTAAAGTGGTACTTCAGGTTAAGAACAGTTTCAGGTTAAGAACGGACCTCCGGAACAAATTAAGTACTTAACCTGAGGTACCACTGTAAAAGGCATTCTTGCTATTTTTCATTCCTTTTCCTAACTTTCTGCAAACTGCGACTGCTTTGGCATTCAGCGGTACCTTGGTTCTCAAACTTAATCTGTTCCAGGAGTCCGTTCAACTCCCAAAACTGTTTGGCTTCTGAGAAACATTCATAAACCAGAACACTTACTTATGGGTTTGTGGCATTCAGGAGCCAATTTGTTCATCAATCAAGCCGTTTGAGAACCAAGGTACCACTGTACTGACTCCTCTCTGTTTCTGAACTACAGGTTCCCCTCACTGAGGTCACATCCACCCCATACATTTTTAAAAAACTATTAAAGTGATATAATAGTCATGAAGAATCATGGGAACTGTAGTTTGTTAAGGGCACTGAGTTTCAGTTCACTGAGTATACCAGTATCAAAAATGTATAATGTTTGCAACAGGAGCGGGAAACCTGATTTTAAGAAATTGCATTAAATTATAGTAATTTGGTTTGATTTGCAATAATTTGGAAAATTAATAAAAATAATTTTTAAAAATGTATAATGCCGATGTAACTGCAATTGAAAGGAAAATTAAAGTTGACATCTAAAGAAAAGGCATGGAAGTGTGGAAGAGAACTGAACATGAAGCCAGAAGTTAAACCTGCTGGTTTTGCTGCAATACAAATGCCACTAAAAAACAGCAAGTCTATTCAGCAATGGGGACTTGTAACAATGAAACCAGAAGGCAAAGTCTCTGTACTTATTTTCTTTGTGTGCCAGTCCCTTTCAAGAATCCAACTCAGTAACACCAGTCAAGTATTCTAATACCTGTATTCATGAAATTAATTTGGACATGGTAGCAGCAGCTAAAGAAGAACTAATTTCTGTTGTGAAAATATCAGAACATGGGGCCAGCCACCTTAATAAAGGTAAAGGGACCCCTGACCATTAGGTCCAGTCGTGACCGACTCGGGTTGTGGCGCTCACCTCGCTTTATTGGCCGAGGGAGCCGGCGTACAGCTTCCGGCTCATGTGGCCAGCATGACGAAGTCGCTTCTGGCAAACCAGAGCAGCACACGGAAACACCGTTTACCTTCCCACTGAAGTGGTACCTATTTATCTACTTGCACTTTGACGTGCTTTTGAACTGCTTGGTTGGCAGGAGCAGGGACCGAGCAACGGGAGCTCACCCCGTCACGGGGATTCAAACCGCCAACCTTCTGATCAGCAAGTCCTAGGCTCTGTGGTTTAACCCACAGCGCCACCCGCATCCCAGCCACCTTAATAGAAATGTTTAGAATTAGTTTACTCACACCCTTCTTCCCCAGCACTGGTTGTAGATGGTGTGATGGGGCTGCACCCTTCACTTGACCTCCTTTCAGCTGAATCACTGATGTATTCCAAGATGGGAAGGAGGAGAAAGGGCCAACAGTGCAGTGGTGAGGTCAGTGCGGTGCAAATGCACCAGCAGACCCAATCTGGCATTACTGCCAGCATGTTTGCATTGCTCCAACCTCACTCCCTTCCCATCTGCACCCAAGTGTGCAGCAGCAATTCAGCTAGAGGGAGGTCAACTGAATGGCACAGTGTCCCCATGCTCTCTGTTACTGCCACATGTTCAAGGTGGCTGCAGCTATCAAGCACTAGCAGTGGAAAGGCTAAGTGAAAATGCCCTCCCCCAATTCTCCACACCATTTGTGGATGTTGAAATGGGAGAGGGGATTTGACTGAGGCGAGGGGAAATTCTCCAATCCTCTTTGGTAGAGGTGAAAGAGAATATGTCAGAAATTCTTTCAGAACAGTATCTTCTGAGAAACTTCAGTTTACTTAGTGTTGGACACAATTCTATTGCTATTTCATTTTGGTGAGTAAAGGAGGCAATATGTCGAGATAGGAGAACTTGAAAGGCTAGAAACTGGGGAGGTTGTTTTGCTTAATGTTCCTCAGAGTCCCCCTGAAATCTAGCAACAGTTCAGGAGGAACTCAAAAGAGAACATTTTAGCCCAGCCTTCTGTACAGAAGTAGACATTTTCTTCAGAAAGGGCATGATAAACTTACTACTATGAAATGTGGAAATAAATTCACAGGGTATTATATGAAGAAATAGTTTCTATGTTCTTAAAAAAAAAAAGTATTAGAACTATAGGAGCTGGCCAAGTACCAGAAGTGCTGAACAAATAAAAGGGATTGGCTATCACCATCATATTATGTCTCATCTAGTTGTGTTCATTACAACCCTGTAATGTAAGCCAGTTTTATTGCTCCCAATACATCAGTGGGTGGGATGGACACTGAGTGACTTACCTAAGGCAAATTTTAGTGAGTTCCTGGCAAAATTCTCACTAGGGACTTCCTGATCTGTTGCTCAGTTTCTTAGCTACTATGCTATACCAGCTTTCTATCATATGCTGCTTGGGATTCCCAGGAATGGATTCTAGATTGAGAACTGGACCAAATGTTTGCTCGGACTGATCCGTCAAGCTAAATCTTATAATCTGAAGTTCAAGTTAGCTCTTTGACACGGTAGCTCATATCTTGCAAAGCTGATCTTATTTTCCAGGAATTCCACCGAGGTTAAGCTCAACAAATAATAAATAAAAGCTTTGCAATTTGCAAATGAAGCTTATCAACCCCAAATGCAAATTCCACCCGTACAGATAAAATTCTAATGTGATAAGGGATAAATCCATATCAAGACAAATCTTTCTCATTAATAGCCTCAGACCCCAAGAGTTAGAGGTGGTGTATCTGTTGATTTGCACCATTTTCCAACAAGACTAGAAATGCATTAATGGCTGCTGCTGCTTCTTCTTCTTCTTCTTCTTCTTCTTCTTCTTCTTCTTCTTCTTCTTCTTCTTCTTCTTCTTCTTCCTGAAAATAAGCTAAAGGATGTTCTAACTTCCCCGATGCTGACCTGCTCTCTTTTTAGCTTTAAGGTATGTGCAGATGGAGGGGCCAATAGTGAAATATGAACAGCTACGCTATGTTCATTGCAACTGTAAACAAAATATGTCTGGCCTAGTTTTACCTTTCAGGCCAGCAGCCAGCAAACATAATTGGCTCTCCATATATTCACAGTCATTTTAGGAACAGAGGCATTACTTTAGTGATTACGCAGATCAAGTATCATCTGAGCTAAATTGACTTTATCTGTCAATATTAGCAACTGGATAAACTCAATGGTTTTCATTTTGTGAAGGTGGAATGCTAATATTCACTGCCAATTGAAAAGGGATGGGTTGGAGCACAGAGCCAACCCATGAAGTTCTGTTGCGTGAAGTGAAGGACAGGATGATTCCTCGACTGTTCCACAAATAAAAGCCAGCCAGACCAACAGCCGCCTCTGACTTCAGCACTGGAGAATGGGTACAACATTCTCCATGGCACCTGATGGCAAAACAGCTTAGGGGGCACAGGACAAGATAAGTGACACACGCAGCTCTGCCCTCCAACTGGATACGGAAGGAGCTGTTGGTTTTGGTTCTCTCCATTTCTCATTTTTCCAGTTGTAAATTCAGTTCTCCACATTCATGAACCATTTTTATTTTATTTTTTAAAAACCTCCTCAAAATTTAAAACATCTTAGTGCAAATTTCTCCTGATACTGTAAGCGCATTTTTTTGTATGTAGCTTTGATTGATGTGCATAATTTTATCGTGTTTTATTGTGTTTTTAATATTCTGTTGGGAGCCACCCAAAGTGGCTGGGGAGGCCCGGCCAGATGGGCAGGGTATAAGTAATAAATTATTATTATATTATTATTTTTGCAAGCAATTTCTCCTAATATTTTTGCATGTTATTTATATGGGCAATTCTTTCCCTATATATGCAAATCAGGAAACATCATTTGGTTGGAGAACTGCATTGCAACCTTTGGAGAAATGTGGATTTTAAAGGAAAGTTGTGTTTCGGATTGCATGTTATTTTGAAAAGTGCAAATTTGATAATTTCACCTTGAAATGCAAACTGAAATTAATTCCTGCGCCATCCCTACCTTCAACCTATGCTCCTTCCACTCCCTGCCCCTTGCTATTACATACAGGGAGCTTTTGGAGGTGAGAAGAAGAAGAAGAAGAAGAAGAAGAAGAAGAAGAAGAAGAAGAGTAGTAGTAGTAGTAGTAGTAGTAGTTTGGATTTGATATCCCGCTTTATCACTACCTGAAGGAGTCTCAAAGCGGCTAACATTCTTCTTTCCCTTCCTCCCCTGCAACAAACACTCTGTGAGGTGAGTGGGGCTGAGAGACTTCAGAGAAGTGTGACTAGTCCAAGGTCACCCAGCAGCTGCATGTGGAGGAGCAGAGATGCGAACCCGGTTCACCAGATTACGAGTCTACCGCTCTTAACCCCTATACCACACAGGTGTAGTAAGGAATCGCCTTTCCATTAGATAGATTGAGGCCACCTGAAGCAGCCTCCTCACTTTGTTTAATGGTAGGATTGGTCCTGCTCCTCGCCCCCCCCCCAAAAAAAATACACACAGACACACACATTAGTGAGCAAGCCCATCAGGATGAAAGTATTAGTCTTAACACTCTCACTCTTGTGCTAGTTAATGCCACACAAGAAATTTTACACAACATCTTAAGCAGCACAGTCTGGAACACAACACTGCCTACTAACTGCAGATATTATATTTAAAAAGCAAGAAAAGAGGACCTAGAATAAACTAGGACTTCCTCTCTCTCCTCCCCACTTGCTGAGAACAACTGAAGTCTGTCTGAGGGTACAATGAAATGTTGTAGAAGACGCATAGCTTCTGCTGGCATGCCTTGTTTGCTTCAGGTAACTCCTAGAGAAACTCCACTTCTGTTCAACATGATGATCAGCTGCCACTGGCAAGGCCAGGGCAATATCACATAGTACTGAAGTGACGGTGATGCTATTTTCAACAGCAGTCCCACATTGTCCATGTTCAGTTCCTCCCTAAGGCATTTGCTTGCAGTGAATTTAACACACAACACCCACCTGACGAAGACCTCAGTGTACCTTCACAGCCACATGTCATAACACTGAGCACTTCACAGGTGCACCGGATAAGTACAAACATTATTCTAGATAATTGAAAGAACATCTTGTGCAAGAGGGAAAGATTGTATGTGCAGCAAATACAATCATTTACCAGTGACAGACAGACACACACACACAGTGCTCTTTTTCTAGAAAAAGAGGTTCCGGAATTCACCATGAACACCTCCCTTGTTCTCTTATAATGGCAATGTCGCCCACTTGAGAGGTGCCAGAACTAAGTTCTGCTGAAAAATGCCCTTTATGTGTATATGTGTATATACAGTATATATTCCATGACATGACTCACATGATGACTATCCCTGGAACAATTCCGCATCTATTGAAGTACTTGTCCATAAAAGCCCTCAACAATCCTTCCACGTTAGAATCCTGAACAATCTAGTCCTTTTATTTAAACCAGGGTGAGGGAACTGGGTCTGGGCAGCGGGCCCAATCGTTATCTCCCCCACTCCTTGTGGGCCATATCTGACAGGTGGGCCAGGATACCCACCTGTCAATCACCTTGTGTCACAAGGATGTCAGGCGACCCCTTTTTGCCTGCAGAGTTTGAAATCAAACTATGCAGGCAAATGCACACCTTGGAGAGCTCCGTGGAGCCCTTGTAGAGTGTTTTGATAGGGACTTCACAAGACATGTCAATCAGCTGCTACAAGACCAACCATTAGCCGGCTAATTGGGCCCATGGGCCAGAGATTTCCCAGTCCCTGATTTATACCATGGCTATTCTACAGAAGTGCAGTTGTGTCGCTCCAGTACATGTTTTGCTTTTGGTTATGATTGCTGATGACGCCCCCCCCCCCTTTACACAAAAGGATAGGGTAAAAATCGGAGCAAAAATTACCTTCAGGCTTGACGGCATTAGTACATTTCCATCTGCCCAATTCTCTTCCCTTGTAAAATATGACGAGAATAAAACTAAATCTTGTGTACTACTTCAGTTGCTGGGCACCATTTGAGAGTTTAGTGATATTAAGGCACTGCAATACTTCTTCCGTAATGGAACAGCAAAAAGAGAAATGGCTTTAGTCAGTGAGCAAAGGAGTCATTTGGCAGTCCTTGCCTTAAATAATCCTACTGAAGTCAAACTTTTTTAAAGAAAAAAACCTGTAATCGCGGAGTTGGTTTTATCACTGCGGCAGCTTTAAGAGAAGCCTGGAGGGTTTGGTTATGAGATTTGGTTCAGAGAATCAGGCTTATGAAAATGGCCGGGTGTCTTTTAAGTGCTGAATGCCAAAAGGTGAACTATCCTTGGGGGCGGACAAAGTTTTAGGAATGGATCTGCTAATTATCCTTGACTGTGTCATGGAAGAGCAAGCGATTAGCACAAATAATAAAAGCCCTAAGGAGCGCATGCAGAACCAGAGGAGCTGGGGGATGACAAAATGTGTTTCGGAAGGATAACGCCAGGAAATGCTCAAGCAGAGAAATGCACAGGAATTCTGCACATGGCATTTCTTCAAGAGCCTGGAGATGGGATGAAAGCGTGTCCCTGCGCTTTGAGGCACTATGTGCTCATTTTTTAAAAAACGGGCTGTTAAAGAAGATATTGTGGGCAGTGCATTTAAATGTGCAATAATACACTTCCATATTGACAGCTGAATCCTGAAGGTGCAAAGCACAATAGAAAACACATGACAGACTTTAACGGGGGCAGGGAGAGATAATATAGAAGTATTTTCAAAGTGGATAAATGCATCTCTGCTGCTCAGCAAATTCTCCTCTCTGTGGAATCCTGTGGTGTTGCCTGGAATTTAGAAACTTCCCTTTCCTTCTGTTGATGTCCGTTCCTGCACTCTGCTTTATGGAGAGATTATGGGCAGCTGGAAACAACATTCTGTCACTATTTCTCAACTACTGATTCTCATCGAAGCAGCGGGGCCCCGCTCTGTGCTTTATGTGTGGTGTACAGTGTTGCAGCTGCTATGATATGAATGGCTGGATATTGGCATGGGCAGGGATTAAAGTAGTGGCATGGCTTGCCAGGTATTCAGGGCAAGTAAGCATTGGTGACGTCTCTGCAGGAACAGAGCTGGTCAGGAGCCAGCAAGAACAACTAGGAGTAAATCTCAGATTCTCATTCCAATCGCCTCAAGTTCTGGACTGCATCACACCTTATCTCAAAGTCCACAGAAACACCGCAAAATTCATAAAAAGACAACCTTGTTAGGCCTACTTTCTAAACTTGCAGGGCAGCTGCTGTTTTGCCACTCTGTCCTAGCTCCTGAATTTTCAGATAGATGATATAGATACATATACATATACATACAGTCATACCTTGGGTTGAAGTTGCTTTAGGTTGAGCGCTTTTGGGCCACCCAGAAGTAACAGAACATTACTTCCGGGTTTTGCCGCTCGTGCATGCGTAGACGGTCAAAATGACGTCATGCACATGCGCGGAAGCGGCAAATCACGACCTGCAGATGCGCGGACACGGGTTGCGTTCACTTCAGGATGTGAATGGGGCTCCAGAACGGATCCCATTCATATCCAAAGGTACCACTGTATACATATACATACACATACACATACACATACACATACACATACACATACACATATACATATACATATACATATACATATACATATATGTATATAAATACATAGATGCAGGAACACATATACATGCTGGGTTGTTGTTGTTGTTTTAAAAAGCATTCCACAGCACTTCACATAAGTTTGCTCCCTTTTGGGATTCAGTTAATCACGGATATAATAGATTATGATTAACCAAACAGGTATTTAATTTCTGCTGCAGAACATTTTGGCTTCTGCCTTTGTCTGATGAAAATGAAAGGATGATACTGCCAAGGTGGCCATTACAGAGTTATGAGGATGAAATGTTCAGGAGGACTTCATTTGCCAAAGCTAAGTGATGCTTTGTACCGCGCTCCAGGTTGACGCTACATGATGTTAATGTCTCCAGTCTATAACCAGAAGTTCTCTCTCTAAGCTAACATTGTAGGATCAGCTGGCATCTCTCTTGCCATTATTGATAACTCTGACAGGCTGTGGTTCTCAGAATCGAAATGCTTAGCAACTCCACTCCTGCGGTTAAAAGGGCAGATATGTGGTTTCTAACATGTGCATGTAAGTCAGTTGTAGTTTTACCCATTTACTGGATACAGCATCCTGGTTGTTTGCACTCAGTGATATGGACTATGATGCTCTGTTTGATGTGTTTGGATTGGATTTTGGATTTGATATCCCACTTTATCACTACCCTAAGGGGTCTAAGCAGCTCACAATCTCCTTTCCCTTCCTACTCCACATCAAACACTCTGTGAGGTGAGTGAGGCTGAGAGACTTCAGAGAAGTGTGACAAGCCCAAGGTCACCCAGCAGCTGCATGTGGAGGAGTGGGGAAGCGAACCCGGTTCACCAGATTACGAGTCCACTGCTCTTAACCATTACACCACACTGGCTCTCAGATATGGCATGTCATCGTCACCCATCCTGGGACTTTTGAAGGCAGCTGTATCCATGAGAGACCCGCAAGTTTGAGTGTTGTTTCTGATGCTTTTGAAAACAACCACCGTATTTTTCTGTGTACAGTGGTACCTCGGGTTAAGTACTTAATTCGTTCCAGAGGTCCGTTCTTAACCTGAAACTGTTCTTAACCTGAAGCACCACTTTAGCTAATGGGTCCTCCCGCTGCCGCCACGCCGCCAAAGCACGATTTCTGTCCTCATTCTGAAGCAAAGTTCTTAACCCGAGGTACTATTTCTGGGTTAGCGGAGTCTGTAACCTGAAGCGTATGTAACCTGAAGCGTATGAAACCCAAGGTACCACTGTATTAGACAAGGTTTTTTGACTCAAAAATCATGTCAAAAAACTGGGGTCGTCCAATACATGGATAGTGGCATGGGGGTGGGGGAGATGCGGCGCATTTGCCACCCAGCCAGTTGGCGGGAGTGCAACTTCCCCTGATGCTGCTGTGGGGGGGGGGGGGAATGATCTAGTCACTAGAAATGTGTGTGGGGGGGTCTTATTCATGGGGTCATCTTATAGATGGGAAAATACGGTATATATGAATTGCAGAGTTGGAAGGGACCACAAGAACCATCTAGTCCCGTGGTTCCCAACGTGGGGCACATGCCCTACAGGGGGGCAATTTGATTTTTAAGGGGGGGCAATTTGAGAATGAGTTATCAACAGTGAATGGCCTTTTAGGCTTCCTCCACATGAATAGGACTTCACTCTTTGAATAATAAGAATTATATGTCACAGGGGTGTGGCATCAGGATTTTAGAGATGCTTAGGTGGGGCATGGCCAAAAAGCTTAGGTTCCAGTGATCTAGCCTAACCCTCTGCAGTACAGGAATCCTTTGCCCAATGTTGGGCTTGAACCCACAACCCTGAGATTGGGAATCTCAAGCTCTACTGACAGCTATCTCCTACCAGATGTCAGGGGAGCCAACTTGGGCCCCAGGTTATGAGTGCCCAGTGCATGCCCTGGCCTCAGAAAGCAGCTTTGAGGTCTTGCGAGGTCCCAGACATGACTCCTGGTGCTTCACAAGGCACCTGAAGTTGCATCAGGGGACCTGTGGTGTGGGTGCTGAGCACCCACAACAAAATTTTTGTGGGTGCTCAGACACCCAGAGCCCCCTATAGTTGGCACCCCTGCCAGACGTGTTCCAAGCAAGAATCTTTTCTGCCACCTGCTACTTGATTCCTTTAAGTACAAGCATCAGGGACCAGACCTGCCACCATGTCATGTGCTCTGTTACCGAGCCCTAGACCATGACAGTGATGTTCAAACTGGCCATGGTGCATTCAAGCACTGTCCTTATTCTGCTGGTCCTCTGTGAGATTCCTTCTTTGTAGGCAGGGCTATTACCTACTTTGCTTAGTCAAGTAAGCAGTGATGTCTCTCTCAGGAGTTTTGTTTCTCCCTCTCCACCTATTAGGAGCGAACAGGCTGCATAAGTCTTTCTACCCGCTCAGATATAATTTGCCAGATGATGCAAGTTTTTCTGCCTGGTCCACATCCCACCCATAAAGAAGGAGGCTGGGGAACGTCGCCCCCAATAAGATAATTGCCTCCCCAGGGAACATGGCCATGTTATCTTCATAAAGTAATGAGGGCAGTAAGTGATGTGCTGGAAATATTGGTTTCTCCTGTCTGGAAGACAGCATTTCAGGGGCAATTTTTGTTATTCAGAGAGGCCATAGCTCAGAAAAAGAATACAAGCCTTGGGAACAGAATGCCACCAATTCAGGCCCTAAAATCTTCAGGTAATGGATCATGTGAAGTAGGGCTAAGAAAGACCTATGTCTCAGAGCTTAGAGTCTAAGAAAGGCCTATGTGTCAGACTTAAGAAAGGCAAGGTAGACAATCAAGGGTTTAATAGTTTGACTCGATATAAGCTAGGCCCATATATAACCTTTAACAGATGTGGCAGTGTGGATAGAATCAGTTTTAATCCTTTTTTCATGGGTGAATATTCCTTTGAACCTTGTCATAAGAACAATAAAAAAGAGAATCCGCTGGGTCAGGCCAATGGCCCATCTCGTCACACATCCTGTCCTCAAAAGCGGCCAACCAGATGTCTGTGGGAAACCCGTAAGCAGGATTCAAGCGCAAGAGCACTCTCCTCACAAGAGCAAGTGTGATGTAGTGGTTAAGAGCAGTAGTCTCGTAATCTGGAGAACCGGGTTCATGTCTCCGCTCCTCCACATGCAGCTGCTGGGTGACCTTGGGCTAGTCACACTTCTCTGAAGTCTCTCAGCCTCACTCACCTCACAGAGTGTTTGTTGTGGGGGAGGAAGGGAAAGGAGAATGTTAGCCGCTTTGAAACTCCTTAAAGGGAGTGAAAGGCGGGATATCAAATCCAAACTCTTCTTCTTCTTCCTCCTGTCCTGTGGTTTCCAGCAGCTGGTATTCAGAAACATTGGTCCCTCTAAGTTGTAGAGACAGATCACAGCCATCGTGTCTTGTAGCCATTATCTTTGTTTTTCAGCACTCTTCCAAGGCATTTATTTTGTGCAGCTGATATCCAAGAGTTGTTAAGAGGCCTCTACAATTCCCTGGGGAAAGGAACTGATTGTTAAAGCTCTCCAACAATTGTAACTCTGTGAAGGGAATAGCTTTCATCACTCTTAACAAACTACAGTTCCCAGGATTCTTTGGGAAAGGTATGGTTCCTTAAGGGACATGGGTGGCGCTGTGGTCTAAACCACAGAGCCTAGGGCTTGCTGATCAGAAGGTCGGCGGTTCGAATCCCCGCGATGGGGTGAGCTCCTGTTGCTCGTTCCCTGCTCCTGCCAACCTAGCAGTTTGAAAGCACGTCAAAGTGCAAGTAGATAAATAGGTACCGCTCCAGCATTTCCGTGCGCTGCTCTGGTTCGCCAGAAGCGGCTTAGTCATTCTGGCCACATGATCCGGATGCTGTCTGCGGACAAACGCCGGCTCCCTTGGCCTACAGAGCGAGATGAGTGCCGCAACCCTAGAGTCGTCCGCGACTGGACCTAATGGTCAGGGGTACCTTTACCTTTACGGTTCCTTAAAGTTGTATAATAAATGTATGGTACAGATGGAGCCTAGGTCTCATGGCATTTTAGCAGGCGAGAGTAAGGTGTGCAGGATATCCAGAAACAATGCAGGCTGAGATGTTTACTGTGGTACAGCTGTCTTCCAAATATCTCATAGTTCTCCCCACCCCCATGAAGTGCACAATAGATAGATCAGGGGTCGGCAAGTTTTACCTCGCCTGGGCCAGTTCACTCCAGTGCAGATCCCTCTGTGGGCTGGATTGCATGCACGCCCAAGATTTCTGGTGTCTGCACAGACGCGATTTCCAGCGCTGCAGAAGCAAGTCCCCACACCGTGCTGCGCCGGTTTAGCGCAGCATGCGGGGGCTCACCGAGCAAGTGGCTTGGTTCAGGGGCAGCTTGTGGGCCAGTTAAATGACCCCCATGGGCCGCTTGTGGCCCATGCGCCTTAGGTTGCCTACCCCTGAGATAGATGAATATTTTGTGGGCTTGGTTAAAAAGATTACCTAGAAGATTCTCTGTGCTTGTTTGTACTTCTAAATCTTTAATGGGAGAGTTTTGGGTAGGGAAGAAAGTGTCCAGTTACCCAAGATGAAGTTATTGTCCTACTCAAATACATACTAAGCTGTAGAAGAGAGGAATTAAAAAATATGCTCTGGGGGAAATGCTGTAGAGAACAGCAGCGAAAGAGCTTAGTTTGAAAAGTACTTCTTTGCAAAAGTACCCTCCAACGTTTACTGGAAACATTGTCTTTCTGAGGCAATGAGCTTAGATAAGGCAGTAGCTTCTGAAAAGCCTGCAATTACACAGGTATACAATTAACTTCACCACAAAATGTGAACACTGTGCATTAGTGGACATCATTATTCCTGTAAAACATTACCACAAAGAAGAGCGAGTTTTATTGTGAATCTAATTTCCTTGTAGATAATTTATCAATAACCTTTCTTTTATATCTGCATGATTGATAGACTTCTCAACATGAAGAATGCCGGCAGGTTTGTGCTTTTTTTTTTATTTGAAAAAATGCTAGCTATGGTAATATGATGGGTCTTTCTTTCTTTCTTCATTTTTTTTTAAAAAGCTCTGTTTTTTAAAAAGTGATGCCAAAAACTATACCACACAAAAATCTATTATCCCTAAAACATTATAAAAGAAAAAAATATATATAGATATTATTCAGCATCATTAACTTCACAACTGTATTAGTCATTCAAGCTTGGCCCAGGCGTAATGGAAGGCAAATTAAGCTACATCAATTGGTCTGAATAAAGACATCTAACAAAGCAACATGATTAGTCCAATGGGCTCTTGGGAAACAAACTTTGGGTCTGAAACACTAATAAAAAGTACATGCTTTTCTTTCCCTGAAAAGCAGCTCTGTAAAGGATGACAAATGAGGCCAAGGATAGAATTGGGGAGTGTGTCCCTGCTGAGACGCTTGAGCCTTTCATTGTCTTCTGATACTTGACTAAGCTATCCTCCTGCACTGCTGGACAGTGTTGCGAGGAGGTGGGACTGCTTTTCTCTTATCTATTGGTAGAATACAGAGGGCAGTATTCCTGTATTTGCATGGCGAGTTCCCGCCTCCCCCCGGTGGAAATAACGACACATGACACAAGTATTTAGGTTAATGGGCTAAAAATGGCCACAACTTTATTGGTTACAGGTGATGAGTGGTATTGGCTTAGGCATTGGTTCTACCAACTATCGGGCTTCAGCCTGTTTGTTTGAAAGACCGGGAAGGGTTAACCGCCAGTAGGGGGAGATCTGCTGATGCACATCAACTAGGAACTCCCCCGGGGTCACCGCTTGGGGACATGCCTTAGGCCCTCACCTCCATAGGTTTCGGACAGGGCCACGCCCCCCAGAATCCTTTACTGGACTACTCTTCGCAATCTGGGGGAGGTGATGGCGTTTCCTCCCCCCATTCATTTACATAACAATACCCCTACCAATGCCTAACCACCACTCGAGCAATCGCTCGCTGCCAATACCCTCAGACCTGCAACCAATCCCTAATCCCAGCGGATACACCAGCCAACTAGACATCATTTCCCGCATCGGAAAGATGTACGCCATTGTCTCTGGACAGTGTTGCGAGGAGGTGGAACTGCTTTTCTCGTATCTATTGGTAGAATACAGAAGGCAGTATTCCTGTATTTCTCGATGGAATTGTCTTCTGGGGTTCCACAAGACTCGGATCTATACGTCTGGTGCTTTCCAATATTTGCATCAGGAGTAGCTAACATGACACTCTCCAGAGTGTCATGGTAAAAGGTAAAGGGACCCCTGACCATTAGGTCCAGTTGCGGCACTCATCTCGTTTTATTGGCCAAGGGAGCCGGCGTACAGCTTCTGGGTCATGTGGCCAGCATGACTAAGCCGCTTCTGGCAAACCAAAGCAGCGCACGGAAACACCATTTACCTCCCCGCAGGAGTGGTACCTATTTATCTACTTGCATTTTGATGTGCTTTCGAACTGCTAGGTTGGCATGGGGTGGGACCGAACAACAGGAGCTCACCCCTGGCAGGGATTCGAACCGCCAACCTTCTGATCAGCAAGCCATAGGCTCTGTGGTTTAAACCACAGCGCCACCCACGTCTCAAAGAGTGTCATGGTACACTGTGTAATAGCTGTGCTGGCTGGAGCGGATGGGAACTGCCCAGAGAGAGGCAGGTAT
Source organism: Podarcis muralis (assembly GCF_964188315.1). Lineage (NCBI taxonomy): Eukaryota > Metazoa > Chordata > Lepidosauria > Squamata > Lacertidae > Podarcis > Podarcis muralis. The sequence continues at coordinate 18,372,091 of NC_135664.1, read as the reverse complement.
AGGATGATGTATAAATAATCAGTGCTTTTTTCCCCTGGGGGTACGCAGAAGTATGCATACCCCTAAACATTTTGTGAATCTGAGTTTGGCCTTATTGAGGGGCAGCATTTCAATATGAGTAGGAAAATGAGAGTACCCCTAAACATTTTTTTTTAGGAAAAAGGCACTGTAAATAATAATGGGACGTGGGTGGTCTAAACCACTGAGCCTCTTGGGCTTGCCGATCGAAAGGTTGATGGTTTGAATCCCCGCAACGGAGTGAACTCCCGTTGCTCTGTCCCAGCTCCTGCCAACCTGGCAGTTCGAAAGCACGCCAGCGCAAGTAGATAAATAGGTACCGCTGTGGCGGGAAGGTAAATGGTGTTTCTGTGTGCTCTGGTTTCCATCACGGTGTCCCATTGCACCAGAAGCGGTTTAGCCAGATGACCCGGAACGGTGTCTGTGGACAAACAGTGGTTCCCTTGGCCTGAAAGGGAGATGAGCACCACAACCCCATAGTCACCTTTGACTGGACTTAACCATCCAGGGGTCCTTTATATTTACCATTGTTGTTGTTGTTGTTGTTGTTGTTATTATTCAGAAGAAGAAGAAGAACAACAACAACAGTCCAACAACACCCCAAGGGTACCACCTGGCTACCCCTGAGCTATTAGCAGTTTTGTATTGTTTTTTCAGTTCCTTTCCTAATGATTCCATGGACTTCACCTTCTTCACAGCCACTGGGATGCCATCTCCATTGTGCTATCTACCTTGCCCGATATGCATCACTTTACACTTGTTTATACTGAATTGCATTCGTCATTTTTCTGCCCATTCTCTCAGTTTGAAGAGGTCACTTTGGAACTCTTCACAATCTGTTTTAATGATTGTGAGCGATTTAGTATCATCAGAAAACTTCGTCTCCGCACTACTCACTCCTAATCCATATCATTTATGAAGAAATTAAAAAGCACGGAAATCTTGGAACAGGAAGGAGACAAATTAAAATTGCAGAGTTTTGAGAAATTAAAAGATAAAGTGCGAGATTGGTTACATTATTTTCAAATAAGAGAGGCTTATAATTTAGATAAAAAAATTGGCTTCCAGGTGGAGAAATCAAAACTGGAAACGGAATTGTTAGATCCAAAAGCTAAAATATTGTCAAGAATGTATAACTTGCTGCTAGAATGGAACACGCAGGATGAAACGGTTAAGTCAGCTATGATTAAATGGGCACAAGACATTGGACATAACATTATGGCGGCAGACTGGGAGCAGTTATGGACCACTGGTATGAAATTCACGGCATGTAATGCCTTAAGAGAGAATATCATGAAAATGGTATACAGGTGGTACATGACTCCAGTCAAGCTTGCAAAAATCTATCATCTGCCCGATAACAAATGTTGGAAATGTAAAGAGACTGAAGGTACCTTTTTTCACCTTTGGTGGACATGCCCAAGGATTAAGGCCTTTTGGGAAATGATATATAATGAAATGAAGAAGGTATTTAAATATACTTTCCTGAAGAAACCAGAGGCCTTTCTCCTGGGCATAGTCGGCCAATCGGTGCCAAGAAAGGATAGTACTTTTTTTATGTATGCAACAGCAGCAGCAAGAATTCTTATCGCAAAGCATTGGAAGACGCAAGATCTACCCACCGTGGAAGAATGGCAGATGCAAGTAATTGACTATATGGAGATGGTGGAAATGACTGGCAGAATCCGAGACCAGGGAGAAGACTTGGTGGGAAAGGACTGGAAGAAATTTAAAGACTACTTGCAGACACATTGTAAAATTTATGAATGTTAAAATGATGTGAAATATAAAATAATATGGCATTAGTGAATAAGTTATGAGGAGGCAATAAGGAATGTAAGAGGGATGAAAGTTTGGAGACAAGATTTATTTAAATACTTTGATAGAAATGAGATCTGGAGTAGGAATTTGCTGAAGCTGACGATAAACAGGAACACAAGGAAGGGAGGAGTGGGGAAGCCAAGAAATAGGGTTATGAAATTCAGAATTTTGAAGGGATTTCTATGTTTTGTTTTTCTTTTTTCTGTTTTATGTTTTGTACTATTTTGTTTGCTATGTACTTTTATGTATCTCCTAAAAAACTTTTAATAAATATTTTTTTTAAAAAAAAGAAATTAAAAAGCACGAGTCCCAATACCTTTTTCTGTCCATTCACCCCCCCTACTCTTTGCTCCATGTAACTTAACCAATTTCTGACCCACCAGAGAATCACACAGAATGAATTTCTGCAATGATGAAGAACAAAATATTTGCCTAGTATTTTATTAAAAGCTCATTACGTGTAGCTTTTAGCACTAAGAAGCCAGCTACCTTAACCTTTCTTTCTCAGCCCTGACTTCCGCGTTGCCTTCTTCCTCCTTCAGTTCTGGCTGTCTGCTTTGAATCTGACCATTAAATGGCAGCAATTATTTTCCTCATTTAAATGAAGCACCGCTTCTTCGCGCTGCTTCCAGGCAGGCTGGCATGTTGACCTGCGATCCTGAAAAAGTTGTTTGTAGTAAACATTTATGAGGTGAGGGAACAGCTGCGTGTAGCAGAGCCAGCCTCAAGTCCCTCTCAAGCAGCCTTGCCCATAAAAAGAGACCTCTATATGGATCTACACAATAAACATGCCGGGCAGATATTTATCAACCATCTGCACAGCCTCTGCTTGCATTCAGTTTGGCGAGAAATGGAGGACGGGAGAGCCAAAACCTTTCTGACAGGACCCTCCTTATTCTGAATTACTGTGGCCGTGATGCCATTTCTTTCTGTATATATTTGAGTGGCTAGTCTATTCTCGGCCTTCTGAACAAGACGGTGAGAAATAATGGGTGCAATAGCACGATTTAAACTAGTTGGGTAAAGCCTGTGACTGAAAAAGTGGATTCTGTGGCCAAACACAAATTTGAAAATATATGGAAGCTTTCCAGTCAGAATTCTAACATGGAATCAGTTAAGAGGAAGGCAGAGAGCCAGGGTGTTAGCTGAATCATGAACTGAAACACAGATAAAATGTGAAGAGAAGTGATCCACTTGAAGGTTTTTTTCTTCAGATTTAACAGGGTTAAATAATGGGTGTGTAGCATAACAGGGGAAACTGATTTTAAAAATGGCAGGGGAGAGAACAATGGTTTGGACCCCTCAAAGTCATTCCATTACCTGAAGGAGAGTCTCCACCCCATCGTTCAGCCCGGACACTGAGGGCCAGCTCCGAGGGCCTTCTGGCAGTTCCCTCATTGCAATAAGTGAGGTTACAGGGAACCAGACAGAGGGCCTTCTCAGTAGTGGCACCTGCCCTGTGGAACCCCCTCCTATCAGATGTCAAGGAAATAAACAACTATCTGACTTTTGGAAGACATCTGAAGGCAGCCCTGTTTAGGGAAGTTTTTTATGTTTGGTGTTTTATTGTATTTTTAATATTTTGTTGGAAGCTGCCCAGAGTGCCTGGGGAAATCCAGCCAGATGGGCGGGGTATAAATAATATATTATTATTTTGTTGTTGTTTAGTCGTTTAGTCGTGTCCAACTCTTCGTGACCCCATGGACCAGAGCACGCCAGGCACTCCTGTTTTCCACTGCCTCCCACAGTTTGGTCAAACTCATGCTGGTAGCTTCGAGAACACTGTCCAACCATCTCGTCCTCTGTCGTCCCCTTCTCCTTGTGCCCTCAATCTTTCCCAACATCAGGGTCTTTTCCAGGGAGTCTTCTCTTCTCATGAGGTGGCCAAAGTATTGGAGCCTTAGCTTCACGATCTGTCCTTCCAGTAAGCACTCAGGGCTGATTTCCTTCAGAATGGATAGGTTTGATCTTCTTGCAGTCCATGGGACTCTCAAGAGTCTCCTCCAGCACCATAATTCAAAAGCATCCATTCTTCGGCAATCAGCCATCTTTATGGTCCAGCTCTCACTTCCATACATCACTACTGGGAAAACCATAGCTTTAACTATATGGACCTTTGTCGGCAGGGTGATGGCTCTGCTTTTTAAGATACTGTCTAGGTTTGTCATTGCTTTTCTCCCAAGAAGCAGGCGTCTTTTAATTTCGTACTGCTGTCACCATCTGCAGTGATCATGGAGCCCAAGAAAGTAAAATCTCCCACTGCCTCCATTTCTTCCCCTTCTATTTGCCAGGAGGTGATGGGACCAGTGGCCATGATCTTAGTTGATGATGATGATGATCATTATTATTAAATTAGTGCAAGGATTTCCACCTGTGCAACAGAACTTCTCCTCCCCTTCCCACATGCACACACCCCAAATTTCTTCCCAATGGTTGGGGGGAAATCCAGATCAGATTGAGGAGGGAGCATGAGCAGTTTGTGGGAAGGAGAATGAAATGAAGTACTATTGCTCAGGGTGCAGAGGCTTGTGCTGACGGGATGATTTCACTGGATGCCACCCAATATTTTCATAATCCTCTAGGCTCCCACAGCATGCTTATCATATCTCTTCTGCCATACCTTTGAAGGTTTTTCAAAATGCTAACATTTCTTTGCACCGTTGGTTCTGGATCGGATTCATGCAACGAGCAGATAACAAAAACAATAGGTAACAGAACAATGCAATATGATTAAGGGGACGGATCCACTTTGCTTGAATGGCAAATGCATCTTGGGTGCTGAAATGGTCTGGGATGACTTCACAGCTGAAAAGAGGCTCAGTGAAGATTTGGCATGCGTCAGAAATGAGAAGCACAGGATAAGCCCCAGCAGTCAGCAGGGAGAAGGTTGCTTCAGGCAGAAGAATTCAGGGGGACAGAGAAAGGCAGAGATTGTTGACTGAATGGGGGAGCTTCAGGCAGCAAAATGTCTTGGACTGCTGCTGTCGAAGCTTGATTTGGGGCAATTTCCCAAAGCAGAAAGCCGGTCAACTCCATTGAATTTTAGGTTGGAGGGAGGGAATCACTTTTGGTATGAAACCAGAGAGGCATCATAGTTTAGTCTCAATACTCCAAGGGTTTGAAATTCATGTCTTAATCCTATGTTTCTTCTGAAGAGATAAATTCAATCTACTGTTGGGATCTTGATCAAAGTGAACCTGCAGGACTGTGCCTTCGATGAGCTTATTTATACTGAATGGTGGTTGGTGTTTCTTGTTTATGACCAACAATTTAGCAACTGGTGTTGATTTAGCTCAATCTTTCAAGTGCTGGGGTTGGAGAAGAACGTAGCAGATTTATTTGCTTCACCTATGCATGGACTATGGAGCTTTTTGTTAAGGTTGTGTGTGAGCAAGCTGCCTTTCTTCCTAACAAAAGCTTTTACTCTGACATTCTGTATATATATATTTATTTGCCTTTGCCCTTTTCCATTATATCACTTCCAGATTCTATTATTTCCAAACTCTGCTCTAGTAAACATTGTTTTCATGTGCCTTATCATTTGTATTTTTCTTCAGCAAGGGACAAGGTACTAAAATAGTTTGATGTGTATACATTTGTACAAAATTTGACAATACAGTAATCAAGAGTCTACCTGCCTATCTTCATGTCTCAATAATTATTTCTTATTTTCCTAATTTTCACTGGTTGAGATATGCAGACCATTTGGCAGAAGAACTTCAATGAGCACAAAGCCTAGTGCCTGAAGTTCTAAAGACTTCTGCACTCTGAAAGAAAAGAACCTCATAAACATGAAGAAATTCGACGACGTTTCTTGCTACCGTCACCACGGCTAGTTGACAAAGAAAAAGCACTTCCAATAAAGCTTCAGATCCATACTTTATGGAGTTTTGCAGGCTGCTGCAGTTGCTTCTGTATTATGGCTCTCTAGCTTTGACCTAAAAGTCTAAGTCAAAATGCCCAGGCAAAAACTTCAGAGGAAAACTGCCTGCCCTGTTTGTATAGTAAGGGAGCTGGTGGCGTGGCGAAGTAATGCCAGTACTAGAGGTAGGATCTGCACTGAATGCACTGAAACCAACAATGCATGTATGCTAGATAGACACATGATAGGAGATGAAGCGCAGAGTCCTGTGAGTTTCCTAGAGAGGACTCTGAGAGACACTCCCACTGTGCCCTGTTAGGGGGAAGGCATAAAGGTAAAGGTACCCCTGCCTGTACGGGCCAGTCTTGACAGACTCTAGGGTTGTGCGCCCATCTCACTTAAGAGGCCGGGGGCCAGCGCTGTCCGGAGACACTTCTGGGTCACGTGGCCAGCGTGACAAAGCTGCATACCTTCCCGCCAGTAAGCGGTCCCTATTTATCTACTTGCACCCGGGGGTGCTTTCGAACTGCTAGGTTGGCAGGCGCTGGGACCGAGCAACGGGAGCGCACCCCGCCGCGGGGATTCGAACCGCCGACCTTTCGATCGGCAAGCCCTAGGCGCTGAGGCTTTTACCCACAGCGCCACCCGCGTCCCTAGGGGGAAGGCATAGCCATACATATAATCTACGCATCTGGCCAGGGCGCTTCCTCTTTGCTCTCTGAACTTTCACCTCATCTCAGCAATGTGAGAACATCTCCATTTTAAACTAGACCAATGGTTCCCATCCTTTTTTGGGCCATGCCCCACCTAAGCATCTCTAATATCCTGATTCCCCCTGCCCCCATGACGTATAATTCTTATTTCTCACAAAGTAAACTCCTATTCACGTGGAGGAAGCCTAAAAGGCCATTAACTGATAATAACTCATTCTTGAATTGCCCCCCTTAAAAATCAAACTGCCTCCCTGTGGGTGCCCCATGTTGGGTACCACGGAACTAAAGTATGTCTTTGTAACTGGATTACAATGTTAAGCATGCCTGAACAAAGCTGCTGTATTTGTGGCTCTTCAACAAGTATTCTAAGTGAGTAAATGTATTTATTTATTAATTGCCTTTTACAAGATTGTCTGTGTAATTTTTGTTTTCTTTTTGGGGGGGATAACAGAAGAATCCAGTCTGCCTTGAAGCATCCTGGATTACCGTACTTAAATCAAAAGGCTAAAACTAGCCTATCAAAACTTCCGCTTTAAGGGAACACACAGCTGAACACACGGACGTGAGTAAGGAAGGATAATATCTACTAAATATATCCTCTCCTAGCATGTCTACATATGCTAGGGATGCATTTGGCGTTGTTGTCTAAACCACTGAGCATCTTGAGTTGCTCTGTCCCAGCTCCTGCCAACCTAACAGTTCAAAAGCACACCAGTACAAGTAGATAAATAAGCACCACTGCAGCAGGAAGGTAAATGCCGTTTCCCTGCGCTATCATTTCCATCACAGTGTTCCGTTGCACCAGAAGCAGTTTAGTCATGCTGGCCACATGACCTGGAAAGCTGTCTGTGGACAAACGCTGGCTCCCTCGGCCTGAAAGCGAGATGAGCGCCGCAATCCCAAAGTCGCTTTTGACTGGACTTCACTGTCCAGGGGTCCTTTACCTTTTACCTTTTACATATCCCTACACTAGGGTGCAGGGACGCAGGTGGTGCTGTAGATTAAACCACAGAGCCTAGGACTTGCCGATCAAAAGGTCGGCGGTTCGAATCCCCACAATGGGATGATCTCCCATTGGTCCCTGCTCCTGCCAACCTAGCAGTTCAAAAGCATGTCAAAGTGCAAGTAGATAAATAGGTACCACTCCGGCGGGAAAGTAAACAGCGTTTCCGTGCATTGCTCTGGTTCACCAGAAGTGGCTTAGTCATGCTGGTCCCATGACCCGGAAGCTGTACACAACCCCAGAGTCGGCCACAACTGGACCTAATGGTCAGGGGTCCCTTTACCTTTACACTAGGGTGCTATGGAGACATTCAGGATATCAGGTAGGCAGCGAAGGGTAGGCAGGGAGAAACAAACCAAGCTTGGATGAAGCAACCCATGGCTTGTTTGCTCATCTGTCATTTGTTCAGCAAACCATGGTTAAAACAATCCACGGCTGAGTGCTATGTGTGAAGCTGATTCCCAAATGCTGTGCTTGGACAGAGTTATTAGTTGGGTGTTTAAATGCAGTGGAGCTTTCAATAACATTTCCCCTTACTGCTAACAGTGTGAACTGGTACAAACCCAGACTCTACTACATTTCGCCAAATATGATGATCACCCTTATAATAAATTTGGAGTACTATGTGGTCCAGAAAGCACACATATTTTAAAGATTACATTAAAGGTTCTTTATGTATACATGCACAGCTGAACAAGAAATGTTAATTCTATTCTTTATTCCCAATGCACATTATGAAACTAGTAGAAAAGTTGTAAATTATCCACTTGCCCCCGTTTTAATGTGGAGCTATATAGATATATCACTGCGTCCAAACCATGAAAATGTTCAAATGTCTAAAAAGGTATTGATCTAAATTATTCCAGGCTCACATAAAATGAAGATAAGGAAAATCCTTTTTAAATGTATAAAGGTTAAGCATATAAAACATGTAAGATTATCTAGCTGGCTTTTAACATGCTTTGTAGGGGGGCAGATTACTCAAATAAAACAAAATTCATCCACTGTAGTTGCTGATCAAAGGATTTCTCCCCATTATTTTAGATCTAATAGTTCCAACAATGTCATTAGTCTGGCTGTCTTTTTAAAAAATTTCAAAGCTGCTTTTAATTTACTTTGCTACCATTTACACTGTGCATTGATATTTCATTTCATTAGCTTTTTGCACTGGCTTTTATTGAATTTCATACACAGCAACTGCCAAACCCAGGGGAGTTTGCCTTGGTGTCGTAAGAAGTACTGAATACAGACATGCGCTCTGACAGTTCACTGAGCCGCGCTGGTACGAGGAATATTTAAGTGAAAGCTTTGGGCATACAAATATCCTGGTGGTACCATTTAGGTAGAACTCATCTTGCTACCCTCTCTCATTTGCAAGGGAGGAACATAACAGAGTGGCTACATCGAGAACACTTTCCTTTCTCACTCTCTCTTTGAACACATACGTTTTCTGTTCAGCCTCAGCAAGATAAATGGATGTTGCAGAAGCCTACGGGTTTTCTACCTCTGCAGGCACTCAAACTAATATGCGAGGGCAAAAACCTCACTGTGTTGCAAACACAGGGCCTGCCTGCCAATGCCCACAATACGCAGCTTTGCCCTCTCTGTTCTTCTGACCTTTAAATGCTGAGCAGAAAGGTCTGAAGGGAGGCTCCAAGAGTGTGCATGGAATTCATGGACATAAGGTCTTAAGAACAGCCTGCTGGGACAAGTCAGTGGCCCAGCTAGTCCAGCAAAGTCCACAACGGCCAAAGCGTGTTCTCCAATAAATGAGAGCATGTGTTGCGGTGTGGGCCACCGGGCCAGGCCTCTTGTTGCCAGGCAGGTTAATAGTTGTTGCCTGGCATTGTGATTGGATAACCGGCTTGCTGGGGCAAATTGTATGTTGCAAATTGGGTGGGTGGGACCATAGTCTTTAAATATTGGTGCACTCTGGTTTCTCTTTCTCTTTGCAGAGTGCATCGGATCACCCGCCCGCCCGCCCTCTTTTCCGGTTGACCTTGCTTTGCCTGTCATGGGGTCGTCTGCCTTGGCGCAGGGGCCTAGTAGGAATTTTGCCATTTGGTGATTGGCTGTGCCATTTGGTTTTTGCCTACTACTCAGCAATTCGTCACAACTTGTAAGGTTGCGGTTAGACATTGGTTATAATACGCTGGTGGTGGAGGGGTCAGGATAGGCTGTGCCTGCCCTTCCTATTGCGCTGAAGGGAATTCCGTTAAAGGAATCCTGGGGCTTGCCATGATTTCGTCCAATCCCTGTCATGGGACCAGGGCCGCCCAATCCCTGTCATGGGAATCCTTGTCATAGGATCTGGGCCGGCAAGCTTTCGGGGAGCTGCTGGGGTGAGCGGCGTGGGTCCGATGCTTAGCTCAAATGACCCCCAAGTTTGACTTTCCCTTCTACTGGCTACCGATCGGACCTCGGGATGTCAGTTCTGTCCCAGGCGGGGGGACAGATAGTCATAACCAATGTCTAAACAACCACTCACTGATTTTGTATTTTAATAAAGTTGTGGCCAAAATAGTGCCCAAAAACCAAAACTAAAGTATGTGTTATGTGTGAAGTTATTTGAGGGGTGGCCTGGGGACCTACACACGCAACAAGATTGCCTGTGGAAGCAGGACCTGAGCACAAGAGCACTCTTCCTTCTGCAGTTTCCAGCAACTATTGGTTGGTTGAGTATTGCTTAGGCCCTTGGCCTTGGGCTGTTTCTAGCTACCCAGTGCAGTTGTCATGCTAACCTGAACAAAATCCAGACATGGGGGCAGGCTCCTTGAGACATGGCCCAAGCTCTTAGTGCTGAATTTCACCCATTTCCCCCCCATATTTCACCAACACAGTTGTCATGCACTTCCATATTACAAACTTAAAAATGGAAAGCGTAATGCTGGTGGTCAACAAAAGAGGTTCAAAGACTCTCTCATGGCAAATCTAAAAAAAATGTAGTACAGCAGTACCTTGGGTTACATACGCTTCAGGTTACAGATGCTTCAGGTTACAGACTCCACTAACCCAGAAATAGTGCCTCGGGTTAAGAACTTTACTTCAGGATGAGAACAGAAATCACACAGCAGTGGCGCAGCGGCAGCAGGAGGCCCCATTAGCTAAAGTGGTGCTTAAGGTTAAGAACAATTTCAGGATAAGAACGGATCTCCGGAACGAATTAAGTTCTTAACCTGAGGTACCACTGTATAATAACTGGCAACTGGGAAATACTGGCCTGTAAGTACTCCAATTGGAGAACAACCTTTAGTAAAGGCGGCATGAGTTTTGAAGACACTCAAACTCAGGATGAAAGGGAGCAGGGCTGTCTTAAGTATATGCGGCGCCGGAGTGCAAAGATTTGCCCGGCGTGCCTATGGGTAAGATGGCCCTGAAAGGGAGGAATGTGCTAAGAGGAAGGCATGCTTGGCAAAGCCTCACCATGATCAACTCCCACCCGGAAACCTATGTCCCCACTGTGGAAGGATGTGTGGATCCAGAATTGGCCTCCACAGTCACTTATGGACTCACTGTTAAAACCGTGTTTATGGAAGACAGTCTTACTCGGCTACATGCGATCGCCAAAGAAGCATTTCCATAAAGAATAGGAAAGGGACTGCATTTGGAGACTATCTGCTCCCCATCTCTTACCACGTGTTGTACACATATCCCACGAGTAATTGAACACCTTCCTGCTGTTGTTATAATACACATTCCACCCATTATAATGATGGGCATTGTGCTAGCATAGGAAAAAAGCCGTTGAAAATATACATGCTTGTTTTGCCACCCAAGACCTGCTTTGATTCGGGAACACTCACTTCTGATTTTGCTCCACAATAGGAACGGTAATTGCCGAGTCAAGTGTAGCCCTACCTGAAATTGTTAAGTTGCGGGAGTCTCTTATGTTACAGTACAGAGGGGAGGAAAACCACCATCGTGGCTGCCACCCCATCCAAGTGGCTGTTAATAATGTAATAATGCAAAGTGCTCACTTTAAAAGCTTTGTAGAATAATTGATTTTTGCATACTGTGTCTTAACTCATGTTAGCAAATTCCGACTGCAACCAGGCTTTTTACGTAAGTGCTTCGCTGAGAACATATAACAATTTTATCAGAATACCCGCGGTTAGAGCAAATCATGCCAACTACAGCAGCCTGCTGAGATTAGACCTACCATAAGCATTCCCATTTAAGCCTCTTGCATCCTCCGAGTTTCCTTCTATGGATCTGGCAGGGAAGGCTGGGGCATTTGTGCAGCTACGGTGTAAACATGCAAGTAAAAAAAACATCTACTGAGAAGGAAAACAGGCAAGCATTTATTCTTCGGATGCTGCTGTTTCTCCCATCTTCCTTCTCTTCCCAGAGTCTCGTTTGGCTCTAATATTGACAAATGGATGCTCTCTATCCAGGCTTCCTTGTCCAGGGGTTGTGGGGAGGGGGGCAGATGTGGGATATAAAGCTGTCAGTCAAGTCCAACATTCCGAGAGGACTAGCTGCTTCTATGTGGCAGGCAGTTTTGTCAGTTGGTTGGTTGGTCACTGCAAGGAGTGTTAACTGGTAACTGCTCGGATGCAGTCTTCTCATGACACACTACTATATAGTACAGTCATACCTCGGGTTACAGACACTTCAGGTTGCGTTTTTTTGGGTTACGGACCTGCCAAAACCCGGAAGTACCGGAATGGGTTACTTCCGGATTTTGGCGGTCGTGCATGCGCAGAAGCACTAAATCACGCTTTGCGCATGTGCAGAAGCGCCGAATCGCAACCCGCACATGCACAGACGCGCCACTGTGGGTTGCGAACGCTGCAGGTTGCGAATGTGCATCCCACACGGATCGCGTTCGCAACCCGAGCACTCACTGTATATAGTTTATCTGTTATGTAACCTAAGCCTGCCTTCAGGAACAACTGTGTAAACCTCAATGAATCTGATAGTAAAGTAGTTTATGTTAATATGATTCAGATTCATGTGTGTTTTTCTTTAAGAGGGACAGAAAGGGATTATCAACCAGGAAGGTATAATTACTGATAGGACTCAAATGAGTTAGCAACCCGCTTGTCGCTGCATAAACTCAAACAGGGGATCGTTTAAACTCTGCTAAATTATATAAACGTTCCCACAGAGTCACAAGAAATTACACCTGTCGGTCGGTCGGTCTGTCTGTCTCTCTCTCTGTCTCTCTCTCTGTCTCTCTCTCTCTCTCCCAACATTGAAGGGGTAAGGCCAATGCAGAACAATGACTAATAGTAGGGGGATATAATTATACAGCTTAGTGGGTTAAACCTCAGCGCCTTAACCCTTAGTGGGTTAAACGTGGGTGGCACTGTGGGTTAAACCTCAGCGCCTAGGACTTGCCGATCGCATGGTCGGCGGTTCGAATCCCCGCGGCGGGGTGCGCTCCCACTGCTCGGTCCCAGCGCCTGCCAACCTAGCAGTTCAAGTAGATAAATAGGGACCGCTTACTAGCGGGAAGGTAAACGGCGTTTCCATGTGTGCTGCGCTGGCTCGCCAGAGCAGCTTCGTCACGCTGGCCACGTGACCCGGAAGTGTCTGCGGACAGCGCTGGCTCCCGGCCTATAGAGTGAGATGAGCGCACAACCCTAGAGTCTGGCAAGACTGGCCCGTACGGGCAGGGGTACCTTTACAATTATACAGCTTAGCTATCAACACACTACATACTCCACAGCAGGAAATCAATGCATGTTGCCTACAGCCTTGCGTCATTTCTTCAGTCTGTCAACAGAATGATACAGAGTAGTAAGGCTTTGCCAATCTGACTACACTGGGGTTGCCACATTTTGACCTTATGGACATCGGTACCCTTTGACACATCAGTGGTGCAAAAACAAGGGGGGGCTTATTCCAGCCTTACTCACGGCTGCTCCCCAATCACACCATCACTTTAAAAAGGTATTATTTAAAATATTAATCCAGCAAAATCAATAAATACGTAAGCTACATAAATATAGGAAAATCCAATCTTTGTAAACTCTAATGTCATAGTCAATATGTAATAAACACTCACTGTTTTAAGGAAACAAAGACTCTCCATACTATTTCGCCCTTTCTTCTATGGTCAGAGGTTTCCCCCCCCCATCTGAGCAGTCTCCAGTGCCTTTTATTAGTGATGTTCTAATCATTGGTGTCACAAAATCTTAATTATTTCAACTGTTTCATATTTCAACTCTATCAATGCATAACGTATTGATTAATGATATATACATCCTTTTAAATGCATCAGTCACGAGAAATTCACTAGGGTGCTCTTTTTAAGGAATAGTTCATCTTAATAAAAGTATGAGCACGCTTTATCCCTATTGAGTTTTCTTAACTATATACAGGAGCAAACTATGCACAATCCATGACAATCATGAACGAAGGCATCCCTGGGATACAACTTCTCATCATTAGACCTGGTTAGTCAGCGGCAGAAGACATGATCAGAAGTAACCGGCTAAAAAGCCTAAACATACAGAGAGAATCAGAAACTAGGGATGAGATCCAAGGAAGTCCACCTGCATGTGCCACAGATTCTCCCTGGTGCAATGGGATTGTCCCCTCGCCTCCTCCCTCCATAGGCCTAAATTACATTTTATTATATGGTACAGTAATTGAATACCCTCCAACATTTCTCTGATGAAAACAGAGATGTTCTGATGAAAACAGAGAAGCTCTTTTTATATGCAATAACAGCAGCAAGAATATTATTGGCCAAAAATGGAAGCAAGAAGAGTTGCCGCCAATTGAAGAATGGAGGATGAAGTTAATGGACTATGCAGAATTAGATAAACTAACAGGAAGGATTTGAAACTGGTGAGACCAGAAATTCACGGAAGACTGGAGTAAATTTACAGACTATTTGAAAAGTAATTGTGAAGAACAGATGGCGTTTGTAGGGTTGCAAGAAGTTTTGTGAGGAGTATTATTAGAAGTATAGTAAAAATGGACAAGGGGGAGGATGATTTGTTAAGAGATGTAAAGGCAATATAAAGTTAAGAAATGCATAAGAAGTGGTTAAAACGGTGGATCATCAGAGGTGCTAAAAAGATTGTATAAGTGATAAGTTTTGTGGTACATTTTATAATATGTTAAAATTAATAAAAAATATTATAAAAAAAGAAAACAGAGACGTCCTACCATACCCTCCAACACTTCTCTGATCAAAATAGGGATGTCCTAACAAAAAGTGGGACATTCCAAGATCAAATCAGAAACCGGTGTAAACTACTTTGTTTACACTGAACAAAACAACTTGCAACGTTTCAATTCGTTTCCGTCACTTCATGCTGCTTTCATGGCCACCGACAATGGGCTACTGTAATCAAGCTTTCCCTTTCCCTCCAGTTCCACATACTACAAATTTCTGTCATGATCAGCCAGGTATATTTTAACAAACTATCATACCAAACAAAATAAATGGGGGCAGGGGGCTTCTGGGATTCATACGCAAACATGAAGCAAAACTACCTTCATGTAGCATGCAAATTCCAGCAATTTTTATTCTGCTGTTGCTGACCCTGACAAGCAGTTGTTTTTTGCACACAGTGAGAAGCAAATGCTAATGCAAACACCTGGGAAAGAACTTGTTTTCCAAAAGTAAATAATCTACCCTTCTTCCGCTAATAATGCAGAATCATTTTCCTTGGCTGGGGAAATCCTAGAGGGGGAAAAAGCCTGAGAGGAGAAGGAAATGAAAGGTATGATCTTGAACTCTTGCTATTACTGCCCTTGAGCAACATAGCAGTGGTGGTAGAATCACACACATAAAGAAGGTTGTTGTTTCTCTGCCTTATGCCATTATACTGAAAAAAGAAGCAGGCATTCCTGTTTAGTGTAAATAAAAGTGGCTTGTGCCTAATTTAACAGAGAGGTATTCAAAACTGACTGGGTAATACAAACATGGTCTCAAGAGATCTAGGAAATAAAAGCAGGAATTCGAGAGATCAAGGGTGAATACAGACAAGCATTTACAAACATACCATAATGCCTCCAAATGTCCCTATTTCCCAGGGATAGCCTCGGGTTTACAGAAGCCATCCCGGTTTCTGATTTGATCCTGAAACATCCCACTTTTCCTTAGGACATCCCCACTTTCATCGGAGAAATGTTGGCAGGTATGGAGTTATGCAACACCCCCCTGAACCAAGGAGATAATCATCATCATCATCATCATCATCATCATCATCATCATCTATTATTTATACCACGCCCATCTGGTTGGGTTTCCCCAGCCACTCTGGGCAGCTTCCAACAAAATATTAAAATACAGTAATCCATCAAACATTAAAAGCTTCCCTAAACATGGCTGCCTTCAGATGTCTTCTAAAAGACTGGTACAGTGGTACCTCAGGTTACATACGCTTCAGGTTACGGATGCTTCAGGTTACAGACTCCGCTAACCCAGAAATAGTACCTCAGGATAAGAACTTTGCTTCAGGATGAGAACAGAAATCGCACAGCGGCAGCACAGCGACAACGCGAGACTCCATTAGCTAAAGTGGTGCTTCAGGTTAAGAACAGTTTCAGGTTAAGAAGGGACCTCCAGAACGAATTAAGTTCTTAACCCGAGGTACCACTGCAGTTGTTGTTCTCTTTGACATCTGGTGGGAGGGCGTTCCACAGGGCGGGCGCCACTACCAAGAAGGCCCTCTGCCTGTTTCCCTGTAACTTGGCATCTCGCAGTGAGGGAACCGCCAGAAGGTCCTCGGCGCTGGACCTCAGTGTCTGGGCTGAACGATGGGGGTGGAGACGCTCCTTCAGGTATACTGGACCGAGGCCGTTTAGGGCTTTAAAGGTCAGCACCAACACTTTGAATTGTGCTCGGAAACGTACGTATATAGATAAGCAACTATATAGCCTTTAGAAGACATCTGAAGGCAGCCCTGTTTAAGGAAGTGTTTCCCCCACCCCATTTTTAATGTTTTATCATGTTTTTAGGTATGTTGAAAGCCACCCAGAGTGGCTGAGGCAAACCTAGTCAGATGTGTTGAATGGTTTCTTTAAATGTAAAGGTTCATCATTGTTCCACCCAGTGTGTATGTCTTTAAGGGGCCAGAGCACGGGCCAGAGCAAAATAAAGAGACCCAGCTTTACAGCTGTGAAACATAGCAGGTGCTGCTGAGTTGTATTGATTAAGCCGTGTCAGCAATTGGGTGTAGTATATAAGGAGCAGCACCTAGCTCTCCCATTACCCTGGGGGGTGGGTTGGTGGTTGGGTCTGGTTTGTTGTTGATGTATTTAGGGTATAAGGAGTTTTTGTAATTAAAACTTTGTTTAAGTTATTTTTGAGTCCCTTTTTAATGCATGGTCTCCCCAGTAAGCTCTCTGCAGCGCTACTAAACTGCAAATAGCCAACAAGATGGACAGGGTATGTTGTTGTTGTGGTGGTGGTGGAATAGGACATTTCTAATTTCATCGGAGAAATGTTGGAGGTTATGCATAATGTGTGTATAAACCTCTTGGTAAACTGATCATTCCCCTTGTCCCATCGCTTTAGGATGAGGATGTTAACCAAACTTTGCTTTTCGCCTGAAATGCAAAGAAACAGGGAAGTGACAAGGTTCTTCTTAACACTTGGCATAGCAATGTAGATCCCGGTCATACTGGCAGCAGCCCCATGTGAGTGCCTTTGGAATCACAAGACTTACGGCTGAGCTTTTAGGCAGCATACAGGTTGAGGTGCTGTATGGGAAACCTTGCACATCTGAGTGGGGCGCACCGAGTTCCTGGCAGCTGTGTGCACCCAAAAGGTTTTGTTTTCTGCAAACATCACATGGTGGGGCATATAGGAGTCAGAGTGGAGGGGCGGGAGTCAGCAGAAAATTGACATAGGGTGAGAATTTGGATCAGGGCCCCGTGACTGCTTTCCCTCAAATGTAAAGGATTCGGCATTGGGCTCCATTAACATATAATAAAATTGAATTTATGCCTAAGCATTGTTGGTCCTTGGAAGCTCAAATATCCTGACCTATTGCACTACTCAGGGACCAGTTCAATTGGAAGACACTTGGCCATGGAGAAAACAGCCAATCCCCAGACTCTCATTGCATTGCTTTGATTGTTAAAAAGAATTACAACCAATCTTTCTGTATGCACTGGCCTCAAATGATCTCACTTCTCTGTGACTTTGCCCGAGTCCTATTGCAACACACACACACACACACACACACACACACACCCTACATATGGGTTGAGAACCTATTTAGTGGAACAGTTTAAAAAGTGTCAGTGCCCAAAGACAGCTGATAGACTCAGTCCAGAGGATCTGGTCTAAGGTTAATAGGACAGTTGTTGCTGTTTTTCTCTGCAGAGCTACATGCAGCTTAACGATTTGGGCATTTCATTCTGTGCTATTTAGGCCTTCTTGGTTTTTCTTTTACATTGCCCCCAGTGACTGTGTTTACCGAAAATGTGCATGATGGGTTTTTTAAAAATAAAAATAAGAGAGTCAAGCTATATTCATGTAAAAGAAATGATAAGAAGCAGGTTTCAATTCACAAGTTCACACCTAAGAGCCCTAACACATGGATAATGAAGCTGCTTTTCCCAAAATTATATCTTGCCTTTCCTTTCTTCTGTTGAAAACGTGCAAGCTAAAACTGCTCCATTTTCATTCCCATTTCGTGGTTTCCATTCATTTGTACTGAAGCTGTTTTACCCCAGCCACCCCTCTTCAATCATCCCCTTTCTCTCCTTTTGCACAGTTAGCAAGTTGCTTGAAATGTGCACAAAATCCTCGGAGAGCGAAAACCTTCACTGCATAATTTAAGAGCAGAGCTCATTACCCCTCTCCTTCGTTTGGAGTGCTTGGAAATTCTTATGCACCTCGAGGCTAAGGTGGGAGCTTCCAAATCATGATGCCTAACAGCCTTGCATACAACACACAACTCCTACAATGCACGTGCTCCTGGAGAGAAACGCCTTGATGCCAACGCTCTGGGAGTTAACGCGAAAAACAATAATCTAGCAAACAAGAGTTCTGCATTTGTGAAGAATCCAGGCTGACTAAACTTGAAATAGTCACTGCTCCTGTCAGCAGGCAAAAGGTTCAAGACCCTATTTGCCATTTAATATTTTCATAGCCCACAGCAAATTGGAGATTTATATGGTCAATGTGTGTCAGGTTCCATGGCCGCCGTCCCATGTGACTTATTAAGATGGTCAGATCTACCACAAACAGATAAATGAACTCTAGCCCCATAACAGGAAGGAGCCTGGGAAAAAAATCTAAACCTCTGACACTGTAATAAAATGTAACAAGAAGGTTACAGAACACTCACTATCGCCAATTAATTCTCCACTGCCAATGCCTTCTGTGGGTCATCTGTACAAGCATGGCCTCATGAGCGACTGAGGACATTTTGTGTTCATTAAAATTGTGACGTGAATGCTAAAAGATCAACACACGCAATCTTTTAGCATGTGGATTTTGAGCCTCTTCACTTACTTTCAGCTATCCTTTACTCCAACTTTTAAAATCCATTACAGATCCTGGAGCACACAAACAGGACTTCATTCAATGGCTTTGATCAATGGTAGCTAAATTTATTTATGCTCAATTGTCTCGTTTCTGTGCATTTTGCTGGCCTGGTCATGCAAAGGAAAATGAGAGAATCTGATAGAAGCTGGGTTTGTCGGGGGAGGAGGGAGGAAGGGTCGTTGTTCCAGGTGTTAAAGCTACAAAACAACAACAACAACCAATTGAAACTATGGGCTTGCCCACATTTGAGCATTATTTAGCTTTTGAGCCACTTGATTCTCCTATGCACACGAAGTATAAATGGCCTTTAAGTAGAGTATTTCCATGGTCTCCTTTTCGCTTACGAAATGAATTCTAGGTTCCTCCAAAATTCTCAAGTCTATGTTACTCAGCTTGAGATCTCCTCTTGAATTCTCTTAAGTGTATTATCATGGTGATCCGGAAGAACAATGAAATCAGGCAGGATGAGATAGAGGAGACAAGATGCAACGAAGGACGGGTCTCATTTGCCTTTCACGGTAGTGAACAAATGGTGTATCACAGTAAGAGACTGAGCTACGAACTGGGAAGACACTGGCTTGAATCTTACTTCTGCCGTGAACTTACTTAAAGAACTATTGTCTTTCACTCTCATTCCCTCCACCCTTGCTATCTACAATATGGAGGATAATGGAGGATAATGACATTGATTTGCAGGGTGTTGCAAGCACCTAGTGTAGTGGAGTCTGAGCAACAGCCTACCAGAATCAGTTTTGTTGCCACTACGGGGAATGGAAGTGGCAATGTGGTGGTGAGTGCACAGGCAGAGGTGCTCCTGCCCGTGTATCCATCCCTGTCACCCTGAAACCACAGTCCTTTCCTGGAAGCAAGTCTCATATCACTTTGGTCACTTCCACACCATGGATTTTCTTCCACTAAGTTCTGTTCAGAGCAGACTCACTGAAAGTAATGGATCTAAGTTAGTCGTGTCCAGTAATGTCAATGGGTCCGCTCTGCATATGACGAACACTGGATACAACTCCATGCATTTAATGGGCATGGCTGCCATGGAATTCTACTCAACATTGATCCAGAGTAGATTCCAATGTATAGTTAGCAGAGCAACAACTTAAACCTGTTGCAGGATTCCCAAACAATAGACCAGAGGCAATTGTATTTCATCCAGCAGAACCTGGATTGGCACTGGCCATAAGAAATCCAGTTGCAGCAGATTTAACTTAAACTTGAAATAACTTATAATAAGACTAAACCGTAACACTATACACAGAACGCCACACCAGACGGAAGAGAGATAGAAAGAGAAAGTGAAGCCCAGGCTCCTTCTGGCCTTACTTTTATAGTCAGCATGACCTTGACAGAAAAAGATAACAGAACCAGTTTAAGCCAGCTGTACGAAGCTTCTCTGAAGGAATGACCCAAACGTCATGAACCTTCTGCTTGTTTCTTTCACACAGAGAAGCTTCCAGAACCCCTCTTGAATTGATTAGAATAGGAAATATCTCTACACATCAGAGCAATACTTTCTGTACTAAGAAATGCAAACTGACAATGGCTTCCCACATAGAATCCTAGAAGCTGTTGTTTGCCCCCCAGTGAGTTACAATTCATAGCACCCTTGCTAAACTACAGTTCTCATGATTCTTTGGAGGGCACCATGTGCTTTAAGGGATGCGGGTGGCGCTGTGGGTTAAACCACAGAGCCTAGGACTTGCCGATCAGAAGGTCAGCGGTTCGAATCCCCGTGACGGGGTGAGCTCCTGTTGCTCGGTCCCTGCTCCTGCCAACCTAGCAGTTTGAAAGCATGTCAAAGTGCAAGTAGATAAATAGGTACCGCTCCGGTGGGAAGGTAAACGGCATTTCCGTGCGCTGCTCTGGTCCTCCAGAAGCGGCTTAGTCATGCTGGCCACATGACCCAGAAGCTGTACGCTGGCTCCCTCGGCCAATAAAGCGAGATGAGCACCGCAACCACAGAGTCGGTCACGACTGGACCTAATGGTCTTGGGTCCCTTTACCTTTACCTATGTCCTTTAAGTGTATAGCTGTGCTGGTGACACTTAAGAAAGTTCTTCAGCATTCTCTCTCTCAACCTTTCTGGTTTATCCACACACACACACACACCACCTCCTTCATATGACTCAGAGCTTAAACTTTTGTATCAAATTTGTTGACTGGAAATGTACAGAATGCTTCAATATTGAAGTTTCTCTTTTAGCAGCATCCTTGATTTTGTCTGCATAGTAAAAAAAAGGAAAAGAAAAAGAAAAGAAAAGGATTCCTTTGGGGTGTTTTTTCAAGATCAATCAACATTAGGCACTTACAGCGCTGAAAAGGCTAGGAGAGTTAGTTATTTAAAAAAATCTGTGTAATTGACTGGCATCTTGCAGCATCAAGTACAAAAAAAGTGCTGCTTTAAAACCACACCAGGCATCTATTTTAGCCCTGGATTTAGTCAATCTCGGTTGGCAGCAGGTCTCACTTCAAAGTTTCAGAGAGCACTCCATCGCGTCTTGAAGAGCTCTAACATAGTTCAGCTAACAGAGATGTAGAAGGTGGAGTAAGTATAGGATGGAGTTATATAGTATGGATCAGGGATGAGGAACCTGTAGCATCCCCCATCCCAATATATTGTTGGACAGCCAACTCTCAGCAGCCCCACCTAGTCCTCAGGGATGATTTGCCCCTGTTTATTTAAACACTATCTATGACTGAATGCGGGTGGCGCTGTAGGTTAAACCACATAGCCTAGGCCTTGCCGATCAGAAGGTCGGCAGTTCAAATCCCCGTGACGGAGTAAGCTCCTGTTGCTCGGTCCCTGCTCCTGCCAACCTAGCAGTTCAAAAGCACATCAAAGTGCAAGTAGATAAATAGGTACCGCTCTGGCAGGAAGGTAAACAGCATTTCCGGGCGTTGCTCTGGTTTTCCAGAAGTAGCTTAGTCATGCTGGCCACATGACCCGGAAGCTGTACGCCGGCTCCCTCGGCCAGTAAAGCGAGATGAGCGCCACAACCCCAGAGTCTTCCGCGACTGGACCTAATGGTCATGGGTCCCTTTACCTTTACCTTACGACTGAACTCCATACAGCAAAACCTTTCCATGTCCCTGTAATAGCTCTGCGGTCTACAGTCCAATTATAACAGTGCAAGCACTATTAATTTCAAGAGGAATTACACACATAACCTGTTCCACTGGTCTGGAGTGTCCTCCCCCTGCATGTGACCAGGGAGATGGGCATGACCCTGGCTGACTCCATAAAGGAGCCGAGTCACGCAGCCATCTTCTCTCTTGATGCCATGCTGCTCTCCTGCTGCCATTTTGTTCTCTTGATGCTGTTCTCTGAATGCATTTTCCTGTCTGCTGGCTCTCAGCCAGCAGCACAGGGGCTTCAATTCTTACAAAGGATGTAAGCTACACATTTTTCTCTGTATCTGTAACTACAGTGGTACCTCGGGTTACAGACGCTTCAGGTTACAGACTCCGCTAACCTAGAAATAGTACCACAGGTTAAGAACTTTGCTTCAGGATGAGAACAGAAATCACGCAGCAGCGGCACGGCAGCAGCAGGAGGCCCCATTAGCTAAAGTGGTGCTTAAATTAAAAACAGTTTCAGGTTAAGAACAGACCTCCAGAACAAATTAAGTTCTTAACCCGAGGTACCACTGTACTAGCTAAAGCCTGCCTTCAGGGATCATACTGTGAACTGAATGTGAGTAAACTTCTTGTCTCTTTTAAGGAAAGAGTCTTGTGTCTTTATTCATTTTAAGAAGGATAAAAGGGGACACCAGGAATAATCCAATCTGATCAAGCCAGACTGGATTGCTTAACTAAAGAGATTCAAATGCAAACTAGCTTCCTGCTGTACTGAAGGGAATCTGCTCTGCTACATGACTCAGTAGCGTGAGTGAAGGAAAGATAATATTTAATCAATATATCCTCTCATACCATCCTTAACATTACCACAATGCCCGGCAGGGCTAGGAGAGACTCCCTGTCTGAACTCCTGAAGTGACACTGCCAATCAGATAAGCCAATAGGACAGCTTCCTATGTTCCTAAATCGGTTCTCTTGCCTGTTTGGTACCATTCCTATCGCTGCTACTGCATGAAGCTGCTGTATGCTAGGTAAAGGTAAAGGTACCCCTGCCCGTATGGGCCAGTCTTGCCAGACTCTGGGGTTGTGCGCCCATCTCACTCAAGAGGCCGGGGGCCAGCGCTGTCCGGAGACACTTCCGGGTCACGTGGCCAGTGTGATATCGCTGCTCTGGCAAGCCAGAGCCGCAAACGGAAACGCCGTTTACCTTCCCGCTAGAAAGCGGTCCCTATTTATCTACTTGCACCCAGGGGTGCTTTCGAACTGCTAGGTTGGCAGGCGCTGGGACCGAGCAACGGGAGCGCACCCCGCCGCGGGGATTCGAACCGCCGACCTTTCGATCGGCAAGCCCTAGGCGCTGAGGCTTTTACCCACAGCGCCACCCGCGTCCCGTCCCAGTTATAGCTGTATGCTATAACTGTGCAAATTCCTTCTGCCTTAAGAGCAGTTAGCCAAGTGGTTGTAGCATAGCAACTTTCTGTTTGCTACAGGCGCATGTACATTAAAAAGCCACCTGAAGCCTATTGTTCTCAGTGCTTTGAGCCTCAGGTTGAGATGACAGTCTCAACCCTCGCTTATCTCTTTCGATGTGGAAAACTTAACAGGTAAGTACTTTGCATCCCATCTTAAGCAGGCCTGAATATACTGGTTTGTGAATCTGAGCACGTATCTCAGTCAAGGTTGTAAGAGTTTACATTTCTCCAAAGTGAACTTTGCCGTATTACACTGATGTACTGACGTGATTCCCACCCTGGGACTACTCTGCTGGTTGCAAACATGGAATCCAAATTATTTACACAGCATAAACATCCAAAAGTTTCTAAGGGAGAACAAGAGTGCATGCAGAAACAGGCTTACTCTGGGTGCTCTTTAATCCCGGGAGTCCCAACAATTCCTTCATTTTGCTTAAGTAAGCAGTTTCTTTGTGATCCAAAACGCTGACTAAATTCTCTAATCAGCTTTTGTTCAGAAACTATTTATTTCCATCTGCATTACAAATGCTGGATTTTAAGCAACCTATCAACAGTGCATAATCCAGCAAGTGATCTTGTCAGCCTGCCTTTTTCCCTCTCTAGATGCAGCTCCTGCATTCTGCACTTCTGAAAGGGAGAAATAATAGGATTAGAGAAACACTGAGGACAGGAGCGATGTCAAACAAAAGGAAAACATGCTGCCATTCTAAAGCATTCACATGGCGCATTGGGAATTGTAATCCATTCATTTGCGCTAAAGACTTGTGTGCGCTCATTATGCAAGGGACATAAACGCCTGGCATATTTTGATACTGTCGTCTCGCCTACTGGGACCCATAATTAAAACACATTCCAGGAAATGCAATTTTAAGACATCTAGTGACTGAAAGTATGGGCCGCTTCGCCAATACGCCATTGTCTGAGTATTTTAGTGTGACAAGCTAGTCTTTACAGGGTTAGGGTTAACAATCAACAGAATATGGGAATGGAAGATCTATGTTAAATGCCTGGAGCAACATTTCAGGTGGTTTTTCATATCTCAGATGGGCTGGGGAAACTCAGCTGTTATTTTTCATCCTCTGTGTGTGCCTTCATTGATGTAACTGGTGGGGCTTATGATTCTGCTGTTCAGCTTAGGTCTACCTAGGGCTTAGGATGGGCAAGGAAAACTAAATCTGTAGTCACAGAGAGGCAGAGGAAGCATACCACTATAAGATTAAGGATAATGGTTAATTTCATGAAATGGGAATGTTGCTTATGTTTAATTGCTATGTATTTTTAGCATGGGGTTTTTCCTTTGGCAGTAGCTCTCTCATGTGATTGGCTGAGTGTGAGTCACATGAGAGAGGCATTCCATTCTGTTGTGACTGTTATTCAAGCAACTGTCATTTTTAACTGTTTTCTGTCCTTCTCTCTGTTGAGAGAGGTTTCTTTGGATGCTGCTGAGGACAGTGTGTGTCAGTGTGGTCTGTCTGGGGTGAAGCTGACAGGGAAAGATCCCTAAATGTTTATAGGGAGGAGCCTGTGCTCGCTGTATGGGACAAAGTGAATTAGTATGAGATTAGGACAAAACAACTATATCAATACAAGGTGTTGCATTTTGCACTGAAATATGGGACAATCCTGTGTTATGCGGGGAAAACGGCAACCCTAGCACTGGTTGAAATCTCAGCACTCTTTATCACGGAGGCTGATTTTTGTTTTGGAATTTCCTGTTAAAGGAGTTAAAACCATGCGCAATGGCAACAAATAGCTTGCATCACACAGTAATAATTTCAAGGGCACATTCTTGATACAAATAACTCACTTCCAACCTTAATAAGCCTTCTAAAAATTATTTCAGTAAATTCATTATATAGATGTCATCTTGGATTATGATGTTTATATACTAGTGGGTTTTACCTCCTCTCTTTGTTCCACGCAGATAAGCACCATTGTTTTCTTTTGAAAGCACTGCTCTTGGCCTTGCCACACTTTCGTTTACAAGAGTAAATATGCATGTCCTTAAAATATAAGGCTGCCCTTCAACCTCTTTTCTTAACTACAGAAAGCTGTCTCAACTTGAGAAGAATGTTAATATAAGAAGGGGTGGAAAATGTTCTTGACCCTTCTGAAAAATTGTTTTCTAATTCAAGTCCGTCACAAGCCAAAAGCAAGGCTAAGATAAACCACTCACGTTTTCGCTCTTTTCTTAGAAATGTGAAGCACTGATAGAGGATTAAAAAGACAGCCACACTACTCAATATCTACTTTGCTTTCATCTTTACAAGCAAGCACTTGAAAGTGTTTAGCAACAATACCCAAAGTGGAAAAAGGAAGAGGTGATCGCTCACAATAAAAATGCAGCATATTGACAAAAAATACTTTATGAAACGTAAATGAATTTGTGTCACTGAGGACTAACACCATTCTCCTGAGCTTTCTTAAATGAGAAACTTTCAGACCTACTGTATCTCTTGTCTGCGATCCTAATGAGAAGTTGTGTAATATCACAATATTGTGCCTACGTTTGGGGGTGAGGAGATTAATTTTACTGGGTATCACAGTCCCAATAGATAGAACAAATACTTTGCAAGGACGTGAATATCTTAATAATATATTAGCATGTCGTTATCAAGGGTAAACTGAGTCACATCATCATTGACCATGGGTTGTATCCAGCCTCATATAATCAACATGTTTAACTCTAATTAATTCATGAAGGGGTTAAGGCTATAGAGCAAGCTGTCCCATCAAGCTTAGTTAGGTCACATCTCTCACCTTAGGAGGAAGAGCTACTAAACTCTTTGTTATCCCTCTTTCCACCATTTTTTCCACTATTCAAACCAACAAGTATGGATGTCTAAGCTGAATGATTCAGACTTAGACCACATAGTTTTAGAAAGCCATATTTGTGTTTCTATACAAATAATTTAGAAATATTTGCCACTTTTTGTAACCTAAGTTTAACAGCCTGTCTTTTCTTGCTGCTGTGCCAGAAAGCACATGAATCTGATCTTTGAAGAGCTTGTAAGTAAATGATTTTTAACTTACCAAACATGTGGACAATTTCTACACTAAGGGGAAGTGGATAGCATTGGTATAAACTTAGGTATTTTAAAGCTCTAGCAGCCTATATTTCCATGCTTGACTTTGCTACATGTTTTGTGATTTTAAATCTCTGCTGGTACTTGCCCCAAACCTAGATCTATGCAGAGAGGGAATTCTCTTATTATTCTTTAAACAAAATTCCAACATTATTACCCTCTTTCTTCAACAAAGTAACTGGTTTAGTAGATTAGGGGAACAACTGATGTAATAATGTATCTGGATTGCATTATAATAAAGCTTCAGAAAATCAAATGAGAAAAATATACCACACAGTGTTGTTAGTATGGTGTATTGGTTAGTGTCAAACTAGGACCTCGGAGACCAGGGTTCAAATCCCTACTTAACACTGCCTCTCAGCATAACCTACCTCACAGAGTTGTGGTGTGGATTAAATGAGGAGGAAAGAACCATGCATGACATCTTGAACTCCTTGGACAAAAGGTGGGCTATAAATGCAATAAATAAAATAAATTTTAAAAATGTGCATAGTGCTCATCTGGTTGAAAAAATAAAATTTATAAACAGATGTAAGGTAAAGGTAAAGGGACCCCTGACCATTAGGTCCAGTGGTGGATGACTCTGGGGTTGCGGCGCTCATCTCGCTTTACTGGCCAAGGGAGCCGGTGTACAGCTTCCGGGTCATGTGGCCAGCATGACTAAGCCACTTCTGCCGAAACAGAGCAGCACACGGAAACACCGTTTACCTTCACGCTGGAGCGGTACCTATTTATCTACTTGCACTTCATGCTTTCGAACTGCTAGGTGGGCAGGAGCAGGGACCGAGCAACGGGAGCTCATCCCATCACAGGTATTCGAACCGCCGACCTTCTGATCGGCAAGCCCAAGAGGCTCTGTGGTTTAACCCACAGTGCCACCCGCATCCGTTGTGCTCCAGAGTAGCCTTCACCAACCGGATGTCTTCTGACATTTTGGACGGCAACTCCAATCATCCCAAGTCAGCATGGCTAATAGCCAGAAATTGTCATTCAAGACATCTGGAGGCACTAGGTAGGCGAAAATCAGTATTGGATCTGGTGTCAATCAGTTATTTTTACTAATGAATTGGCTGAAGGGGTCGGCAGTACACT
This sequence comes from Podarcis muralis, assembly GCF_964188315.1. Classification (NCBI taxonomy): domain Eukaryota; kingdom Metazoa; phylum Chordata; class Lepidosauria; order Squamata; family Lacertidae; genus Podarcis; species Podarcis muralis. The sequence goes on along the minus strand of NC_135664.1, from coordinate 18,344,470 downwards.
AATCAAATTCACAGATGATACAAAATGAAAAAGGGCTGTATGGACTTCAGGAGTTGGGCTACATTCCCAACTTAATATCAAACTCTGTATTAAATGAAGCATGAATTAATTCCCATAACTTTTTAGAAAAGCCAGTTATGTTATGCTGTGCCATTAAAGTCTTACACAGTTTGAGACTGCATTAACAGAAGCTTCGTTTCCAAAACCTGGGAGCAAATATTACAGTTTTATTGACGAATAGCTGAACCTCACCTGAAGCACTTGGATCAATTCTGGGCACCACAGCATACCAAAGAGTTGGAAAAGATTCAGAGAAAGGAGGGGGGAAAGGATCAAGAAAATGAAAAATACTTGGAAATAATTTGTTGGAGGTATTCCAAAAAGAGAAGAAAGGCAATTCTATCTTAGATATTCTATCTTAGAGCAAAGAATTGGGATAGGTATGCCAACTTTCATGAGTCAACAATACTTTTCAGAAAGTTCATTGTGGAAGGCAAAGCTGCCAAATGTGTTTCTCAAGCATTCCAACAGTATTTTAGTGGCAACAAAGGAAGTACCGTATTTTTTGCTCCACAAGACACACTTTTTTTCCTCTTAAAATCTAAGGGGAAATGTCTGTGCATCTTATGGAGCGAATGTGTAGTCCCTGGGGCTGGGGGGGGGGACCCGGGCTTCCCCTGCCACCCCCGACCTGTTCTTTGGGGCTGGCGGTGGGGGAAAGCGCTTCTGGGGTAGCCCGGGAAGCCTCCGCAGGGCAGCGGGGAGCCTTCATCCCACTGCCCTGGGGAGGCTTTGCACGGCTATCCCTGGCTTTTGCGGGAGGTGGGGGAAGGGACAGAGCAAGGCTTTTTTTCCTGGAATTCCCCCCCCCCCAAAAAAAAGTAGGTGCGCCTTATGGTCAGGTGCGCCTTATGGAGCAAAAAATACGGTAAGTGCATATACATGAACATACCGCCATTTACAGTATCGTGTAAAATGTAAGGCTGTATATGCCTCTTCCCCCTGAATCCAGTTTGGAGCCTGATTCAACCCAGGATAACCCTGACCTAAGCTGACCTGATCTAGGGACAGACCCGAAATGTGACTTTAAATCCAAATTAAACATGTGCTCTATGACAAAGGTGGGCGGAGAAGGAGACACAGAGCCTTTTGCCAGCACTGCCTTCTCTCCTCCCCATATCACCTGTTTATGTGACATTTCAATCTCTAATTAAACATGGCGGCAGTGGCAAGGAGAGGGAGAAAGGAGAAAGAGGCAGAGATTTTCACTTGGATCTCGTTCTCCCTCCTCTGCAGTGGCGTAGCGTGGGGGGTGCAGGGGGGGCCGGCCGCACCGGGCGCAACATCTGGGGTTAGGGCAAATCCACAGGTTAGGGGGCGCAAATCCACTGGTTAGGGGGCGCAAATTACTTGCCTTGCCCCGGGTGCTGACAACCCACGCTACGCCACTGCTCCTCTGAACACATGTTCAGCACCCTAATTAAACATGCAGTCAGTGGCAGAAAGGGAGGCAGGGAAAAAAGACAGTTTCTTGTCTTTGGCGATCACTCGTAGCGAGTAAGAGTCATTCGGCTCATGCGATGGCTTAGTTAGATACAGCCCCAAACCATGATGGAAGGTTTTCTCTTTGCTTCACTCACTTCATTCCATAACTAAAAGCAGACCAGCTCCAAAATATAAAAAAATATGAAAGTATCTCCAATACTGAGTTATGATGATGCTCCCATAGTGAGTTATGAAGTATGCTTTTTTAACAGCTTCTGATTTGAGCTATGCATATTTTTATTTCCAAAAGCAACCTGAACTATGAATGTGTTGACATTTTGCTGTTACTGTTTGTTATCAGTTAAGAATTTGATCTTGCCATTGGTTATTAATTATGTCAAGGATGTGTCTTATGTCCTCTTGTCCTTGCCCTCACTGCGGCTTTAAACTAAAATAAAGAAAAGCAAGCTCATTTATGTGCAGAATCCCAGGCAACATGCATTCAGTGTGCTAATCCCTGTGAATGCACAACTCTTCCCCATGTATGCATATAGGCAAAAGATGTGTGCAGTGATATCTGTACGCAACCGGTCTGCAAATATGAGCTTCTATGTGCTTGAATCATTTTTGTTTTGTTTTGTTTGCTACTGCAAAATGGTTTCAGGCAAAGCATCCAGACTTTAGCTACTGTTTGTGAAGAGAAAATGTCCACTGGGATGAATAGGAGTTATGGCTTTGTCTTCAGGACTAGACTTTAGCATCAAAGGTGAATGCTGTCCTACCATGTCTAAGGTCCATTTGTTCTACAATAAACACATATTTTATTGAAGAATAAAAACCCACAACGATGCCTGCCTTTTCGATTGTTAAAAGATTTTAACACACACTGGAGCATAGGTTCGGCATTGTAGCTCAATGATGTGTTACTCTTTTTTCCCATTGCATTTCTCTGTGTACAGAAGCCTATTTTTGAAAGTCCCCAATGTCTCTCTTCCACTTTCCAAGTGTCTAGGAGCCAGTTCAAAAAGTCAGAGAAAGAGTTGTGATATAGCATAGATAGGACTCTGTTCCCCCTACTTCAAAAGCTTTTTTGATCTGGAAAGCTAGGAAGAAACATTTTAGCATAACCTTCTTCCCAAATGTGCCAGCTTTCTTCACGTGGGGAGTGAGTGCTGGGCAGGCCAGAACCATTTTGGAGGGCTGGTGGAAGGCAGGCTAGGAAAGATGGCTGGGGACCCGATTCTGCACTGCTGTGGGAAACAATGTCATGAACCTCCTGGGTATCTGAGGATCTGAAGCCATCTTCTAACAAGATAATTATTCTGTGCAGCAGATTTCCATGTATAGTTGTCTGTTTGTTAGAAGAAAGGTGGAATATACATTATATACATTTTTTTTGGATAAACAAGTCAGCAAATAAATAAATAAATAAATAAATGACTGTGGCGTTTTCCCTCCTAGGTGTGTGACATCATACTGGGTTCATAAGGAAAGGGTTAACTAATTGTAAAATGACTAACCAATAGGAACCCAAGGGGAGGAGTTAGAGTCAGAATTAGGGTGGTTGAGAAGTCAGTCTGGAGTTAGAGAGGAGATGGAGAGGATAAGTCTGTGGGTTGGGCTACTCTGGTGTGAGAGAGTGAGAGAATCTGTTAAGAGGAGTCAGTCAAACAGTTGAGATAATCAGTCAGAAGGTATTAGGAAGGTATAGGCCGGTAAAGAAACTAAAGTTAAAAAACTGACAAGAATATTATCTGAGAAACCATAAACTTGTTAATACTTATAAAATAAACTTGTTTATTTGGTTCAATTTTACAAATGTCTGGACTCAGTGTTTTACCCGAGAGTAACGGGTTGATGACAGCGGGGAAGCGAGCACAGTGGTGGCACAGGGATCAATAGACCGTTAAACGTCCGGGGACCCTGTGTGATCGCCACAATGACCAAAACATTTATTTCAACCAAAATGTGCAGGGGAACACAAAGATCCGCAATTCACTGCTTAACTTCATAGATTATTCATTCATTACCCGATGGTCCTTACACATTTCTTCATCTTACAAGATTCCTGTTGACAACAAGTGTGGCTGAAATCTAACACGTTCAGCAGGAGAGGTGTCACATTTAAGGAATGTATAATAAATGTGTTTTATAAAACATATGCTACATTTCAGGCCAATGCTATTTGAAGCCTTTATGTTTTAGAATGGGGTACCTTTAATGGTAAAGGGGAGGGAGAGAGATGGGGAGAGAAAATGAGCAGAGACTCAGTATGCCAGGGGCATCAGAGTGAACACTGTTGGAAAACTGCTGGTTTTTTTCTTGATCCTGCAAATCTGTTCCTATGTCTGTGGTAGTAAAATACCAAGTGAACCTAATTTCTTTCCCACCCCTTTTGGTGACTATGGGGAGAGAGTCCAGAACAAGCTCTCCCAACATATGCCATGTTTTATTGAGGTTGACCTTGGTGAATATGATAGCCCTCGTAGTTCATCTACTTTCTGTTTCCACTTCTAGATATCTTTAGAAACCAAAACACTTCCATTTGGTTGCCTGTTTTCTAGGATTCCTCATATTAGGCTTCCACTGTAGCACTCTGTCAGTTCCATTGCACCCTTTTTGATCTTCCCAGCATAAGCAGGTTCCTCAACACATCCATAACCATGTATCATGGAGCTTTCTAAAAGCTGGTTGCTTTTCCCTGTTACACCTCCCAGCTCTGAAAGACAGAGATAGTTAATCAGCTGCAGCAGAGGTGCCGAATCGCGCCCAAGATTGAGGAGGCCTGGCATGCATTGCATGCATGTGGCGTCATGTGTGAAACGTGTGTGGTGTCATGGCATGACGTGCATGCGGCGTCACATCACTGGAAGGAGGCCGAGCACAGAGCTCAGCACAGTGCAGTTTCAATGACCAGTGGCTCCTCCTCTCTCAGGCTGAGGAGGAGCTCAGCTCTACGCTCAGCCCCCTCTGTCCCCTCAACATTGAGGGGGCCTGGCCCCCTTCAAACAGATATTGGGGGGGCCCAAAGACACCTCAGCCCCACACAGTTGGCACGCCTGAGCTGGAGTGATAATCACTGAGTAGTTGAGCAAATGATAACCTCAGCACTTCAGGTACTCCATCTCCTCCACCACTGATGGGGTTTCAGTTATTGTGGAACAACTGCAATATGGCTGTGTGGACTGAATGAGTGGATTGAGAAGAAGCAGAAGGGGAATGTCAGTGGAGCGAAGGATGAAGGACAGATAAACACTGAAGTAGGTAAAGAAGGCTGATCGCCGAAGAATTGATGCTTTTGAATTATGGTGCTGGAGGAGACTCTTGAGAGTCCCATGGACTGCAAGAAGCTCAAACCTATCCATTCTGAAGGAAATCAGCCCTGAGTGCTCACTGGAAGGACAGATTGTGAAGCTGAGGCTCCAATACTTTGGCCACCTCATGAGAAGAGAAGACTCCCTGGAAAAGACCCTGATGTTGGGAAAGATGGAGGGCACAAGGAGAAGGGGACGACAGAGGACGAGATGATTGGACAGTGTTCTCGAAGCTACCAGCATGAGTTTGACTAAACTGCGGGAGGCAGTGGAAGACAGGAGTGCCTGGCGTGCTCTGGTCCATGGGGTCACGAAGAGTCGGACATGACTAAACGACTAAACAACAACAACAAAGGTTGCTATGGGTAAACATATGCCAACCTTTCCCCGTCTGGAGTCCCCTGATGTTCTCGTACTACAACTCCCATCATCCCTTACCACTGGCCATTCTGGCTACAGCTGATGGGATTTGGAGTCGAGCAACATCCTGTGGCACCAGGTTGAGGAAGGCTGCATATCTACGGAAACCACAAATATGAATGAGCTCTATATCCCGCTATCCCTCAATAGGATTTATCATTGCTCAGGCAATTGGAGTAATATGATGCACTGGGGAATAGAGGTATTGGATTTTAAAGGTCCCTTCCTGCTGCCTTCTGGCTTCCTATCCCATAGTTGTCTGAGTCAGTGTGAGCACAAAGAGCACTATCTATCAGAAGCAGTAATATTTCTAGGAGAGCTGACTCATCATGGCAAAGAACTCAGAGGCTAGTAACAAGAGCAGGGCACTTTCAAAGTGTATTTAGTCACCAACTTTTTAAAATTAATAAAGTGGGCACACTTTATTCTACAGATGGAAATAGGCTGCTGATAAAAGATGGGTTTTCATCTTCAACCGTGGCTCCTACTTTTATGTTTTCAAACATCCTGGCAACTCGGGCAAAATGTTTCAGAACATGTGCAGACTCCTTTGCCATTGTGAAAGGGACCAGATTAAGATTTTTAAAGATGTGGGCCCAAGAATATACTGCTTCTGAACCTGTATAGACTGCATATTATAGCCTAAACATATGCCAGTGAATGCTAACATTGACTGCCTGGTGGACTTTGGTAGGACTTTTATAAAGAGCAGAATGCAACAAGACAGAGTAGTGCATATGCATTCAGTTTCATGACATGGGCATGTTACCATGTTTAAAACAAAGCCCCTATCACCTTAGTGCACTTATATGTACTATAGCCACTCACACATATACGTGCTGTAGCCACACACTTAACAGAGAAAACAGCAAGGGCTCCTCCCCCCCCCCCCCGGCTTTGCGTAGCCCCTTGTTCTGGCAGCCACCAGCAATATTACATTCTGGCTGTAGTAGTGAAATTGTAGCTAGTCTGCAATTCTCTAAGGTTTATTTGCTCCAATTTGACTTACGGTAATACCAGGATGCAGTTTTTTAAACAACAACACTGGGAATCAAAGGTCAGGCTCACTTGGAGATCTGCCCTAGGAGTTCTCTTCCCAGATTCTAGATCTGCAAGGGTGGCTGACTGTGGCTATTCAGCAATGAAGTCTCTCCAAAAAGAAAAATAATTCATTTATTGGGCTGAGTTTGAAACAGGATCCAAGGTGAACTTTGTTGCAGATATTAATACTGTACAGTTTGAAGAGACTGGAAGCCTGAGAACTGACTCCTTTTGGAAATGAACCATTGTCCAGACCCATAAAAATATTATTCAAACTTTTGCAAGCAGAACTCACAACAAAACATAGGCATCAAAGATACAACCACAACATCCATACAATGTATTGTGCTGTCCAGCAGAGGCTCAGCATCTTAGATAATATGAAATAATCCAAACATACCTATAAACTCTCTCTCTCTCCCTCCCTTCCCCCCTCTCTCCACAGCCTACATTCCATCCTCCAGGATGTTTACTCTCCCTTCAGGAGAGTTTCATTTACAAAGACTGAAAGGCAACTCCCTTTAAAATGGAGATTTGCAACCCAATACCTTCATCACATGATCTAAGGTTACAACACTCACATGTTAGCTACCAGAGAACAACTATCAGTTAATTAATAACTCAGCAAGAGCTCAAAGTGCTCTCCTTCGCTTTAATATCACTCTATGGAAAATCCACATGTTTAACCTTTTCACCAATACACATTTAGGCAGTCTCATTTCAGTGTCAATTAAACTTAAGAAACTTTGGCTTAAATCCTGCTTGAATACCATGGGAGTCTGTCTTGCAAAAGTCTGAAGCACCTCTTTACATTCTGCAGCACTGACGATGAGAGGAGCCAACTACCATGGAGAATTACTAAATATAAGGGAGCAAGGTAAATCAGGTGAAAACATTTGTCAGCGTTGTGCAAATTCAGAGTTGCACACCAAAGAAAGTTCCACATTTTTAACCAGCACTCATTTCAACACCTTCTCTTAAGGTCCGAAAACTCATCCCAGTTTTATAATTGGTGATAAATATATATTTTTAACAGCTTACTTTTTCCTACGAAATGAATATGGAAACTTGCTAATTAAGGTTAGATAGGTACATACTGCTCTGAGTTTCTTAACGTTCATCATGTTATCTGCATTTAAGATGCCTTTCTGCAGAGACACCTAAAAGTCTATTCACCAGCAGAGTTGTAGAGACCATTTCTTGTTTTGAATGGGCTCCTCAGCAAAACATAGCTTTCCCCCCACCCCATAAGCTTTACATCAAAAGCACACAGCAGGTAAACAATTGTCTGCTTCCACAGTGCAAAGTCATTACAGGAGTTACTAGACTGCTTCCAGTACCAGGCATCAAAGTGACTTGTCACATTCAGCAGAAACTCTAGAAGTCGTATATGACATATTTTTACAGACAGTTCCAACCTTCGCAGGAGATCTGCTGTAGAGTCGCACGCATGAATTCACAAAAGCCAAAGCTTATAACCCACAACTCCTGCAGCTTAAAAGAAGTGGAACACTACTTGATGAAATAACTTTTCATACTTGAACATCAAAAGAAGAAGAAATGAAGAACTGCTAATGACTGCATAGGGAGGGCGAAGAAGTGAAGCTTGGCCGGCCACTACCCACTGTTTCTTCCAAATCACCCGCTGTCAAAAATCCGTTTTCTGACCTTGATTCTTAATGTGATCATTTGGACCATTCCTGTTCTCTAGAAACACTTATGCAGAAAGCAAACATGGGTAAAATATAGGGATGTGGAATTAGCCACATGTTCTACGTCAGGATAGTTCTCTATATAAAGGGCTGTCACATGGCATTCTTCTATTGAAGGTGTCCTCTACTTGAAGGGTTGCCCAGTGGAAGTCCAATGCAAAGATAAAGAAGCTTAAGAAGGCAGAGCAGGAGGACAGCTGAAAATAATAATAATAATAATAATAATAATAATAATAATAATAAATTTTATTTATATCACGCCCTCCCCAGCCGAAGCTGGACTCAGGGCGGCTAACAACAATAAAACAGTACAAAAGTACAGCATAAACAACATTCTAAAATCATTCATTATAAAATTAATTAATTCAAGCCACTGGCAACCATTGGGCCAGAGCTCCGCGAAGATTGCCAAGGGAGGGAGTCAGGCTGTGCCCTGGACAAAGGCCTGGTGGAACAGCTCTGTCTTGCAGGCCCTGCGGAAAGATGTCAAGTCCCGCAGGGCCCTGGTCTCTTGTGACAGATCGGAGCCACAGCCGAAAAAGCCCTGGCTCTAGTTGAGGCCAGCCTAACTTCTCTGTGGCCTGGGACCTTCAGGATGTTTTTATTTGAAGACCGTAAGTTTCTCTGTGGGGCATACCAGGAGAGGCGGTCCCGTAGGTACGAGGGTCCTAGGCCGTATAGGGCTTTAAAGGTTAAAACCAGCACCTTAAACCTGATCCTGTACTCCACCGGGAGCCAGTGCAGCTGGCAACATTTAGCACTAACAACATTTAGCACCTGGAGAACAGACTGAGTGGGTATACACCTGCTATGGTGAAATGGATTGCATTTCTATTTAAATTATAGTAATTATTGCTAAATGTGTTTCTAGACATATAAAGTAGCAAATGTATAAGTTATGTGGATTGGTGTCCTTTTTCATGATGCATAAGTGGAACCCCAAGATTTTGGTCCAGATTGGGGCCATGATACTAAAATGTTTACAGTTGCTGCAGTACTTCCTGGTAACCAGCCAAGCGGTGTGCATGGTAAAAACAAACCATTTGTTACATGGTCTGGAAGTAAATACAGTGGTATATCGGGTTACATACACTTCAGGTTACATACGCTTCAGGTTACAGAGTCGGCTAACCCAGAAATATTATCTCAGGTTAAGAACTTTGCTTCAGGATGAGAACAGAAATCGTGCAGTGGCAGTGCAACGGCAGCAGGAGGCTCCATTAGCTAAAGTGGTGCTTCAGGTTAAGAACAGTTTCAGGTTAAGAACAAACCTCCAGAACAAATTAAGTTCTTAACCCAAGGTACCACTGTATAGTGGTACCTTAGCTCTCGAATTTAATCCCTTCTGGGACTCCGTTTGACTCCTGAAATGGTTCAGAAACCAAGGCGCAACTTCCAATTGGCTGCAGGAGCTTCCTGCACTCAATCAGAAGCCACAGAAGCAGCAGTCGGACATTCGGCTTCCAAAAAAAGTTCATAAACCAATTTGTTCAGGAGGCAAGCAGTTCAATTACCAAGGTACCACTGTACTACAGAGGTGTCCTTGCCTGCTCTCCAGCTTGCTGAATAATTCAATAATGAACAAGCATTTCTTTGAATCACAGCCTAGTCAAGAGGAGCAGCCCAGCAGTCTCTGAGCAGCTGTGGACAAAGGGTTCTGAGGAGCGATCAAGAAGTGAATGAGTCCTGTGCTTCCTGTTCCTCCACGATGCCAAATTGCCCAAAATAAAATTTTCTCATGTCCGCTAACTACAAGCTATGAAAGATGTGCCAGCGCTGAGACTCCCCCAAAGAGGAGTGATATGGAAGTTGCTGACAAGAGGAAGCCCACTGGATATTTACTCTTCCTGCTTATGCTACAGTGTCCCACATGCCACTATCTCAGCTACTTTGGAAGCAAGGTCTTTAAAAGGACTAAAGGACATGGCCTTTGCCACAGCCTCTATAAAGAGTTAGTTAACTTGTTTTTTAACTGTCAAAGGCTGCATTCCCTCTGGAAATCTGTCAGAGGCTTCATGAAGAGTCAAAACAAAGGGAGGAGCCAAAACCATCTCTGTCTTTTCTCTCGTTTTCTGCTACTCACTCTTTTCTCTTCTTCCCACTCCCCTTTCTCTCTCTCTCTTTCCCTACTTAGTGGGCTGTTGGGAAAAACACAGATTGCTCTTTCCAGAGATCTGATCACAAGAACTGCAGATTGCCCACCTCTGCTCTAGGTCTGCAAGTGACCTCTTAAACATAGGAAAGGCGACTCATCAGTATTCAAGCTTTTATTCTTGCATCTTGCTGTAGGGCTATTGTCTTCTGTTGCTTCAGAGCACAGCCAGGGCTGTGAACTACAGAATATCAACAGCAATAAGGCACAATTAAAATTACAGAGAGAAGGGGGAAGGGGTTTATTAAAACAGAAATGCTACTGTACAATCATTCCACGCACTGGTGAAAATCGATAGGCAATGATTTTGTTGTAAACATGAGAAGTTAACGAAAAAGTTGCACTCTAACCAAAAAAATTAATAAATCCTAATCAATTTATTCTTTGTTTCCAAGGGTGATAAGAGAATGCAATCAAAAGGAAATACTCACAATATATCGAATGTACATGTTCCTCTGTGTATTATTTGTTCTTCATATCAATGCCTATGTTTCGCTTTAATGAGTTATTTTCATTCATCCATCTCAAGGCACACTGTGAATACTGTGCATTCAGTTTGGAAGGCTATTGACTAATAACAAAGGCTGAGGTCCTATGTCTTACTGTTGATTCACAATTCCCACTGGAGTCAATGGAGCTAAGGTTTCTTAGTGGTGTGGGAGCCATTGTTCTTTCCATCCTCCCCATACCACTCCAGGAAAGCCAGTTGTCCCAGGATGGATGGAGCCTACCCTTCTTATACTAGATCTGCTCAAAATTCCAGAAAGGGCAACACTGGAATCAGAAGACTTCTCACTGCTGGTATCTCCGGTGTGGTCTTGAACATTTATCACAGTGGTGCAGAAAGTACATGTCCTGGGCCAACCACCACAAGAAGGACGACAATCACTCTTAACACCATGCACCCAGGACCTGCTTCAGAGAAGCAGTCCCAAATGATACAGTTGTTATTTCAATGTCACTGAGAAGTACAGGAGAATGTAAAAGGATTGAATTCCTCAATCCATTTCCCAACACAGGTCATCCCCCAGCATGACCAAAGGCTGTTTCCATTCTGAACCAGGCCAAAAGCTGTACCTGAATGAATAACAATAATAAAAAACAGTCTGGAGTTGAGATTTCATAGCCTTTTCCAATACCTTGGTTGAGAATGATAAATTTGACCCTGACAATAGTTGACCAGATCATTAAATTTTAGACCAGTGTTTCCTAAACTTGGGTCTTCAGCTGTTTTGGGATTAGAACTCCCATCATCCCTAGCTAGCAAGACCAGAGGTCAAGGATGATGGGAATTGTAGTCTGAAAACAGCTGGAGACCCAAGTTTGGGAAACACTGTTCTAGACTGTGTTGCTTTAACAGAGGCAGAGCTACCAACTGCTTCAATGTGGGCACAACCATCCTTTCCCTTAAGGAAGCATTGGTAACCACCAAGGCCCTAATGAGAGCCCAGCTTCAGTTGTTTTCAATAGCGAAGTTGTACAAAGAACAAGTGATAGGTGTCAAACATCCAAGTAGCTTGTCTATATACTCAGTCTCCTAAATTTATGTCCCCCTACTAGTTATATGTGGGAATAAAGGGATATAGGTGACGCTGTGATCTAAACCACTGAGCTTCTTGGGCTTGCCAATTGGAAGGTCAGCAGTTCAAATCCATGTGACGGGGTGAGCTCCTGTTGCTCTGTTCCAGCTTCTGCCAACCTAGCAGTTCGAAAGTATACCAGTGCAAGTAGATAAATAGGTACCATTGCGATGGTGGGAAGGTAAATGGCATTTTCGTGTGCTCTGGTTTCTGTCACAGTGACCCATTGTGTCAGAAGCGGTTTAGTCATGATGGCCATATGACCTGGAAAGCTGTATGTGGACAAACACTGGCTCCCTTGGCCTGAAAAGCGAGATGAGGACCACACCCCATGGTCACCTTTGACTGGACTTAACCATCCAGGGATCCTTTACCTTTTTACCTTTTTTATATGTGGGAATATAAGAATGGTTTAGCATAGATGCATGGGTAAACAACATGGAGTCATCCTAGATCACTGACATGCTGGCTGGGGATGATGGGAATTGGAGTCCAACATCTGGAAGGCAGCACAGTGAGAAACCACCGGACTAGCTATTCCACTGAAATACTGTAACATGGGTCCTTGACCATATTGCTCTGATCTAGGAGTTTTCGGTTCTGGACCAATTCAGGTTCTGCAAAACCCTATCCCAGAATGAAATCTAGTATGTAAATGATCAGCCAGGATTTAGAAAAACAGCTGTAAATTAGATTTCCAGAAGCATTTCTTTATCACATGAGCATTAAGTGAACCGGGTGGTCTGTGTGTAAGTCAATAATCCTGTGAAATCTAGTTAATCATATGTAAAAGGCTTACAGCTTCTCTGCTATTTCAAGGGAAATGGGAGCATATGGACTTCCGTTATTACCATAACTAATTTATACTCTTCAGGGCCTACTCAAAATGGTTAGAAATGAAACAATATATGCTATTTCCATCTAATTATCTAGATACTATATTTAGCACAATCCTTGTTTTATCTGCATGCTGTTTAGATGGCAAAAGAACAACAGTCTAAATAAATAATGCTTAGTGTAAAAAAAAGGAAAGAATCTGTCATATTATATAAAATTACAGACCACACATTCTCAAATTGATGTCACTCTTACCCTTGTGTGTTAAAATGGGATCCTGTCACTGGAATAGAACAGCACAAAGGTTTTGGATTTAACCAAAGTGCCTTCTTCCTGACAAAATCCCTAAAACAATACATGTGGCGTACCTTCCGAGTACAAAGCAATGATGAAAAATCCTTGTAAAAGATGGATAAAGGCAACGTGGAATTATGAAAATGAAATGAAATGAAAGCTGTTCTCTGCATGAGGAACCTTCCAGCACCTTCTTGCCTTGCTCTGGTGACCTTCCTCATGCCATTAGCAAAGGACTTAGTGGCCAAAATCTTTCATGAAACGTAGTTCTTGCATAAACACATTTACAGGACTTAAAGGGTGGAACACTCTGCTTATGAAACTTCCAGTCAGCCCTGGCATCCAGAACCCCGCACACTGGGACATCCACTGTTTTAGTGTGTATTTTTCTTAATATGTGCATGTTTGTATGCAAATTTGCCTAACATACATGTTTTTGCAATGCAATTTCCCCCAATATAATGAATATTCTCATCAATATACGCACTTTTATGCATACTTTGCCCCAGTATATGCATTTCTGTGCATATTATTTGACTGGGGGGAAATGCATTGCAAAGTTCAGAGATGTGCGAATTCTGAAGGATGGCTGTGTTTCAGTTTCAATACAGTTTCAGAAAGTGCAAATGGTGTAGATTCACCTTTAAATGTGCACTGACTCAAATTTCTCCCCCATCCCTACTCAGAAGTAACTGGCTGTCTTTGACCCTACACAATTTCAGAACAACTGAAAAGCAAAGGATCCTTTATTTCAGTCCATTTCATACTCCTGGATTTTTCAGTTCCTGCTCCCAGCCCCCCGTCTCCCTTTTGCAAGCAAGCAAAGTTACATCCGCAATGATAAGTCACTTTTATTCCCCTTTGTTAGTCTCGATTATTTTCTCTCGAGTATCCTTTCAGCCATCCAGTTTGAAGTTGACTTCTGCCATCCTAACAACAGCCTGTTCTGCAGCAGGTAAATTAAGGCTACCATTGGCAATCAGCCTAATCACAGAGTTTGTGAATGAAATTAAGGCCAGGGCAAGTTAAGCATTTTTGCAGCTGCAATGTGGTTAACCAATATGTGGTTTTTCTGCTCTTTTTGCCTGGTACATGGAGGCCCTTTTCATGAGTCATATAGGCTAAAAAGAGCAGGAATGAAATTATGCCGGCTGGAACACCCATGACATTATATGCCACATGTTCAGCGAAAGTTCTAAAACAGAACATAAGAAGAGCACTGGCCCACATTGTCCAACTTCCTCTTTTCACAACCAGATGCCTCTGGGAAGCCTGCAAGGAGGTAGAAAAAAGTCAAGGACCCCTGAATATTAAGTCCAGTCAAAGGCAGCTATGGGGTTGCTGCGCTCATCTCGCTTTCAGGCCGAGGGAGCCGGCATTTGTCCACAGACTGCTTTCCAGGTCATGTGGCCAGCACCGCTTCTGGTGCAACAGAACACCATGATGGAAACCAGAGCGCATGGAAATACTGTTTACCTTCCCGTCGCAGCGGTGCCTATTTATCTATTTGCACTGGTGTGCTTTTGAACTGCTAGGTTGGCAGGAGCTAGCACAGAGCAACGGGAGGTCACCCTGTTGCGCGGTTTTGAACTGCCGACCTTCTTATTGGCAAGCCCAAGAAGTGGTTTCAACCACAGCGCCACCCGCATCCCACAAAGAGGACCCAAGCACAGCAGCACTCTTCCTACCTGTGATTTCTAGAAACTGGTACAATGCCTCTGAAAGTAGCAGCACATCATATTGATCAAGGCTAGTAACCATGGCTAGTCTTCAACTAAGTTCTAATCAGAGTAAACCCACTACAATTAATAGTCATAAGTCGGTCATTTCCATAAATTTCAATGTGTCTACTCTGAGTATGACTAATTGTTGGCAACAACCCTATGTACACAGAGCCGTCCATATGTAAGATCCCCTTCTTTTCAAATGTTGCACATGACCACAAATTTGGGGTTAAGGCTCAAAAAGCAAAGCCAACGCCTTCTCCACGCATTTGGTCCATGCATGAAGCTAACTTATGAAAATGGCTACAGTTGTTCTTCAAAACAGCCGAGCAGGGATTTGTATCCATAGCCAACATTGCTTCTCACTCCTACGATGCTTAACTACTGAATTAGATAATTTACGACATGGACCAAATTGCAGGGCTCATAAACTAAATTAATTTACTTGCAAGGGAGCTAAGTTGTCTGCCTTACAAGTACAAGACACAAACGTTCTTCCAAAGCAGCAGGGAAAGGATTTGTAGCTAATGCCACTGTCTTAAATTCTTTAATGCTCAACTATTGTATTAGATAACTGATGACATTAAGATGGGGTGATGGGGGTATAAACTTAATCTGGCTATAATACAAAATTCAGAAAGTAAAACCATTTCTGCTAAAATTATAAAACGCTTAAGACAGGGTTTATTCCACATACTGGATCCCCAGAGTAAAACTTTGCCCTTTCAGATAATTTCTTTTTAAAGTGCATGACAAAAAATTCTGCTGAAATATGCAAGTTATAAAAGAGCAGTACAATTAATGCAATGGCCTCTCCATTGATTATATACTAGTAATGATATTTCTGTATGTAGAAAGCCTGACAGAATTAACCCCTAGTTTAGTTCAAATTAATCAAAGACCATACTTCAGGGGTGGTGGCAATATAATCGGCTAATAGACAAATTACATCTTTCAAGATTTCTATAGCTTCAGGAATTACTCAAAATCTGCACAATCTTGTTTACAACTAAAGAATGAATTGAACAGCTAACAGTTTCCTGAAATCACATCACAAAGAAAGATTTATGCACTCTGGAATGCATTATGGCATGTTGGAATGCACTGATGTGCACAGAAGTGAGATCTATATGTTAGCGTCTCATTTCACATCCGTCCACAACCATATGCACAGATGCATAAACGACTCCCACAGCATCAGGCATTATATGGAAATGAAATGTACTCTGAATGGATTGACCATTTCAGTCCTGCTAGCAACCTATTTGTAAAATATAAACAAGATCTTGAATACTGCAACTGGAAAGAGTTGAACCTTTGATGCTATGTTAAGATCAGTTTTATGAATTCTTATCTAATATTTAGAAGCTACCTTAAACACTAATATCAAGCTAGTAGAGGGACACATCTCAAGGAGGTTCATCAACTTAGGCTGCAGTCCTATAAACACTTACCAGGCCCATTTAATCCAGTAGGGATTGCTCTTGAGTAGACATGCAAAGGACTGCACTGTCACTGTATTAATTGGGAAATATCAACCCAGGACAATCACTACCTTTTTAAACTTCTATCTGCAAAATTCCTTTTTAAGGCATGAAATATTCATTTCAGTTTATTAGGGACCACTTTAAAGTCTTGCCACCTGCTGTTCGCTGAACAAGAATCATGCAAACCTTTTAGCTGTTGGAAAGGCAGATTCTTTTGATTTGGGAAATAGTCTCAATGTTATTTTGTTTTTACAGCACAGTCTAGATATAAATATTGCATAACCAACAATACTGAACCATGTGGCTAACGCAGTTGTGCATGTTCGAATATTCACTAAATTCAGCGAGCATCCAGAAATCACCATCTGTTGCAGATGATTCTAGGGGTGCAGGCTCAGTTCATGCAGAGTGTTTATTGGGCTTCATTCCCACCCCCCTTAACTGAAAGTGCACTCCAGAAGATATCAAAACATTTCCAACAGCTGTACATTATCAACACTCATAGAGCACATTTTTTGCATGCAAAGGGACCAGATTGCTGGCATTTCTGGGTATCATTTCCTAAGAGCAGACAGTGTACACCTTGGGTCTGACTACAACTCCATAATTTCTTATCACTGCCCATGCTGGCTGAGGTTGATGTGAGCCACCTATAGCTGTCCTTTAACATCTGGCTACTCCCAACATGGCCAGGGAGACACATATATAGTCGTACCTTAGAAGTTGAACACCTTAGTTCCTGAAGGTTTTGGCTCCTGAATGTCGCAAAGTGACTGTTCCGGTTTGAGAACTATTTTTGGAAGCTGAATGTCCAGTGGGGGTTCCGTGGCTTCCGATTGGCCGAAGGAGCTTCCTGCAGCCAATCAGAATCCGTGCTTTGGTTTTTGAATGTTTTGGAAGTCGAAGGGACTTCCGGAACAGATTCTGTTTGACTTCCAAGGTAGTACTGTAATTCCTGCAGCATTGGAGTTATGTTTTTCTAAGTTGAATAGGCATTCCCAAGAGAATTATACACTGCTCTCCCAATGTCGTGCACAGTTACACATAGGTAAAGGTAAAGGTAAAGGGACCCCTGACCATTAGGTCCAGTCGTGGCCGACTCTGGGGCTGTGGCGCTCATCTCGCTTTATTGGCCGAGGGAGCCGGCATACAGCTTCCGGGTCATGTGGCCAGCATGACTAAGCCGCTTCTGGCGAACCAGAGCAGCGCACGGAAATACCGTTTACCTTCCCGCCGGAGCGGTACCTATTTATCTACTAGCACTTTGACGTGCTTTCGAACTGCTAGGTTGGCAGGAGCTGGGACCGAGCAACGGGAGCTCACCCCGTCACAGGGATTCGAACCGCCGACCTTCTGATTGGCAAGTCCTAGGCTCTGTGGTTTAACCCACAGCGACATAGGTTGTCTCATCAAGCGACTCTTGCAGGGGTGGTCAGAAGTAAGGTATTGAGCATACCAGACTGCAAGGAAATGGTATGTTTTGCACTTCCTGATGATCAGCAGACAAACCAATCAGTCCAACAACATCCGCAGTCCAACAATATATGGAGGCAGAGACGGATTTAGGTGAGCATGACCAATTCGGTCACAAAGGGCACAGAGCCTTGGGGATGCCAAACCCATGATGTAGAATGGAGGGTGAGAGGAAGGAGCACTGAATTTGGAATTGCACAGGGTGCTGTGGAAATTTGAGACCCCACCACATTGGCTGTCCTGGAGTGGACTAGGCAGCCCAATGATCTCTGACTTAGTATCCAGCAGCTCCCATGCTATTAAAATCCATTTAAGTTCAGGATAACGATGATGCAAGCAGTTCTGTAGACCTTACTGTTCTTCTTCATCATCAGCCCATTCAAAAAGAACCACAGAAAAACATGCCCAAGCCACAGGTTTTTGGGGTACAATGGACATCTTTCACTACCCCATTTTATCTGATCCCACTTTCAGCTGCTAGCCACTATACTGTTAGCTCTGTAGAGAGATGTCAGAAAGAAGACTTTCTTTGTGACTATCTAGGAATCAGAGAAGGGGCTTCTGAAAATACTCTGTGTTGATGGGAGTCTTACCAACTGAACTTCTTGTAGGAATGGATTTAGACACTAGGAGAGGGTGTTTCTTATTATTCTTTGTTGCTCATGTCAGTGAGATCAGCAGAGTACCATCCTCGGCAGATTAAACTTAGAAGCTAAGACAAGGTTGATTTCATCTTCTAGAAACACTAATCCATTATGTTTAAGGCAGACTGGATTTTCCTGGTATTCTCTTCCCCTTAAAAACAACAATCACACACGTTGAAGAAATAAAAGTAGTATCTACTTACATAATCTAGGTCTTGGAGCAACAGTTTACAGTGGCAAAATGAAGGCAGGTTTATAATAACTATAATTACAAAAATACAAAATGTAAGTTCAAAAATGGTGTCTGAGCTCAGACATGCACATGTTGTCAGCTTGGAAACATGATGAAGAAAGAGATGGCTGCTGGTGGTTTGACTGCAACAATGTTCCACACTCCTTCCTTCAGAATTTGCAAAATAGCCAGCCAGGAGCTGAAACACTATTGAAAGTAAGTTTCTATTTGCACATAGCAATCTTTAATTACTCCTACACACCATCAGCTCTTGTCCAGAAAGGAAATGTTTGTGCTCCCTTGTCATGCTGAAGTAAGTTGGGTATATTAGCTTAACTGCCTGTGCGGTAGTTATTCACACATCTATCCAACTCCCATTTAAATCTCATTAAACTATTTGATTCAATTTCCCCGTAGGAGGGAATTCCACAGATTAATTATGTTGTGTGAAGGAGTTAGTTATCTTTTTCTAAATTTATCCACGGTAAATTTGCTACCGATCTATTCCAGTAAATGACCACTGATTTGCTGTATCCTTGTATTTCAAGACTGAATATAAGGGAACCAGCCATCTGTCTTCACTAACTTCCTCATTATTTTACATTCTTCCTGTCGTGTCTTCTCTTGCTGTCTTTTCTAAACTAAATGATCCAAATCTGCCCTTGTATTTTATTTTATTTTAAAAACTGTTCTAACCTTTAAATGTTTTCATTCCCTCCTTGTGAACCATTTCAAGGTCACCAGTATCCTATTTCAAGTGAGGTACGGTTGACATGAAGAATTCACAATCTCATTCTTTTTCAGTTTCACATTTCTGTTACCCTCTTGTCTCAAGCCTACACCTTATTAATTCCTGTTCTGACCTAATGCAAGATGATGCTGAAAGTAGATCGGGTTATTGGTTTCCTCTACAATCTTGTCTTGCTGGGCTGCTTGAAACAGAATGTACCCCACTAGAATTTTTCCCACAGGTCTCTTTACTTCCTACATCCACAATGCACTGCATTTCAAATTCTACCACAGAGGTGAGGGACCTGAGGTCATCCAGATGTTGTTGGCTCATGAATCCAATCATTCCTGACTATTGGCCATGTTGGCTGGGGCTGATGTGAGCTGAGATCCAAAAACACCTGGAAGACCAATCCTGTTCTATCAACTTCCTACTCTTGTTTAAGCTTTCAAAAGGACTTATTTTTATTACTAAATTTATTAAATTTATATACTGGCCTTCAATCCAAGGTTGTAAAGACTGCAGAGAGAATAACTGGGTGCACTCTTACCACCTTGGATCAACTCTGTGCTTCCAGGTGCCATAAGAAAGCTGCAGAGATAGTGCAGGATAGTGCACACCCCGGAAATGATCTCTTTCAGCTTCTGCCTTCTGGAAGAAGGTACAGGGTTATAAAGACTAGGACCAGCCGCCTGAGAAACAGTTTCTATCCAAATGCGATTTTGGTTTTAAACGCAGTGTAAGGTAGTCTCTATGTGAGTATATTGTATTCAATTATGGGGTATCAGAGTTTTTAGGGGCTAACGAGGCTGGGATAGTTGGGATAGCAGGATTGTTGGTTTTTGCATGTCTGATGTAGATTTTTTCAATTTTGTTGTTCTGTATGGGACAATGACAATAGAGATTATCGTACAGGGCAGTCTACAGTATGAAAAAACATACTATAAAAATACATACTGAAAAAATACATTAATGTAATAACAAACAAAACAATAATTGCCCCACACAGTTTAAAAGGCCATAGCTTGTTTAATTCACCAAAGGCTTGGGAGAACAAAATATTATGCAAAATACGTATAGGATAATACAATGTGCATAATATATTAATATAGATATACTCATATACAGTATTTGGAATATTCTATTTCAAACAGTCATTTCTATAAGTCATCAACACTCTCATCCCTTGTTGACTTTAATTTAGGGACAATGAACCTTTGGCACACTGGTTGTTGTTGGACTACAACTCCCATCGTCCTTAACCATTGGCTATCTTGGCTGGTGCTGATGGGAATTGGAGTCCATCGACATCTGGAGAGCCAAAGGTTCCCTAGCCCGACTGTAATTCATGGGACTTTCTCCACTGCCTTTAACTAGGCATTGCGGGACATGAAAGTTCTACCCAAAGTGATAAATCTGTCATGGCTCATCCAAAACAACATGACAAACACAGAAGTGTGAATTGTAGGAGCCCCGTCGCTTTCATTCTTAGAATGCCTGCCCACATTTTCAACCAAGTTGCACGCACACACAAAAACATCTTTACAAAATGCCACCAAGACAACTGAATCAGAAGTGCCCAGGAGCTGGCAGAACAAGGCCACGGCAGTAGCGTGCAGCGAGTTACATGTGAGGAAAATTGTACAGCGGACTCCATCTGTACAATAGGGATAAAAGAAGAAGCAGGCTTGTTCTTACGCGCATCAGTGGAAGTGCTTGCATTATTCATGACTGCAGCCTCTTCCCCCCCCCCCCCAGAAAAAAGCATTACAAATAAGGCATTTTCTCTCTCCGCAAAAGAAACCAAATCTGCAGTCCTTGCGCAGGCTGCTTCGGGTGTCATCTACAAACACTACGTCCCAAGAAACAGCGTGGGCTAGAAAGGCGCTGCTCATTGACAATCTGAGATAACCAAGGGCTTTATTGATCTTCTTTGTCTCCTCCTTTTCCTCCACTAAGCGAAAGAAAGAATGAATGGTAAAGAGCCAGTGTCGAGATATACGGTATTCAAAAAAGAATTAAAAGAACATGCAGCAAAAGCATCAGTCATGGAAACGGTGAGTGCAGGATTATTAGCTCTCTGAGCTGCTGCAAAAATGCATTTTCCTTTCTTTGTACTCTATCTACAGGTGAGTTCTCAACCTTCAAAATTAACACACACACCCCCCAAAAAAACCCCATATAGCTGCAGGGTGGGTTTTTTTTTTTAGAGATAACAACACAACATCCAAGACCCACACAGCCAAAAAGATTCTATCATCCTGCTATGTGTATAGAGTTCACTTTGGAAAATAAACTGCCATTTCTATTCTTCAGCATTTTTCATTGGTATAAAACCACGACTGCAGGCAGGGAAGCTACACAGACATAATAAGAGGAGAATTATGTCTGGTGGCATTTGGAAAGTATTATTCCTTTCCCCACTCACCTTTTTCTTATTTTACTCCCTTCTCTTCCTAGTGTCATATACTGTATTTCTTTTTTTTTTAAGTAATCGAGATGAAATAAATGCTGATTATACTCCATGCAGCCCAACCATAAGAACTCATGACTGGACAATTAATACTCAGTAGCATATTGAAGTGGCAGTTAACGGCTGGCATTTTATAAACTGGGAAATAAATGACTAGAAGCCAGTTGTAAGATTAATTTATTAGCAGACTCTTCCGGGAGTTTACAGAGAGGAAGTTTCTTATCTTTAGTGTAGATCCTATTCAACACAAAAAAATGGCAACAATTTGTTGTTGATAAAGGACAGCTGTACATATAAAGGGCCCCATTACCTTCTGTAGCTTAGGGGTTCATCAAACCTAAATCCGGCCCTGGGTGTAAGGTAAAGGGTAAAGGGACCCCTGACCATTAGGTCCAGTTGTGGCCGACTCTGGGGTTGTGGCGCTCATCTCGTTTATTGGCTGAGGGAGCTGGCGTACAGCTTCCGGGTCATGTGGCCAGCATGACTAAGCCGCTTCTGGCGAACCAAAGAAGAACCAAATGACCAAGCAATGGGGGTTCACCCCGTCACGGGGATTTGAACCGCCGACCTTCTGATCGGCAAGTCCTAGGCTCTGTGGTTTAACCCACAGTGCCACCCGTGTCCCGCGGCCCTGGGTGTGCTAGAGTACAATTGATTACCATGTGTACTAAACAAGCTGCATATGAGTCCAAGACACATATGCCTCTGCACCCCACAGTTACTGTGATCTCAGGAAAGTCCCAAGGCCCAGAGATACAGGTCTAGAGGGTCACATTTGGCCACTTGGCCTGCAGTTCACTACCTTAGACTTAAGGCTATGCAGTACACACATCCCTCCTCTCTGAACTCATGTACAGTGGTACCTCGGGTTAAGAACTTAATTCGTTCTGGAGGTCTGTTCTTAATATGAAACTGTTCTTAACCTGAGGTACCACTTTAGCTAATGGGGCCTTCCGCTGCCACCGCCGCTGCACAATTTCGGTTCTCATCCTGAAGCCAAGTTCTTAACCCAAGGTACTATTTCTGGGTTAGTGGAGTCTGTAACCTGAAGCATCTGTAACCCGAGGTACCACTGTATAGGACTGCACTGTGATAACTGTAAAGCTAGCGTCTTTGGCATCTTTTCTGAGAGACGAGCACCGCTGGGACTGTCCTTAAGGCTATGTGATCTTATAATGGCAGATGGCTCACTGCCCGGCTGATCCCGAGTGCTTTTGGAAAGATACCAATATCGGGAAGATTTATGCACCTCTTCCTTCATTCAAATATGCTTTGAATTATAATCAATCAACATGAGCAATACCAGACAAAGAAGGAAGCTTCTCGGGTTAAAGAAGGTAGTGAGAATGAATTATACAAATCTGATGTTATCAAATTTAGGCTGGAAATCAGACAAAGGACCTAAACGTAGGGCTACATAAATAAGCAGCCCCAATCAGTCAGCTGAGACTGAATTTAAGGATTATTCTTATTATAAGCACTCATAAAATTTGCAGTAGGCAAATGCTATCTTTAAAGAAAAATTTCTTCTTTTATTTCATAAAGGAAAGAGCCCAGCATCTAAGAACTCTGTACGACGCATACACATGTTCTCTAAAGAAGCAGAAAGGATGTCTCCTCATGTTTGGCTCAAAAACAAATTCTAATTGATTGCTTAACCAATTAAACTTCATTAATCAACAAAATACCGTATTTTTCGCTCTATAAGATGCACCAGACCACAAGACGCACCTAGTTTTTGGAGGAGGAAAACAAGAAAAAAAATATTCTGAATCTCAGAAGCCAGAACAACAAGAGGGATCGCTGCGCAGTGAAAGCAGCAATCCCTCTTGCTGTTCTGGCTTCTGGGATAGCTGCGCAGCCTGCATTCGCTCCATAAGACGCACACACATTTCCCCTTACTTTTTAGGAGGGAAAAAGTGAGTCTTATAGAGCAAAAAATACGGTAATTCTTTCACTGGGTGACTGGCCTATTTTAACTGTTAGATGTATAATCCGTTAGATTTTGCATGGCAAGACTCAGTGGCTGGCATTTATCTTCAGAGACAGCCCAATACTGATATATGGGTTTGAAAGTATTTGTTGGTTTCACTTTATACATTTCTACCGTATCTTTTAGGGCAAGCACTCACAAGGAAAATATTAAAAGCAAAACAAACAAACATTGGATTAAAAACATATTTAACTGGCCAAAAATAAGACAAATGAAAAGCTTGGTAGAATTACAATAAGTCTTTTCGGACAACATAAAAAACTATGAGGCAGGAGGTCCTAGAGTTCTAGGGGGAAGGAATTCAACAATTGTGGAGTCACAACTAAAAAGGCCCTCCCGCAGGAAGCCACCAACAGAGGCAGATGTAGGGGACAGCAATCAGTACAGCTGCACTGGGTGCGAAACCCCAGGGGTGTCACAGGTGTGCCACAACTATTCTGTAGAATGGAGTATGAGAGGCAGGGGGCACAGAATTTTGGTGTTGCACAGGGCACTGCTGAAATTTGAGACTCCAGGGTCCGCCATTGCCACCAAGGTGATCAACCTTTGATAATGCTCTTTAGCATTCACATGCATAAGCCTTGCATTTAGCCATTCAAACAAAGACAAGGCACTGTGGCCAATGTATTGCTGTAAATGTTGTTGCTTTTACAAGCACAGTCTTAATTAGCTTCCCAAGATATTGGCTATTCCCCTCCAATACATGTGTACGTAAACATTTCTGTGTGTCGTGTGGGCTTGTATTATATGAAAAACGACTACTTATCAAACTCATTTCAGGCAGGAACGAGGCACCGTTTCCTTTTTAAATTGATGTGCTTTTAATTAAACAACTAGCTTTGATCAGCTTCATCAAATGGATTCTCCCCCCCCCCTTTTTTTAAGAAAGCAAGGATTTAGTGATGCAGACCAAATAATCCTATTCCTGACTAGCATTTCGCAGTGAGAACTCATGTTTTGCTTCTCATTAATATCGTTTGTGATGCTCTGAAGAGTGGTTTTTGTTTGTTAAGTGCTGCCGCGGAGCCAGCAGAGGAAAGCTAAGAAGTTTTTGCAGAGCCTGGTGCAAAGAACACAAGCTGTGACCTTTCTCTCCCCCCTCTGAACAAAAAAAGTATTTGTGCAGTTGAAAGCACAATTTAGGAAACGATAAACTTGAGCACATGGGAGCGAATGTGTAGCTGTTTGGAAATAAAAACACTTCTAAAAACACCTGTGGTTTCCAAGAGCTTGCCAGACAAACCCAGTTGGAGCAATGCAAGTGAAAGACAAATGCTATACAAACATTCATCCTGCCAAGTGCGGCAGAACCACTGAGAAATGCTAAAACGTGTGTCATGCATTCTGAATTTTAGCAATGGGTGCCTCCAGACCGTCCTCATTTTCTGTCACAGACCGACAAATTCAGGTTGTGCAATTATGGTTGATTAGGAGGTCTTGCACAGCAAGTCCGTTTCTCGAAAAATATCGGCCTTTTTGTGATAAGTAAAGGACAGAGAAATGCATGGGGAAATGTGGAAACTGGAGGATGTGAATGCAATATCCTCTACCCACCCCACAAACAAATCACAATGAATGTCATTCAAATAGGCAGAGGTGTGCAGATATATCAGGATCCTCAATAAAAAAATCATCTGTAAGCATCCAATATTACATGGTGGGACACAGTCAGGGCTGTCTTTAGCAGATGTGGCGCCGGGGTGCAAATATCCACCCAGCACCCCCAAATTACCACGGATAGTGTTGGGTTGGTCGTAGCTGCGCACTGCCAGCCATCCGGGGAGCACAACTCTCCCCCATGCCACTGTGGGAGGGTGATCCCCACAGAGGCTTGGGAGTGAAGTTGCGCCCCTCCCAAGCCTCCGTGGGAGGAGAGTGCAGCTTCCCTCCCAAGCCTCCTCGGGAGGAGAGCGATCCCTGCAGAGGCTTGGGAGGGAATCTGCGTGCCCGCCAGCCTTATGGTTGATAGGGCACAGCTGGCGGGCATGAAGGGAAAGGGGAGGCCGCCGGCAAAGCCCCACAGCTCCCCCACTTGCTGGGGCGCCCCTGAGAGGCTGGCGCCCTGGTGCAATGCACCACTAAGCCCTATGGGAAAGATGGCCCCAGACACAGTCCTACAGTGGGGCTAGCCATTCATTTATTTTAAGAAAGCAAAATCCCACTGACTCTAATGCAAATTCTCTATTTCATTTGGCATTGTTTTAACAGTCAGTATCTAAACAGCTTTAGGAGCAATGATAATTGGTGGCAGCTGTATTCTTTGATTTACATTTTTCAGCATGCAACCCATGCACGACAGATCACATGTGGGTCCTGAGGCATTTTTCGTGTGTTCAACTTAAAACTTTGAGAATTCTAACTCCCTTTTTCAAAGCAAGTTCCTAGCTCTCCTGCCCTTGTGAGAGATAACATGGCATGTTAAGAAATCAAAAGGGAAGGACGTGAGGCAGAGGGTCTGATTTCATTCATGTTTTTATACCTCTTGGTTCCATCAATCAATACATAGGCCATTTTCAGAAGTGGACATTTTGCCTCTCTTTCACTTCTCCTCCCATTTTCGCAATGTTCCCAAAATGACACAGTCCAATGTTTACCACAAAAAAGCCAGAGACTTGTGGCACCTTCAAAACTAAAATAGTTACAGTGGTATAAGCTTCCACTGAGCAGTTTCCCTCCACTCTGTGGAGTCAAAACATATACCGTCATGTGATAGACAAAAATCCTATGACTGCAATCATGGAGCAGGAATTCTAATAGGGAGGTCACATTGGTGCTGGTAAAGCAGTGGTTTGACTTCACCCCTGGAGAGACCCCTTCACTCCATTGTCTCTCGAGACAGACAGATGCCAACAACAACAACAAAATGCATTACAGAAAAGCAAGCCCTATACTCCGCTAATGTTCTTTAAGTACCTTATTTTGGGGTCCTTGTGAATAAAAATAGACACATTAATTCCTATTAGAATATAGCAGTCCAAGCTCTTAAGTATGCATGAACACAATACGTCTATGCAAATATTTTAAAACAAACTAGCCTGCTATGAGTCAGTCTCTTTGAAATCAATTCTGTCCCCCAATGCCAGGGAGACTTTTGAGGTTTCTTTCTTTCCTGAATGAAGTTGTTGTTGTTGTTTTTTAAGCACAATCCTATGTATGTCTACTTAGAAATATGTCCCATTGAGATCAATGGGATTGCTGCCAGGTAAGTCTAATTAGGCTTGCAGCCTGAATCACTGAATATCGAGTTTGAAGATGGGGGACACCAAGTTTGTTCTACTCAGCAGGAGTGCAAGAATCCAAGCCGTGTGGAAGCAATGGGATTTCTCTCTCTAAAGGGATCAGCAATTGCAGAAGCAGCAACCTCACCATCTTTGCCTTTTACGGAAGGACTGTAGCTCAATGGTACAGCATCTATCTTGCATGCAAATGGTCTCAGGTGTTTCCACATAGGGCTGGAAAGCCTAGAGACTCCTGCCTGAAAGTCAGAGTGGACAATGCTGTGCTAGATGGACAAATGGCCTGACTCAGTCTATGTAATCCCAGTGTTAAGTAATTTCAGGAGGATGCCCCCAGGTGTCCCAGAGTTACCTCAGAGTTCACCTGGGGAATCTCTAATACTAAAGGGGATTAAAAGCCCGACTCATCACAGGACTCTTCAGGTCGGCTTTGCACATAAAGTGAATTTACTGGCTCGCCACCAAGCTGACAACTCAGAAAAAGGTTGACATAAATGATCACACACTCCCCAGCCTTCCCTTCAAGCACTCAGACAGAGACTTACATTCCAACAACCCTCGAGGCTCAGTCCCCAAACCCCACACTAAGGCTGTAAATAGATTTGAAGCACTTTTGTCAATTAGAGTCTCTCTCGCTCTTCTTCTCCAGCTCAGTTTCGCTCCACAGTAGTCAATCTCACTCACTTTAGGGTGCCCACAACCCCACTTTATCCTAGCATGGTACATCACTGAACATTGTTTTAGAACCACCACAGTGGTCTTCTTCTTCTTCTGGCCCACCTGTCTTTGTATCCAGACAAACAGCAAGCAGGATGCAGCAGGATGTTGCTCCCTGTATTAGCTGCCCGTGACTATTGCCATCCACTGGTCTGCCGGTTCTTTCTCTTCACACCCTCTTTCTTCCCAGCCAAACCCTCTCAACTCCCACTGCCATCATCATCTAAAAGGCCCAGAGACTGTTTGTTGTCAGAAAAGGCTCAGAAAAAGAGGGTTGACCTTTCTGAGGAAATAAAACAGAAGAGCAAAGGCTGGAAAGGAAGGGAAAATGAGAGAGGACTACATCCTGGAAACAGGTGATTGTTAAAATGAGCTAGGGTGGAAGATCTATATTAGCCAACTGGAAACCAAGGAAGCTTAGAAACTGTGGCTAAATGATGTGCCTGCTCTTTTGGGAGCAGTCTGTTGAAAATGCCTTGCTTCAGCCTTGACTTCGTCTCCTATATGCTGCTCCGTAACTGGCTGCAAGCTTCCCAGTTGGACCTACCCTATGAAACCACCTGCTGTTGTTAACCACATTAGAGGAGGTCCACACAAACCCCTTCACACGTTAAATTATGAAGGGGTGGTCGGCTTGAGCCAGTGAATGGTGCACAGCAAGCACACACACTTT
Source organism: Podarcis muralis (assembly GCF_964188315.1). Taxonomy (NCBI): domain Eukaryota; kingdom Metazoa; phylum Chordata; class Lepidosauria; order Squamata; family Lacertidae; genus Podarcis; species Podarcis muralis. The sequence goes on along the minus strand of NC_135664.1, from coordinate 18,316,253 downwards.
ATGTTCAGTGGCTATGAGAAGCAGTATTGCACCTGTAGAGATGTACAGGCATAGAACTCCTCTGCACAAAGGATTGGGCTAGAATCCCCTCTTGTGTGGAAAAGCCCAATATGCAAAGGGCCACTAAATATGCAGCTGGAAGTGGACATGTCTGGTGCAAAGATGGCTCTACCCAATGAAAACCAGAGAGCCCCTCACATGTGCTTTGAAGTGATTTCTAGAACCCACCTTAGTTAGCAGAGAGCTAACTAGCATGGCAGGACACAGGTGGCCCCGGGGGGTAAACCACTGAGCCTAGGGCTTGCCGATCAGAAGGTGGGCAGTTCGAATCCCCGTGATGGTGTGAGCTCCCGTTGCTCAATCCCAGCTCCTGACAACCTAGCAGTTCAAAAGCACATCCAAGTGCAAGTAGATAAATAGGTACTGCTCCGGCAGGAAGGTAAACAGCATTTCCGTGTGCTGCTCTGGTTCGCCAGAAGCTGCTTAGTCATGCTGGCCACATGACCCGGAAGCTGTACGCCGGCTCCCTCAGCCAATAAAGCGAGATGAGCGCTACAACCCCAGAGTCGGTCATGACTGGACCTAATGGTCATGGGTCCCTTTACCTTTACCTAACTAGCATGGCATAGACATTGGGCTAATTCAGACTACAACCTGATCCTGAGTTCATGGCATGCTGTTGATTCATACTCTCATTACACCAGGGGCCTTTGTTGAAGACAAAAGGTTGACCAAGCCCAGGTAGATAGCAAGGCTCCTAGCACTTACCCTTGGCCAGTCCAGCAGTTTCATATTGCCTGCTTCACAGGGGCTGATATGGCACATGTTTATGCCCTTATGTCCCTAAAGAGAGTCCTGAAACCTCAGCCTGCACAGTCCTAGATAACCTATCAAGCTAGGTAGAAGCCCCAGGCGAAAATTGTGCTCACAGCCCAATGGAGTTCTAGTTGAATGGAAGCAGCAGCCTCGCTGTGCAAGATTGCAGCTCAGGATCCACGGGGCTCATTCTTAAAGCCCACCACCCATTAGCCGGCTGAATTCTTTAGAAGTGCCGCTGGTAATAAAATTCCCTTTCATCCCTGAATAGTTTGCTGGATGCTAGAAATTTCACTTCAGAGGCAGAGCTGAGAAGACAGAGCAGCAAAGTGCATCTGGAGCAAGATCTCAACACGCAAATATTTCTGTGCTTTTGCAAAAGCACAGCAATATTTGCGTGTTGAGATCCTGTAACCACCCCCTCGTCGATGAATGAGACACAAGGACACAGAATTTAAGTTAATGTTATTGGGCAAATTTAGGCCACAACTATATTGGTTACGGAATGTGAGTGGTATTGATTTAGGCATTGGAATTGACCTGACTATATCTGACTCCTGCCCATCACACAGGGAGTCCAGTAAGGGTCAACCACCTGTAGGGGGAGTTCTGTTGATGCAAACCAACTTGAGCTCTCCCAGGTTTCCCGATGGGGTCATGACATGGCCCTAGTCCAGCCCCAGACTTCGGACAAGATCCACACCCCAAATTCCTTTAACATTCCTTAAGCTTGGAGGAGCAGGTGATGGCCACACCTCCCCTCCCCATCACAAGATCAACCAATGCCTAACTGCCAAACCTTACAAAGTTGTAACGATTGCTACAAGGTAGGCGAAAACCAAATAGCCATTCCAATCTGCCAAGTGGAAAAATTCCTACCAGGCCCCTCAATGGCAACCAACTGCTGTCCATAGCAAGGCCAATGTCAAAACCTGCAAATTAGGGAGGGAGGGCAGGAGACGGAGAAAGTGAGGAGAGAGGAAGCTCTCTGGCTTGCACCTTTGTTTAAATGGGGTCCGGCCATGCCTCCCCAGCCAGCAGATTGGCTGGCTGGGCGATGGCATGACTGGAAGTCTCTGGGTGACATGGGACTCTGTCCCCCGCCCCTGGAGGGGAGTGGGTGGCCACGTGGTCCACCGCAACTCCTCCCCACTGGGAAGTGGAGCGGACTTGTCACCTTTTTGCTTTTATCTGAGCAGCCTTCACCATGCCCTGCCATTGGGATTTGTTCCTAGGACTGCCTCTTTTTCATAGCATGTGCTTCTGGGCCCTTAACAACAGTTTTACATCCCAGAATGTTAGGAGCTGAAGCTTTTCCCATTTCCTGTGCCCAGGTAGCAAAAGCAAGGGGTGCTGAGCATCTAGGATTCAGACTGTGGTTAAAGGATCAGAATAGGGGACATTAGGAAGACGGCAGCCTTGAGGACAAGCTTATTTCTTCTTTCGCCATGTGTCAAATGTCAGGAAGGAAGGGAACTTCTCTAACCGTGGCGTTGCACTTTCTTTCTTTTCATCTTGTTACTCCAAAACTCTTGGAAACAAATTAATCAACTCCCTACTGTCTTAATGCCTTTCTTAGGATTTTGGTGCATTTTGTGTCATAGATTAATTTGTATCATTTAGTTCTTGACTTACAAATCAATCTCTCTGGTTCCTGTCCTTTTGAGGAAGGGAACAAGGTTGTTCTTTGAATCCTAACTTTTTTTTACTGTTATCATTTCAGAGCCAGCATTTCCATAAAATGTATGGAACTGTAGGAATGGCGGAGAAATTTGAATCCGTTCTCATTTAAAGGCAAACTTACCCGGTTTGCACTTTCTGAAGCACAGTGCTAACTGAGACACCGCCATCCTTTGAAATTTGCACTTCTCCACATTTTGCAATGAAGTGCTCCGATAATGTGTACAGAGATGCACGTACCAGAATAAACTGTACATTAAAATGTATGTATTAGCAAAAATATCAAAAGCAAAAGCACGTACACTGAGGGGAATCGCACCCAAAAAAATGTGTATAGCAGAAGAAATTCACACTAAAATGCTGATGAATAAATGGCTTTTTTTCAAAAGGAAATCACACACTAACACAGTAATGCGTTAAGGGAGCTGTGCCTGGAGGAAGAACTGTGAGGGGAGAGACTTCATCAGGCAAAGCCTTCTTCCACCTGCCTTGCTCCACCCCCTAGTCTCTGCTTCTCAATTTGTATTATATTATTTTATGCATTGTGGCTTGCCGTGGTTTTATTGATTGTAGTTTAGAAATTATTTAGTGTAATCGTTCAGAGTGAATTTCTGTTTAATTTTTATATGCTGATATTATTCTATACTATTCTAATGATTGTTGAATGTTACTTTTTGATGCTGGTTGCTTATTTTAAAGTTATGTTTTCTAAATAACATTTTTGTATTGCATTAGATTGTTATAAGGTGTACATTCCTTGTTTCTTCAGCTTGTAAACCGCCTTGGGTACTGTAAGATAGAAAGATGGTATACAAATTAAAAGTGGTGGTGATGATGATGATGATGAAATGTGGAGAACTGAGCTTTGGCTTGGAAAAATGAAAAGCTAGCCATGATAGTTATGCTCTGCCTCTATGGTCGGAGGCAGAAATTCTGAACACCAGCAGCTGGGGGCCACCAGAGAAAAGAGTGTTCTTGTGCTGGTTTCTCCACAGGCACTGTGATAACAGGATACCACTGGCCTGATCCAGTAGACTATAATGTTCTTACTGATCATGATGTGGACATACTTGAAGGAATTTCAAATGGAGGCTCCAGCATGAAACTGCTGGATTCCACAAAAAGTTTTATTTATTTATGCCATTTCCAGTGCTTTTTTCCGGGGGGACATAGGGTACGCATACCCCTAAACATTTTGTGAATCGAAGTTTGGCCTCATTGAGGGGCAATATTTCAATACGAGTAGCAAAATGGGAGTACAGTGGTACCTCTGGTTGCAAACTTAATTAATTCCAGAGGTCCATTCTTAACCTGAAACCATTCTTAACCTGAGGGACCACTTTAGCTAATGGGGCCTCCCACTGCCGCCACACAATTTCAGTTCTCATCCTGAGGTAAATTTCTTAACCCGAGGTACTACTTTCAGGTTAATGGAGTCTGTAACCTGAAGTGTTTGTAACCCGAGGTAGCACTGTACCCCTAAACATTTTTTTAAGGAAAAAAACAGTGGCCATTTCTAAATCCACCTGAAAAGCCCCAAAGCAGAGTAGAACGGGTTTTCTTTCCCACTCCAGATGTTAATTAGCTCAGGATTGGCAACTTGACAGCTTCGCAGCTGATGACTGCTTCGTTTGCATGCCTTCTGATTCCAATTGATTTCTCACTATCTTTTTTGTGTTTCATTTCCCTTTGACCCTACTTCTTGCTACTCCCTTCTTGTGGGTGGGTTTATATATTTCTGGAAACAGATGCTTACACTTCATGCGTCTGATCAAAGTGGACTCCAGCCACAAAAGCTTACGTGATAATAAAAACGGTTCAATAAGAGACTGTTGTTTTCACCTGGATTCATCATAGACTCTTACAAATATACCTACAGTGGTACCTCTGGTTAAGAACTTAATTCATTCCGGAGGTCTGTACTTAACCTGAAATTGTTCTTAACCTGAGGTACCACTTTAGCTAATGGGCCTCCTGCTGCCACTGCACCACCGCCGCGCGATTTCTGTTCTCATCCTGAGGTACTACTTCCGGGTTAGCGGAGTCTGTAACCTGAAGCGTTTGTAACCTGAAGGGTTTGTAACCCGAGGTACCACTGTATTTAAAGAGTGGGAAAGGCAGATGGCAGAGAATGAACCTCACCCACTATCTATGCAGGTTCTCATCCTCCTGCTCAGGAAACGACAATTTATTTCCTCTTGGAAAACAAGTACAGTTCTCTGAGGAACAGAATGTCCCAGGCCTGGTTTCTGAAAGTATGAGCAGATGCGATGGTACAGATGGAAGACGTGTCAGGAGTATCCTTGGCGATATCCTTGGGGCAAAGCGACCAGATGTCCTTGATTGTCCAGGATAATAAAGAAATAATGCCACCTATTCTGGGAAGATGGCAGACCGGGAGGTATCATAATTGTTATGCATTACAAAACATGACGGGAGCTACATTGCCAGCCAGGGCTGCACACTCCACACTAAAATTCTCATCACAGCCACTATTTGAAGAAGACGTACTAATGGTGGCCATGAATGATAAATAAATAATACACCAATAAATAAATAAATAATACAACAGCAAGGTTCAGTGTAGTTAAACATGAATGTCAATAGCAGCCATTCATCTTCTGCTTATTGTCTAGCTCATACCTTGCTTCTCTTAGCAGTGGAAGAATTCGGCAATCTTATTCCCTATATCTATGCACCTGAGCAGTAGCAAGCGGTGACTGCAGGGGCCTAGAGACCTGTGCACTATGACTGGGTCAACCAAATGCAATAGGGCAGGGATGTCCAACAGGTCGATCATGATCAACTGGTCGATCCACGGGAGGTTTCGGTCGATCACTGGCTCCTTTTCCTTTGAGGTGGCATAAGAGCATCCGGCCCCACCGCCTCCCCCTGTCCTCCATTTTTGCATGATCGCTGGAATGGCAGACAGAGTTTTCGCTGTGGGGCAGATTGATTCCTTAGCGATCATCGGGTGAGCGACTTTTGACATTTACCTCTGCATAACTGGATTTTTCTCCCTAAAGAAAGCTCAACAACTTTGCCCTAACCTCCCCCCCCCAAAAAAATGGGACATTGCTCCCTAAAAAACAGCCAACAGCTTTGACCTGAAATACCCACCCACCCCAAAAAAGGGGTAGATCACTGCCAGTTTTTTATTCTGTGAGTAGATCGCAGTCTCTTGGGAGTTGGACGTCCCTGCAATAGGGGACAAGGTTTCTTTATATTTACATTTGCATAGCTCAGCAAATGCTGGCAGACGCATTCCCTCCCTTCACCCTTTCTAGACATATGGTATTCTAGGCTCCACTCTTACCTCTGTGCACATCTTTGAACATCTGATTGCCTTCAGCAACATAGTTCATGCTAATGAAATGGTTCCGAAAATGAGAAGTGCAATGTTTTCAATTCCAATGTGCAAATGTCGCTGAGCCCAAATTTCTCAGAAGACATTTTTCAGAGGAAATTTGTGAGAATTCCCCCCCCCCTTTTAATGGTAGCGACCATCGCTTTCTCCCACCACCATTCCCTGCACACACGCATGTGCACATGTGTGCACACGGTGCCCCAGAATGCCTCTAGGTCTGGGGACAATGTGGATGATGCAGGATGGTGGCCAGGCTGCTAACACATTTGCTGCTAACACATCACACACATACACACACAAAAAATCATATGAAAAAGAAATAAGCTGTGCTAGGGAGCCGTTCTGGTGGTTAGCAGCTAATAAATACAACAATTTCTTGCCGCTTTCTTTAACTTCCTCAGTGTTTACTATATCAAAGCCAACCTGCTATCAAAATGATAGCATGAGCATTAACAGTTTGATACATTTTTCTAGGATGAGGGGGACGGGGACCTGTGGGATTCCAGATGTTTCTGGACTCATCAGCTCTAATGAACATGGCCAATTGTCCCACTTCACGGAACACAGTAACACAAACTTCCTGTCTCCATCACTTCCCACACTGTGGAATGAAAACATACACCGTCATGTGATAGAAAACAATCCCATGACTGCAAACACGGAGCAAGAATCCTAACAATTTTTACTCCAGAAACATCTGGAATGATGTAGGTTCCCCAGGTCTAGGACAATAAATAGACAGGCTTTATATTGAATTTTCACTTCCTTTCAGCAAAAGTCTCCTCCTTCAAACAGATCCCTTTCTTCACCACCAAAGGATCCACACAACAAGAGATAATTATGTTATTTATTGAGGAGCATGGCTATTTCTTAACACCCCAGCTCTCATAGCACACAGACGCTTCATGCACAAATCCCAGTAGAGTAGAACCCTCTGCAAATAGTTGTGCAGAATGTAGTATTCCACTTCATTGTTAATTACAAGTGTGATGATATTCATTGTGCCCCCCTCCGTTTTCTAACTGGGCCCTCATTTAGAGGATTTCTGTCCCCCAATTTCCATTCAGATTCTGAAAACAGTTTTTGATGTTACAGTAAGTATAGGGTGGGATTTAAAAAAAAAAAGAGTGATCCTTCCATCTTCTTTCATAACTTCCAGAGTAACATGCAAACCATGTTCAATAAGAAGTCCAAGGGAAAGATAAATCTAGCCAATCTGCATGGACTACAGTTAACAGACCAGATTAGGCCAGGAAAGCAAACACCACAGAAGAAAATGAGATTTGGGCTTCCTTAATATTTGCACTGGTTTAGCCTATTTTTAAAAATTCAAATTGCATGTCACTTCCCTTCAAATCACAGCAGGTCTGCAACATCACATTTGTTAAATCCTGATGACTTTAATACAGCTACCTGTCTGTGTGAAAACCCAGTCGCTCTAGTTTTTCTTTGCATGTCTGATCCAATCGCCATGGCCCTTATTCATTGCCCAGCTGCCTCTTTTAATGGTGCTCTTGTTGTTGCAAGTGCTCTTGGCAATAGTCTGTCTTCAAGGCAGTGGCTCCAAGGTGCACTGGTGGGGCATACGAATAACACCATGCATAGCTGAACTATGGAATGTGATACAATAGAATGCAGTGGTGGTTGCCAACTTGAATGAATTTAAAAGAGAACGAGACAAACACATGAAGCATGAGGTTATCCATGGCTACTTGTCATGATGGCTATATAATACCCACAGCATCGCACCCAGTATGCTTCTGCATAGCAGCTATGAGGGGAAGAGTGGTACATGCCTAGGTAATCTTGCACGTGGACTACTGGGGCTACCTTTGAAGGTGACTTGCAGACTGGTGACTGGGAGTGGCTGCTGGGACCATATAACACCGATCCTGAAAGACCTACATTGGTTCCCAGTATGTTTCCAAGCACAATTCAGTGTATTGGTGTGAACTTTTAAAGCTCTAAAAGGCCTCAGACCTGTATACCTGAAGGAGTGTCTCTACCCCCACAGTTCAACCTGGGCACTGAGGTCAGCTCTAAGAGCCTTCTGGTGGTTCTTTCATTGCGAGATGTGAAGTTACGGGGAACCAGGTAGAGGGCCTTCTCGGTAGTGGTGCCTGCCTGTAGAATTCCCTCCCATCAGATGTTAAAGAGATGAACAACTACACAACATTCCAAAGACAACTGAAGGCAGCCCTGCATCAGGAAATTTTTAACATCTGATGTTTTGTTGTGTTCTTTTATATTCTGTTGGATGCTGCCCAGAGTGGCTGGGGAAACCCAGTCAGTTGTTGTTGTTGCTGCTGCTGCTGCTGTTGTTGTTGTTCTCATTGTCATCAGCAGTACAGGACATTTTGCACATATGCATTTTTCCTGCTGTTGCTTTTAGAGCAAGTTCTTATTCTTCAATGAAGTAAGAGATTGTTTTCTATGAGACTTGGATACCGCTGTGGCCCATGAGGTCAAAGAGCATGCTGACAACTGTAATTATTCTCTACAGGAATCCATCTTAAGGAACAGCATTTATTTGTAATTTAGATAATCAAATGTTTGTCTGAATGATAATGAACTCCAGATAAATAACAGTGATCTGCTTAGCAATGTAACTCTCAGGATCAAGCCCACTTCCCCTGTCGTCCCACTCTCTTCGCCAGTTTTGTCCTTACTTTCTCAACCAGGCAACCATCTCCATCAATCATACAAAACTTTCAATATGTGTCACTGGATTAATCCCAAGGGAACCACAAAGCAATCCATTCACGTAGCTCTGGCAGAACGCTGCAATATTTGCATCGTGGTGTTTTGGCAGCAAGAAAAATGGATGAGGAACTCATAATTCTTGAAGAAGCATTTCTTCTGCCACTACCTACAGGAAACCAGTTTGCTACATGATATACTCCTCATTACTTTCATTTGTCTCAAGAGTGCGCTCTTCATGTGGCTGTGGAGCACATGGAGGAACAGTATCCCATATCAGCAGAGAAGAGGCTAAGAAGATGGACTTCTTGATAGGAGAGACAATAACATAAACTGGTAGCACTCTGGTGCTGACATGAATCTAATACGAGACCTCAGTCAAGTTATCTGCCTAATCTCATCTTTTACCATCTTTTTCTGATTCACTTAAGTAGACCAGTGTTTCCCAAACTTGGGTCTCCAGCTGTTTTTGGACTACAATTCCCATCATACTTGACCACTAGCTAGGGATGATGGGACTTGTAGTCCAAAAACAGCTGGAGACCCAGCTTTGGGAAACACTCAATTGGACTGTTTCTCCCAATGCAGCTGGCATGTAGGGAGCCATGTGTGCTGCTTCCACATGACTGGCACGTCACATGATGAGCTGTTTCCTGTGTGCTATCTCACCCCGCAAAGCATGTGCTTTCACGCTGCAACAAAACTGATTCCCAGAAATGTTTCGAGTGGAGGCAATCTACTAATTGGGGGATGGCTCACATCCTGTGCCAAACTACTTGGGCAGAAACACAGTTCAGTTGTGTGATAACGAGTACAATTATTGCACATTATTCTCCATAGAGGCTACGTGCCATTTACTCCATCTTCTGAAGGAATTTCCTCACATTTGAACACTAAACAGCAGCAGCAGCAGCCAGCACTGTTGAGGGCCTGGTGACAGACGTTTCAAGCCAAACAGAACACATTTAGATACAGTATTAGAAGATTGCTCCTAAGGCTTGTTTGGAGGCATGGCTTACAAGGAAATAACTTGGTGATTAAGGTCAACCCTATATCAGCACTGCAATGTGGGGTCCCAGTCAATGTGTAGAAGTGGCTTTGTGTTGTGTTCCAGATGAACCAAATCTCTGCTAAAGTCAATGGGCGTAGAGAGACCTTTGTCTGGTGGTAGCTGATGCCCATTGGGACTAGTAGGGAGGAAGGTAGGGTGACCAACAGCAGGTGGAGACAAAGCCAATGACCAGCAGAGGCAACTAATTCTAGTTTTCTCCCAATCCTCCTCCCTGCTGAGTTCTACAACACTAAAAGCCAGGAGGAGGAAGCTGTCAGGCTGTGCTTTCCCCTGGACTGGTTGTCAACAACAAGGCAAACAGATAGGGGCTAGGGCTGGGCGATAGATCAAAATATCATCCAAAACCGGTTTGAAGTCCATATTGTGATATCGGTTTCATAATTTTTGACCTGGCAATATATTGCAAGTCATGATGGGTGTGAGCACGCACACGTGTGCGTATATACTATGCAAAAATCACAATGAGGGAAAACAGTGAAGCCAGCCATTGCCTCTACATAGCGCCATCCTCATTTCAGACACTGATAGATCAGTATACCACAATGTTTAGCTGGTGATATATCATGAAGTTGAAAACCAGATATCGCCCAGCCCTACTGCTTGCCTCTACACAGTTCCAACCTTATTTCAGACATTGTGCTATATTGATATATCGTGATTTTCAGCTGGTGATATATCACAGGGTTGAAAACCAGATGTTGCCCAGCCCTAGTAGGTTCCTGAGGCAGCACCCTTTTAACCTTCATACACCAGCATCCAGTGGCTTGGCAAGCATTGGATTGCAACTTTTTTTAGAAGAACAATGTGGTGTAAACTTTACTCTCCAGTATAATGGAGTAAAAGTCACTTCACCTTTCTACCGGTTGAAAAACACATCTCTTACTCAACATTCTCCTTACTCATCCTTTGGCTAAAGATGATTCCAGCTCAATCACTGAAATTATCTGCAGGAGCGATGCTGGTCATTCCCCGAATTGGCAAGGCTCCTTTGATAACAAGAAGAAACCTTTAGTGTCATTGACCCAGAATTGTGGAATACTCTGCCAATAGCGACTCGGCTGGTGCCTTCTGTTTCAACTCTTCCATTCTGTCAGGCTTATGCGGACAACTAAGAATACATTTTTCCATAATAGTTAGCTGATTTCTGATGTTAACTTTTTATATATTCATTTTTGTATGGTTTTATGGTTTCCTTGGCACTTCTAATATTGGATAGCTTTAGCATACAGTGGTACCTCGAGTTACATACGCTTCAGGTTACATACACTTCAGGTTACAGACTCTGCTAACCCAGAAATATTACCTCGGGTTAAGTACTTTGCTTCAGGATGAGAACAGAAATTGTGCTCTGGCGGCGCGGCGGCAGCAGGAGGCCCCATTAGCTAAAGTGGTGCTTCAGGTTAAGAACAGTTTCAGATTAAGAACGGACCTCCGGAACGAATTAAGTATTTAACCCAAGGTACCACTGTACTCAGGAATCAAAAGCTTTGTGACCCTTTTGTAGGAAATGTATACTTTCCGTTCAGTTTCTTAAAAAATTAATAGTGGTATATAACTAATTTTAATAAATAAATAGTAAGTACTTCACCGGCCTTGAATTGAAGGAGTATGCCTTTCTGAAACACAAACATTTGGTTAATACTACAGCTGTTTTGTTCTTTTTGTTGTTTTCAGAGCAACGCAAGGTAAATGTTATAACACAGAATTGTGCTGGTGGGTTTTGTTTTGGTTTTTGCTTGTTCATGGGGGGTAAATGATTCCTCCCCTGAGAAAGCCAAGATTTAGACGTGCCATCTCAAGACTAAGGAAGACAAGGCACTGGAAGAGTCCCTGAGGAATTTAGCAGTACTGAGCTAATATGAAAAAATTCCAAGCCTCCAGGTATTTTAAGGCAGGAACTACATAGTTTTCAAGTCCCTGGGTGGCTGCAAGCCAAAACTGTAAGCTGGAACGATACTATATAGAGCAATACAAGGAAATTATTCGGCCACTGCAAGAGTTTCTTTCCCTTTTTACGCTCATCTCACCTCTACATGCCATTAGATGATGTATAAAGTAATTAGCTGGTGTGTGCAAAAGGAGTAATAATATCTTCTGAGGTTATAAAAAATCTCTTTAAAATTGCTTTACTTGAAGAACTGACAAAGGTAATCAATATTTCCTTGAGTCACCTGAAACAAGCCGTAATTCTCCTCTAAAACACTAAAAAAATAATGCAGGAGACTGGCTAGATTTTTCAGCAGGGGAAATCTTGCTGGTACAGCAGTGTGTTTTTTCCGGACTTGAATACCCTCTACTCATGTGCATAGGCATAGCATGGAAAGCAACCAACAATAGGCGAATACTAATAACTGTTTTCTACTGATGGGAACAGATGAAGTTATGGTACTGTTTTTGACAGGAGAATGTTGCAAGAGGTGCCATTTCTTCATAGTGAATGCTGTCTTCTGAACACACAGGCTGATACATTTACAACATGGCAGGCTCTAATTTTTCAATAATTTTCAAAAGCATGGTTTAACAGCAATTGTACTACACAAAGGGATACTGTGGGACAAAATCACTACTATGGGAGAATGAAGAGATACAATGCAGGTTGTGGCTTCATTTCGCTATCTGAAATGTTCCCATGAGTTCACCCTATGGCCAGAAGTTATCCGATACACTGCCCATCATTCTATATTTATTGATTTTTTAATTGTTGTTATTCGTAATGGTAACAATGACCAAGAGCTTCCTCGATCAAGCAATGTATAGGTGTTAAAAAGAGTTCTTCTTCAGTGCAAGGTGTGGGAATGTTAAGGATAGTAGGAGAGGATATATAGAATAAGTATCATCCTTCCTTCACTCACGCTAGTGAGTGATGTAGCAGAGCAGATTCCCTTCAATATAGCAGAAAGCTATATTGAATCTCTTTAGTTAAGCAGATTGGACTTTTCCTGGTGTCCCTTTTTTTCCCTCTTTAAAGAATAAACACACAAGAGTCTTTCCTTAAAATTAACAAGAAGTTTACTCACATTTCAGTTCACAGTTCCATCCCTGAAAGTCAGGCTTCACTTTGTAGTTACTTAACAAACTGTGAGTTCATGTCACATGGAGATTGAGCTCATGTGCTGCTGGCTGAGAGCCAGCTGACAGCAAAATTACAGTAAGAAAACAAAATGGCTGCAGGAAAGCAGCATGGCAGCAAGAGAGTAGCAAGCAAGAGAGGAGAGCAAGAGAGAGAAGGAGGAGGAGGAGTTTGGACTTGATATCCTGCCTTTCACTCCCCTTAAGATTCTCAAAGCAGCTAACAATCTCCTTTCCCTTCCTCCCCCACAACAAACACTCTGTGAGGTGAGTGAGGCTGAGAAACTTCAGAGAAGTGTGACTAGCCCAAGGTCACCCAGCAGCTGCATGTGGAGGAGCAGGGAAGCGAACCCGGTTCACCAGATTACGAGTCCACCGCTCTTAACCACTACACCACGCTGGCTCCTGCCACATGCAGGGGGAAGATGCTCCAGACCAGTGGAACAGGAAGTTATACTGATTGGAGTAACATCCCCTTGCCTGTGCCCACGCTAGGGAAACAAGGAATGTTGTACTTGACTGTTCCAATGGATTACATCTCCCACAAGGTACTGTATTGTGACCAATGTCATCCAGAAGAGTGATTGCACCAGAGCTGTATTTGTCCACTATGGCAGCAACTGTTGTTTAAATATTATTTCCTGAAATCATAACAAGGCAGCACAGGAGCTTTTACTGTTCAACTGCAATGCCTCAGTCTGAGGAACAATATCTCAGAAGGATGCATAGGGTCGACACTCTGGAAGGCACCTATTGGCTGGTGCACAGGAAGAAGGGCCCCAGGAAGTGGGTCAAGTAGCCAGTAGCAGCACTCAGGTGGCTACTCAACAATGAGAGTGGAGTCCGAGAGTCACAATCTGTCATTCTGTCTGATCCGCCATTTGTGCCACACAGTCGCCATTAGGGTTGGGCGATAACAGCTTTTCAACATCGCAATGTATCACCAGCTAAATACTGCAATACGGTGGTACCTCAGGTTACATATGCTTCAGGTTACATACGCTTCAGGTTACAGACTCCGCTAAACCAGAAATAGTACCTTGGGTTAAGAACTTTGGTTCAGAATGAAAACAGAAATCGTGCTCCGGCAGCGCGGCAGGCCCCATTAGCTAAAGTGATGCTTCAGGTTAAGAACAGTTTCAGGTTAAGTACGGACCTCCAGAACGAATTAAATACTTAACCTGAGGTACCACTGTATAGTGATACATCGCTAGGTTGAAAAGTGGAGGGAGGAACATGCAGCGTTGGCCCTGACCCCATGAGGCGCTGGGGTGAAACCGGCATCACTCTATTGGGAAATGATCCATAATGAATTGAAAACAATGTTTAATAGTACTCCCCCCCCCCCGCAAAAACCTAGAGTCATTTCTGTTGGGGATAATTCAGACTGAAATTCCCAGGCGTCAGAAAAGGTTATTTATGTATTGTCAGGGAACTACTATCGGTGCGGGGGCGAGAGATAGAGGGGGAGTTGTGTTACAGGGAGCCCCTGAAAATCTTGCGAAGCGGTTCCTCTTCTGGCAAGGAGGAAACCCCCACCTCCAGTGGAGAAGAGGTGCAAGAACCAGAGGATGCTAGAAAGAGCCTTAACACCACACCTGAGCAAGCTGGAGGGGTGGGAAGCACACCCCTGCCTTCACCCATCATGCGCAGTAGCTTGAGGCGCAGGGAGGGGTGGAAAAGGCTGGGGGTGATGAAACTTTTATGTTGGGGGAGGTACAAGAACAGACCACTCCCGGATTCTGCTAGCGATTGAGCCAGACATGAACCTATGATTCTCTGCGCTGTAAATAGTTTGCAGCAAAATGAAGCCTGTAAAAGACAGGTCGGAATCCTGCCTCTCGAGCAACCACAACAGCATCTGACATGTATGCAACAACTGCTACCTGTATTTTGTTAGCCCCCAAATGGAATATGAGCAAGGTCCCAACCAAAGAAGAATGGCAACTTAAGTTGACAGAATATGCACAACTTGCAGGCTTAACATATAGAAATAAGAGAACAAGAAGAACATATGTTTGAAGAAGATTGGAAAATGTTTATTGAATATATGGGAAATAATTATATACAGTTGAAAACGCTGGCAGCATTAAGGTAAATTCAACAGTGTAAGCAACAGTGTAAGCAAATGGTATAGTTTTTGTAAAATATGCAGGGCTTTATGATATGTAAAATGAACCATGGAAGAAAGAGAAGAAAGGAAGTCATTGATATATTCAGGATTTAAAATGAGTATTTTAAATTGTAAAACAGAAAATGAGAGAGAGAGAGAGAGAGAGAGAGAGAGAGAGAGAGAGAGAGAGAAAGGAAGGAAGGAAGGAAGAGAAACTGTCATTGTTAAGTTGTGGGCGAACATATCAGACGACAAAGCGATTCTTCAAACAGCTCTTGTTTATTCAAAGGCCAGAACAGAACTGAACTTAGGAGCTCAGTCAGCCTGCTTATACAGTGGTGCCTCGCAAGATGAAATTAATCCGTTCCGCGAGTCTCTTCGTCTTGCGGTTTTTTCGTCTTGCGAAGCACGGCTATTAGCGGCTTAGCGGCTATTAACGGCTTAGCGGCTTTAAGAAAAAGGAAACAAACTCACAAGAACTCGCAAGACATTTCGTCTTGCAAAGCAAGCCCATAGGGAAATTCGTCTTGCAGAACGACTCAAAAAACGGAAAACCCTTTCGTCTAGCGAGCTTTTTGTCTTGCGAGGCATTCGTCTTGCGAGGCACCACTGTATAGTGCTCCAGAACAACGTAACTGTAGCAACTTTCTAAAACTATCCAATCACTGAACGTCACTTTCGATCCTTCATTTGCATACAAACTATCCAATCACTGAACGTCACTTTTGATCCTTCATTTGCATAACTATCTACAGTATTCCCCTGCTGGCCCAGGGTGAGAACTTCAGTACATAACAGTCATCACTCCTGCTCCTGCCTCTGCCACGCTCAGCACAGGGAGGAAGAAGGCAGTGGAGAAGGAAGATAAGGCGCAGACAAGCCCCACCTGTGATATATTATGGGAGCCACCATCACCCTCTAGCCCTCAAACCAGCCCCTGCCCAGGCCTAGTCACCATAGCTCAGGAGGGAATCCTGTGTGGGCAGCCTGAGTTGAAAATGCTACTCAAAAAATACCCTTTAATGTGTTGGGCTCCACTCTGAAAGTGTGCCTGACAAATTTATCATTTCATAAAACATCTATTAAACATTCATTAACACTTTATAAACTATTTATAAATGCTCCTTTACTATATTGAAGTGCATTTCAGACATTTCTGCTCAAGGACTTCAGCTAAGCCAGTATTTCAACGAAGCTTCGCTGTAAACATTGCCATTCGTGGGGAAAGTACCTCGGATGGTGAATTACTTTATCACCGCAGTGTGGAGAAAACTCTTGTCAGCTCGGATGAGCTTCGCCTTCAGGGAGCCCTTATGCAAGACAAACACACACACAGTTCTGGCCCCCTGATGGAGAATGCAGAACAATGGAACTCCACTCAGGCAGTGCTCCTCTCTCCATTCAACCTTTCCCCAAAAATCATCCACCTATCAGATTTACCTCTATAGGAAATAAACATCAAATGTGGCCCTCCAGGCTTCCCAATGCGGCCCATGGAATTCTTCCTGGGCCACACAGTCATCAGCCTTTGTATCTTTTAGTTGCCTGTGGAGCAACCAACTTTGAAGATGTTCCTTTATTTTGTCATATTCTTTCAATTCTAATTTCCCTTCTTGTTCTATTAGCAACTCTCTATATGTCGGCCAGTCTCCCTTTTCCCTCAATACTTTTAATGATAATGCCTCAATAGGTGATAGCCACCAAGGTGTCTTGGCTTCTAATAATTCTTTATGTTTGTCCCATACCTTCAACAATCGTTTCCTTATTATATGATTGTGGAATCCTTTATGAATTTTCATTTTTCCATACCATAAATAAGCATAATAAAAAAATTCCTTCCAGTAGCACCTTAGAGACCAACTAAGTTTGGTTTTTTTTGGGGGGGGGGGGTTTCAAAAAAAATATTGATTTTCCAATTTTATATTAAAAAAAAGAAGAAAACATCAAAAACATACATCCTTACTATAATAATTCCATATTTTTTATAACATTGTTAAATGACTTCCATATAGTCCATTGTAGCAGTTTCCCAAAACTATTTTCACATAAGATTTACTTGGTCAAATTACCGTATTTTTCGCTCTATAGGACGCACTTTTCCCCCTCCAAAAATTAAGGGCAAATGTGTGTGCGTCTTATGGAGCGAATGCAGGCTCCTTGGCTTCAGTGATAGCAACGCGACACCTCCGAAGCGCAGAGGGAGAGCTTCCCCCGCACTCTGGAGGCTTTGCGTTGCTTTCACTGAAGCTGCCTGAAGCCCCAGAGTGCAGCGCGAACTCCTGCTGTGCTCCGGGGGCTTCAGGCAGCTATCCGCAAGTCTTCTGAGGAGTTCCCGCTGCGCTCCAAAGGCTTGCGGATAGCCGCCTGAAGCCTGGAGAGCTTCGCTGGAGAGGTGCTGCACAGTTTTCCCTCTCTGTGCCGCGCCCCTTCAGGGAAGCCGGAGGAGAAATGGAAGGGGCTCCGTTTCTCCTGCCACTTTGCTGAAGGGGCGCTGAGCAGAGAGGGGGAGAATTTCCCCCCCCTGTTCTCCCCTTCCTATGGTCCAGTGCGTCCTATGGTTTGGTGCGTCCTATAGAGCGAAAAATACGGTATATCTTTCTTTCTTTTCATTTTAACTTTAACGTAGTATTTTACAACATCACATTTTTAAATCCTCAGCCTATTTGGTACTCGCAATTCTATTTATGTTATCTTAACATATTTAGCTAAATAATCTTTGAATTTCTTCCAATCCTCTTGGTGCTCCTCCTCTCTGGTCACAGACTCTTCCGGTCATGTTGGCTAGCTCCCAAAAATCCATCACCTTCATCTGCCATCCCTCCACTGTTGGGACCAACCAAGTTTGTTATTGGTATGAACTTTTGAAGAGTGGAGATAAAGTTCATCAGTGTGGATTAAGGATTTTCGAATATGGCTGTTCAACAGTTGTGGTCGGGGTTGTTGTTTTTCTTAAAAAAGTAGATTAGTCACAGTGGGCTGGAAGGAACTGTCATATTATTCCCAGATCTAAGAAGCAGCATAAGAGATGGCTCAGCCCCCAAACACATTAAAAGTAGAAAATGGGTGGAGGGAGGAACCATTGGGTATAGCTAATAGGGAAACATGGCAAAGTAGAATGTGCAGGTGAGAAAAATGAAACCTTGGGGAGGGTAAGATAGTTATGTTGTGCTGTTGATAAGAGATGAGAAGCTCATTAAAGGACAAGGTGGCAGACGAGTGACATCTCAGTAAAGCAACAAGACAGTCTCCTGGCAGAATGGGGGGGGGGGGACAGGAGGGGGGAACAGCAAGGAGAACTAAGTATCTCCAGCAACTAAGACATATAATGGAGTGGGTGAAAAGGGAGAGGCTGAGTAAAGGACAAATGAAAGAGACAGGAGAGATGGTGTAATAGACACTAACAGGAGGAGGAGCAGGTATGGGATTTCAATGAGAATGTGTCAGACTGGTATTTTTCACTCGTAATGGGCTACAGAATGAAGGAGCAGCCTTAATGCAGAAATGGAGCTAGCGGCAGATGAGCACTTTCTCTCTCTCCCGGACAAAATAACAGAAAATTTTTAAAATTAACAAAATAGAGATGAGAATCCCAGTGGTTCATATGGGTGGGAAACAGAATATTTCTTCTGCATTCCACAAACTTGCTATGATTTGTCATGGAATCATAGTGTTGGAAGGGACCTTGTGAATCATCTAGTTCGTGGGTAGGCAAACTAAGGCCCGGATCTGGCCCAATCACCTTCTCAATCCAGCCCGCAGACAGTCCGGGAATCAGCATGTTTTTACATGAGTAGAATATGTCCTTTTATTTGAAACTGCATCTCTGGGTTATTTGTGGGGCCTGCCTGGTGTTTTTACATGAGTAGAATGCGTGCTTTTATTTAAAATGCACCTCTGGGTTATTTGTGGGGCATAGGAGTTCATTCACCCCCCCCCCCAATATAGTCCGGGGGCCCCCACAAGGTCTGAGGGACAGTGAACTAGCCCCCTGCTGAAAAAGTTTGCTGACCCCTGATCTAGTTCAACAATCCCAGCCATCTCTGGGTAGACTCAAACCACCAACCTTCTGGTTAACCTGAGATAGTTCAGCACCATGCTCTAACCAGCACAGCTCATGTGTTCATTTATTAGTATTTGTATGAAGCTTTTCCTTATTCCAGTAGGCAAAGCAATCAAAAAGTTCATTAAAGGAAAACCATGAAATGCAAAAGGCACCTGCTTTCTGATGGTCAATATCCTAGGAAGTTAGGGCATAACCCAATAAACCACCCAATAATAAATTAGCTACCTTTGCAGAAGAGACATTAACTGCTCTTCTGCAATTGCATGACCCCATGCAAAATGATGGACACCATATTTAGACTGGATGTCAATGGGAAAGTGTGTGTGTGTTGGCATTTTAATGTTTGAGTAGCTCCCTGTACTGATTCTTTACATTCTTGCAGAAAGGATCTGCTCAATGGTTAAACCACAGCTAGCAAGCATATCTAGAATAGTTTACCTTGGGGAATTGCATCATACAGTAATAACAGACCAGCTCTGCTCTGCTCCAGCTTGAAAATGCTGAAATCACTGCGGCACATGTGTTCAAATAAAATCACTAATGGAACGAAAGTTGCACAATGACGTGGTCATGCCACAACATTAACCCAGCCAAGGGAAGCCTTCCACCTGCAATTTTAGCATTTGTTTTCATTTTCACTCATCGACAAGGACCGGCGCAAAATGATAATTTACACTTCTAACAGAATTCTGCATTGAATCGAGAGTAACCCATTGCTGCCTTTCAAATCACACTGCTGTGCCGACAATTTACTTTGTGGCATTAAAGTTATGTTTGTGCAAAAGAGACGGAGCCAGCGAAACCTAGTCTCCCACCTCCTTTCACTTGTTCTTTTTTCCTTTTTCCTAGTTGAATATTTCAGAACAATATACCAACTGCTACGCCTGTTGAGCAGCAGCAGGTAAGCCATGCTGATGAAACCCTTCATCTTGTTACTTCCCAGGGGAGCTTCCTTACATACCGTTTTTTACACAAACTATGGGAAACCCCATTGTATACTAGGGGCAATTAAAATGCTGGCATTTACAATCCGCAGCAGTTGATTTTACTGTGGCATTTGCACAATCCCAGCCTCTAAACAGAGACGACAGGAGCAAAACACGGCTGGCAAGGTAAATGGAGCAGTAGAATAACTGCAGGAGCATTTTGGGGGGTCTCGCAGTACATAGATGCTAAATAATTCACCGAAAATTAAACGTTGCACATTTCTTATACGTTCCCACCCTCATTCATAACTGAGCTGGAGGCCAGAAACAGTCTCACAACAGTGGTCCATAATGCCATACCCTCCCAACATTCCTCAGGGGAAAATAGGGACATTTCCCACTACCCCCCCCCCAACAGACCCTTCTTGATCCTCTCTGTATTTGCCGCCCTCCTCCATTTCCTATCAGAAGAGCATTTCCTATCAGAAGAATAGTGAGTGTGCACACATCCTCCATGGTCCTGAGAAAACCCCTTAATCCCAATTTTATTTTATTCTATGGGATGCAGGTGGCGCTGCAGTCTAAACCACAGAGCCTAGGGCTTGCCGATCGGAAGGTCAGCGGTTCGAATCCCCACAACGGTGTGAGCTCCTGTTGCTCGGTCCCTGCTCCTGCCAACCTAGCAATTCAAAAGCACACCAGTGCAAGTAGATAAATAGGTACCACTCCAGTGGGAAGGTAAACGGGGTTTCCGTGTGCTGCTCTGGTTTCGCCAGAAGCGGCTTAGTCATGCTGGCGACATGACCCGGAAAGCTGTCTGTGGATAAACAGCAGCTCCCTCGGCCAGTAAAGTGAGATGAGCACCGCAACCCCAGAGTCGTCCGTGAATGGACTTAATGGTCAGGGGTCCCTTTACCTTTATGGTAGATTTGCAAAAGAAAAACACATACCAATAAATAAATTTTAGAAAGGGGCAAAAATACAAAGTATTATAAATACAGTGGTACCTCGGGTTAAGAACTTAATTTGTTCTGGAGGTCCATTCTTAATGTGAAACTGTTCTTAACCTGAGGTACCACTTTAGCTAATGGAGCCTCCCACTGCTGCCGCCGCGCGATTTCTGTTCTCATCCTGAGGCAAAGTTCTTAACCCGAGGTACTATTTCTGGGTTAGTGGAGTCTGTAACCTGAAGTGTCTGTAACCCGAGGTACCACTGTATATGCACAGTCCCAGCTGCTAAACAAAGAAGACAGGAGCAAAACATGGAGCAAAAACATATATAAAAACAAGACTCCTTGCACTCTATTCTGCTCCCCCTTTCTTCCTGCCCAGGGTGGCCCTGCACTCTGCATGCCCTTCAGAGCCAGTGCATCACAATTGCCACAGTTCAATGAGTGGCTTGGTGGAAGAGAGTGAACACTGAATTTAATATAATCCAGACTGCACTATCCACTATCATTTTTCATGAACCTGGGACAGCACCTGAAGGCCCGGCCCTACCGTTAGGTAGCATGAAAGTGCTGCCCCAGATGGCTGGTTTTGAGTGTCATGAAATGGCAGCAAATTGTTGTCTATCTTTGTTGTATTTTTACTGCCAGGGTGGGGGAGAAGCAGTAATCACCTCAATGTATACCAGGTACCTCCATTTGGATGGGAGGGCAGGAGGCCATCTCCTGCCCTGCCTCAGGCTCCAAAATGTCCGAGACTGCTCTTGATGCCATGATAATCATAATGGATCCAAATGCTATTTGAATGAAAACATCCCTGACTGTCCTCACAAATTGCAATGGTGTGAAGTGTTTTGGTCTCCCCTTTACAAATGATATCCTTTATGATGTTATACATTTATATTTCTGAGATGAAGCCATCTTTCTTTAGTGGAGTATCTGTCTTGATTCTTAAGGGAAGCATTCCTACCCTAGAATGGAGCTCTTATACTTTTATAGTAAATCACCCAGGTTCTCCATTTCCTTCTTATTCCTTTCCCTCTCTCCTGACAAAGACATTTCTCTTCTTTGTTTTGTCTGGATGAGAGCAATAAGCTGCTGTCTCAAAGTAAAGCTTTTAGTTTGCCAGGAGCCTAATGGCAGACTATATATGACACTGCATTTCCCCTCCATCTACTTCCGATAGCTTTCAAACAAGGAGATGTGAATATTAACAAGTGCCGTCACCTCCCTCCCTCTGTCCCATCTGAGCAACGTTTGCTACATCAACAGTGAACGTAGAATAAAGCAGGAACTATATTAAATCAAGAGATGTATAGCACCTAAAAATACCACACGCAAAAAGATTCTGTTATAAACTCTAATTTCATTAGCTGCGGATGCTGAAAAGGCGCATTCAGCAATTAACAAGATTAATGGACAAAAACAGCAGGTCTAGAAAAAAAATTTGTTATTCAATCTTTTTCCCTCTTACGACTGTGTTTGATGAATGATCCCCATACTTCAGCTTTGTACTTAACCTATCACAAGTTCACTTTACTTATACAACAGAGGGAAGGGTTTAACAAATGGCCTACATCGCAGGAAAAATCTCTGGAAATTCCAGCTGTGGGTTTGTCTGGGGAAAATGATCAACGCGCCAGCTGAGATCATAATGCAACCCAGCCCTTCAGGTGTTCTCCTGCGCAGGACCCACTGAAATGACTGAAAAGCACATAATACTCTTGCATAGGACCCATTCATTTCAATGGAGCTTAGAATCATAGAATTGGAGAGTTGGAATGGGACCCATGAATCATCTAGTCCAACCCCCTGGAATGCAATCTTCCTACCCTGGGTGGGCTCAAACCACCAACCTAATGGTTAACCTAAGATAACTTTCTAGTGGATTATGCCTTAAATCAGGGGTAACCAAATTCTTATCCCTCAGCTCCGTCACCTCTCAGGTGGGTGCCATTGCCATTCTAAGAGAACACGGGAGAACTTCACTGCCATGAAAAATAGCACCTTCTGACCTCTGAGATAAGATTTTTTGAATGTGTTTGAAACAACAGACAATGAAGAAGTTATGTGTTACTCCAACCATATGATCAGTCTAGAGGTTCCACAAGTGTGTGGTTTTTTCTTTGTTCTAATGCACAGATGACTACATTTCTAATTGCAGGAGAGCTAAATAGAAGGCTGATCACCAAAGAATTGATGCTTTTGAGTTATGGTGCTGGAGGAGACTCTTGAGAGTCTCATGGACTGCAAGAAGACCAAACCTATCCATTCTGAAGGAAATCAGCCCTGACTGCTCACTGGAAGGACAGATCCTGAAGCTGAGGCTCCAATACTTTGGCCACCTCATGAGAAGAAAAGACTCTCTGGAAAAGACCCTGATGTTGGGAAAGATGGAAGGTGCAAGGAGAAGGGGACGACAGAGGACGAGATGGTTGGACAGTGTTCTCGAAGGTACTAACATGAGTTTGACCAAACTGTGGGAGGCAGTGGAAGACAGGAGTGCCTGGCGTGCTCTGGTCCATGGGGTCATGAAGAGTCAGACACGACTAAACAACAACAACATTTTCACCTCTGACAGTGCAATGCTATCTAGCTACTCAGAAGTGAGTTCAGTAGAACTCGCTCTCAGATAAATATATACAGGAGAGCGGATTAAGGCTGCTAATCTGGGAGTCTCTCTCTGAGCTTCTGGTGCAGCTGCTATAGATCAAGAGAAGAAAGAGGCTGGAGAAGGAAAGATACCTGCAGGTTCTGAAGAAAGATTTCAGCGTGGTCCTGTGATGTTTCTCTAAACAGAGAGAGAATGAACAATGAGTTTTCACTGTAAGAACTTTGCAGAACAGAACCAGGGCTGAAGGGCAGAGGACAGCTGTAGCTGCTGGAGACAGTTCTTGGAGTTCCTTGTTGGCTATGATCATCTTGGAGGTGAGTCCTGGAAGACCTGCTCCCTGCCTTGCTGGCCTTTTCCACCTGCCCAGGGGGGAGGGCCGTGACTGACTCCAGTTACAAAAACTGAGGCTGCTGAACAGACTCTTGCGCTTGGGCATTTTTGTGGGTGGGGGCTTGTTGCTGTTGATGTTCTGCATCTTTATTTTTAATTGTGATTTAGGTGGAAGTTGTTCAGTTCGGTTGTGTATTTTGGGATGCTTTTATTGTTTATGACTACTTTTTGTTATGTTGCAGTTATATATTTTCTTCATGTTGTAAGCCACCTTGAGCAGGGTCTGAACCAAGCTGGTGTCCTCCAAATGTTGCTGGAACACAACTCTCATTATTCTTGGGCCCTGAATTTGTATTTGGGAGATCATCTGTACTACCAAGTTATCTGATGTCGTTAGCCATACTGAATTAGAAATTGTTTGAGGAACAGATTGAGGTTGAATCTTGACAAGACAGAAGTACTGTTTTTGGGGGACAGGAGGTGGGCGGGTGTGGAGGATTCCCTGGTCCTGAATGGGGTAACTGTGCCCCTGAAGGACCAGGTGCGCAGCCTGGGAGTCATTTTGGACTCACAGCTGTCCATGGAGGCACAGGTCAAATCTGTGTCCAGGGCAGCTGTTTACCAGCTCCATCTGGTACGCAGACCCTATCTGCCTGCAGACTGTCTCGCCAGAGTGGTGCATGCTCTGGTTATCTCCCGCTTGGATTACTGCAATGCGTTCTACATGAGGCTACCTTTGAAGGTGACCCGGAAACTACAACTAATCCAGAACGTGGCAGCTAGACTGGTGACTGGGAGCGGCCGCAGAGACCACATAACACCGGTCTTGAAAGACCTACATTGGCTCCCAGTACGTTTCCGAGCACAATTCAAAGTGTTGGTGCTGACCTTTAAAGCCCTAAACGGCCTTGGTCCAGTATATCTGAAGGAGCGTCTCCACCCCCATCTTTCTGCCCGGACACTGAGGTCCAGCACCGAGGGCCTTCTGGCGGTTCCCTCACTGCAAGAAGCCAAGTTACAGGGAACCAGGCAGAGGGCCTTCTCGGTAGTGGCGCCTTCCCTGTGGAACACCCTCCCACCAGATGTCAAAGAGAACAACAACTACCAGGCTTTTAGAAGACATCTGAAGGCAGCCCTGTTTCGGGAAGCTTTTAATGTTTGATGTATTATAGTATTTTAATATTCTTTAGGAAGCCGCCCAGAGTGGCTGGGGAGGCCCAGCCAGATGGGCGGGGTATAAATAATAAATTATTATTATATTATTATTATTATTGTTTGGGGGCCCTGAACACCAATTTGGCTTTCTCAGGAAAACTATCAAATGTCCCTAAATGTAAATTAGCATGTGTAATCTTACCAAGATTTGAATTCATTTTCAAAGGTGAAAGATTAGTGTATTAAGAAATTCATTATGAGATTTGTGATTGGGGGATTTTTAGGTTTAAAAAACATCTGAATAGAGATTAACAAGAGATCCAGCAGTGTCTGCAACCAGGTCCAAATTCCTATCTGACCTATTTCCTTTGAAATTGCATTGATCTTAATAAGTGATTTCTATGTTATACTGAAAGATGTTCTGCTATATAAACATGTGGGGCCTTCTCATTCAGCAAACCTGTTTTGTGCTTGGGTTCTGCAGTTGCCAGTGCTAGTTTCACTGGTAAGATAAATGCATTTTCAAGTGAAAAGCATCATGTCTAAAGTAAATCCAGATTCATTTATTTTTGTACAAATATACGACAAACTCTGTTAAGGATATTCAAGACTAGTATTGACAGTGTCCAAAATAATGGTAATCATCTTGCTGATACTAAACAGAACAGAGTGAAATATTAACTCAAAGGGCTAGGTGATCAGCAAAATCACAATGCGCAGGCAGCGACCGACCTTCACGGGGATTAAGTTCTGAGGCACCCATTGAAAAAGCCTGCAAACACCCTGCTCCTCACACACTGCCCCCACCCCACTCCTTTTTGTGACGTTTCAGTGACATTTTCAGGTCACTTCCGCTTTTGGCAAGATGCATGAGTGTGTGGTCATTCACATATCAGACCAGGAACAGTGAAGGAGAATTAAAAGAGAATTAATGAGCAGTGTTAAGAGAGACCACAGATAATACATTGCCCAAGGACTCTCTATATCAGGGGTCAGCAAGGTTATCGTTCATGGGCCGGATCACTCCCACAGAGATTGTCTGTGGGCCGGACTGGTGCAGCACAATGTCAGAAATCGTGTCTGTGCATGTCCGCAGCACCAGAAATTGCTTCTGCGCATGCCCAGACGCTGGAAATTGTGCCTGTGCAGAGGCAATTTTCGGCATCTGGACATGCACAGACGCAATTTCCAGTATCTGTGCATGTGCAGATGCGATTTCTAGCACTGCTTGGCAAGTCCCCGCACCGTGCTGCGCTGGTTTAGCGTAGCACGTGGGGGACTCGCCAAGTGGGCGGCTTGGTTCGGGTGTGGCTCGTGGGCTGGTAAAACAGTCTTTGTGGGCCACATCCGGCCCATGGGCTGCACGTTGCCGACCCCTGCTCTATATCCTGAAGGTGGCACTATCTGGGACTTTGCCAAACACATGCATCTGATAACTTGCAGGCAACTCCCATTGTAGCTACTTCTTATATCCCATGTTATAGTGGCTCTGAATTTCAGCTCTTTTATCCTCCCTATTTGCTGAAATTGGGGAGCAGGGTGACAATTTTATAGTCCAGTAGCTCTTATGTACAGAAAAATACCTTCCATAAAAAGCATCTCTTTGATTAGAAAACAACAACTTGTGGAGACACATACTTCTGAAGCGAAATGAGAGCCAGAGTTGTGTACAGATCAGAATGTCAGCCTAGGGCTAGAGAGTCCCAGGCTTAGCTCTCCATTCAACTATGAACAGTATGGCCAGCATGACTAAATCTCTTCTGGTGCAACGGAACACCGTGACAGAAACCAGAGCGCACAGAAATGCCCTTTACCTATTTATCTACCTATTTAACTACTTGCACTGGCGTGCTTTCGAACTGCTAGGTTGGCAGGAGCTGGGACAGAGCAATGGGAGCTCAGTCCGTCACAGGGATTCGAACCACCAACCTTCTGATCGGCAAGCCCAAGAGGCTCAGTAGTTTAGACCACAGCACCACCCACATCCCGCTAGGCCAGCCATAGGAACATAGGAAGAGCATTGCTGGATCAGGCCAAAGGTCAATGTAATCCTGTTCTCCTGGTAGCCAACTAGATGCCTGTGGGAAGTCCATAAGAAAGGATGTAAATGCAGCAGCATTCTCCTCCAAACGCATTTCCCAGCCACTGGTATCCAGAGACGAACTTGAGTTGACAGTGGAGGTAGAACATAGCCATCCTTATCACTGAGGCTAGCATAAAATGGCAGGAAGAAGAAGCATTTCACTGCCTTGAGATCCTTAGACAAAAAACTAGATATATACATGGTTGTGTTTTGAAAATAAGCAAATAAATGCTGATATGCGTGAGTTGCACAAAAGCTTTTGATGATACATGGAAAAGAATGAATGTTCATACAATAATGCTAGCCAAATCCCTCATTACCTGATGTGCCTAAAATCAATAAGCAAGCTTAATTTACAAGTCTCTGGTAAAGACCTCATTAGCTTCTAAACTTTGGTTGATATCCAGCATTTGTCATATTCAGAGTAAACCTACTGAAATAAGTAGATTTAAGTAGCCCAAGTTATTTAACATACAGCAATTCTGCTTAGTTGGATATCGCCAGTTCTACTGGATCCATAGTCAAAGAAGATCAATGAATTAGTAAGCCTATTTTCCGATTAGCGCCAGGGTGAAAAAAGGAAGCAGAGAACTCTCTAACCAGTTTGGGGGCGGGGGGAGGTAGAGGATAAATTCATTTTTCTCTGAACATCATGTACCGAGAAAACAGAAACTCCATTTCTGGACTTGAATCTAAAAATGCCTGATGGGAATTCGAACCAGCTATTATGGCTTTTTGTGAAAATTGCCTTGACTATTCCACTCATTTTTTCTTCTCCTTCCCACCCTCCTTATTGAAATAAGCCTGGTAAAACATGTGTCATGCCTATTTCTTTCCCTTTCCCTAAATCTTTTATATGCTATGTCTGCTTCTCTTCTTGATCTTTTCTTTTTAGAACAAAAAGCATGGGCTTTCTTTTCTTTCAGGAGCAGCATACACTTTGAAAGAAGGCCTAGGTCCTTCCAAGATAGAAACACCAAGGGACTTGTCACAGCAGGAAGGGGAGGCAGCCATGACTCTTCACCAGACTGACTCATCTCTGCCTCTTGAACTCCATCGTCCCAATCACCAGCTTCTGATTCTTGACTTGTCTCTGCCACAGACTCTCCCATCTCACTAAGCCCTGTTACCCCTTCAACTTCCAACACCTTCTCTTCCCAGTCTTCTCTGGCCACGCATTGTCATCCCACCACTGCTCCCCGGGCTCTGAGATTTTTTCCCTTGATGGTTCCCAAGCTAGTTGCTCCCACCATTCCTCTGTGTCCAGCCAATCCATGGCAAAGTTGTAGTCCTGGTTGAAGAAGGCTGGTGCTTTAAGGCAGGTGGTTAAGAAAGCCCAACAGAGACTCCATCTCCTCGGAGTATTGCGAAAGAATGATGTCAATCAACATTTGTTGATCTCCTTCTACCGGTCCACAATAGAAAGTGTCCTTTCATACTGCATCATGGTGTGGTACGCTGGTTTGACATAAACTGATAGGAAGTGCCTACAGAGGGTGGTGAATACAGCACAAAATATTATGGGCTGTCCCGTGAATCCGCTAGATGACATCGTGGAAGAATGTTGCCTCAGAAGAGTGAGGAAAATTCTCAGGGATGATTCACATCCTGGCTGGCATTTTTTTGATCTCCTGCCCTCAGGCAGAAGATATAGAAGCATGATTAGTCACACCAACAGGGTAAAGAATAGCTTCTATCTGTGGGCTGTTAGGCTGCTGAATGAAAAGGTAACAACAAAGCAACTGATTTTCGGGTTTGGTGTGTGTGTGTCAGTAAATAAGCGGAATTAAGACTAAGAGAGCTGAGTCCCCACTGTAATCTCACTGTATACAAGTTTACAAGTGACAATAAAGTATTTCAATTCACTACTGAACTTCATGGAGCAATGGTCAGACATGGCAGCTTCCTATGTGTTTTGAAAGCATTCCATAAAAAGTAAATGCATATATACTTAAGCAATTAAAAATCGTATCCAGGAGGAAACAGGTTTGTTTTCTTTCTTTGAAGAAAACCTTTGGGTTGATTTTGACCTCCCCACACCCTAGAGAGAACTGAAGACCATGTCAGCCAGAGGGACTTCCCAACAAGCCTGCAGCACACAAACGTTCAGAAATCCCATTTTTTGTCCTCCACCATCAACCAGTTTTATAACAAGGATCATATTTCTCCTTTCAGAATTTAAGAAAAATAATTTTCCTTTACAAAGGCAATCCTGGAATTTCGCTGACACTTAGCTTTCCAAACAAACTGAGAAGAAGAATTAGACATTTGGCCAACTGAACAGTGACCTCACGCTCTTAAGCATATTTTTTTTTCAGAAGGAGCCCCTCCAGATGTCCTTTTTTTTTTATTGTGCACCCATGATTATTTGTGCACATGGTGGTATCAAGGCCAGTTGCACGCAATCGTGCTCTGAAAGCCATTTGCACCTGCAAGTTTGGGGATGGTCGTATCGCTTTATTTCCAGTCAGTAATGTCCCATAGCTTCCTGATGAGAGCCTGTAACTTTGCATACCATAAACGTTCCGAGAGGGAGGGGGTGCGGTTCTTCTGCTTTTATTGCATTACAACACAAGATTGTCCCTCTGGACAGCAATAATGCAGGATGCATAATTGGGGAAGTATTGTAGAACAGCTAATAAAGTGTAAGGGTGAACAGATGGTCGAATATAAATACACCACTAATGTACTATCAGTGAGGCAAAAATACTCCTGCAGCAAACAACCACCACCCAGCAACCTGGAGGGATCTTAGCTCAGTGGGCCTTAGTTCAGTGGGGCTTACTCCCTTGTAAAAGTCCTGCAGGGTAGCAGACGCAGAATACAGTGGAACTACAGCCCCAATTGTGCATTCATTCCCCTAATGCAGGCTTCCTCAAACTCAGCCCTCCAGCTGTTGTTGGGACTACAACTCCCATGATTCCTAGCTAGCAGGACCAGTGGTCAGGGATGATGGGAATTGTAGTCTCAAAACATCTGGAGGGCCAAGTTTGAGGAAGCCTGCCCTAGTGCAATGGCAATCACATGAAGGGTATTGGAAGCAGAACAGCAGGGATTATTCACCTTGTAATTTAAGAATTAATTGTGTCAGTGTTGAAGTCAACTAGCGAAGAAGGGAGGTGGGGTGGAGGTGTTGCTTAGCAGCCAAGCAGAGTGACATAATATTCAGTGAGGTGGCATGTGCTCTCCTTGGCTACGTAGTTCTCAGGGGTTCCCCACCACCACCAACATATATTTAGTTGAATGACCCTCTGCTATGTACAAGGGCTGAAGTAAGAAAGGCAAAACATCTCTGTCCATCTCAAATTATACACTGCTTTTGTTCAGTTTGCTCGGTGAACTGTTATCAAGACTTTTCTCTCTGGACTCTTCCTGCATGATTTAAGTGAGTTTGCTAACAGCGGGGGCATACTGGCAAGCTCTGCCCCCTCCAGTACATTGTGGTTTCCATCTTTTCAGTTCTCTGTGCGTTGAAAAGCATTATTCTGAAGCAGAGAGCTTCCTATGCTTGTGGAAGATTCTTGCATGTATAAAAATCCTGCATAATCAAAGGAAGGGGGTCCCCATTTCAGATAGGGCCCCCCCTTCAGCATGCCCCCACTCTCCCTACCATAATTGTCAGTACATAAAGGAAAATAATTCCCAAATAGGACTTAGAGCACTGCCAAGATTTTTGAATCATCGAATACAACAAAACCTCTAGATCGTATACAGTCTTACGTTGGGTTAAGTACTTAATTCATTCCGGAGGTTCGTTCTTAACCTGAAACTGTTCTTAACCTGAAGCACCACTTTAGCTAATGCGGCCTCCTGTTGCCGCCGTGCTGCTGGAGCACGATTTCTGTTCTCATCCTGAAGCAAAGTTCTTAACCTGAGGTACTACATCTGGGTTAGCAGAGTCTGTAACCTGAAGCATATGTAACCTGAAGCGTATGTAACCAGAGGTACCACTGTATTTTATTTAAATATATTGTACAGTGGTACCTCGGGTTTATTCGTTCCGGAGGTCCGTTCTTAACCTGAAACTGTTCCTAATCTGAAGCACCACTTTAGCTAATGGGGCCTCCTGCTGCTGCTGCTGCGCTGCCGGAGCATGATTTCTGTTCTCATCCTGAAGCAAAGTTCTTAACCCGAGGTACTATTTCTGAGTTAGCGGAGTCTGTAACCTGAAGTGTATGTAACCTGAAGTGTATTGTAACCCAAGGTACCATTGTATATATTTTCCCTATGGAACCAACTCCCCTCTTGAGTTATGGCAAGTTCCAACACTGTTTTTTCGGCGCTCGTTTTCCACCCATTTATTTTCCCATGTATTCCACCCATTTCTTTTCTTTCCCAAGCCTTTCCGGGCACTTAATATCAGTTTGTTCTTAATGTGTTGCGGTGGCTCCTTGCTTCTCTTATTATTGCAGTGTGTGCACTGGCTTCCCTTGTGGTTTTGTTTCTGCGTGATACACCACTTAATGATTTTAATGAAAAGCAGGAGAAAACATACAATCAATCAATCAAATCATCCATGATCACATGCCTACATGCACACCCCAAACCTAAGCTGTTCAGTATGGACTAATCAGGTGATTATCATTCAGCTCATCCACTGTGCTAGCAGTAATGATAACAGCGTTTAACTTTGGGGCTGTAAGAGAATTGCTCTATTTCCCGACACTCAATTGTGCTCAGCACAGGTAGTTATGATCTGCATAGAATTTATGATGACAAAGTGGCAAGAGCAAACGTAT
This sequence comes from Podarcis muralis, assembly GCF_964188315.1. NCBI lineage: Eukaryota > Metazoa > Chordata > Lepidosauria > Squamata > Lacertidae > Podarcis > Podarcis muralis. The sequence continues at coordinate 18,284,579 of NC_135664.1, read as the reverse complement.
TGGTGTAGGCGAAACTGCACTCTCTTCTTACCGTTACTGAGTTGTTATGAAAGAGTGTGATTTGTAAGGCCAATTAGCAAAGGCCACTTCCTTCGCAGCAAGGACTAGGATGCCGGTGTCTTGATCTGTAGATGCATCAATGTTACGAGAACTGCCCCCTCCCAACTGTGAGCCTTCTAATATTCCCCAGGAGGAGACCCAAGCAAAGTCCACAGACTGGGTTGAGCCTGCCCCCTGGGCTTGGCCAGCCCCCTAGCCTGCCTGCGACAGGCCAATTTTGCGGGCAGGCTTGCATCCGCAGCCAAGGTCATCAAGGTAGGCTGTAAAGTCTCCAATGGCTGGTGGCTGCTACCAAATAGCGTCCCATCGTTGGGTTGAATCGGGAGAATGGCACTGGTCCACAACACTGCTGTGCCTGAGGGGCCAAGTGTACTTCTCTAAAATAATTTTTTGCACCAAGAAGACCCTGAAGAAAGCCAGTGTGGTGTAGTGGTTAAGAACGGTAGACTCAAAACTGGTGAACCGAGTTCGCGTCTCCACTCCTCCACATGCAGCTGCTGGGTGACCTTGGGCTAGTCACACTTCCTTGAGGTCTCTCAGCCCCACTCACCTCACAGAGTGTTTGTTGTGGGGGAGGAAGGGAAAGGAGAATGTTAGCCGCTTTGAGACTCCTTTGGGTAGTGATAAAGCGGGATATCAATTCCAAACTCTTCTTCTGAAGAGCCAAACAATAAATAGAGCAAAAATACTGTTGGGACTATGCTAATTTGGCTGTAGAGTCAAGATGCTCTACGACCCATATGCATGGAATCCTGAGAGGATTTCTGTCTAATCCAGCACTCATCACATGTAACAGGAAGAGGATGAGTGACAACTTGACTGGTTTCTGCTACTATTGTTTGCTTGCTATATTTATATACCACCCACCATCCGAAATTGCATTACAGGACTAATTTTGACACTGACCGAGTTCAGTCTTGAATAGAGCCTACATGAAGTGCTCCATGGGATTGTAGTGACCGGTCCCAGCACCAGCAATGGCCCATTAAGCACTCCAACTCAATGGTGTAACACTGGAAAATGTTGGTCACTTCTCCTACCTGGGCAGTTATCTTTCCACAAGGGCAGACATTGATGCCGAAATCCAGCATCACCTGAGCTCTGCGAGGGCAGCTTTCTCCTGATTGAGGTGCAGAGTGTTTGAGGACCAGGGCTTTCACAGGAAAACCAAGATGCTTGTTTACAAAGCTATTGCACTACCAACCTTACTGTATGCTTGTGAAATGTTGGCCATTTATAAACGCCATCTCCAACTCCTCGAAAGATTCCATCAATGGTGTCTCCAAAAAAATTTACCCATCACTTGGGAAGATAGGGGAACTAATGCCAGTGTACTGGAAGAAGCAAAGATCACCAGTGTTGAAGCAATGATTCTTCAACATCAACTTCATTGGACTGGTCATGTTGTGTGGATGCCTGATTATCATCTTCCAAAGCAACTGCTCTATTCCGAACTCAGAAATTGAATGTGTAATGCTGGTGGTCAACAAAAGAGGTTCAAAGACTCTTTCAAGGCAAACCAAAAAAATGTAGTATAAACACTGACAACTGAGAAACACTGGCCTGCGAGCACTCCAGTTGGAGAACAGCCTTTACCAAAGGTGTCATGGGTTTTGAAGACGAACTCAGGACAAAAGGGAGAAACGCACTAAGAGGAAGGCACACTTGGCAAACCCTCACCATGATCAACTCCTACCCGGAAACCTATGTCCCCACTGTGGAAGGACGTGTGGATCCAGAATTGGCCTCCACAGTCACTTATGGACTCACTGTTAAAACCGTGTTCATGGAAGACAATGTTACTCGGCTACGAGTGATCACCAAAGAAGAAGACTGGCCGGTGGTCCAACCTGCCATCTACTCATTCACTTACTCACTGCTGGGCCCAGCTCCCATCTGTGGTGGCCAGCTAGCCAGTCACCTCCACCTCCCGGTCTTGGCTGGGATCTGGTCTGGACCAGGCATGACTAAACTTGGCCCTGCAGCTGTTTTGGGACTACAATTCCCATCATCCCTGACCACTGGTCCTGTTAGCTAGGGATGATGGGATTTGTAGTCCCAAAACATCTGGAAGGCCAAGTTTGGCCATGCCTGGTCTAGGGGGTCCTTCTCAAAGCCTGGTATTCTGGGCTGAGACTTACATCCCTATATTTAAGCCATCCTTTTCCAAACTAAAAGATGTTTCTTCTTTCCACTGGACACTCAACAGACTTGTGCATCTTACCATGGTAGAAATGCAAAATATGTAGAAAGCATGAAAAGAGGAAGTGTAGACAGGACACACTTCCTGTCCCCTATTTCTGTGCGCTCTCTGATGTAGTCCTTATTTTCAAAAAGGCCAGTATGCAGTGGCGTAGCGTGGGTTGTCAGCACCCGGGGCAAGGCAAGTAATTTGCGCCCCCTAACCCGTGGATTTGCGCCCCCTAACCCGTGGATTTGCGCCCCCTAACCTGTGGATTTGCCCTAACCCCAGATGTTGCGCCCGGTGCGGCCGGCCCCCCTTGCACCCCCCACACTACGCCACTGCCAGTATGAATTGCTAGGGAAATGCCAATGTCTTAGATAGAATTTCAGCATCTGAAACAATGAGTTCTAAATGAATTTCAGTGAAACAGAAATCTTAAAATCCAGATCATTGTAGCACCAAAAGCAAAAGTGATAGAGAAGACACAGCAGAACTTCTAAGTAAAAGAGAAAGATCTGCATAACCGGAGAAACAATTTGTCTTCCAGCCAGGGATAAAAGCTTTTTTAAAAAAAATTAAAAAAATCTACAAAATATGCATATTGCTGCAAACTCAATTTATAGTGATTGTATCACAGCTTGTAATTTGCATTTAAATCAGGCATCTTTTTTGCAGAAAGAGAAAGAGAGAGACATAGCAGTCTTTCTAAGTATTACAGAGGCACAAACCAATGCATATTTTTCTCAAATGAGTAATGAAGAGTGGTGCTTTCAGTCTAGAATTAGCACTGATTTCCAGAAACTCTATAAGTAGTTCTCAAGGTAATGGAAATGTACAGAACATTTGGATAGGTAAGAGAGTAAGTTGTTATCACAAGTTTTAAAATGTTCCAGTTCTCAGCAGAAGTCCAGAAGAAGTCTTTAGCAAATCTGAAGTGTGATTTCACTGTATAGATGATCAACAGAAAAACAGTAGAATAGAATGCAAAACATAACATTTCCATTTTCTACATAGATAGAATCTGGTCTATGTTAAGCAGTCAGCATGCCTAGGAAAATGTGTGCATAAAAATGAAAATGTTAATGAAAATAAAGTATGGAAAGTTGCTTGCAAAAATATGTACAAGAGTCAAAATTGCATATAAAAGTATATTTACTAGGAGAAATTTGCACTGAAATGCTTGTGCTTTTTCAGGGGGATCTTTTTTTATCTGCAAAATGCTACACAGTGTAGAGAGCTGAATTTAAGATTGGAAAAATGAGAAACAGAGAAGGAAGATTGACAGATCCTTCCATCCCTAATGAATCGATCAACCATTTTCTGAAGTAGATGCTTTCTAAAATCAAGGTCTGTTTTTGTAAATTTAACCAACCTTGCAAAGACTTCTAATTTCACTTCACTATTTGTGCACACACAGACACATGCAAAAAAAGAGGTTTTCAGTAGAAGCCATCATTCCCCTCTTAAGAATAGCTTTTCCCTCCTCTCCTGAGGTAGAAAAGTAACAAGAAGTGCTATTCTCAGTATGCAGTATCCTCCTAAATCAGAAGCCTCACAATTTTATTACTAGGGAGTAATTTATCTTCTCTTAAACTCCCCAGGAAACAGATCACATTGCATAATTAAAAATGTATTAAATTTGCTTGGGAAAAAATAGCAGAAGATAATTCTGGCAAATCTTTGCACATATGAATGTTTCCCATTTTAATACATTTTGTTTCAGATTCCTTTCAGACAATGTTCCAGTTAATTATGTGAGTTGGCCATAAAAAATAAAGTATGGTTCGTCCTTTTATTTATAGAAGGAAATGGTTTAGTGCACAAAAAGCTTCAGTTAAAGTCAACAGCAATGTGCATCTATTAGGAATGGAGGAATAATTTGTTCCGATAATGCACTCCTGGATTTTGCTGTGTGGTTTTGGTGAACAAGACATGCCCGTTCTCCTGAACCTTCCTGAGAATAGGAGGACAGTATAGATTTAGAACAGCGGTTTGCAGAAGGTCACAGTTCAGAGGCTGCAGAGTGGAGAAGCTGGGAAATACTGAAAGAGGAACAGAAAGAAAAAGAATAAGCACCAGGGGACAGACAGCTGACAGATTCAGTGTCCTTGGAAAGCATTCCTGACCATCACTCCCTCCCAGGACCAGGCGGGCATTGAGGGTAGTAGAACAGAGAGCTCAGAGGCACAGAACTCAGATTATCTGATACAGGGGTGAAGTAGAATAGGGACGACGTAGGGGGGTGGGACTTTACTCGGAGCCAGTGGCGAAGCTGCATGCTCTGTTACCGGGGGCGGAGAGCAGGCGGGGGCATGGCATGCCACCAGCGGGGGCATGACACGCACCCGGGGTCCTGGTATGCCACCCGCAAGGGCATGGTGTGCCGCCCACAGGGGCGTGGAGTGTGTTCTGGGGGCATGACATGCCGCCTGTGGGGGTGTGGTGTCCGGCACGCGCAGGGCCGTGCAGTGCGTGTTGGGGGGGGCCGCCACGATAGCACCCTACCGGAATAGTGGTGCTGGGGGTGGCCCGCTTCCTCCGCACTCCTGTTCCTCCATCAGTGCTTGGAGCAACGCCATTAGCTAGATAGACTGCATTCTTTTGTCTCTCTGTGCATAGTGAATAAATTACTTGGTAATACAGCTGTACCTCGGGTTAAGTACTTAATTCGCTCCGGAGGTCCGTTCTTAACCTGAAACCTGAAACTTAACCTGAAGCACCACTTTAGCTAATGGGGCCTCCTGCTGCTGCCATGCCACCGGAGCACAATTTCTGTTCTCATCCTGAAACAAACTTCTTAACCCGAGGTAGTATTTCTGGGTTAGTGGAGTTTGTAACCTGAAGCGTATGTAACCTGAAGTGTATATAACCCGAGGTACCACTGTAACTGTTTTTTGGGTTTATCTGCTTCTTGGCTGCCCCCATGGGAGAGATCGGATTCCCTTGAGACATGCACACGGAAATACGTATTTTACAGTTGAAATGCATATAAAATGTGTATTTGACAAGAAAATGCATTGAAAAAGAATGACGGATGTGTATCTCGGGGGAAATGTATCCAAAAGTGTGCACAACAAAGCCTACAATTGGGGCTGGGCAATATCTGGTTTTCAACATCATGGTATATCACTAGCTAAATATTGTGATATATCATGATGTCTGAAATAAGAATGGAACTATGTAGATGTGAACAGTAGGGCTGGGCAATATCTGGTTTTCAACATCGTGATATGTCACCAGCTAAACATAATAATATATCATGTCTGAAATATGGATGGAGCTATGGAGAGGCATTGGCTGGCTCCATGTTTTCCCCCACATTGTGATTTTTGCATAGTGCGTTTACACACACATACACATTGTGATATATTGCTAGGTCAAACCAATATCATGATATGGACTTCAAACTGGTTTTGGACGATATATTGATATATCGCCCAGCCCTATCTACAGTGGGGGGGGAAATGCATTGGGGGGGGATATGCACAGAATAGGACAGAACAGACCTAGAGGTATGACTGGAAAAATGAAATGGGACAGACATAGGCTGATTTGGACAACTTTCATTAATGTCACTGCCAAAGACTATTTAGCTAATAGGGAACCCCTGAAAAACAAGAGGTATACTTAGGGATCTGTCTCCTGAGAAATCTCTATGTGGGACAAGAAGCTACAGTTAGAACTGAATATGGAACAACTGATTGGTTCAAAATTGGGAAAGGAGTACGACAAGGCTGTATATTGTCTCCCTGGTTATTTAACTTATATGCAGAATTCATCATGCAAAAGGCTGGGCTGGATGAATCCCAAGCCGGAATTATGATTGCCGGAAGAAATATCAACAACCTAAGATATGCAGATGACACAACCTTGATGGCAGAAAGTGAGGAGGAATTGAAGAACCTTTTAATGAGGGTGAAAGAGGAGAGCGCAAAATATGGTCTGAAGCTCAACATCAAAAAAACGAAGATCATGGCCACTGGTCCCATCACCTGGCAAATAGAAGGAGAAGAAATGGAGGCAGTGAGAGATTTTACTTTCTTGGGGTCCATGACCCTGGTGTTGGGAAAGGAGAAGGGGACGACAGAGGACGAGATGGTGGGACAGTGTTCTCGAAGCCAGCAGCATGAGTTTGACCAAACTGCAGGAGGCAGTGGAAGACAGGAGTGCCTGGCATGCTCTGGTCCATGGGGTCACGAAGAGTCGGACACGACTAAACGACTAAACAACAACAACATACTTAGGGAAACTGAAAGGTTTTCAGGATTAGAAAAAGAACATCTAAGGGGGGAAATATGAAGGGAGGAAAAATCAAACACGGCCCATTTAGACAAGCTTAATGGCCACAGAATGCTAGGTGTCTATTGCTGGCAGTGGGGGGAAATGGGCAACTGGCAGGGAAGGAATAAAGAACCAATCAAGAGAGGATTGATAGCACGCTGGAACACTGAACGAGAGCATTCTACACTGCAACATTTTATTGCAAGCCCCTTTTATAATTTTCTGTAAACATGCACTTCATCCAGACAAAAACTGCACACAGAAGCAGTTACAGTAAAACAAACAAAACATTATCAGCGAAATCTGACGGAAGGAATTCAGTGCCAAAATCCTTATTCCTTGAAGGGGAGCCAGGACTGTACAGATTCAGCCTTCCAGAATACCATCATCTGAAAGCAATTTAGAGTGAATACACACTTTATTTTAAACATACTGGACCAGATTCAACTACCCCATTCCGCTAGCGGAAGCCAGCTTCAAAGACTCCTACTAGCGTAATGGGGTTTCCCTCCTCTTCTTCCCTCAGGCTTCTCCCAAATTAACTTTGGACGTTTGGGAGATTCCCCCAAAATAGAGTGCAGGGGAGAAAAGGGAAGACCATTCCATTGGGTGGTAATAATAATAATAATAATAATAATAATAATAATAATAATAATAATAATAATAATAATAATTTATTTATACCCCGCCCATCTGGCTGGGCTTCCCCAGCCACTCTGGGCGGCTTCCAAAAAAATATTAAAATTCTGTAATATACTTAAGTTGACACAGAAAATAAGTTTGCTGCTTGTTCTCTCGGGAGATGATATGCATATGGAAGTCCTCATGTTGCGGACTTTTCGGGGTATGTAAGGACCCCCGGAACGAATTAAGTTCGTATCTGGATGGTCCACTGTATATACGGTATATAGGGACTTTTCATGAATTTTTAAGGAAACATGTTCATCATGCATTGAAAATTGGTGAATCCTAGCAGGTGGAAAGTTACACATGTGCATTAAACAACCAGCAAACATATTGCAATCACTAAATTAGGGCTATAAGGCATTAAAAAGAGAGAGAGAGAATATCCCAATTTTGCCCTATCTCAGAGGGTGAGGAAATCATATATTCTAATTAATTCCATTAATTAATTTTTAGATCTTGATCACATAAGCCGAGCTTGTCAAAACTATATTCCTTAAATTAATGGGAAGTGGGTATCGTCGTTCCCTTAAGTGAATTTGAAAAATCTCAGCCTTCAGCATTGCCACAAGGATGCAGAGGGAAATCCAATTAAACTGAACTGCAAAGTATGGTTTTGTGCATAGTTTTTAATGCAGATGTCTTACGCTCAAGTAAACAGTTTGGAGGGGAGGGCTGAACCCCTTGCTGAAGTAGCAGAACATTATGTTTATTAACACCAGCAAGAGTTAGAAGTAAAATAGCCCTTTTTTTGCAATAAGATCCTGAAAAATATGTTGCACTTCTAACAGGTTCTGCAATAACTGGTGAAATTGCTTAATTCTTTTCCCCTGGAATTCTTTTTAATGCTCCTGCAATATTAATGCACTGGAGAGTTTTGTGTGGCGATGATTCACATGTATCTTAGCCTTTGTTGCTCAATTTGGGTATTTCATATTAATTACAGTTCGCAAGTTAAAATGCACTCAACGATGAAGTTCAGCTCCAGGTTGAAGGTCTGACCTGGAGCAGACCCTGCATACAGCCAGTGTGGTGTAGTGGTTAAGAGCAGTACACTCGTAATCTGGTGAACCGGGTTCGCTTCCCCGCTCTTCCACATGCAGCTGCTGGGTGACCTTGGGCCAGTCATACTACTTTGAAGTCTCTCAGCCTCACTCATCTCACAGAGTGTTTGCTGTGGGGGAGGAAGGGAAAGGAGTATATTAGCCGCTTTGAGACTCCTTCAGGTAGTGATAAAGCGGGATATCAAATCCAACTCTTCTTCTTCTCTTCTTTTATGTTTTATGGAAAGCAAGGCTATTCAGCAGCAGAAGCAGAATCAGGAGAATTCATAGAACCATAGAATTGGAGAGTTGGAAGGGACCCCAAGAGTCATCTAATCCAATCCCTGCAATGCCAGAATCTCAGCTAAAACATCCATGACAGATGGCCATCCAACCTCTGCTTAAAAACCTCCAAGGAAGGAGAGTCCACCACCTCCCGAGGGAGACCATTCCTCTGTCGAACAGCTCTTACTGTCAGAAAGTTTTTCCTGATGTTTAGTCAGCATCTTCTTTCTTGAAACTTGAAGCCATTGGTTCGAGTCCTACCCTCCAGAGGAGGAGAAAACAAACTTGTTCCCTCCTCCATGTGATAGCCCTTGAGATATTTAAAGATGGGTATCACATCTCTCAGTCTCCTCTTTTCCAGGCTAAGCGTACCCAGCTCATTCAACCATTTCCAGACCCTTTATCATATTGGGAATTACTGCATCCACACCATACATTTAAAGCACAACCACACACCACTAGAATCCTGAGAACTGAAGTTTACCTGTCCTAGAGCCGCAATTCTCAGGATCCTCAACCAACCACAGTAATATATGGAGCTTACTTTAAATTTTATCAGTTTTTTATTTCATAAAATGCATATACCTATTGACTGGGAGGGAAATACACACCTCAAAACTGTTTACAAAAAGAATTCAACAATAAAAATAAAGAGAAGCAAAGATAAGCCCCTAACCAGACTATAGAACATGTCAGCATTCTATATATCCGAATGGGCTCACCTAAACTGAAATGTTTTTAGCAGGTACCAAGAAGAGTACAGTAAATGTATTGGCCTGCTGTCAATAGGCTGTGAATTCCAAAATGTGCTGCTGCCACACCAAAGTGTTAATTTCTTACAATTGTTCCACAAGTACAGTTGTGCCTTGGAAGTCAAACGGAATCCGTTCCCAAAGTCCGTTCGACTTCCAAAACATTCAGAAACCAAGGCACGGCTTCCGATTAGCTGCAGGAAGCTCCTGCAGCCAATCGGAAGCCACCTCAGACATTCAAGTTCCAAAGAACATTCGCAAAACAGAACACTCACTTCCGGGTTTGTGGCGTTCGGGAGCCAAAACGTTCGACTCACAAGGCATTCGGGATCCAAGGTACGACTGTATTATGTGGCACATGTAACAGTACCAGTTCCACAGTTTGAAGCTGTTGGGTGGGGATATATGGAATAGGGGGGATGTCAGGGACGCGGGTGGCACTGTGGGTTAAACTACAGAACCTAGGACTTGCCAGTCAGAAGGTCGGCAGTTCAAATCCCTGCGACGGGGTGAGCTCCCGTTGCTCATTCCCTGCTCCTGCCAACCTAGCAGTTCGAAAGCACATCAAAGTGCAAGTAGATAAATAGGTACCACTCTGTCGGGAAGGTAAATGGCATTTCCGTGCGCTGATCTGGTTCGCCAGAAGTGGCTTAGTCATGCTGGCCACATGACCCGGAAGCTGTACACCGGCTCCCTCAGCCACTAAAGCGAGATGAGGGCCGCAACCCCAGAGTCGGCCACGACTGGACCTAATGGTCAGGGGTCCCTTTACCTTTACCTTTATGGCATGTGCATAGCCTTAAACTGGGATCTTGGAGCTTTAAATGTTAGGCAGCAGCCAATGCACTATAAGTTCTATCTGATGGTGCAACAGAACGTGTTTCCTCTCCTTACCTCTGTTTGCCCTGGGCCCTCCCCTTATCTGATCCAGAGGATTAGGGAAGACTTTGGAACAGATTTAGGTCCAGGGGATACACTGGCAGTGGAGAAGGAGGGAAAGTTGTGTTGCGTAGCCCAAAGTCTCTGCACTGAAAGAACAAGTGTGTTGAATATTGAATTTAAAGATAAAATTACCTGCTTTAAAGAATGAAAAATTGGACAGTCCTAGCTACATCAACAGATTCTGCTGGCACAACAGCATTCATTGATTTGCTTTCCCAAAAGACTAGCCTATATGAGTCAAGGCCAGACTGAGATTCTGGCCGACATGGTGACTTGTGGGGGTGGAGATGGCCTTTCAAGTCCCCACTGCTACTGACAGACCTCTGTGATCCAGATCTCATACACATTCAGCAGGGAAAGGATGAAAGTTATAATGACACTGTGTTAAAATGCTTTTGCTTTGTGACAGTGTAAGTAATCGTTTAACTTTGAATCCAAGCACAACAAATTCATTTACAATTTTCCCAACACAAACGCCTCAAAAAAGAAAGATTACAAAGATCCCTGTTATCACCAGGGATTTGTCTATTTAAAGAAAAAGGCAATATTAGTCTTTAAAAACATTTGAGCCAATCACCCACCTGTCAAACTAAAAAGAATATTTCGTGCTAAGTGCAAAATTATCGTCGTCCTTTCAGGTACATAGCATAGTGGCAACTAGTATGACATTTACAAATTTTTGAACGTGTATGGACTTTTCCCTCAGCCATATATTAATTTCAAAGATTTCAGATGTCAACCAGCAGTACAGATTTTTAATGTCTTCTTGCATACTTTGGGTTTCCCATGCACACATACACTCAAGACATATTCTCCAAAATTTAAGCTGATGCATCTCTCTCTCTCTCTCTCTCTCTCTCTCTCTCTCTCTCTCTCTCTCTATCACACTACCAGCTACAATTTGGTTGCATTACCAAATTACTGTCTGTACATCTCCAAGGGTGTACAAAGTCTTATACAGGGCACAGAAGTGACACAACAATGTCCAGAGAGCCAGCCACTGTGTTGCTATAAATGGCTTCCTGGGATTGCTGCTACACAACACATGCAGCAGCACCAGCTCTCAGATCACAACAGAAACATACATTACTGCCTTATAGGAAGTCAAACTACTGATCCATCTATATTGTTCAGTATGGTCTATACTGCCTGGCATCAGCTCTCCAGGGTTTCAGATAGTACAGTCTTCTGGATCCATAGCAGATGCTCTTAACACTGAGCTATAGCACTTCTCTTCTGATCTACAGACCTTTCGTTTCTGCAGGGCCTCCTGCCCTTTTCTTGCTACACTTCCTTTTCTACTCACACTGCCAACCCAAACCAACATCCACGTTTAAGACTCCCATCCATACATAATACAGTGGTACCTTGGTTCTCAAACGCCTTGGTACTCAAATGCTTTGGTTCTCAAATGCTGAAAACCCAAAAGTAAGTGTTCAGGTTTTCAAACATTTTTCAGAAGCCAAATGTCCGATGCGGTTGTCGGCAATTGTTTTCATGGTACCTGCACCAATCAGAAGCTGTGCCTTGGTTTTCGAACATTTTGGAAGTCAAACGGACTTTCAGAATGGATTAAGTTTGGACTGGCTCGTCGTAGCTGCAGAATAACCCCTTTCCCAAACAACTCTAAACTTTCCAAACCGCAGAACAATTACACACGCACACCCCACTCAACCCCTTCCCACTGACAGATGATCCGGCTCCTCCGTATTATGAGCAGAGAGTAAGAGAGAGTTCAGAAGGTGCTAAATGTTTCCCCTTAATAATAAGCCAGAGCGTTCTGCCTTGTCGTTTTTTATTCTCTCCCTTAACCGCCTGTCAAAGGAGGCAGCTACTTCCCATCAAGACTCATGTTGATGCTTCACTGGCCACAAGCAGGGATAAAACCTGTCCTCCAGCATTCCACACATCCCATTAAGGGGACGGATTGGGTTTTGTAATAAGAATGTTGCAATAACCGAACCAAGCAAAAAAAAAAGCCAGCACCCTAGAGAGACTTTGTTTAATCATTCTCCGCTGCCAGACTTTGAGAAATGAAAGGCCAGCCGCTGCTCTTTTCCCTGCTTGCGACTCAGGCTCCCTGGCTGTCACTTCTCTGGGACACATGATGCTCAAACGAGGCACAAAAATATATATGAGAAAGATTAGGGAGAAGGAAGCCTCAATTTACCAACAAACATTTTGATAAACTGAGGAAAGGGAGGAAATGCTGGAAAAGGAACAGCGCTGGCAATCCGAGTGAGAGCTTGGTAAAAACGCCATTCGTCTTCAGGGATGTCTTGATCAAGGCAACTCTTCCATGTTCCCATCATGTCAGGGGAAGAGAGATGGTCCTGATGGTGCAGCTCGCTGGATGCTGCATGCTGGATCTTCCTCCTTTGGCAAGAGCCATTGTGTGTGTTCCTCTATGTGTTTCTGTGTGTAATTTTTTCCCCATAGCGTAAGTTACCGTATTTTTATCTCTATAGGACGCACCCGACCATAGGACTCACCTTGTTAATAGGGGGAGAACAAAGGGGAAAAAATTCTTCCCCTCTCTGCTCAGCGCCCCTTCAGCGAAGCGGCAGGAGAAATGGAGCCCCTTCCATTTCTCCTGCCGCTTTGCTTAAGGGGTGCTGCACAGAGAGGGGGAGATTTTTTTTTCTTGTTCTCCCCCTCTAAAACAAGGTGTGTTCTGTGCTGTCAAGGTGCGCTCACCCGAAGCCTCCGGCTACCTTGGAAGGCTGGAGAGCGAGAGGGGTCGCTGTGCACTGACCCCTCTCGCTATCCAGGCTTCAGTGAAGGCAACCTGAAGCCTCAGGAGCACAGAGGGAGTGCTCACTCTGCGCTTCAGAGGCTTTGCGTTGCTATCACTGAAGCCAAGGAGCCTGCATTCGCTCCATAGGACGCACACACATTTCCCTTTAATTTTTGGAGGGGGAAAAGTGTGTCCTATAGAGCAAAAAATACGGTACCTTTGTTACTCAATAAAAAATATTTTTTAAAAAGTTGCTTTTGTTACTCAACCATTACATTCCAAATCAACAAAACTACTGTATTGACTTCCCAGCTCACCCAAAATCAATGTAATTTCATCCTCTCTAACAAGTCTCTTGATATACTCTGCTGTTTTCTTACACTTCAAACCCTGCTGTGGTTTTTGCTTATGGGAAATAACTTTTTATATGGGCTAGAAAGGGTTTCCAGCCTTCTTTAAAAGACTCTGAATTTGTATCTTTTGTCAGTGCCATCCATTTCGCCATCTCTGCATATTGCAAGATTTTCACCAACCATTCTTCTTTTGAGGGTGTTCTCGCCTCCTTCCATTTCTGAGCATAGAGAATCCTTGCCATTGTAGTCACAAATATAAATACTGTTGAGGTTTTCTTTGGGATTTCACTGTCTAGCAACCCTAGGAAGAAATATTCTGGCCTCTTGGGAAAAGTCACTTACTTCCCCCCCTTAATTTCATTAATGACAAGGGCTGTTGCTGATACCTACCCTGCTGTCCATTTTTATCTCCTGCCCACTGGCCTGGCCCTCCAAGAATCACCAGAAAGCTCAGTCTAGTTCAGGGGTAAGGAGCCTTTCTCACACCAAGGGCCACATTCCCATTTGAACAACCTTCTGAGGGCCACATGCCAGAGATGGGTGGGGCCAGAGGCAAAAGTGGGTGGAGCAACCAATTTATTAAAAAATTCTTTGTACAGTAGTGCATAGTTTCTACACACACTCCTCCCAACCGTCTATCCAGAGAAGCAGGAACCATTATCACAGTTCAAGGAGACATACCAGATAGGCAAAAATGCCTAGGATGAGAAGCAATGTGCTCTACATGGGGCTACCTTTGAAGGTGACTCGGAAACTACAACTAATCCAGAATGTGGCAGCTAGACTGGTGACTAGGAGCGGATACCAGGACAACATAACACCAATCCCAAAGGATCTACATTGGCTCCCAGTATGTTTCCAAGCACAATTCAAAGTGTTGGTGCTGACCTTGAAAGCCCTAAATGGCCTTGGCCCAGTATACCTGAAGGAGTGTCTCCACACCCATTGTTCAGCCCGGACACTGAGGTCCAGTGCTGAGGGCCTTCTGTCAGTTCCCTCCCTGTGAGAAGTGAGGTTACAGGGAACCAGGCAGGGGGCCTTCTCGGTAGTGGCGCCCGCCCTGTGGAACAGCCTCCCATCAGATGTCAAGCAGATAAACAACTATTTGTCTTTTAGAGGACACCTGATGTCAGCCCTGTTCAGGGAAGTTTTTAGTGGCTGATATTGTATTGTGTTTTTAATATTTTGTTGGAAGCTGTCCAGAGTGGCAGGGGCAACCCAATCAGAAATAATAATAATAATAATAATAATAATAATAATAATAATAATAATTAGAGTCAAGTGAAGAATGTGTCCTGAGGAGAGGAAATGCGACCTGGGGAGAGGCCTAACACTCCACACCCCTGTTTTATTACATCTTCACATTTGGACATTTTTAGAATCAGTACTTTCTCACTTCCATTTGCCACCACTGTCCCAGGAAATATTAATATTCAGCTCAGATGTGTACTACATGTGATCTTTGCAGATGCCTAATATAAACCTGTGACATGTTATTGTGGTACTGCGTTGACCTTTTCATTATGCTGCATTTCAACCGACAGTCCGTTCCTTTTTCTCTTCCGCATAGTTAAGGAAGTGACAAGGAGAAAGGACAGTCAAATGCATTCGCAAAATGTTTAAAGGCTCAGATTATCATAACCTAAAGCAATACGGAATTTATTCATCTTTTACTAAGAGCTGGGGGTTTTTTGTTTAAGTCACCAGACCAATCCTTCAAACAGTTCCCATTCCGTTCATCAGCAAGCTATTAAATACCTGGAAGATCCAAAAATCTTTCCAAAAATTGCATAGTGTTAAAAGTAGGAGTGAGGAACCTGTTTTAGCCTGAGCTCTGCCTTGCTTAGTGGGCAACTATCTGGAGGCTGTTTGCCAGTGTTGGGAAGAGGGGAAGGAGCAAAAGAGGTGACTTTTGCCCTTGTACATTCCAGCCTTGCAAAAGCCAGGTGTTTGTTTCTACATGCAGATAAATGCCTTTCCATCCTATCCTCCATCCAGGAATCATCAAAGGACACATTGCAACCAGACAAAAGCATGCACGGAAGTTATTGGCCCAGAGATGGAAAGAAGATAAAGTCCCGACCAGAGAACAATGGCAGATCAAGTTGATGGATTATGCCAAAATGGCCAAAATGACCGGAAGAATCAGAAATCAGGAAGACCAAAATTTTAATAAGCAATGGGGGAAATTTATAACTTAACAAATTTTATAACAAATTAAAAACACTTAATTGTAGAAGCAGGATAAAATACAGTATAAAAACATGAATAAAAATAAAATTCAAAGTTCAGAAATCAATTTGGGGGAAATCCATCCAATAAGCATTAGATAGTCACCAGGGCTAGTGAGGAGGCCAGGGGAGAATTAGCTGTGGGATTCCAGAGCAGGTAATCTTCATAAAAGGGGAGAGAGAGGGAAGAGAAGGGAAATGAAAGATCAAGCTGAATTCAAATTAAAGGCCAGGCGGAATAGCTCTGTCTTACAGGCCCGACAGAAGGAGGTTAAATCTTGCAGGGCACTAGTCTCATGGGACAGAGCATTCCACCAGGTCGGAGCCATCACTGAAAAGGCCCTGGTCCTGGTGGAGGATAGTCTGACTTCCTTAGGGCCCGGGACCTCTAAACTATGGTTATTCATGGACCTTAAGGTCCTCTGCGGGGCATACCAGGAGAGGCGGTCCCATAAATACAAGGGCCCTAAGCCACAAAGGGCTTTAAAGGTCAAAAGACATACTGCCATGATAAGACCCATGAAGGTATAGTTAATGGATGGTGGAGTTGGGCTACGAGGTTGGGGTTCAAATGCCCACTCACCCATAAAGCTCACTAAGTAACCTTGGCCTCTGGGCTCTCTCAAACTGGTCCTTCCTGAAAACTGAAATTCGACTGTAACACCCGTGAGTAGGATTTAAAGATTGAATGGGACTTTTAAATTTAAATTCTGAAATTTGGCCGAAAACGGGAAAGGCTTAAAACAAGGAAGTCTGCCTCCCCGGACTGCATGACAATTAAAGCAACGAAAGTGCAAAGCTGCATTTGAAAGAAAAACAACTTTAAAATTGTTAAAGCCTGACATCTGAGCTGAATTCCTTGGCCTCTGGGCTCTCTCAAACTGGTCCACCTGACAAGGGATCTCCAACACATGTCACACTGAAGTAATTGGGGAAAGGGCAGCTTGTCCAAGACTTCCCCCACCCAATCAGGGGTGGCCCATCCCATATTGGTATCTGAGGCAAAACAGGAAGATGCCACCCTTCTCCACACACACACTGCCTAAGCCTTGCTTATTCGGGTTGCACAGTAGCAGCTTCCAGCGAGATCTTGCAAAACCATGCCAGAAGCAGTGATGGCAGCAGGGGTGTGTGGGGCATTGCCCCATAGGATTCCACCACCCGAAGCAGGATGCTTCACTCCACCTCATAGGCCCTAGGTACTGTGGGTGGAAAAGTAGCAAGTATGTTGAGTGATTCTCTGTAGTGAGAGTTTCACTGAGAATAGGTTGCAAGAGCGACACTGAGCAAATTAAACTTCATGGCTACCGCAACCACCACACCTACCATTCACTGTTCTCTTTCATCATTTAATGGAGGCTTTAAAAATCCATTGTTCTTCAAGAAGACCCAATTTCCCAGACAAAAGAGAACAACTCTAATGAGCACAAGATAAAGATCAAAGAGATGGTGGAAGGGGGAGGGCACCTCATGCTAATGACTTAAGAACTAGGGTATGTTAGGAGTTAGTCACGTAAGGGGGAAATGGATGGACAAGATTAAGAACTTCATAAAATGCAATGGAACAGGTATACCAACTGTAGAACTTAAACACCTAAAATCCTTGATTATCACACAATGCATATTTTTCTTATTCTCCTCGAGGTGTTGTATTGCCCAAAGAGTGTTTGAGGTACCGTTTGCCAATGTAAAAGCACTGAAAGGCAGGCTCACTGTGTGTGCAGAATGTGAGGCCTGCAAGTTCAGAATTGACCTATGGAATCCATAAGACAACAATGTGTAGTCACCACGTCATGAAGGAGCCATATATCCTTGAGAACACTACATTCTTACACCCACTCTCTGATATAAAGGTACTTAATTGCACACTGAAGCAATAGGAGGTACATACACAGTCTATATCAGCGCTGGGGAACCTGTGGTCCTTCAGGTTTTGTTAGACTACAGGTCCCATCATTCTTGACCACTGCCTGGGTTGATGAGAATTGGAGTCCAACAGAGAAATCGGAGACGCCACAGCATCCTCATCTCTGCTGTATATCGCTTGCTAACCATCAAAGATTTAACTACCACTGCTACCTTCCAAACCAGGCCTAGGAATTAGCTTGCCTTTTTTGATAGCCACTTTTAATTTACCTGGCTTCCTGGTCAAAACATTTCCTTCCTAACTGGGTGCAAAAATGTCACACTGAGAGACAAATGAGAAACAAAACCAGCCACCACATGCGCAACTTCCCTCAAAAGGTATCTGCAGGGGCTAAATATTCCATGCAGGTCTAAACAGGAAGAACCAAACCAACTTGCCGGCACTAAACACAGTTGTTGTTTTTTTAAATAACAAAACAAAACAAAAGAAACAAAAAACTGATGTCCACTTACCAGTTTCCCTCGAGATCTGTGTGAATGCTTCGACACCACTCTCTCCATAGTTCCCCTCTGAAGCCAGTGTCGAAACATAGTTCCATCCAAGTGCTGTCACAATATCAACCATGGCTTGGGCTTGATAAGAGTCGGGTGGGACCACCCGGGAGAAAAAGTCATACCTGGTGTTATCACTTAACTCTGGTGCTGTAGATGCATAGCTGATTTGAGGTATCTGCAGAGGGAGGAACAGAACAAAGGTAGTTTTTACATCTCTGAAGCGTAAATTACAAGCCAAGAGTGATCTCCAATGTAAGTCATCCACAAAGGAAGTGCCCTGATTTCAACAGGTCTACTCTGGGTATCCCCTTCATGGATCACTGCCTTGTCGTGGCGAAGGGGATTGAATAACTCCAAGAAACTATTAGCTATGCCATGCAGGGCCACCCAAGACGGACAGGTCATTAGCCGAGAGTTTGGACTAAATGTGATCCACCTGGAGAAGGAACTGGCAACCCACTCCAGTATTTTGCCATGAAAACTCCATGGACATAAAATAGAAGTTGTGAGAAGAAAGTGAGAGTTTCCAAGGCGTGCTCTGGTTCATGGGTTCACGGAGAGTCGAACACGACTAAGACGACTAAACAACAAACAACTCAGGGTATAAGGTAAAGGTAGAAGACTCCTGGACGGTTAAGTCCAGTCAGACTTCATTATGGGGTGTGGCACCCAGCTCCTGCCAACCTAGCAGTTCGAAAGCATACCAACATAAGTAGATAAATAGGTACCACTGTGGCAGGAAGGTAAACAGCGTTTCTGTGCACTCTGGCACTCACCATGGTGCCCCGTTGTGCCAGAAGAAGTTTAGTCATGCTGGCCACATGACCCAGAAAGTCTAACTAACATTGAAAATCTGCTTTAACTAAAGTAAGCAATCAAAACTAAGCTGCAAATTATCAGTAAACCTTTTGAGGCACAAATACCAATAATAAACCTGTGATTTTATAGATACTCATCAACAGATATGCAAACATTTTTCCCCCATACGAAGTATCTTTTTATAATATACAAGAATAAAATAAATATTTTTAAAATCTAATCTAAAAAGAAACGGGAGCAAAGACAAGGGAGATGGAGAAAAGAAACAGAAGAAAGAAAAAGAAAATTTGAAAGGGGGGGAGGATGAAAAGACTTCTGATTCCCTGTCTGTCAGCTAAATATAGTAACTTGTTCAAAGTATTCACTCAAATTGACAACCAACTATTTTCTAAAAGCCAATATTATTTCAATCTTCAAATCCAGATATTACAAGTTAATTTTCTTTTTCATAGGAAGTGTTTCAGATATTCAATAACTGAGGTTTATTCATTTCAGTGGTTTATTCATTTCAGCCTACTCTGAAATCTGGGTAGGACTTAGTTAGGAAGGCTGCTTTATACCAAGTAAGATCTGTTGGCCCACTTAGCTCAGTTTTGTCCACACTGACTGGCTTGCCAGGATTTCAGACTCGGTTCTCTCTCAGTCCTACCTGGAGATGCAAGAGAACTGAACCTAGGGTGTTGTGCATGAAAAACAGATGAACACAACCCAAAGCGCACATGTTTCTAAAGACAAAAAAAAAGTGTTCCAAAGCTTGATTATTCCAAAGAGGAACCATATCAAAAATTTGTATGCAGGGTCCTCAAAAACATGGATATTATTTCACTCCTCCATGTTCTTTTTCTTTAAAAAAAACCAAAACAGCTGGAAAACCCTGCATTCCTCAAAATTTAATATGATTTCTATATTGTTTCCAAAGAGAATGACTAAGTACATTTCAAGATGGGTTCTTGGGTTTTTTTGTCAATAATGTGTGCTGTCGGTAATGCTACTAAATAAAAATTACAACTTAAAAATTATGACTTTCGCTCGGAGCTGTAAATTTTATGAGTTTATCTTGACAGTAACAGTCCTATAAACCCCTGTAAAATATTCCAGTACATTAATCATAAACCTAAGTCAATCAAGGGACCCATGAAAGTGTAACTGAGCACTGTCCAAACTGAGCAGCATCCATAAATGAAATATATCAAACCTATACATGGTTCTTGATTTCTGGACCCCATAGTGCATAACAAGGCTGGGGCACGTCTGACCTGACAGTTGAATTACAAAGCCCTTCTCACACACACCCTCAAACCACATCCACCTGCCCGACCCCGATATCACATAGGAAGTGAGGCATGATGCAGGTAAAAGTTGTGAGCACCATCACTTTGAGGTTTGTTTGTATTTAAACTACTTTCCAAAGGCAAAGCCCAGTCACCTGATGTGATAATGACATCAGATGATTGGCAGGTGGGAAGCCTCATACAAATGTAAAGGTTGACATTCATGAGGGGAGGAGGTTGAGATCTGGCCTCACTCTAGTATAGAACCTGAAAAGCCACAGGAAAGAAACCAGAGGCTAACATGCTACTAAACCCAAAGACTTTGTAATATTTTTCACGCATTCACGTTTGTTCACTACCAAGGGAAGGCAATAAAGTTTCTCCCGTTGGCTAGAAAGGAAACACCCGTTCCAAACCAGCCAGGTGCGCAATTGCCCTAACATCTCCATAAGGCCTACTTAACTGTGTCACAATGTGGCATCTGAATATAGACTGCATTTTTAATCAAGGCATATATTGGCTTATATTTGATCAGGTTCCTAAATTAAATGGGCTTAGATTTTCAAATGTTTCATGCCAGGCAAGAAGGCCAACTGTTTATAGAGAAAACCTTGGCCATTCTCCTAAGACAAGGGGCCCCCCCTTTGATTTATAGCAGAAAACAATTCTCAAAGTCATAAAAGCTGGAATTACAGGTTAAAGAGCAAGGTTACGGAAAATAAAACCATGTGCCTTAAACTTGAGCCAGATCTTCTTTCTAAGGTTAAAAGGCCAAGACCAAATGGAGAAGCATCTAGCTGGCAGAAAGAGAGGCTTTTTGGGAAGTCTTTTTAAAGCATTTTTGGGAAGTCTTTTAAAACTGTTTCTTTCTTAAACTGAGAGAGTTTGAGGAAGAGCTAATGGAAAACAACTAGCTGGAGTATGAACAGAGGAAGAGGCTTTTTATTTCCTATTTTATTTTGAGGCTGGAAAGGAGGGTGAAAGGGGGGGGTGAACTGAAGAGGTTCCTTTTAAAAGCTGTTTTTTACTGAGTTCCTTCCCTTCTACTTTGAGAAGCTTTATTCTTTTAAAAGGTTACCTATGATAATGTATGAAATATATTATCTTAAATATATTGGTTTAAATGTAATTATGCAAAGGATCTAGAAAGAAAGAAATGTTAAATTCTTATTTCATAGAGTCATATTGCTGTAGGAGACCAGGGGGGCAGATGAGCCTAGCCCCCCTGCCAGAAATGAGACGCCATCCGAGCAGTTCTGATATATATGGTTGTCAGACATTTGTTTAGAAACCTTCATATGAAGTAGATCTTTCAATGTTGATGTGAAACTCAAGATCCTTGACATATGTTTAAGATAAAAATTTAAGATTAACCATTTGTTTTAGAAGGCAAGGAGGGCAAAGAGGTGAGCTGGTAATTAAGATTCCTTGTTGAGACACATGTAAAGATATATTAATACTTGTTTGCCAATTATAAATGGAAGGAAATATAGCTCTTTGTCTCCCATAAAAGGCAATAGGAAATGAGTGTATTTTTGTGATTGGTCATACCAATCAGCCAATAGGAATTCCAACCAGGCTGGTTGGACAGATGCAGCCAGAGGAGAAGCAAAGGGGGCTGGATTAAGGAAATATAAGTGCTGGCCATAATGGCAGGAGGCCAGGCCAGAGCTTGGTAATCATATACCACTGTGCCTCACATTTATTTGTCTGACAAATAAATTATTATTTTAATTTCTCTGTTGCTGCGTTGAATATTTCATTCCAGCTAAGCGTTAACCACAAGCAGGGTGCTACATTTTATGGTGCCGTGACTCGGATAAGTGGTCTGCTGGAACGCAGCCCCTTCGCCTACTGAGCAGGGTACAAGACAGAGGATCACTCACTGCCTACTCAGCGCGCAATGGAAAATTTTTTTCCAGGGGAACGCAGCAGTCTCGTCTGTCTGATACCCTGCCCACCGACGGCGACGGACCGGGGGGAAACGGAACCAGCTAAGGGTAAGTGCACTAAAGGGTTTTGGCCCTCCAATTAATTGGGAGGAAGAGAAGTCCTGATCAAACTTCTGCGTCTCAGTAAAGGGGAACTGAGTACGCTAGGTGGCTGGGTACATCAGATGGTGATCTGGTGTAGGGCAAAAGGGAAGATTGGGAGGTAGAGTGTGGGTGAAGTATCTTGCGCATTGCATGTGTGAGAAAGTACAATGTGTAGCTGACCTAAGTGTGGAGTGAGTGCTACTTCGTTTCCCAGTAAGGTGTGTGTGTGAGTGACTGAGTGGATACTTCACAGGGCCATACAATGGGAGTTGGGGGTTCAAAGGGGGGAAATACACCTCTTGAATGTATGTGAAATAATTTTAAGAAAGCCTTCTCAGGGGCATATGGAGTCAAAAGGACGCCAGAGCGCTTGAGAACGTTATGTGAACTAGAATGGCCAAAACAAAATACTGAATGGCCATTTCAAGGAACCTTTGATATAAATTTAGTAAGCAAACTTTGGTCTAACATCACCAAAGAAACTGGAGGGTGCCCAGAACAATTTTCATATATAGATTCCTGGCTGAGCACATTAAATAAAAATCCTCCATGGATAAGGGAATGCAAAGTCCAACGATGCAAATTATTGGCTGTAAAAGCCAAAGCTAGGAAAGGAATCTTGCCAAACAAATTCAAACCCTCCACCAGTTGTAACCCCAAGGCAAGAAAGTGGAATGAATAATGGGGGTGGAGTCATAGAACTTGATTCCTTGATAGATTATGATAAATATCTTCAGGAGGCATTGGAGTCCTATAATGAAGCCCAAGCAGAAGTGGTTATTCCATCTGTGAGTCCCAGTAGAACTCCATCTACAGTCTCCTTTAGTGGAACAACTGATTGCCTACCCCAAACCCCTGTACATCCAAGTCCTAGAGAATTATTACAGAAGTTACAGGGAGACCTTAATCGGTCAGCAAGCAATACAGCTAGGCGTATAGAGCTGCCAAAAGAACGCCTTGGGACAAATACCATCCCCTATGATTTGAGGCCCCTAGAGCAAAGTGAAGAAAAAGGTCACGTAGTAGCCCCTCTCAGAAGAGTATTTGATGCACTTGAGGAGCCTGTGCTGGTTAATGGGCAACCTGGACCACGGCCACCTCGAACTTCGACCCTGCAATGTATTCCATTCACAACTACAGTCTGATGAATTGGAAAACGCCCCATCTTTCGCAGAAAAACCTCAGGCTATGATGGACTTGGTGACTTCAATAGTAATACTCTCTTCACCACTGAGGAAAGGAGAGACATAATTGAAAAGGCACAGATATATTTGCGTGAGCAGGCCAGAGTGGGAAATATTTATAATATTGACCGTCATCTCCAAGACAACTTTCCCTTGGAAGATCCTAATTGGGATCCAAACAATGCAATTCACCTGGCCAGACTTACCACCTACCGCCAGACGCTTGTGCAAGGTATTTGCAGGGCATGCCAGAAGCCCACTAATGTGTCTAAAGTTTCAGGAGGGTAGATGTGTTACCCATAACACTGTTTCGTGTTCGGTGCGCACCCACAAAAAGACTTAAGTTGTCACCTTTTGAGCTCCTGTATGGGAGGCCGCCCTCCTTTGTTCAGGATATTCCAACTGACCTCAAACAAATAGGAGACCATGTGACACAGGGATAAGTGCAATCTCTCTCCCGTGTTTTTGTCTCTCTCCCGTGTTTGTTTGTTTGTTGTTGTTTTTTTCTTAACAGGTGGGCCCTCAAGCACACGCCGTGCAGCATTGCCAAGCCGATTCATCAGCTCCAGGCTGGCATAGCATATGGGTGAAAGAGTGGAAAACGTGATCCACTTGCACCTAAGTGGCGTAGACCTTACACCGTCTTGCTTTCTACTCCAACAGCGGTGAAGGTAGCTGAGGTGACCCCCTGGATTCATCACTCTCGTTTGAAGAAGTCTGAAGGCAGTTGGACGTGCAAAGGTGACCCCTCTAATCCTTTAAAACTGACTCTTTCTAAAAACCCCTGTATCTAGCCCTACCGGTAACGGGTTAGGTCACGGGCAACATTAGACGACCGGCCTGCTGCAGCCACAACTTGGAAGCTGGCTGACCTGCGCACGCCTGAAGCTTGAGGAGCGTCTGAACCAGCGACTGTGAGCGGGAAGATTCTCTTATACAATTGATTGACTGCCCCCTTGTGGAACAATTATCAGAGATATTACACATTGGGGATCCTTGGGATATATGTTTTGGTCTTGGTAGTTCCCCATTTCTGTCACTGGGGGAATTATATTGGGACTAATAGTTTTATGCTATCACAATAAGGTAATCTTTTGTGGAAGGAATGCATATGCTAGACATCAACATGATTTTATTATTAATCCTGATCCCTTGGTAAGGGGAAGGGTCCTTGAATCTGACCAAATTTGTTAAATATGGATTCAGCCATGACCACAATATGTGGGTAGGCTTAGCTGAAATGGTAGGCAATGTGGCAAATAGGACCAATTGCCTTGTTTGCTCTCTTGGGCCAGATGATTCAGAGGGAGGTATGCCCTTATTACTGATACCATTAAATGCCATTGGTATGGTAAGCGAAATGCCACACCAAACAGAAGTACAGAATTTCCCCGGATGGAACTCAACTATACCTGTACAAGGGGAATTCTGTGTACATAAATCATCAGATGCAGCTGATTCTACCATGATAGGCTCTTCTCATTGTCACTATACTTGGGATTATATTAAGAATAGTCATACCTGGGCACACGGTACTACCTATCGAACTCGGAATACCTTGCCCTGTGCACCTCCTTTTATTCATGCATGGAAAGTGGTATGGAACATAACTGTGACAGAGAAAGGCAATCTAACATACTGCACTGTGAACTCTATACCCCTTTTGATATTTCGCCTTATACACTCCACATACCAAAAAAACCTCAGACCCGATGGTTGTGGTGGATATGTGGAGAATGGGCATACAAGAAACTCCCTTCCAAATGGAGTGGGACTTGTTTCCTGGGATGGGTATTACCACCAATGTGGATTTGCCCACTAGTTCAGCTAAGCGAACACGAAGGAATGCTGATATTTCTCGTATAGCAGGAGGAAGTACCCAAAGTTGGAGCGGTACTAATGATTGGCCACCAGAGCGCATTATAGCCTATTATGATCCTGCCTCCTGGAATCCTGGTGAGCTCATACAAGGGGCACGGGATCCTATTTATAATCTAAACAGAATAATTCGATTACAAGCAGTAGTGGAACTTGTAACCAATGCAATGGCCCAGAGTTTGAGACTTATTGCATAACAGCTGGATGAAAGTAGAGCCGCTATTTTGCAGCTGAAAATGGGAATGGATTATGTACTTGCCAAGCAGGGAGGTCTATGTGGAGTCTTGAACTTGACAGGGAATGCCTGTTGCTTTAACATTTCTGATAATGGTGAGGCAATCCGTGTGTTGGCTACAAAGATGGAGAATATAGCACATGTCCCAGTATAAACATGGGAAGGATGGGATATGGGATGGCTCACCAATTGGTTACTTAATGTCACAGGACTCAAAGGGATACTATTGTCTTGCTTGTTTTTCTTGACGGTAGTAATAATGGTTTTATGTATGATGCCATGTATCATCTCATGTTTTAGACGTACAATTAGCAAGATGATTTCGAATGAAACTCTACCTCATATCATGGCCCTATACAGAGCTTTAACTTAGGAAGATCAAGCTATCAAGGACGCTTTGTAGCCAGGTCCTTGAGCTTGAAAGGGGGGAATGTGGCATCTGAATATAGACTGCATTTTTAATCAAGGCATATATTGGCTTATATTTGATCAGGTTCCTAAATTAAATGGGCTTAGATTTTCAAATGTTTCATGCCAGGCAAGAAGGCCAACTGTTTATAGAGAAAACCTTGGCCATTCTCCTAAGACAAGGGGCCCCCCCTTTGATTTATAGCAGAAAACAATTCTCAAAGTCATAAAAGCTGGAATTACAGGTTAAAGAGCAAGGTTACGGAAAATAAAACCATGTGCCTTAAACTTGAGCCAGATCTTCTTTCTAAGGTTAAAAGGCCAAGACCAAATGGAGAAGCATCTAGCTGGCAGAAAGAGAGGCTTTTTGGGAAGTCTTTTTAAAGCATTTTTGGGAAGTCTTTTAAAACTGTTTCTTTCTTAAACTGAGAGAGTTTGAGGAAGAGCTAATGGAAAACAACTAGCTGGAGTATGAACAGAGGAAGAGGCTTTTTATTTCCTATTTTATTTTGAGGCTGGAAAGGAGGGTGAAAGGGGGGGGTGAACTGAAGAGGTTCCTTTTAAAAGCTGTTTTTTACTGAGTTCCTTCCCTTCTACTTTGAGAAGCTTTATTCTTTTAAAAGGTTACCTATGATAATGTATGAAATATATTATCTTAAATATATTGGTTTAAATGTAATTATGCAAAGGATCTAGAAAGAAAGAAATGTTAAATTCTTATTTCATAGAGTCATATTGCTGTAGGAGACCAGGGGGGCAGATGAGCCTAGCCCCCCTGCCAGAAATGAGACGCCATCCGAGCAGTTCTGATATATATGGTTGTCAGACATTTGTTTAGAAACCTTCATATGAAGTAGATCTTTCAATGTTGATGTGAAACTCAAGATCCTTGACATATGTTTAAGATAAAAATTTAAGATTAACCATTTGTTTTAGAAGGCAAGGAGGGCAAAGAGGTGAGCTGGTAATTAAGATTCCTTGTTGAGACACATGTAAAGATATATTAATACTTGTTTGCCAATTATAAATGGAAGGAAATATAGCTCTTTGTCTCCCATAAAAGGCAATAGGAAATGAGTGTATTTTTGTGATTGGTCATACCAATCAGCCAATAGGAATTCCAACCAGGCTGGTTGGACAGATGCAGCCAGAGGAGAAGCAAAGGGGGCTGGATTAAGGAAATATAAGTGCTGGCCATAATGGCAGGAGGCCAGGCCAGAGCTTGGTAATCATATACCACTGTGCCTCACATTTATTTGTCTGACAAATAAATTATTATTTTAATTTCTCTGTTGCTGCGTTGAATATTTCATTCCAGCTAAGCGTTAACCACAAGCAGGGTGCTACAACAACAAGGGAAAATAATAGGAGTAGAAATATACTTTAGTAAGTCTGGTAGTCCCACACCTGCCATTGACATTGCGTGACCTTAATCAAATCTTTCCTTTAGTGACTCATTTGTTTTCAATGCCCTTCTAAGGTCTAGTTTACTGTGTCAGCTGTTGTTGGGAGATGATTGTGAAGGGCATCAGGAGTCTACATTTTTTTAAAAAAATAGGATGCCCTCAAAGACCCGTACTACCCATATTAAAAGCATGGGGTGGGAATCCATCATTAAAGAAAAGTCATTTTAGGCTATCTCCTTAAGCCACAAATAAAGATTCTTCCAGTTCAAACATTGGATTATTACTTTATAGATACCAGCACCGAAACCTTGACATTTTTAGTCTTCCGAATGTGACATTTTTCCAAAGGAAGCAAAATTGTCCCCTAAACGCTAATTTCTGTCACGCTGGTTTCTCAGCATGTCACCCTGCAGTTCCTCAGGGGATGCTGCTGTCTGGAATGCTAGCCTGGCGACAATGGTCACAGCATCCATAGAAGCTTATCCCTGGAGTTTTCATAATGGTTTCCTTGTTACAGAGGATGAGGCTCGGATGAATGGTTCCCTTTTCATTCAAGACTCAGACTTGACTAGTACAACAGGTCCACGCAAATCCCCGCAAATAGGCCTGAATCAGGTGCCTCATAGGGCCAATAATGTCCTATGCATATTCATTAACCCACATGCCAAATAGAGATCATAGAATTGGTCTGAGGACCATCTAGTCCATGGGTAGGCAAACTAAGGCCCAGTTGCCTTCTCAATCTGGCCTGCGGATGGTCCGGGAATCAGCGTGTTTTTACATTAGTAGAATGTGTCCTTTTATTTAAAATGCATCTCTGGGTTATTTGTGGGGCCTGCCTGGTTTTTTTACATGAGTAATATGTGTGCTTTTATTTAAAATGCATCTCTGGGTTATTTGTGGGGCATAGGAATTCGTTCATTTCCCCCCCAAAATATAGTCCGGCCCCCGACAAGGTCTGAGGGACAGTGGACTGGCCCCCTGCTGAAAAAGTTTGCTGACCTCTGATTCTAGTCCAACCCCCTGCAGTGCAGGAATATGCAGCACCATGCTCTAACTAACTGAGCTATCTAGGCCGATATATGAGTGCTTTTAATATATGGAGTGAATGTGGCCTTGTATTCCTTATGATAGTGAAACTGAACCCAAAACACTGACAGAAAATAAGAGTGGCTTGGAAACAGAATGGATTAAATAATAATAATGCATGGATGCAGATTCAAAGTGAATCTTGGGCCTGTGTACACCCCGAGTATACTGTAACACAGGCATTAAATGCACATGGAGGTGAGAAGATGGCCTGATAGACGTTCCCCTATGTGCATTTGGCATAATGTCTATAAAAGCCTAGGTAAAGGGACCCCTGACCATTAGGTCCAGTTGTGGCCGACTCTGGGGTTGCGGCACGCATCTCGCTTTATTGGCCAAGGGAGCCGGCGTACAGCTTCCGGGTCATGTGGCCAGCATGACTAAGCCGCTTCTGGCGAACCAGAGGAGCATACGGAAATGCTGTTTACCTTCCCGCCAGAGCGGTATCTACTTGCACTTTGACGTGCTTTCGAACTGCTAGGTTGGCAGGAGCAGGGACCGAGCAATGGGAGCTCACCCTGTCGCAGGGATTCGAATGTCGCAGGGATTCTGATCGGCAGGTCCTAGGCTCTGTGGTATAACCGACAGCGCCACCCTCTTTCCATGCAATTAGGACCCTGCCTATTCAAAAGTTCTCTAAACAGTCATGGACAGAACCTACATGTGCAAGCTACTTGCAAGGATCTTTTCCGACTTCACACCAAACATAAGATCAGCCGCAAGCACAACCTACTTGTTCAAAAGAACATCTGAATAGTGTCCATCTTCTTATAAAATATAAACCTATCCAGTGTGAAATTTGATAGCAATCAGCTATCAGGGGAAGGGAGGGGGAAATAACCAAAGGAAAACAATACAACATCGTGCGCATGGTAAGATCAAAAGAGTTACTCTCCCTATTTTGCTACAGTTTTCTTCATTATTTTAGCAATTAATTGGATTGGAGTCTCTCAAGGAAACGCTTGGAGTGAAGGGCCTGAGGGAATGACAAAATAGCAATTTCTCCAGTTTTCAAAAAATGGAGGGAGGGAGAGAGGGAGAGAGACTTCTAGAGAAATGGGAAATAAGTACAAAGGGAGATCTTGCATCTGAAAGTATGCCATGGCGATGCTGCTCTACTCAGACCCTTTGTAGGCAGCGCTTGTTTCCAGCTGAAACTCACCAGAACTCACTTCTGGCACCTCTCAGGTGCCATTCTAAGAAGAAGAAGAAGAGTTTGGATTTGATATCCCGCTTTGCGTGCTGAGGTCCCCCAAAACACCCCTTCCCCAATAACTCACACTTCACACATAATTTTTGTTTAAGGTTTTTGGCATAATTTTGGCCACAACTTTATTATCATACATAATTGTGAGTGGTTGCTTAGGCATTGGTTAAGACTATCTGTCCCCCCGCCTTGGGGACAGAACTGACTTCCGGATTCCAGCGGAAGCCAGTGTGGAGGAACAAGTTCCGGGATAACTGGAGCTGCGACACAGACCCTCAGCTTCTCCCCACATGCTCCTAGGGGCCTTACTCGGCCCAAACCCGATTCCAGGGGTTTGGACAAAAGGATGGTAAGCCCCTGAATTCCTTTAACGGAATTCCCGTGCAGCAGCATCACCTGAGGGGCAGGCACAGCCAATCCATGCCCCTCCACCAACCAATATAAACCAATGCCTAACCGCCAACCTTACAAGTTGTGACGATTTGCTACGCGGTAGGCAAAAACCAAATGGCACACACTAATCAGCCATATGGCAAAATTCCTACCGGGCCCCCGCATCAATGCGAACGACCCCATGACAGGCAATAGCAAGGTCAAAGCGAAGCCCAAACAAGGGAGGGCGGGCGGGTGATCCGATGCCCACAGCAAAAGAGAAAGCAACTTTCTGTGGGCCTTGCTTAAATATCCTCTGATCTCCACCCCCAAATTGGCAACATATAATTTGCCCCAGCAACACCAACACCAATCCTGGCCAGTTCCTTACCCACGATTCTGCCTGGCAACTAAAGGGTGCTTTGCCTGGCCCCAGCCGCAACACGTGCTCTCCCTTAGTGAGAACACGCTTTGCGTGCTGAGGTCCCCCAAAACACCCCTTCCCCAATAACTCACACTTCACACATAATTTTTGTTTAAGGTTTTTGGCATAATTTTGGCCACAACTTTATTATCATACATAATTGTGAGTGGTTGCTTAGGCATTGGTTAAGACTATCTGTCCCCCCGCCTTGGGGACAGAACTGACTTCCGGATTCCAGCGGAAGCCAGTGTGGAGGAACAAGTTCCGGGATAACTGGAGCTGCGACACAGACCCTCAGCTTCTCCCCACATGCTCCTAGGGGCCTTACTCGGCCCAAACCCGATTCCAGGGGTTTGGACAAAAGGATGGTAAGCCCCTGAATTCCTTTAACGGAATTCCCGTGCAGCAGCATCACCTGAGGGGCAGGCACAGCCAATCCATGCCCCTCCACCAACCAATATAAACCAATGCCTAACCGCCACCCGAGCCCTTACGCTCGCCGCCAAACCACTCACAAACTTAAACACTCCCGCAACTTAGCCACCACTGACCTCAACCATACATCATTCCCAACTGAGGTAAGATGAACCCCATCCAACCTGTAGCAATCAGTGGCTTTAACATTAATATCTGGGTGGGGAATCACAAACCCACCCATATCAGACACCAGCTTGCTCGCAGCTGAATTTATACGCTTTCGCACCCTTTCGGTGGCCACAGGGCAGGGACTAACCCTCCAGATGCAACGCTGAAGCAACTGGGACCAAATTATCTTAGTAGCGGGCACCAAGGCCGCCAAATCCCTCAAATCCTGCAAAATAATTGCACGTAAAACATAACAAGAAGAGGAAACCATATCATTTTCCCCGAGCTGCACCACAATCACTGTTGGGGGGCCCTCCAGCAGAACCCGCCTCTGCATGAGCGGTAAGAATTCCTTCCACAGCATCCCCCTTCTGGAGATCCAGGACACTTGCACGTGCTGAGGAAAGCCAAGGCCAGCTCCCAATTCGGATTGCCGAGCTCTGCAAGCAGCCCAATGCACAATACTGTGCCCCACTATCCAGACCCGGATAGTGGGAAGACCTAGGGTAAAACAACAGATGTGAGTACATGAAATCAACATTATTTCCGCACATAACCCCTGTATGCGCCCGACTTCCAACGACCCAGGTCTTTTATCCTTTTAACCGACAAGCCCCAATGGGCAGCTGTCGTTGCTGCCCCAATCCTGAAGGAATGCGGAGCAAATTCAGAGGCTGCATGGCCACAGGCAGCCACGACTTTGCGCAAGACCCCGGCGAACTGATGGCGCGCCAATGGCCGCCCATCCTCATGAATGAACAGTGGCCCACTTCCTGGAGGTCGCAAAGCCATATATCTCTGGAGATCCTTAACTGGGCAAGGGCCCCCCATCCCAGTTGCTGGGAGCCGAATAACTGCTCCCCTACCCAGTTGATCAGTTTTGGAACTCCTGACATGGACCTGCAGTTCTGACTGAGA
The DNA here is from genome assembly GCF_964188315.1 of Podarcis muralis. Classification (NCBI taxonomy): domain Eukaryota; kingdom Metazoa; phylum Chordata; class Lepidosauria; order Squamata; family Lacertidae; genus Podarcis; species Podarcis muralis. The sequence goes on along the minus strand of NC_135664.1, from coordinate 18,252,773 downwards.
CAGGCTCACGTCCTGTAGCAACAAGCCTCTAGAACCACCATCCTGTTTAGGTTCAAACACCACCTCCCCAACTCTCAGGGCCCCAAAAAAGGCTAGCGAATAGGCTGCGGAAAATAGCCGAGCCTCAAACCTGGACCAACAGATGCCCTTCAATTTACATCGCATCTCGGTCAACAAACCAAACGTTATAGGCCTCCTTGTAACTGGTCTGGACGGGCTGAGACGCCCCCAACCCTCCAAAGCCTTGCGCACAACGAATTTCCCACAAGGATCATTATTAAAATAAACCTTGCTAAAGAAGGAAATTGCTGCTGAATGCAACCTCAGAGTCCTGGCTGCCCGCCGCATCTGAAATAGATGCGCCAAATATTTTAGCACCTGTGCGGTAGAATGAGGTGTGCGCGTTTCCCCTACCACTGACCGCCCTGTAAAATGCAAAAAATCGGTCCAAGCCTTCTTATAGGACCGCAATGTGGAGGGGGCAATAGATGCAGCTACTCCCTGTAAAACTAAGTGCTGCCAAGGTTCCAGAGATGATCCGGGAGCTCCGGAAAAATCCGGCTATAGCTGGGCGTCCAGAGCCCAGGATCTGCAGCTCTCCAACTGAAAAAACAGGATAGAGCGATAGCGAAAACATTAGATGATCCCGAAATAAAGAGAGCAGAAACGCAATATTAAACCTTAAGCAGTGCGAAGACTCTGCCAGAGCACGAGGACCATTTTGCCAGGACTCTCACACTGCTTGGTTATCAGACCAAGACAGACCTGACGGTCCCTAAACTCCTCAGTCCAGATGTGCGCTGACACTACAATGGAGAAAACTCAAGAAAAGTTAGGTCACATGTGATTGCCTTGCCCTGCCAAGCTCAAGGCCACTGTACATGATGATGAAGGGACCCCGGGCCATGAAACCACCTGGCCAAGCAGGAATGGAAGGGGCAGCCTGGAGCAACCACCCTGCATGCAAAATTTAACTGACCTAGGAATGATAGGATCTGACAAAGCAACACTTGCTTCATATATAACGTCCTTCAAGGCAAACAGCTTTTCCACAGGCAAGCAGATGTTTGAGCGATGGTATCCAGCTAGCCCCCAAATACGTTAAAAGGGGCAGTAGGACCCACTGTCCTCCACTGCCAACAGAACACCCAGCTCCTCAGGGAATAAAGGGGCGTCCAGTTAGCCTAAGCAGTGGCTGGTGTCACATGAACCAGCCAGTAAAATAATCCACATAACAATACCCCCAGTTAAACGAGTCTTGACTTGCAATGTTCAATCCAGAAAGGCGCTAAAGGACTCAGTGCTGCACAGCCTATTGAGCAACCCACTGGCATCGCCTTATCAATATAAGGACCATCCAATTAAAGCCTACTTAAAATCTTGAGGGTGAACCGGCAGCAGCCTAACAGCCGATTCAATATTGCATAATGCCAACAAGGCACCTCCTCCAATTTGTTGGTAAGCTCAACTGCCTGATCCAAAGATGCATATTTCACGGAACAATTCCGGAGGGATAGCATCATTCACTGAGGTGCCTTTGGGGTGCGATAAATCTGGATCCGATGGAATTATATGGGGCTTCCTAGGGACAATCCCCAATGGGGATAAATGAAAATCGGGACTAGAAGGAGAATAAAGGGGATCCCACCATACGTCCCAATGCAAGCTGCTTCCTAACCTTCTTTCAGGCTACCACCGGTAGCTCTCTAACTGGCTTTTGAGTTGCTGTATTCCGAGCCACTGGCTGAAAAGCCAGAGGAATCCCAAACATTGGGAAAAACCCTTCCCACAAGCACAAAGCCACTGACCCATCTAGATAACCTTTTAGCCAGGCTTTCAAGGAGATATTTTTATGGAAATATGGGCAAGAGGTATTGAGTTATTGCTTGCCGGCTCTCGCTTGGGCAAGATGCCCTGCCTTGTGTTGCCACCATGATGTGTAAATTTACAGGGCCAACGCTGGCCAGAAACCCTAAAGAAGTCCCAACAAAGCTGCCACCGGGCCAGCTTCCTGCATACCAGCTTCAGGTTCTATTGCTCAGGGAATTTCCATTTGAAATGTGGAGCTGCGCAAGTGGTCCACATGTCCCCGTCCCTGGGATCCTAGCAAGCTGAGGGGATGATGGCAGCCCTGCGTCTAACATTCCCCTCATAGTGAATTACCACTTATAGAATAGTGGGGTTGGAAGGGACTCCAAGGATCATCTAGTCCACTCTCCCACTATATCATAATAATAATAATCATCATCATCATAGTGAATTACCACTTATAGAATAGTGGGGTTGGAAGGGACTCCAAGGATCATCTAGTCCACTCTCCCACTATATAATCATCATCATCATCATCATCTATTTGTACCCCGCCCATTTGGCTGGGCTTCCCCAGCCACTCTGGGCAGCGTCCAATAAATAAATAAATATTAAAATACAGTAGTGCATCAAACATTAAAAGCTTCCCTAAACAGGGCTGCCTTAGATGTCTTCTAAAAGTCTGGTAGTAGACATCTGGTGGGAGTGTGTACCACAGGGCGGGTGCCACTTCTGAGAGGGCCCTCCACCTGGTTCCCTGTAACTTGGCTTCTCACATTGAGGGAACCACCAGAAAGGCCCTCGGCGCTGGACCTCAGTGTCCGGGTAGAGTGATGAGGGAGCATGCAGCTGTCCCATACAGGGACCAATCCTGCAACCTAGGCATTACCGGCGCCATATGCTGACCAGCTGAGCTATCCAGGATGATCCCTAAAGACCCGGAACAGCCTCCCCTGACCCCTGAAGAGGTCCAAGGTGATGTCTGCATCATCATCAGAGCCCAGGGATGATTTACCTGCAAGGAGGTGTAAGCATCATCCCTGCTCCGCTTTTTTCTGCCTCTGAAGACGCTTCCTTCTGGAAGAAGGCACTTGGGGCATCAGCAAGTCATCCTCTGCAGGAGAGGCAAGCTCTGGAGGTATCTGCAAAGGCCCTGTCATAGTCTGCAAAAGAAAAAACCTAAACAATGTGAGGAACAGGTGAAACCAATGCTTTGTGCACCACATGGGGACGCTATTCAGGCCAGAAACGCTGCCAGAGGCCATCAAATTATAGGGCCAAGTGGGCCAAGACCTAGGATCACCTGCTAGGCCAGACAAAAATGTTTCCAATGAGATAACAAACTTGAGGCAGCCCGCCGCCTGTCCAGGTACCCCTGCTTGCCCTTTAGAGGGAAGCACTTCCTCAAGAAACCCAAAGTTCTTTTTGGGAGCAATATCACAAATGGGCCAAACTACCCAGCAACAAAATAGTCCAAAAGGAGCAGCTTGTTTTGCTTTGTTATAACAATGGCTAAGTGGGGGATATGAACCCTGTCTCCCAGGTCCTAGTCCTGCGCTCTAGCCACTAAGCAACAATGGCTCATCTCTAAAATGGCAATTGCCACTATCAGGGAAAAACAAACTTGAAGAAAATAAACTTGTTCTAAAACAGCATAGTTAAAGAGCATACACAGAGTGCTCATTGGAGGCACAGAGAGCCTCTGGCTCCACTCTGTCTGCCTAAGATATACATTAGCAACAAGTGAGCCTGCAAACAAACAGATACTTATAGAGAGACTGAGTCACATGTCACAGTGACTTAACAATTACTGTACTGCTAACTGTAGCAGGCTAAGGCTTGAAATATATGTGCAGGCCGAGCAGGCCGTGAAGGCCTCCCTGTTTCTGCTCTCTGCCTTTTTTGTCTCATTGCAATATTAAAGGAACTCAATATAGTGCTCCCGCCCAAGGCTAAATTAAAATTCAGCCAACAGCACTGCATGTACCCAAAATAAAACCAACCTATGAGGATACTATAAACGAAAGTGATTACAGGTAAGCTGGGAATTTACTGTACTGCTAACTGTAGCAGGCTTAGGCTTGAATGATATGTGCAGGCCGAGCAGGCCGTGAAGGCCTCCCTGCTCTGCTCTCTGCCTTTTATAGTCTCATTGCAATATTAAAGGAACTCAATATAGTGGCACTGCATGGACGAAAATGGGGAAAACCTTTTTGCAAAAGAAAGCCCCTTAATGGGGGCTCTCTCCCTATTGGGAAAGGCAAGCCCAGGAGGATTATGCACAGGCAGCACTCACAGGTACAGGGAGCATCTTCCCAAAGGGCAGGGTAAGGAGTGGGGTGGGAAATCAAACAGAAAAAAGGGGGGGAATTAAATTAATTAAGGGACTAGAGAAGACTGAAAAGAAGGGGAAAATAAAGAACTGTAACCAGACAATGAGAAGATCGCTCCACTGTCCTCCAGACAGTCCAGGTGCTCCAGGTGATCCGATGCCCACAGCAAAAGAGAAAGCAACTTTCTGTGGGCCTTGCTTAAATATCCTCTGATCTCCACCCCCAAATTGGCAACATATAATTTGCCCCAGCAACACCAACACCAATCCTGGCCAGTTCCTTACCCACGATTCTGCCTGGCAACTAAAGGGTGCTTTGCCTGGCCCCAGCCGCAACACGTGCTCTCCCTTAGTGAGAACACGCTTTATCACTACCCGAAGGAGTCTCAAAGCAGCTAACATTCTCCTTTCCCTTCCTCCCCCACAACAAACACTCTGTGAGGTGAGTGAGGCTGAGAGACTTCAGAGAAGTGTGACTGGCCCAAGGTCACCCAGCTAGTCTAGAATGTGGTGGAGTGGAGACGCGAACCCGGTTCCCCAGATTACAAGTCTACCGCTCTTAACCACTACACCACACTGGCTCTCAGAAAGAGAATGAGAGAGGCATTAATGGTGAGATCTGGCACCTATTTTTCTATAAAAATAGCACTGCTTGTAGGATGGGTATGCTCTTCCTCAGAGCACTAAATGAGTGCACCCAGAACAAGCAGCAGTGGGCAAGTGTTGAGGGTCATAGAATGACTTTTCTTATCTCTGCAGCTGTGATCTCCTGGGTGACATAGACACCATAAGGCAGTTGAATGTGCCTGTTTCCTCCATCTGTTTTCCTCCCAACCTCTCTGCATGGCCCCGGATGTTGGCAACCTATGCTATGCCACCAGTTGCAGGGGCAAGCCTAAAATCACCCTTGAGCACTTAGTGATTAGAGACAATGCACTTGCTTGGCAATGCTGGTAAAAAATATATAGAAAGAAACCCCGACCGCTGGTCTTTCTCTATCAATATCAGCGCCTCCTCACCCAGAATGAGAGGAACAATAGAATCCTCAAGGCTTTCACACTCAGAGAGCTTTATCATCCAGTGTCGCATCGTCCAAAATGAGAAGCACGCCACAATCCTCAAGGCTTTCACACTCAGAGAGCAGGAAAAGCATATTGCTTGTTTCACCGACTGGCTAAAGGGGGATCGCTCTTGCATGCAGCTACCTCTAAAAGAAGTGAAACTGATCTCTTGGCACTATCAGCAACACCTGCACCAGTTTCCCACCAAGGAGGGAGCCAAACAGCCACCAATTTATTGGGAATCTTTAGTAGATGCTAGTGTTTCCTCCGCTACAGTCTGTAATCAACTATGTATTACAGTCTCCAAATGCCATCATTTGGATGACATTCCCTCCTGTAACATGGGACAATAATTAGGATAGGTTTTATAAGGGAGACAATTAATGCTCTATCCCAGTCTCTTTGCATCCTTATCGGTTGACACAAATACAGAGGAATCCTAAAGCAAAGCTTTCATAAGATTATAAGATTTTCACAGTGCTCAACCAGATTCTTATGGGATGTCTGAAGACCTGAGCGCAACAGCAGAAGATAGATTATTACCCGTGGATGGCATAGAAAACCCTTACCTAACATTGCTAACAGGGAGTTGGACTGACTGGTTTATTCTTTCACTTTGGGTGGGAATGTCCAACAATGTGGGTGTCCTGGAATATGGTTGCCAATTATGGCCAAGAATTGCCCTGCATAAGACTGTCTGTAGTCTAACTATAATAGGGATGCAGGTGGCGCTGTGGTCTAAACCACTGAGCCTCTTGGGCTTGCCGATCAGAAGGTTGGTGGTTCAAATCCCTGCGACAGGGTGAACTCCTGTTGCTTGGTCCCAGCTCCTATCAACCTAGCAGCTCGAAAGCATGCCAAAAAATGTAAGTAGATAAATAGGTACCACTCCGGCATGAAGGTAAACGGTGTTTCCATGCGCTGCTCTCGTTTTGGTGTTCCGTTGTGCCAGAAGCAGCTTAGTCATGCTGGCCACATGACCTGGAAAAACTGTCTGTGGAGTGGACAAACGCCAGCTCCCTTGGCCTGAAAGTGAGATGAGCACCGCAAACCAGAGTCCTCTGCAACTGAGCTTAACTGTCAGGGGTCCTTTACCACCACCACCACCACCTTCTTCTTCTTCTTCTTCTTCTTCTTCTTCTTCTTCTTCTTCTTCTTCTTCTTCTTCTTCAAACTATAAATGCTATGCTTCCTTGTCATATTATACCTATTGACCCTGGATTCCTGTATAAAGACCTTCCTAAGCAATTGTATGCAGCAGCAAAGTCATGTGTGGCATGGGACTGGGAGTTACTCTGAAGTAGCAGTAGTTGGTTGATAAAAAATTAGAGAGAATATGATAACTTTCAGATGACCTGTTCATCCTGATTTCTTCTCTTTTCTTTTTGCACAAATTGCAGGGAGGTTAATACGGCATTGGCTATTTATTGAGAATTCACTCTGATTTGTTTGCAGAAAGGTTAGTTGCATCAAACAGCTGTCAACCCACAGTTTCCAGTGTCACATTCCTTATCACCAACAGCATGATATTTTAAGGAAACGGGTTTATTGTACAAGAGTCCCAAATCAACTTCAATTGCACAACCTGAATTTACCGGCAGGTGAATCCCACCCGAAAGTAGTGACAGTATGGAAGCCCTCCATGATTAGGTACAAACCTATTTAGCAAATCCAGCAAGCAAAGAATCATAGAATTTCAGAGCTGGAAGGGGCCTCAAGGCTATCTAGGAATCACAGCTAAATAATCCTCGACAGAAGGGCACCCAACATCTATTTAAAAACCTGGCAACAGAATTTCCTGTTTGTTTGTTTGTTTGTTTGTTTGTTTGTTTGTTTGTAATAAGTAGTTATAGTGCACATTTTCTGTTTATCTCCTGTGTGGAAGCCATTCTGATCCCATTGCAAACAAACACATAGATGCACAATTTGCTTTTCTACCTGTGATTCAGCTACAAAACTTGCATATTCAAAGCCTATCAGCAGTGAGTTCGCTTTCCCCCTTTTTCTCTTAATTGGTGACCTTGCTGTATTGTTATACAGTGTTTGTCCTTTTTCTTGCTGGGATTTTTAACTTTATTTCAAGATAAAAATTCAGTGTGCAGATGGTGAACAAAACAAAATGAATGGACAAAAACCAGAAGGAAGCACACCAGCCACAGGCTGCTAGAGAAAGAGTTAGCCACCATACTACCCCCCAAAAATACATGCATATTTTAAAAAACCACCACAAAAAAACCCTCATGGTAGAGGCAGTCAGAATCCAACCTTGTTCTGCAGTAGTCTATTCTGCAGTTGTCGTCCCCCCATAACAAATTAAGCCAATAGTATTAGCAAAGAACATTGCCACCCTAAGGAATGAGAGAGCACATCTTCCTAGATGGGACAAAACTGCAAGCACATTTCACGACAGGCTGTCCTATACATAATAAATGTTCTTATTTATTACAGGCTCAAAAGTAATCAGCTGGATTAAACAGATGATGCAGTCTTCTTCCAGTGACAGAGAATTAAACATTTGCGCCATGTTTTGTCCATTCCCCCTTGTTTGATGTTATTCCGATAGACAAAGGGATTACATGAACACATCGCCAATGATTCCTTTGGCGTTTAATGTGAAAATGAGAGGGGAATGAGGTGGTTTTGGAATGGACAATCAAAGGACTTCAACTGAGTACACACTGAGTAAGAAACCATGAAAGAAATTATGACTTTTATCAAAATTCTTGAAAATATTTTGTTGGTAAAAGGAGAAAAAATAAACCTGTTACGGTTTACAAGCTCTGTTACATAAGGATAAGGAATTTACGCATTCGATTTATATGGCTTTTATATTAGAAAAACACACACACTAAGTGCATTTTTATGTTTATGGAATATAATGCTTCCTAAGTAGAGTAACTGCAACAATCTAGTAAATTCGGTAATGTGTATTTTATTTTACTTTTTAAAAACTCACTAAATTCTGGCTACATACCCAATATAGATCTTCAGCTACTGAGGTATAAATTGGCACAGGATTTTTTTTTATTGTCATTTTAAAGTTTTTTTTGGGGGGGGTTACTGTCATTTTAAAGTTTTGACAACCAAATTTCACCTTGACAGTGCTTTTATAAAGTGTGTTTCTCTTATTAAAGCCTTGCTCAGCGTTCCTGATTTGAGGGAGGTTTCCAAGTATTTTCAACTGAACATGCCTAGAAACACTCTGGAGACCTCTGTGTTAAAGACATGAAGGTCAAAAGAGGAGCCCAACACACCTGGGAATGTCAAGGAAAAGGCTTCTATGCGCACCTGTACAGTACCCCAATCCACCTTTTTATAAAGCCCTCTAGTGTTCAAGTCATAATCTGAACAGGTCTTACACATCTTCATTCTTAAAGGTGGCATCAAGGGACGTTGGAAAATATGGAAACAGGAGCAGCAATTATTTGCCCCATCTCCAGAATGGAAAGCAATCCAGTGAATATGACTAGCAATTGATGTTGCTGTCAGTCCAGAAATTATGCTCAATTGATCCCTTCTCAACCTCCACTCAAGTTTCATTGTGTTTCCTTTGCACTGAAACAAATGGGTTGGGATGATGCAATGATCATTTATGTACAGTGGACGCTCTGGTTGCGAACGTGATCCATGCGGGAAGCATGTTTGCAACCCTCAGTGTTCGCAACCCGCAGCGCAGTGTGTCTGCGCACACACAGGTCGCAATTCAGCGCTTCTGCACATGCGCAAGCGCCAAAACCCAGAAGTAACCCATTCCGGTACTTCCGGGTTCAGCACAGTACACAGCCCGAAATTGCGCAACCCAAAGTGCCTGTAACCCAAGGTATGACTGCACTTAATTGTGTAAATGATGCAATTTTGCTGCAGCACACCGTGAGATGAATAATGAAGTTTTTGAAGGAATATGAACTGTAGCAGAAAAGAAACAGTACTGCATGTGAGGAACAGGGAGAGTAAACAGTAAACAAACCCTAGCGACAGAAGTATTGACATAGGGCTAACCTGGAAAGGCACCTTTAAAACGTTCCCAATGTTTAGCCATTCTACCATTGTTTCTCTTTTTGTCTTTCTTACTCCTCTCACTCTCCCATCTTCTTTTGCCCAATTAATAGCTGTGAAATACCATCGACCTTATTTTAGTCAAGCGCAAGCCGACACAGGTAGAGGCAATTGAGGGAGGGGGTGAGGAACTCTGCCTGAAGATTTACAGCACAATAGGCCTATGATAGAATTTTTATACTCAATTTTCTTTCTTGTCAGAGTCTTGTAGTAATTTACAGCAGATTTTGTTGGGAAAGTTCCTTGGTATTTTTCCGCTCCCGTGGTGTGGGGTAACACTTTAAAAGCCCTTAAAGAGTTGGGCTTGCATGATTTGAAACATGTTTAATAACTCCCGGGGGGAGCAGGGCAATCTTGGCACCATATTAAAGGAAAGTCAAAGCAATAACTCCCTGACACCAGAAAAGGCTTTTTAAAATAATAACATAAAACAAAACAAAACACTGAGCTTGCAGTTACCAGTGTTTCAAAGGGTGAGCAGAAGTTTAGGCGGGCATTAGCATTCACAAAACAGAGCACTGGGGAGAAGTTCTGCTGGTATAAATATCTGAGACAACCGAAGAAAACAAGAACGGGGAGTTATCTAGAATGGGGAAAGAGCTTTGTGTCACTTCAGAATTGTGGCACAAGGCAACGTCTCACATTGCCTGACCAGGCGGCGACAGCCCCAGCCCCTCAGGGATCATAACGAAGGAATAAAGACTCTGACAACGTTATATGGAATTAAAATTAGGCCACAACTTTATTAAACTTCCAAATGTAGGAAGACCTTGGCTTAAGCCTTGGGCATGTATCCCTCCCAGCCCCCCAACCGGGGGAACTAGGGCACATCAGGTGTTATGTACTGAGTTGAATAGGATCCAATAGGCAGCAGTCTGATTGGTCCTAGAACAATAGGATTCAAAATGCAGCAGTCTGATTGGTCCTAGAACAAGAGGGTCCAGAATGCAGCAGTCTGATTGGTCCACGGGAGCCACCCAATCCAGTTCCAGGTGGAAGTGAATCAGCAACCTGATTGGCCTACAGCTGAATCCTGGAATTAGCCAATCACGTGGGGCCCATTGTGTAAATAATGTATATATAGCAGACGTTTGGGGGAAAGTTTCATTCATTGCTACTATGAGCTGAATAAAGAGCATGAAATTCACACTCGACTCCGAGTATATTTCACAAACAGAGTCTGTTCGACTTCCAAAAACGTTCACAAACCAAGGTACGGCTTCCGATTGGCGGCAGGAGCTTCCTGCACTCAATCGGAAGCCGCAGAAGCCCCGTCAGACATTCGGCTTCCAATAAAAGTTTGCAAACCAGAACACTCATTTCTGGTTTTGCGGCGTTAGGCAGCCAAAACGTATGAGTCACAAGGCATTCAAAAACCAAGGTACAACTGTACCTGGTGTGGTATAGCTACAAGTGGCAGCTTTGCACATTCGCTCTGAACTCTTTTTCTTTAGTTCCTCTGCTACATGGGGTTCCCCACCAGACACTAACAGGAGGATACAAATCCTGGGATGCCAGATCTGCTTTTACCAGCATCCTTCTTTCAGAGAACGAGTGTGGAGCAGTCTTATAAGGCCCAACTCCTAAGCTCAGAAATAGGTCCTACAAAGTAGCCCTGAGGATGTAGCTTTGAGAAGGAAGTTGTTCCAGCACTACAGTGGTACCTTGCAAGACAAATGCCTCGCAAGACGGAAAACTCGCAAGACGAAAGGGTTTTTGGTTTTTTGAGTTGCTTCGCAAGACGATTTTCCCTATGGGCTTGCTTCACAAGACGGAAACGTCTTGCAAGTTTGTTTCCTTTTTCTTAACACCGTTAATACACTTGCGACTTGACTTCGAGGAGCAACTCATAGCACGCGGTGTGGTAGCCTTTTTTGAGGTTTTTGAAGACTTTGGTGATTTTTGAAGCTTTTCCAAAACTTTTTCGACATCGTGCTTCGCAAGACGAAAAAAATCACAAGACGACAAAACTCGCGGAACAAATTAATTTCGTCTTGCGAGGCACCACTGTATTTCATTTTCAATCTAGGTTTCCACATTCAATCTAGGCATAAAGAGACTGTCGAAATATCCTGCATGCTTCTCAGCAATGTTTTCTCTGCCCAAAGCTATAACAGACCAGATACAAATTGCTAATAACTCATTCCATATTGACGCTTGCCATCCTTGGATATCTTTGGAGACCAGTGCTATCTCCTCATTCATGCAAGTAATCTCACAGTACCTTTTGTCATCTGATGGGCCAAAAACGAAAATTGCTTTTTTTGTCAGAAGAAGCAGGACACCAGCCAGTTTGGTTTTAATGTTTCAGGTCATGTATTTCCACTAGCAGGCCTTGGAGTAGAAATACAGGCTCTTTCTTGTGTCGCTGAAATGTTGCCTTATTACATATTTATCACCAATTATTCAGAGCCTTAGTCTTCTGAGATATTTATCACCTCCTCTTGTACGACAGCAAGTTCTTTGTGAAGATGAGAGCTTCGCTGGAATTAAATGGATCCTAAGGGCCTTGAAATGGAAGATTTCCATGGGGCAGGGGGCAGGTCACCATTCCCAGCTGTTTCTTAGATCTCTAAAGTGCCATCTTTGTCTGCCTTCACCATATAGAGTTCAATAAGTGAAGTGATGTTTTAGTGCATGCAACATAGATGGACAAAGATCAAAGCAGGCTTCTGATACTGTCATTTTAGTGTTGTGGTTCTAAGCATTAAAAGCCTGTGCTGTATTAACACTTTGCTTTTAAAAAAAAAGATTTCAAATTTAATCTTTGGCACTGCAACAATTTGTACTGGTGGCACTAAGACTACCAGATTCAATACTCTTATAATTAATAGTATATTTCTATCAAGAGTGTATAACATGATCTATATGTTCTCTCACTAAAGTGAGAGAACACCCACTTTGGAATAGTAATATTGCTGAGATTTAGAATGAAAAGGGAGAAGTAGGATTTGACCAATGCATGACCACATTGCTTGCAAATAATGAACTCTTGACGATACAAGACAAAATCCCTCTGCATTTTGGCTAGACTCATAAATAAGCTGTGGCCAATCCACAGCTGGTTCTGTTGCTTCCTTCCCCCCAATACAGTGGTACCTCGGGTTACAGACGCTTCAGGTTACAGACTCTGCTAACCCAGAAATAGTACCTCAGGTTAAGAACTTTGCTTCATGATGAGAACAGAAATCGTGCTCCGGCAGCGCGGCGGCAGCGGGAGACCCCATTAGCTAAAGTGGTACCTCAGGTTAAGAACAGTTTCAGGTTAAGAATGGACCTCCAGAACGAATTAAGTTCTTAACCCAAGGTACCACTGTATTTAACTTCCATGAGCAGCATGATGGATGGGCCAGGTTTTTCTTAACCTTTTCTGGGAATTCGCTGGTAAATGTTCAAGGAGGACTATTTTTAAATGGGCCTTAAAGACGTGGGTGTTTCATGGCTACTTTTAATTGATGCCAATATTCACTTATTTTTATTTTACAGTTATGTATTTTGTGAGCTATAATGTTATTTTAATGCTTTTACTTGAGTTAGTAGCATTTGATAGACAGATATATAAAATATTACTACGCGGAGACCCCTTAAAAACAAACTAAAGCACTGAAATGATTGCTAACACAAATTTCTCATAGAAAGTGAGTTAAAATGCAGTGGGTTGTATCTACTTGCCAAAACCTGGCTCCTTCTGGAATGACAGGGAGAAGCTAACAAGTAATTGGGGTGGGGGGAAAGAATTGTAGGTTTCAGAAGTTTTACTCAGAGTAGACCCATTGCAATTGTTGTTGTTTAGTCATTTAGTCGTGTCCGACTCTTCGTGACCCCATGGACCAGAGCACGCCAGGCACTCCTGTCTTCCACTGCCTCCCGCAGTTTGGTCAAACTCAAGCTGGTAGCTTCAAGAACACTGTCCAACCATCTCGTCCTCTGCCATCCTCTTGTCCTTGTGCCCTCCATCTTTCCCAACATCAGGGTCTTTTCCAGGGAGTCTTCTCTTCTCATGAGGTGGCCAAAATATTGGAGTCTCAGCTTCAGGACCTGTCCTTCCAGTGAGCACTCAGGGCTGATTTCCTTCAGAATGGATAGGTTTGATCTTCTTGCAGTCCATGGGACTCTCAAGAATCTCCTCCAGCACCATAATTCAAAAACAAAACATCAATTGCAATTAGTGGGGCTAAATTAGTCCTGCCCATTAAATTAAATGGGTCTATTCTAAGTAGAAAGTACTTGGTGCATATATATTATTATTATTATTATTGTTATTATTAAAGATTTTCTTGATTTGCAAAAGTACATGTCTTTCTCTTTTCAAATTGTACAGTCTTCTCTACAGATCAGTTACATTTGTTATGAGACTTTAGTGTTGAGTACAGTATAAGGTCAGGAAGACGAGGGGGGAGAGGAGGGGTGGTGGTGAAATTTATATTTATTGCAGTGTACGTGTGGGATTTCGTATCAGCGTCAACTAGACAGGTTCTCTTTCCATTCACTTGTTACGTTTCCTTGGTAGTGAGAGAGGTTGGGGGCCCAGGGTGTGGTTGGTTGTCTGTGGGTGGCTGCAGTGGGGTTTGTTTGGGTCAAGGAAGCCAGATTCATTTGTATGCTGGTGGCGGGTTCTTCTTGTCTTATTGGGCTGTGTATGTGATAAAGGGGAGCCATACTGGGGTGAACGCGTCCTCTTCTATTTGTCCCCGTGCCAGTTTCAGTTTATTGGTTCACTTGGTGCATATATAAAATAAAGAACAGGACCAAAAGAAAAAGCACTTAAACTGACAAAATCTCTTTACCAAATCTTTGTGACCATAAAAAAGAAATCCAGCAATTGCTCCTGTTAATGTTTTGTACATTACCCAACAAGCAAGCCAAATGTCACTCTGTGGTCCTGCAATTTCTGACCAGCCTCAACACCTTCTTTGTGGGATCCAGCATTGGACCCCAACACAACATATCCTTAGCCCAACACTTCCTGCCAGGACCCACTAATGATGCTTTCTCTGGGCATCCCATTCATCCCTACCCCCCAGTTCACTGTTATGAAGACCCGCAGGTGGCTGAATCTAGTTTCCACACCTTCATTTTGGATATGAGTGTAGGAGTTCCACAGAGTTGGTGCTTTGAAGCAGATTGCAGCAAATTTAATTCCGGCCCAAGAATAGAGAAAACATTCATCACCACATTCATTTTTATCTTTTTTTTAAAAAAAATTTAAAAACTTTATTTTATTCCAACATGTAAAAACACACAAACATGACAAAACATCCAAAAGAAGCAAAAATAAAACAAATTACATAAAACGAAAGTACTAAAATATTACATCATTCTGTGATGATTATCTGACTTCCCTCCACCACGGTCCGAGCTATATCTCAGTATTGTCTTCTGCAGTGTCTTTTACCTACTGTTATCTCAGCCTCGCAGGTTTTATATTATACCTACTGTGATTTTGATGTTTCCTAAATTCGTTTCCATGTATGAGATAAATTTGTTCCAATCATTAATAAATTTGGTATTTTTCTGATGCCTGATCTTCTGTGTCATCATTGCTAGCTCTATGTACCCAAATAACTTGGTCTGCCATTCATCAATTGTTGGGATGTCAGGTTTTTTCCAATACTGCGCTAACAGTATCCTGGCGGCTACCGTTGCGTACTGAAATAGGGTTTGGTCATCTTTCTTAATCTCATCCCCCACCATTCCTAAAAGGAACGCCTCGGGCTTTTTGGGGAAAGTATACTTTAGAATCTTTTTTAATTCGTCGTAGATAAGGCCCCAGAACCTCTTCACTTCCTCACAAGTCCACCACGTGTGGTGGAAATCCCCCTCTTTCTTTTTGCATTTCCAACAGACCTTATCCCCGGTCCTATACATCTTTGCCAACTTCGTCTCGGAGTCCCACACAGGCTGAGAATTTCATATCATTATTCCAAAGTTTTGTCCACCTATCATAGTCTAGAGTGTATCCCAGGTCTATGTCCCACTTAGTCATGACCTCTTTCACCACCTCATCCATGGTGTCCCAATCTAGTAATATGTTATACATTTTGGATAGGAGTTTGGTCTTCCCTTCTATTATTTCTACCTGGTATTTAGACTTTTTCTCATTCATTCCAACTTTTTTATGTTCATTCCATAAAGCATTGATTTGATGAAATTGTAGCCACCCTGTTAATTTATCTTTCAACTCCTCATAGGGCCTGTGTAACGTAGGGAACAGTTAGGCATGCCGACACATTCAGCAACCATTGCTAAAAGTACAAAATCAGTCCACTCCTGTTCAAAGAAATGTTGCCTTCCGTTTCCTTTTTTTCCAATGGAAAAGGAAAACTGACAAAGGCATCCATGTTCAATCTTAACTCTCAAGTCAAAATACAGTCGCTGCAACGGGAGTTGAGGCAAACCAGAGTTCTTGCAAAGCTGTCATCAGGTAGTGATTTAGGGCCAATTGATACAGCTTCTCATCTCAAATGGTTTACAAATTTCTACAGGCATGTAGAAGCGTTCAGGAAATGTGCTATCACTGTATTCCTTATGTGACATTGCTTCTGCTCCACTAATATCATATTTGGAAGACAGAAAGGTACAGATATCGCCTCTGTTTTCACGTTCTCCAGTCTAGGTGAAATGGGCACAGCTCTTCTCAAAGAACTAGGTGATGACACTATGAGCAGTCCTAGGCTTTCCACCACAACCGCCCCAGGAAAGGCAGGGCTTTATGAGTACCACCTCTGCAGCCATGCCACTCATGGCAGCCAGGGCAGGAGGTGAGAGGATAGGCAGGTCGCTGTATCAGGCCAGATCTGGTGCACTGATCAGGACCAAACTCGGTCAGATGCCTCAGGTGATGCCAGAGGGCCATGACTCCAGAATTACCTGCATTCTATGGGTAGAAGGGGATGTGCCAGTGGAGTGACACTGGCATCACTCTGCAGCCAGCAGCTAGGGGGAGACTGACAGAGCCTGGCAGGGGTGGACAGAGGGACATCTCAACCCAATCTCCTGACTCCAGTCAGGTTCAAAGGGTGCTTGGATTGCTCCGTCCAATGCTGTTTATCCAAAGGAAAAACAATACTTT
The DNA here is from genome assembly GCF_964188315.1 of Podarcis muralis. NCBI lineage: Eukaryota > Metazoa > Chordata > Lepidosauria > Squamata > Lacertidae > Podarcis > Podarcis muralis. The sequence goes on along the minus strand of NC_135664.1, from coordinate 18,236,443 downwards.
TCATTCCAGGTATCATAATCCTGGCTCATGGGGTGTACAGTGGTACTTCGGGTTACACACGCTTCAGGTTACAGACGCTTCAGGTTACAGACTCTGCTAACCCAGAAATAGTACCTCGGGTTAAGAACTTTGCTTCAGGATGAGAACAGAAATTGTGCGGCGGCGGTGCGACAGCAGCAGGAGGCCCCATTAGCTAAAGTGGTACCTCAGGTTAAGAACAGTTTCAGGTTAAGAACGGACCTCCAGAACGAATTAAGTTCTTAACCCGAGATTCCACTGTATTCCTAATGTTCCAAAATGACTTTCAGAAGCAACTGGAAGCACACGTGAGCTTCCTCCTGTGGACACTGCTGTAACTCCTTGCTTATCAATGTAACTTCTTGCTTATCAAGGAACAGTTGGGTGGTTCATTTCCACCAAACCCTGAACCAGGTTTTGTGCAGGAACCCGCCACAAAATGATTTTGCAAGGCATGTGCATCACAGAATAAGACAGTGTTTCCCAACCGGTGTTCCGCGGCACACTAGTGTGCCGCCGGACGTTGCCTAGTGTGCCGTGGGAGGGAGGCGGGCGAGTCGGGCTAATCCTCCGATGAGCTCCACCTCCAGACCCATTGCTCAAATCCTTTAACCCAGGAGGGCGGGGGGGGGGGGGAGAAAGAGAAAAAAGAAAGGGTGGAAAAAAAGAAGGGGAAGAGAAAATATTTTTTTTAAAAAAGGAAAGAGAGGGAAAAAGCGAGGGATGGAGGAAGGGGAATAAACAGAAGGGGAGGACAATGAAGAGGGGCGGGGCTTGGCAGGCAGCAGATAACTGGGGAGGGGGGCGCGGCTGGCGGCGGCTCAAGGCAGGAAGGGAGGAGCTGCCTCGTGGAGAGTCTTGGGCTGCAGAGATTTCCCGTTCAGGAGCGCGGGAGGCCACGCCGTGGATGGGAATCTCCTCCTCCTCCTCCTCTTCCTCCTCCTCCTCCAGGAGAGAGGGTGGTCCGCCCCACCGAGTCGGGCGTGCTCAAGCGTGGGAGCCTATAGTTAGAGCTCAGCTCCTTTTCTTGCCTTCCCCGCCCCCCCCACGGAGCACATTTTCCTCGCCCCCCCAACCCCCGCATGTAGAATAGAAGCCCTCCAGCCTCCACGGTGCACAAACTCTCCCCTCTGCAACGAAGCGCTTTGTTGCATATCTTTGGTGAGGTTTTTAGGCAGTCTTGGTGCACCTTAAATCAGCGCTAATTGCGCCTGGACGCAGTATTTACTTCCGAGTAGGCCCCCTTCTCCCCCCCCCCCCGGTAGCACCTGACGTTGCTATTTGTATCATCAGGTTTGTTTGTTGATAATTTAATTGTTTTAAAAGCATCATGCTAAAGAGCTCTCTCCCACCCCCAGACCCTTGGGCAAAACAGAAACACACACATACACAAACACAGAGATTGAGCCCTGCAGGTTTTATGAAATGAATGGATTCTGAATGCCTGTTTCAGTGGCTTGTCCGCCTTAGGCTGCTGGGCCAGACACCTGTTACACGGTGCAGTCCGTAAGCTGTGAGCGCTGCTACCTGCCGCCGAGACCACGTAACGACAGTCTTGAAAGACCTACATTGGCTCCCAGTACCTTTCCGAGCACAATTCAAAGTGTTGGTGCTGACCTTTAAAGCCCTAAGCGGTTTCGGTCCAGTATACCTGAAGTAGTGTCTCCGCCACCATCGTTCAGCCCAGACACTGAGATCCAGTGCCAAGGGCCTTCTGGCAATTCCCTCACTGTGAAAAGTGAGGTTACAGGGAACCAGGCAGAGGGCCTTCTCGGTAGTGGCGCCCGCCCTGTGGAATGCCCTCCCATCAGACATCAAAGAGATAACCATTACCTTCTATGCTGTTACTATTTTTTTTATTTTTTTTTACATAAGTAAAAAGTGACCTTTCCCTATCTGGCATGGTGGTGTGCCTCGATATTTTTTTCTTGAAACAAGTGTGCCTTTGCCCAAAAAAGGTTGGGAAACACTGGAATAAGATATCACTTGCTCTTCAGTGTTCTGCTCGGAACATTTTTATTATCATACTGCACAAAGAAGAGAAAGCACAGAGAGGCATATTAGGCTAGTTTAGCGATAATGCTAAGCCGTGGTTTAGCATTACAATATGAAGCCTAGCCTTTCCCCGACTTCCGCATTTTGCTTTCCTCCTCCTCCTCTTCCATTTTAACCCATAGCTGTCAACTTTTCCCTTTTCTTGTGAGGAATCCTATTCGGAATAAGGGAATTTCCCTTTTAAAAAGGGAAATGTTGACAGCTATGTTTTAACCACATCCATGGCATCCAAACTCAACAATCGGTGGCCTTAGCAAAGCTAAGCAGGGTCCGGTATGGTTTCAAATTGGATGGGAGACCACTTGTGGAAATTCCTGGATTTCAGGGAGTTGGACATCAGGTTACCTTCAAACTCTACAAATCTATGATTCCACGAACCTAGCACAGGATTGCTATTAGGACAAACCAGGGGGATCTTGAGATCTTTGAAGGAAAGGTGGGATATGAATGTCATGAATGAATGGATGGAAGGATGGATGGATGCTTGGCTAGATGGATAAACAATTTTGAGCCTAATTGGGTGCTAAAATGTGGAAGCTTTTGAACATACAGAAGATCATTCTCCTGCAGTAACCCACACCTCTCAGAGATGTTTGTCAGCAGCTGTGTTTTACTCCAATCAGCTCTTAAGTGCTAATGAGCAGACACTTCTCTAATCCAATAAGTGATCGTTCTCTATCACAGTATGTTAGTTTGCATCCTCTCTTGTGTCAATATACCAGTGTAAATGTAGTAAATTAAAAAAAAAAGATATTGCGCACTGTGGGGTACTAGAAATTCAGTGTTGCTTCTTTTTTTTAATAGGGTAAGGGCATGTGAAAGACTCATTAAAAAGTCCTTTTTAATGAGAGCTGTTGCAAAGGAATGTAATCTTTGATTGCGGAATTTGGAATCTCATGTTAAGATGTGGGGTGAATGGAACAAAACGGAAGAAACATTCCGCTCCGTGCCCTGCAATGCTACACTTTATGGCAAAAAGACATTAAAAGTCACGGTATGCATTATGCAATATTTTGCATTTAACACTCATCTTGTCACACTGTGCACAGCTTTGGAAGTCTGGGAAAATGAGGCTGCACCTAAGGACAGCTTGGGCTGTCGGCACGCTTTTTCTCCACAAGGCAGCCAACTGATAAATGTTTAACAGTTGCCTTTTCCCAACAAGGGAGCTGTGCTATAATACTTCCATCACTTTTAAATCCAGCTTCTTTCTTCTCTCTTTTTTTAAAAAAATAATAATTAAATAAACCAAACCAAACTCACTGCATTAAAACAGCTGCACATTAAATGTCCCACCATCTGTAAGCAACTTTTATCTAAATATTTTAAATCCAGGCAAGGTCCACATTCTGCAGTGGAAGATGAAGGAGCTGAAGATCAAATGAATGATATTCATGGGAAGAGTGGAGAAAAAGAGAGTGGAAAGTTGAGTTTGTGAAGGGCTTTTGGACTCTTCCTTTATAGTTTTAGAGCTCTCCCAATCAGCAGATCAAAAGGAGAGCAAAGATGATCAGACAGCCTAAGGGATTTCTTGAACCATTAAAATTCTGTTTCTACTTATTGTGGGGAAACTCAGATTTCGTGACATCACTTGCTTTGCCTGGACTTGGAATCTTCCTCAGTCTCTGCATGTGTGTTCAAAGGTTCTAAAACACACCTAACTTCACCGCTTGAATAAAATAGGCTTTCCATTTAACTTGGCCTTTTAGGATCAGTTTGTAAGCTTCTTCCTTAATTCGTTGAAAGTTGACAGCTGAAGCAGCCCACCAGGTAAGGCACAGCCGCCATACTAGTTTCTCACCAAGTGGGTTGATGTCACTTCCTGGCAAAGGGAGGGGAGGGGAATTGGAGAGGGCAGCATGGTGCAACTGCAATGGCAGGAGCACTGGATTGCCTTTACCAGTGCACATATTGAAATCTGGTGCATACATTCTAAATTTTCAGTTTGAACACCAGCACCTATTTCATAACCCGCCATTTGACTTTTAGCTGTTTCTTTAAATGTGATCCTCCCCCATACTAGGCACATCTAAAGCACATAAAAAGGTAAAGGTAAAGGACCTCTGACAGTAAAGTCCAGTCACAATCAACTCTGGGGTTGCGGCGCTCATCTCGCTTTACAGGCCGAGGGAGCCGGTGTTTGTCCACAGACAGTTTTTCCAGGTCATGTGGTCAGCATGACTAAGGTGATTCTGGTGCAACAGAACACAGAAACCAGAGCAGTGCATGGAAACGCCGTTTACCTTTCTGCTGGAGCGTTACTGTTTATCTACTTGCACTTTTGGGCGTGCTTTCGAAGTGCTAGGTTGGCAGCAGCAGGGACCGAGCAATGGGAGCTCACCCCATCGCGGGGATTTATTGCAGTTTAACAAGCGTGTGGTTTCATAAATGGTATCAGTCAATTACAATCATGGGGAGTCTATCCAGACCTATAACTTCCACTACCTGCTCTCACTCACTAAACCACCTCTCAGATATTTACTTGTCTTCCTGGCTCCTAACTGTTCCTGACTCAGCTTATTTCGCTACACTAACTCAACCTACCCACAGACTCTATCCTAATTCACTCCCACTCCAACCAACCACCCAACTCCCAACAAACTCCCCCCTTCGCCCCTCCCAGAGCTGGTTTTATAGTCCCTCTGACTCCACCCCCCTGGGTTCTGATTGGGTAACCTGTTTAACTATTTCACCTCCAGCACTCTCATATGTTGGTTTAGAATCTTGAGAACTGTAGTTTACCCATCACAGGGCACCATTAACAAACTATGCTTCCCAAGATTCTATGTGCTTTAAATATATGGTGTGCATGCAGTCAGGGTCTCACATAGAGCTTTAACCAAAGTACATGAAACCAGGGACACTCGTTACTGAATGCCAATTTCACTCACTGATTTCATGTTCAGGGGAAGTCCTTTCTTCTACCTTTTTTTTTAAAAAATTATAATAAACACTGGTTACATTAGAAGTAAAGAAGAACTTCACTTGAAACAACGGCAATGAACAGCTGTCAGCTGTGCAGTACGTAATTTCCCATCCTTCCTGTGCTTACACGAAAGCCTGGCTGAGGATGCCATGGAGATTTCAGGAAAGGCAAGCACCCAGGAAGCCTGCAGAGTACTGTAGAGGTGATTTGTAAAACTGAAGAACGGTTCCTCACAAACACTCCCTGGCCAGATGAAAATAAGCTAAGTGCAACAACAAAACCCTTCATCCAACACATGAGAATTTCTTCACTGTTTTGGCACAGAGCTAAGAAAAGGAATAGAGCTGGCAGCAATGACTTCCAATAATCTTCCCTCACTGTACCATTAGGAGAGTCCACAGGGAGTACAGAATTGTCTTTCTGCCATTTTTGGATGCATATTTTTCAAAGAAAGTTTCTCCCAGAAGAGGGAATAGCTGTTTTCTGCTTCCTAATCCACATGTCCATTCCCTATTCATCTTTGCAGCCCTCTTTGTTGTTGTTATCATTCTTAAATCTTAGAGTCATAGAGACGGAAAGGTTCAGGTGGTCCAACCCCCCTGCTTGATAAAGGAATACGAGACCTAGAGGAATCATAGAATTGGAAGAGACCATGAGGGTCATCTAGTCCAACCCCCTGCAATGCAAGAATCTTTTGCCCAACGCATGAGGCTTGAACTCACAACCCTGTGATTAAGGGTCTCATGCTCTACCAACCGAGCTACCCCAGCAGATATTCAACAGATGGCTGTTCAGCCTTTGCCTAAAGACCTTCAGTGAAAGAGAGAAGTCATCACCCTTGTACATACTTGGTCTTTGATTGATCTGCTCTTACCAGTGGCAAATGGTCCATAAGAGCAAACAGAGTTCTGTTCCACCAATATCAGTTTGCCCTCAGTCATATGTGCCTGCCTTCTTGCTTAAAACCAGTCAAGGGAATGGCCCTGGCCATCAGCTTCCTCTTCTTCTGTCTCAGTGTTGCCCTCGTAAATCTCAGCAGGGAAGAGGATGGAAACTAAACTAGCCTTTTATTGGCTCTGGCCCCAGCTACTGTTGAGCTCCCTGTCTGCTGGTCTACCAGTCCCAATTGGCACCAGCTACCACTGGCTCTTACAATTTAGATGTTTCTCCTAATGTTCAACTGAAACCTACCTTTCTAATGCTTGAAGCACATCAGATCTGGTCCTGCCTTCTGGGATAGCAGACAAGCCTTTGTCTTGTTCCATGTAACAGTTTTCAGGTTTTTGAATAATGTCATCATGATATCCCCATGGTCTTCTCTGCTTTTTGCTGTTGTTGTTGTTGGCATCACCCTATCTCAAGAGACAATGGAGAGTGCCTCCAGGGAGAATCTCAGCGCCTGCTGTGGCTGCAGAGAGAGCTAACTTGTAACTGCTTCCTCCTGCATTGTTTTTGCTACATGAGCAGCACCGAAGTGACCTCTCTGGGGTGCAAGCCTGGGCTATGTGTATGGAGGTCCTGGGCTGCCCAGACAACAAAACCTGCCTCTCAGCCTCACTGATGTGGTCCAAAGGAAAGCAGAGCAGTATGTCTGACACCAGCTTGAAATTGCTGGAAGGAGGCATACAAGGTATCATCCAATTGTCTTAGGGGCTCCACTCCAGATTTAGGTAGACTTTATTTCTCCCAAAGATGTCTCACACAGGCAGCGGTACAGATTTTTCCTTGGAGTTTACCCCCAAAGCCTTTCTCACGAATGAGTGGAGGTTTAGGACCAGAGTTTTCCATCTCCTAGATGGTCTCCCTTCCCAGGTTGATGAGCCTCATCTGCCTCACTTCCTTCTACAGTACATACAGAAACCACCTTCTTGACCACTGGGCCCACTACTGGTCTCACTAGCTTAATCTGCTAGAGCCTGTATTTGCATGCAGGGGAAGCCCCTAACTCACCGAGTGTGATGGCCTGGGATTCCGATTCAGAGAGTGAACCGGAGGAATCCCAGCCAGCACAGGAGTCCCCGCCTCCAGGGCCGGCTGAACTGGGGCAAGGCCTTGATGCTGAGGAGCCTGCACCTGTGCCGGATCCTCAGGAGCAGGCACCAGGTGAATCCATTCTGGCTCCAGAGGTGGTTGAGGACTCAGTGCCTACAGGTGAGTCTCCCCCGGGGCCCAGTAACCCTTCAGCCTCTCCTGAACTGCAGAGGCTCAGGGCAGAGAGGCGAAGGGAACTGGTTTCTCCCAGGAGGAGTGCTCGCCTTAAAGCCAGGAGAGGCGGGGCTTCTGGGGGCCGGGACCGCCCCTGGCCTTAGAGAAGATAAAGGCCAGTCAGCCCGGTCCCAGATTGCGGGAGCAACGTCGTTGTTGAGTACCTGCTTTTACCCACACCCAGACCTGATCTTCCAGTGTTCCTGTTCCCCGCCCGGCTTCCTGCTTCTGATCTTTGAGTGTTCCTGTCCCCGCCCGGCTCCCTGCTTCGGACCTCGCCTCACACCTTGTGAACTATTTCCAGGCTAGTGACTCAGGATTGAACTTTGACTACGATAACAGTAACCTTCCCCCCGGGACCAGCACACCGAGGGTTCGAAACCCATCAGCTGCCCTCACCTGGTTTAGCTGGCCAGTCAAAGCTGTTTCCCAGGATGTGGCTGCTGTCGCATGCTGACAGCTTCTAGGAGCCACAGGTGAGAGCTGAGTGCAGGGTGAGGACCAAAGGTGGAGCACGATGTGATTTCAACCAGAGGTACCACCCCTCATATAACACCCCATACACCCCTTCTCTACTCTAGGCTAAAAATAGCTAGGGACTTCAACCTCAATGGACCTAAAATAATCCTTTCAGTTCCTGATCCCTTTTTCTTGCCATTTTTAGCAGCCTTTGCCGGCCAGTCGTGACTCCACTCCTGCTATAAAGCATATTGCTACCTTAAAAATCCAGTGCCAGGTATTGTATTCTTGCTGTGGAATACCAAACTAGGCCTTTCTAGCAAGCAAGACCCCTGACTGTGCATCTGCAACAATTACTGCAGCTAACCTCCTTATTTTCTCAGCTGGGTGATACAAAATCGTACTGCCCACTGCAAAAGACTGTGTTATTCTGTGTATCCTCTTGCATACATCTACTTTTTCCTGGTCGCCCGGATCATAGAGTCCACATTCAGGAGTAGCAAGAGACTGGAGGAATCTGGCTCAGAATAATCATGTCGTAGAGTCCTTGTATGCTACTTCTCAAGGGGGAGGAAAATGTTAAGGCTTTGTTAATTTGGTATCATCTCCTGCAGTAAGCCCTCTACTATTGCTCTAACATGGCTCAGCTGGTAGAGCATGAGACTCTTCATCTCAGGGTTATGGGTTCAATCCCCATGTTAGGGAAAAGATTCCTGCATTGCAGGGGTTGGACTAGATGACCCTCATAGTCCCTGCCAACTCTACAATAAAGGTAAAGGTAAAGGTACCCCTGCCCGTATGGGCCAGTCTTGCCAGACTCTGGGGTTGTGCGCCCATCTCACTCAAGAGGCCAGGGGCCAGCGCTGTCCGAAGACACTTCCGGGTCACGTGGCCAGCGTGACATCGCTGCTCTGGCGAGCCAGAGCCGCACACGGAAACGCCATTTACCTTCCCGCTAGAAAGCGGTCCCTATTTATCTACTTGCACCCGAGGGTGCTTTCGAACTGCTAGGTTGGCAGGCGCTGGGACCGAGCAACGGGAGCGCACCCCGCCGCGGGGATTCAAACCGCCGACCTTTTGATCGGCAAGCCCTAGGCGCTGAGGCTTTTACCCACAGCGCCACCCGCGTCCCATACAACTCTACAATACTATGATTCTATTATTCTATTCTTCCACCTAGAAATGATAAGGAGCAGAGCAGATCAACCTCTTTGCACTTCAGAGATGACTGCACACTTCTATTTCCCACTGAAGTTTTTAGCTATGGGCAGTGGCGTAGCTTGGGTTGTCAGCACCCAGGGCAAGGCAAGTGATTTGCACCCCCTAACCCTGAGTGAGCCAGGTAGGGGCAGAGAGCTGCGAGTGTGAGCGCCCCCCCCAGATGTTGCGGCCGGTGCGGCCGCCCCCCCCTGCACCCCCCACGCTACGCCACTGGCTATGGGCAGTTGCAGAACCTCCCGGTGGTTTTTGCAGGATTTTGCTACCATTATTACATTGAATTGAATTAAATGTGCAAAAAATCTGTGTCTTGCTTGAATTCCTCAACATTCTAAATAGAAGTGCAATTGATAAGAATCATAATAAGCTGGACATATTGACTTCCACGAATAAAATTACACAGTGCCGCCACAACTACAGTCATACCTCGGGTTGAAGTAGCTTCAGGTTAAGCATTTTCGGGTTGCGCTCTGCGGCAACCCGGAAGTAACGGAGCATGTTACTTCCGGATTTCGCCACTCGCGCATGCGCAGATGCTCAAAATGACGCCACATGCATGTGCGGAAGCGGCGAATCACGGCACGTGCAGACGCAGATGCGCGGACACAGGGTTGCATTCGCTTCAGGATGCGAATGGGGCTCCAAAACGGATCCCGTTCGAATCCAGAGGTTGTTGTTGTTGTTGTTTAGTCGTTTAGTTGTGTCTGACTCTTCGTGACCCCATGGACCAGAGCACGCCAGGCACTCCTGTCTTCCACTGCCTCCCGCAGTTTGGTCAAACTCATGTTTGTAGCTTCGAGAACACCGTCCAACCATCCCATCCTCTGTTGTCCCCTTCTTCTTGTGCCCTCAGTCTTTCCCAACATCAGGGTCTTTTCCAGAGAGTCTTCTCTTCTCATGAGGTGGCCAACGTATTGGAGCCTCAGCTTCACGATCTGTCCTTCCAGTGAGCACTCAGGGCTGATTTCCTTAAGAATGGATACGTTTGATCTTCTTGCAGTCCATGGGACTCTCAAGAGTCTCCTCCAGCACCATAATTCAAAAGCATCAATTCTTCAGCGATCAGCCTTCTTGATGGTCCAGCTCTCACTTCCATACATCACTACTGGGAAAACCATGGCTTTAACTATACGGACCTTTGTTGGCAAGGTGATGTCTCTGCTATAAAATAAAATGGTTCAGACACAAATGCAGTCATCGGCCTTCTTCAACTTGCTGCCCTCCAGGTGTTTTAGACAACAGCTCCCATCATCTCTGACTCTTGGCCATGGTGGTTTTGGCTGATGGGAGTTGTAGTCCATGAGAAGGCTGCCCTATTTTATGCTAAATTTCCAAATGAGATCCAGTCACAGGGGGAAATGGATTAATTTGTAACTGACATTGTTACAAATACATGCATTCCTCCAAATCTTTACAAATCCACATGACTGCTGATTCAAAGCTTTTCACTTAAAAAAAAAAAATCCCACACAATTATAATAATACCTATCCTTTAAAGGGACTTAATTTGCCTGCAATACAGTGAAGCAACGATTAACACGAAATTGCTAAGAGAAGATTGAAATGCTGGCTTTATATGCACAGATGTCACAACAGTCGGAAGCTAACAAAAAGGCTGGTTGGCTTTAAACATACTTCTTAGCATTCAAGCTAACAGATGAACACAGTGTGCAGCGTGGGAGCATAAAAACAGGGCGATGTGGCACTAATCTCATTCCATTCACTGAACTGCCTACCCAGGATTACCTGCAAGAGATGAATAAGTCACTATTATGCATTGCGGACATTTAAACTATATTTCCTTGTGTATAATTAAACCTACATATTGAGGTCATTATGAGATTTGCCTCCTCCTGGAGCAATGTTTTTTGCACCAAGTTCCTGAGAAATCTTATCCAGACAGGAAGGTCTGCATATTCTTTTTATTCAGATTCATGGTAACCTTTTATTAATTACTTGCCTGGGTCTTATAATACTTGGAATTCAAGTATCTATTAGAATGCATTGTATCAGTCTACACAGTAGCAGCTCCCGTGTTACCTCTTTAAGCTGTCAGATAAGGGAAGGAGGGAAGAGTTTTCCCAGCTAGGGGGGAAGGATGAATTCATCCAGCTCACATTTTAATGGAAACCCGCCAAATTTGCACATCCCACCTTGCGAACTGAAAAATGCAGCTCTCCTCTGAAATTCACAGTATTTCCAAATCTTTCAGTAACCAAGAATGCATAAAAAAAATGCATAAATGAATGAAGAGTGGTTGAATGGGGAATCTGTGCTCTCTGCCCCCCCACCCGCCCAGAATTCTGTTGGACTCCAACTCCCATCATCCACTGCCAGCAGGATTGGCCAGAGTTGTAATCCCACAGCATCTCGGGGGCTGCAGGTGACCCATAAAGGTAAAGGTAAAGGTACCCCTGCCCGTACGGGCCAGTCTTGCCAGACTCTAGGGTTGTGCGCCCATCTCACTCAAGAGGCCGGGGGCCAGCGCTGTCCGGAGACACTTCCGGGTCACGTGGCCAGCGTGACATCGCTGGTCTGGCGAGCCAGCGCAGCACACGGAAACACCGTTTACCTTCCCGCCAGTAAGCGGCCCCTATTTATCTACTTGCACCTGGGGGTGCTTTCGAACTGCTAGGTTGGCAGGCGCTGGGACCGAGCAACAGGAGCGCACCCCGCCGCGGGGATTCGAACTGCCGACCTTTCGATCGGCAAGCCCTAGGCGCTGAGGCTTTTACCCACAGCGCCACCCGCGTCCCAGAGTTGTAATCCCACAGCATCTCGGGGGCCGCAGGTGACCCATACGTACGTTAAAAAAACTTTTACCCATAATAGCTCCTTACAAGAAAGCATTACAACCAAGCCTATTCTTGAAACTTGGAGGTTGCAAGTGTTTAATGTAAAAGTTCTCTAAGACTTTGCATGGCAGTAACGAGTTATCCATGTCTAGACTCTTAAATGAGTGTGCTCATATTGGTTCCAATCAACGCTACTTTTCTAGAAAAGGCCGGAACCAGTGGTGTGCGGTGAAATTTTCTGCAGGGGAACAGTTAAGGCCAGAGATGCCAGCTTGAGAGGGCAATTGAGGGAGCTGATGTTACATGCATAACGTCTGCTGTTGCACATGTGAGCATTACACACCCCTCCCTAAGCCAGCCAGAAGCTTCCTGGCCTTTGGGAAGCAGGTGCCAGGGCTCTAACAGCATTCTGGAGCCGGGCAGGCTTTGGGAAGGTGGCAGGAGGGCTTTTGGACTCTGTCAGAGCATCATGCCTGCCTCCCTCCCTAAACCAGCTTTGGGAAGGAGGTTCCAGGGGGACATTTAGGAGACTAACCTAGTCCCCCCTAGTCCACTATCTGCACACTCATCATGAATGGCTTCCTTGTTTCCTATAATGGTAATGGCGCCCACCTGAGCGGTGCCGGAATTGAGTTTCGTCAGAGTTCCAGCTGAAAAAAAGCCCTGGTTCCAGTGCTCGAAATCTATCCAAACTTTAGTTTATACTTCACAACATATTAAAGTCCATGGGCTTCTGAAACTAAACTTCTCATTTTACTTTTGTCTTCCAAAATGTGAATTTTAAGTGCATGCTGTGTTTTGTTCAGATAAAATATATTGTATTTGCATATTATCAAGCAAGCTACATTCCCACCAGAGCAATTGTAAAATATTCTTCCTACCATCATGAGAATTTGTAAGCATTTTGGTTTCAAATGCTTTTTAGAAACAACAATTGTGGCATTTGAAATGTCCATGTAAAACCGGGCCATCTGTAATTCTAACAAAATCCAAATGAACCAATTCAACTTTCATGCTTCCTATTTTATATAAACCAAAGAATTGGAAGCCTAGAACAACCTGGCATTGTATCTAGAATATGTTCGTAATGATATATTACTTTTCTAAGACCATTCATCAAGGGGGTATAGTCAAAACAAATAACATTTTTTTACTTCTGCAATTGCTTGGGGTTATGCAACAATTATCACCTAGATTTACTACGGCCTGGTTCAAACACAATGCTAAGCTATGATGTGCTTCGTTTAACTATCATTTGTTTCAACTTATGAACCCAGCCCAGCAGACTAATCATGGTTTATTTTCCACTAACAAACCATGATGTGAAGCCCAGTTTTGCTGCAGGTTTTCAAACCATGGTTTGTATTGCTGGCATTATGACAAACTTCAAAATCCTTGCTTAACCATAATTTTTTCAGACACTCCAGACACCTGCCAAACTACAAAGCCCAAAACAAGAACAGATAGGAAACAAACCAAACTTTGGAGGAACAAGCCATGGTTAAAATAAACCATGGCTTGGCATTACGTATGAACACTGGTGATAAATGTCATTTGTGACTACCTCACCAAGGATACAGCCTAATTCAAGGGAATCTGCAAAGGATGTAGAATATAAACATTTTCATCAAAGCTACCATTTCTATTAAGGGGGAGAACTGACTAAACAGCATATCATGTTTCAGATAGAAGGAATTAAAACTACCATAGAGCAAAATAACATTCTTGTTAATTGGTTTTGGATACATGTCAACTGCTAGTTTTCCATTTTGACTGTGCACCATTAAAACCATATCTAAAAAAGAAATGGATACTCCCAGATGGCTGGACTGAATTGATCCATTTAAAAAAATGCCATTTATTTGTATAACCCATGAAAAAAGACCAAAATGTCACCTGCGGTTTGCTATAGTAATCTACAATATCATATGCCTCATATGCATCATCACCTAAAACTTGCAGCATGTGGTGAGAGCTGTGATGAGGACAGTGCTCAGGCGATGTCCTTGAGGAGTAGGGGAGAAGACAACCACCAGAACATTATTTGGGGTCCTCCTGGCCAGAGGATACAGCCCTGCTATCATACCCTCAATCAGTGGGTGACTGATTCGGGCCCTCCATCCTCACAAAAGCCAAAGACTACAAAATAAAGCAGGGGGGCTTTAACCAGGTGGAACCCAGCACACTCCAGTTCTTGGAAGCTTACACGAAGCTTCAGTTTGTTCCAGCTCCCTGCAGAGCATCTTCTCTGGTTGCAGCAGAAGGACAAAGCTTCAGCCAGCAGGGTCCCATTAGAGCAACCCAAGAGCCTTTTCTTGTCTGAGCTCCACTTTGATTTGATGCAGACTAGACAAAGATATGGTTTTCCCAGTCGTGATGTATGCAAGTGAGAGCTGGACCATAAAGAAGGCTGATCGCCAAAGAATTGATGCTTTTGAATTATGGTGCTGGAGGAGACGCTTGAGAGTCCCATGGACTGCAAGAAGATCAAAGCTCTCCATTCTGAAGGAAATCAGCCCTGAGTGCTCACTGGAAAGACAGATCCTGAAGCTGAGGCTCCAATACTTTGGCCACCTCATGAGAAGAGAAGACTCCCTGGAAAAGACCCTGATGTTGGGAAAGATGGAGGGCACAAGGAGAAGGGGACGACAGAGGACGAGATGGCTGGACAGTTTTCTCAAAGCTACCAGCATGAGTTTGACCAAACTGCGGGAGACAGTGGCAGACAGGAGTGCCTGGCGTGCTCTGGTCATAGAATCATAGAAGAGTTGGAAGAGACCACAAGGGCCATCGAGTCCAACCCCCTGCAAAGCAGGTCCATGGGGTCACGAAGAATCGGACATGACTAAACAACTAAACAACAACAACAGACAATGACCACTTTGCCTGAGAGCCTCAAGCTCCCATCATTGCATCATGGTGTTAGAAGGTACTTCATCTTGTCCAAACCCCACTTGCCTCATTCGACTGATTGGCAGATGTCCTTATTATGAAGCACCCCCAACCCCCATGAATAATTTGCAACATTTAGGATGAAAGCTAGCTGGTTGCTTTTATTAATAGCCTATGGAGTATCAATCTCTAAAATAACTTAACCTGCAATATATTAAAGCTCGTTTCTCTTGCTCTGACGTTTAGATTTGCTGTCTGTTGTATCCTTGACATTTTGTTTTATATATACATTTGAGTCATCTAATAAAAATAAACACAGGCAAAACTGAACCATTCAGCAATTTAATAAAACCAGAAATCAATGGTGTTATGGGGCAAAAGTGGTCTAGGCAATGATTGTGGCATCACCACCAGATCTCTGTTAGGAGCCGTCCTACTCTCGTGTAGGACCCTGGCAGAGACACATGCCCGACTGGCATGTTCTCTCCCTCCTGATCGATCATTCAGGAACTTCAAAAGCTTTCTTCTTCCCGAACATCACAGCGACCGATGCCAACAGACATCAACACACTTAGGGATCTGCAGAGTCTTCGCAGCTTGCGTAACAGACCTCAGCAACTCAGCATTTTGGCTAATCGACTTTATTTACATATAAAACACTCAGAGCATTCTGACTTAGCTCCTTCCTCTTTCTCATCAGACAGCAAAGAGAAAGAACAAAGGGCAATAATCCCATTTCACGGAACACAGTAACACAAACATCCTGTCTCTGTCACATCCCACTCTGTGGAATGAAAACATACACCGTCATGTGACAGACAACAATCCCATGACTGCAGACACGGGGAATGAGTCTCCAATAACCTCCCCCAATTCATGCACTGTGTTGCAGTCATCAGTGTAACTGCAACAAACATACAGATGTCATACACACAGTATACCTCTGTATCACCTGTTCTACCCTTGGAACTACCTGTAACTGGACTGGCCTTGGGCCTTACCATCTTGCACTTCTGACTGTCTTGGCATCATAAACCTTCTGACTATCAGGAAGTCTCACACTTGGCTTTGTTGGGACTCGAACCCTAGCTTCGTTCCTCTCTGAGGAATCAGTGTTGACACACACAGCCTTTGGACGTGGTTCTGCTTCCTTTTCTGAGGAAACAGTGTCTACCCTCACAGCCTTTGGGCGTGGTTTCCCTTCCCTTGAGGACAAACCCTTTCCCCCCTTTCAAGACTTCGGGTTCCAAGACCTGTGTCGAGCCACTAACCACAGCTAAATCTGCAACAGCTGTGTTAGCAAACTCCTGAGCATATCTGGTGGGCATGTCACCCTTTGTAGCTCCTCCTGATCCGCGCATCTGGCGCATCTCCTCCACTGTATCAGTGGAACTCACCTCAGTGTTAGCATCAGCAGACTGTGTTAGCAGTGTTAACAGACTCTGTATTAGAGCCTTCCGCAGTGGGGTAGCCTTGGAAAATATCCTTATTCCCCCCCCCCCCCCATTCTGCTAACGCCAGCAACAGTGCTGGAATGTAAACAGACATGTGACATGTGACAAACCCACGTCTGTTACTAAAGGTGGAATGGAAAATTTCCCAACAACCTCAACCTTTTCCACCAGTAAGGCCAATCTCAACAAAGCTCATCACATACTGTCATTGGAAGATTCTATTGAAGAAAGGGAGTTGCTCTCATAGAGGAGTTAAATTAGTTATAGTGGAAAATCATCCCACCCCTTTGAGTTGTAGGTTTATGTTGAAATCTGTGTCCTTTGAAGAGAATGTTGTTTCCTTCAACTGACTCAGTACTCCCCACTTGAATATCAATGTTTGACTAGTTGAGAACAATCTGGGTTAGTGTCCATGCATCAGACACACACACACACACACACACACACACACACACACACACACACACAAAAGCTGTCATTTGCTATTTACCAGATTAGCACAAAGACTGGCTAAGTACCCAGTGCCATCCATTTCTTTTTCATTTCTAAAACACACTTGCACAATATTCTCAGGAAATGAAAGTCACTTGAGAGCCTCCTCAAACTGCATCAAACACTTAATTGCATCGATTTCCACACTTCATCCCCCCACCACCACCACTTGTTCATATCTGTGATAGGAACAAACCAAAGAATAAATAAAATGTGTCAAAACTGTCCATGTAATAACCAGTCCTGACTGCATTTATTCATTTTATGCAGGATATTTCAGGCTGAGATGGCATCAGGCAAAAGGATGTCAAATACATTCTTTTGAAAAAGTCAGAATATTGCAATTATATATATTTTTCCCCTTACCAACTATTAAAATTGTCTCCGGGGGAAATTGTGAAATTGCAATATTCACCCTGACATGAACCATGGGAGAGCCAAATGTGTTTTTCTCCTGATCTTTGATAGCTGGTGCCAGTAACTGGAATAAAATATACATAGCTCATGTCAGTAATTCTGAAACCACTCCCTCTGTAGATCAAAGCCTTTTACATCTAGGGATCATTAGAAGGATCATTTCATCATTGCGGCCCACATATCTCCCCAATCCCAGACACCCTAGTTAAAAAACAAACAAACCCAAAATTGATTTTTGTAGAAAATTGAGTGCGTTTAACTTTCTCTGGGAAGAATCTGCATTCTCCTCCACCCAATAATTGAAATAAATTAAACAGCATGTGGCAATTTCCCTAATGTGTGTTAATTTGCATGCATTCTGTAAACGTGGGCACTTTGGTAGATGTAGAATGCTTACACAAGAGTGTAGATAGCGGGGGGGGGGGAGGAAGCTGGATGAGATTCTCAGGACATTAGTAGGCATTGAGTATATAAGTAGGGAGTGACAAACACTACCTGCAAGGAGATTAAGGAGCTACGCGCTAACTGTCAGAATTGTAGTAAAGTCAGTTGTTCATTTAGTCAATTTCAGACTCTGGACTTAATGTTCTTCTGCAGGGCCGAGGAAGATGTTCTTTAGATGTTTCACTTCAGTTACTTCGATGTGCTGTGAGTCAACCCTGTGGCATTTAGAGACCATCCTGATCAATCCTGATCAATGGGGGTTCATCCTGATCAATGGGCGCTGTAATGATCTCAGGCAGGCTAGCAAGCTCCGATAAGAATGAATGAGTCTCTGGCAGTTGTATAGACGTTTATTTACAATTTAGATCCAGAGAGCAGCTCCGAGCCTGCCGCCATTGCTACAAGTTGGTCACTCTGAGTCACCGCCCCTTTCACAGCACCAAGGGCGCCAGAGTCCAGTCCTTCCTCTCTTCTACTGCTGTTGCATTTTAACCCTTCCAGCTCTTCTAGTTCCAGGAGAAGGTGGGTTAACTCTCCCCCCCCCCAGCTATGAAAAGAAGGAGCCTCTAAACGCTACCTTTCTCCTGGTTGCATAGCAACCCCCACAATGCCATCTATCTCCTCCCCTCCCTCTGTCTGTGATAGTGGTACCTCGGTTTATGAACTTAATCCGTTCCTGAAGTCCGTTCTTAAACAAAATCCGTTCTTAAACCGTGGTGCGCTTTCCCTAATGAGACCTCCTGCTGCCAGTGTCCTTCCACCGCTCAGCTTCCATTCGTAGACCAAGGTAAAGTTCACAAACCGGAACACTGCTTCCTGTTTTGCGGAGTTTGTAAACCGAATAGTTCATAAACAGGACTGTTCATAAACCAAGGTACCACTGTATATATATTTAATATTCAATCTTTATCCGTTTATAGATGGCATACACACAAAAAACACACAACATAGTTCACAAATAAAAAGAAGGGGGGACAAACAAACAAAAACAATGCAACTCAAAAACACAGAAAAATTTCAGCAACCAACTTCCGCCCTGATTAGTGTGGGTTCTTTGTTTCCTTTGTTTCTCACTGCAGTTGTTGCGTACCCTCTATGGGGATGGAGTTCCACATTTTAGGGTCTGCTATAGAGAACATCCTCTCCTGTGCTGCCATCCCCGACAAAGTTTCTGAGTGCAACAGAACTACCAGGAGAGCTCCCTTGGGATGAAGGTGGACTTTCCAATATTTGGGGCCTACTCATTTCTGGCTTTCAATGCCAAGGTGAGCAAATGCAGTTCTTTGTCTTCCACCTCCCAAGGAAGACTTCAAAGGCTCTTACGTCACACAGCTGGCACTAAAGCAATTTAAGATGCCTGGTTCTGTTCATTTCCAATCATTACCCTGGATTTTTAACACAGGTACCTCGGGACCTGTAATGAAGCTGAATCAATAGATCTCTTGTTTTCCTAACACAACATCTCAAACTTGCTCCGTTACAACAGGAACATATGCCTCAATCAATAACGCGTCCTTAGGAGACATATTTATATTGAATGATTGTGTTAATACACATCCTCAATGGAGCAGGAAGAAACACATTTCTCAAAATAGCTCTGGAATATGTAAGTAGTAACAACAGCACTTAGAATTTATATAGTGCTTTAGTGAGAAGAAAGGTAAGGTTTGGTCACACCGCTCTCCACCTCACCTGCACACTCACATCACAACAGATTCAGATTTTCTGAGGTCCCTGGGATAATTCTTGGTAAATGTTCAGGACTTCCCAAGGAAAACCAACATAGGGTGGTCCTCCTTTGCCCTTTCTGCCATTGCTTTCCTTTTCGCGAGTCAAGTTGTCCCTGTAAAGTGGGTGAACGAATTGCCTGGAGAACTTTCTGGAGACAGGAGAGGCTTTGCAGGTCTCTTCTGAATTTGCCTGGGTCCTATTGGTGCATTAGCTTATTTCCTGCCTAGCAACATAAGAGATATAGTTGTTGTTTTGATGCTTCCTTGTACCATTCCTCCTGGTTCTTTGCTTCTACAGCAGGGATGGGAGACAGGTGCCCCTCCTGGTGCGGTTGGACTTCAACTCCCATCATCCCTGGCTGTTGAGGCTTATAAATATTGGAGTCCCACAACATCTGGCGAGCTACAGCTTCCCCATCCCTGATCTACAGAATACAGTGGTACTTCGGTTTAAGAACAGCCCTGTATATGAACTATTCGGTTTAAGAACTCGGCAAAACCAGAAGTAGTGTCTCAATTTGCGAACTCCATGGGACTCTCAAGAGTCTCCTCCAGCACCATAATTCAAAAGCATCAATTTTTCGGCGATCAGCCTACATACATATGTATGTATGTATGTATGTATGTATCTATATAAAAAAGGTAAAGGTACCCCTGCCCGTACGGGCCAGTCTTGACAGTCTTGACAGACTCTAGGGTTGTGCGCTCATCTCACTCTAGAGGCCGGGAGCCGGCGCTGTCCGTAGACACTTCCGGGTCACGTGGCCAGCATGACGAAGCTACTCTGGCGAGCCAGAGCCGCACACGGAAACGCTGTTTACCTTCCTGCTAGTAAGCGGTCCCTATTTATCTACTTGCACCTGGGGGTGCTTTCGAACTGCTAGGTTGGCAGGCGCTGGGACCGAGCAACGGGGATTCGAACCGCCGACCATACGATCGGCAAGTCCTAGGTGCTGAGGTTTTACACACAGCGCCACCCGCGTCCCTGTGTATGTATATATGTATGTATAACTAAATAAATAATTTATACCCTGCCCATCTGGCTAGGTTTCCCCAGCTACTCTGGGCGGCTTCCAACAAAATATGAAAAATACAATACAACATCAAACATTAAAAACTTCCCTAAAACAGGGCTGCCTTCAGAGGTCTTCTAAAAGTTAGAGAGTTGTTTATTTCCTTGACATCTCATGGGAGGGCGTTCCACAAGGCAGGTGCCACTACCAAGAAGGCCTTCTGCCTGGTTCCCTATAACCTCACTTCTCGCAGTGAGGCCCTCGGAGCTGGACCTCAGTGTCCGGGCTGAATGATAGGGGGGGAGATGCTCCTTCAGGTATACTGGGCTGAGGCCGTTTAGGGCTTTAAAGGTCAGCACCAACACTTCGAATTGTGCTTGGAAACGTACTGAGTAGTGCAATGTGAACAGAAGTGGCTTGTTATGCTAGCTTCCTGGCAGGTAAGTCACAGTTGTTTACAGAGAGAGAGGGAGGGAGGGAGGAATGGAGGAGGCAGGAAGTCAGCACAGTGAAAACAGTGGTGGAGCCAATTCTGCTATCCTCCTTGTGCATTTCCACCATGTGTGCATCCTTGCTGCTTCACCCGTCTCCCTTTCAGCAAGCAACAGTGAATAACCTGCCAAGAAGCTAGCCCAGCAGCTCAGCCCCATCCAACAAGTTGCATCTCAATGTGTGTTAGCCTGAAAACAAATCCACATTCACAACTACATCTCCATGTCTAAGTCTGCTTCTGAATATGTATCCACTTTGCTGAACCAAGGTAATGAATGTCATGCAGTTGTTGGTTTGGGAGGCTGCAAGGAAGTTATGACAAGCTGTTGGGGTTTTTTTGTCCCTCCAGAGGGTTTTCTATGAAACACTTATTCTAGTTTGTCAAGCCATGCCTGAACTTCAGGTGAACTTGCTCCGGTTTGGTGCTGCTGCGGAAATTGCAAAGGATTCATCATCTGGTGCTATCATTTGCCTTGTGCACTAATGGTCAAAAATGGGAGAGAATTACATGAAATGAGTCACCCACCACCTGTCTTTTGGAACCACTGAGTTGTATTTCTCTATGGTTTCTGTTTCTTATTCCACTTTCACCCTTAATTCTTGTAGGAAATTGTGCAATCCACCTAGCCACACAAGCCCTACAGTTATTTAGGCTTTCTAATGTTTTTAACTGGTGAATTTGCACAAAGGGAAAGAACTATTTAGTAGTTGGTTTTAGCTGAAATGGGAAATGGAGCAAGGAATTTTCTTCTTCTTCAACAAAATACCCATAGGCAGCCCAACTGTATGTATGTCATATACAGTGATACCTTGCTTCTAAAAAACCCTCGTACTCAAAAAACTTGGAACCCAAACACTGCAAATTCGGGAGTAAGTCGTCCAGTTTGCACACTTTTTTCAGAAGCCGAACGTGCTCCGTTTTGAGTGCCACACTTCTGTTTTGAGTGTTACGCTGAGGTCTGTCTGTTTTTGCTATTTATTTTGCATTTTTGTTTTTGCGGCTCTTTTTGTGACTGTGTGGAACCCAGTTCAGCTATTGATTGATTGTTTGATTGTGTGACTGCAGTACATGGTTTATTTCTTTCATTTTATGGGTCGATGGTTTCATTAGATAGTAAAATTCATGTTAAACTGCTGTTTTAGGGGTTGTTTATAAAAGCCTGGAACGAATGAATGAAAGACTCCCTGGAAAAGACCCTGATGTTGGGAAAGATTGAGGGCACAAGGAGAAGGGGACGACAGAGGATGAGATGGTTGGACAGTGTTCTCAAAGCTACCGGCATGAGTTTGACCAAAGTGCAGGAGGCAGTGGAAGACAGGAGTGCCTGGCGTGCTCTGGTCCATGGGGCCATGAAGAGTCAGACATGACTAAACAACAACAATAATACATACATACATACATACATACATACATACATACATACAGCCATACATACATACCCCAACCATTTGGCTGGGTTTCCCCAGTCACTCTGGGCGGCTTCCAGCAGAATATTAAAATACAATCATCAAATGATTCATCAAATGTTAAAAGCTTCCCTAAACAGGGCTGCCTTCAGATGTCTTCCAAAAGTCAGATATTATTCTAATTATTATTATTATTATTATTATTATTATTATTATTATTATTATTATTATCATCTAGGTCCCACTGAGCTGGCAAAATGCAATGCATCTTTTGATGGGGCAAAGAGTCAGATCCTGACCTAAGGTCACTAGCCACAACTAGAGCTGGACCATAGTGACTGAATTTATTGAGTTTCATTCTTGGCTTTTATAACCCACTCAGTCCCTCCAAGCCTCTGAAGGTTATTCTTCAACAGAAAATATAAATGAAATTAAACACTGTTAAATCAACCCCATACTTACTCACAGCTATTATATTCCTAGCCAAGGAAGAGAAGAAGCTATGCCTGACATGAGCAATTAAATCTGCACAAAAGCACCTGGCTTTGTATTTGCCCTTCTCCAAGTCTTTTGCAATGGTAAGTGCATATGACTGGATCTCCCATCTGCCCGCAAAACCGCTGACCCTCTGCAAGCTGCAGGTGTGTCATCCTTTACGATTGCACACTCAGGACTTTAATCCGAAAGGGCATTTTCTCCCAAGTTCTTCCAGCGAGGCAGGAGTAAGTCAAATACGATTCAACAAGACATAATAGTTCTGGAAAGTGGGGGGGGGGGGGGAGGAAGCGTAGCAGGTGCATTATAGCATGAATAGATCTCTAGACGAGACAGAAATCCGAGCTCTGCAGCCGTTTGCATGCAGCACTTAGCCACCCTGAACGAAATGTGCCTGTCAAAGGGAATCCACACGCAGAAGGATTCGGAGGGGGTGGGGAAAGGAGACCTGCTATTACTGTACTAGTCAAAGTGCCATCATTGCGACGGGAGGCAGAGAAGGCCAAATGCATTGCATTTGGGTTGCTGGGGGGTTTTGTAGCCACCACAATGGTGTCCCTAGGTGCAGAATTTCTTCTTCTTCTTCTTCCTCCCCTCCAATTCTGTAATTGCAAATGACAGCCTCCAAAGGCCAAACTTGCACCCTCAATTGCAGCCTGCTTCCCACACACAGCGTGCAATGTCTTTTCTTTAAGTTTTGTAGGATAAACTAGATCAGCTGCTTTCAGAAACAAGGTTGCAGAGGGAGGTAGGGTGAACCCTCTCAGACACAGAAGCAGTCTACTACCTCCTCAGCAAAGGCTGGAGGCTGGAAGCGGTTTTCCACAGGCAGAAGCTGCAACTGCTTTTCAACGTAAGGTAAAAAGGTAAAGGACCCCTGGACAGTTAAGTCCAGTCAAAGGTGACTATGGGGTTGTGGTGCTCATCTCGCTTTCAGGCCAAGGGAGCTGGCTTTTGTCCACAGACAGCTTGCCAGGTCATGGGGCCAGCAGGACTAAACCGCTTCTGGTGCAACAGGACACCATGTCGGAAGCCAGAGTGCACGGAAAAGCCATTTACCTTCCTGTCACAGCGGTACCTATCGATCTACTTGCACTGGTGTGCTTTCGAACTGCTAGGTTGACAAGAGCTGGGACAGAGCAACAGGAGCTCACCCCATAGAACCGCCAACCTTCCGATCAGCAAGCCCAAGAGGCTCAGTGGTTTAGACCACAGCGCCACCCGTGTCCTTGGGTATCTCTACACACACAGAGAGAGGGGGGGGGAGGAGGGAGGGAGGGAGACAGAGAGAATGCATCTTTTCCTCAAGGACTACAATATGTAGTTATATCTAATGTGTGCTCCTAACAACTTTTTGAAATCTGCTAGGCCAATGAATAAGTGCAATGAGATTAGCCGAAGGGAAAGGAAGTTGGTGATGCCCCATTCTTCCCAACCTCAGTGACTTGTTTCCTGGCGGTACATGCCAGCACACAGTACTGGCACCATTTTTCCCTTGAAAGTTTAAAGCTTATTGTGTTCATATTTCATTAGTATTCAGAACCTATTGATGAACTGAGTCCTGCCACAGTCACCTCCCAGGTTCAATGTTTGACCCTGACACTGTTCTGCTAATGCAAACAATTATCCCAAATCTTTTTTATGCCCAGTCCTATCTGATTTGGGAAACAAACAATCAGTGACACTAGTGCAAGCACAATGGAGAAAAAAACAGACAGTCTGAATGCACTTCCAGGGACAAATTGGAATACACATCTGAGCTCATGTGCTCATCCGAAGCATATGAGCTGTGGCTTGTTAATACTGCGTGAATCAGTTGCCACAACTGCTTTCTAAGGGGAAAATGAGACCCTGCTTGGAAAACAGCACTGCGGTGTTTGGCCTGCATGTTAGTTCATTTTGCTGGCTAATTCTGTGGCTTTGTTTAACTTTTACCTGCTGCTTGTTTGTTAAGGGTTTTTTTATTTATCTGATTTGATTGTGTTGGTAGTTTTTTGTTTGTTCTCTTTTCTTGAGCAAATTGCTTTTATGTTAGAAAGGCAGGCTATAAACGTTTGAACGAAAAGGTAAAGAGCATGAGGAGGCATAGGAGAAATCGCTGTAAAAATAAGGGACGGGCTTATGCATATCTGTATATGTTTTACTGTGAACTGAGGGTGTTATCAAAGCAGTGCTGGACCGGGCAACCTCTACCTCTGATCTTTCCCCCTCTTCTTCTTTTCTGTTACAGCTGGTCTGCTCAAAGGACACAGCGGCCATAGCCATAAAGGTTTTTCACAGCCCTTTTGGCTGCTTTGGTCTACCTGTGCTGCCATCAGCCAACAGTACTTAGGTGGCTTTTGAGATGGTGAAATCTGAATTATGAGGCCCCTGAGTGACCAACATGAACTCCTGTATTTGCTTAAGTACCGTATATTTCTGTGTATTAGATGATGCTTTTTGCTTTAAAAAAAAGACAATTGGGTGTCGTCTTATACACTGATAGTGAATGCAGAGGGGGGACGTGCGATCAATGGCACCACCAAGCAGAAGATTGGCAGCAGTGATTGGGCGGGTAATTGGTGGCTGCAGCAAGGCCTGCTGGTGATTGGCTGTGGCTGTGGCAACTGGGCAGGCGCTTGGTGGCTGTGGCGAGGCGGGCAGGCAATTGGCAGCTGCAGCAAGTGGGCAGGTGGGCTGTGTCAGGAGCTCGTCCTACACTTGAGTAGGACCCTGGCAGAGACACATGCCCAACTGGCATATTCCCTCCCTCCTGGTCGATCATTTGGTAGCTTCAAAAGCTGTCTTCAGCCCGAACATCACAGTGACCGATGCCAACTGACACCGGCACACTTAGGGATCCGCAGAGTCTTCACAGTTCACATGACAGAACTCAGCATTTTGGCTAATCTACTTTATTTACATATAAACACACATGGAGCACTGCAACATGGCTCCCTCTCTCTCTAGCATCAGACAGCAAAGGGAAAAAATAAAGGACAATAGTCCCACTTCACAGAACACAGTAACACAAACATCCTGTCTCCGTCACTTCCTACTCTGTGGAGTCAAAACATATACCGTCATGTGATAGACAACAATCCCATGACTGCAATCACAGAGCAGGAATTCTAACAGGCTGTTGGTGGTGGTGAGCAGACAGACAATTGGTGGCTCTGGCAAGGTGTGCAATCGGCAGTGACTGTGGCAAGCAATCGGCAGTGGCGGGCAGGCGGGTGAGCGCTTCGCGTAAGTGACCCCCCCCCCCAAAAAAAAACACACAACCAGCTAAACAACTTAATTTCTTAATTTTGGGTTAAAAAAATAGGGGCCGTCTTATACATGGGGGCATCTTATACGCAGAAAAATACTTTGGGATGACACTGTGT
Organism: Podarcis muralis; assembly: GCF_964188315.1. NCBI lineage: Eukaryota > Metazoa > Chordata > Lepidosauria > Squamata > Lacertidae > Podarcis > Podarcis muralis. The sequence goes on along the minus strand of NC_135664.1, from coordinate 18,210,563 downwards.
TGGCGCAGTTTGCATCGCTGGTCTTGCAACCTTTAGATGGCAACACAGAGCACTCAGTGTTTCTCTATATACTGTTGCACAGCACCCCCAATCTCTGAGCAGTGCAAGATTCCAGGCACTTACCCAAAGTTCAGTTTCCTTGGAATGAGGAACAGTGGAGTCTGTTGTGTATTTACATATATATATAACCTGCTATGATAGCGTGTCTTGCTTCTTCCATAGCCACAACCTTGGACTCAAGCAGAAATCAGGCACGCCTCTGACCCTCTGCCTTCCCAGCCTTACATCTAGCATCTACTTCTATTATCAGCTCTGGCCTTTGGCTTTCTAACTTCCAGCCAGTTGAGGGAGGGGAGCACACCCTTTTGTGTTCTGGCACAAAGCCACTTCCTTTGTTACCTTAATGGCTCATACTTACAGGGCCATTAGGTCACCAGGAAGATAGCCTGGCTATTCCAGAAATTGAATCCATGCTGAATCCAGGAATTAGAAGGGGGTCAGGCATACTTATGCCCCCCCCCAAAGTCATAGCAATATTAAAATCCTAAAACACCATGATCTAGTAGACAGAATAGTTTGTAGGCATGAGAGACCTTGCTTCAAGTTCCCCCTCTCCATTCTATTGAGGCATCTGATCAAGGCCTGTATTTTAAAATGAGCTTAAAGATATATTTGCAAATGTTTGTATGTTTCATGCCAGGCAGAAAAGCAGCTGGCTAAGTACTTTGGCAGTTGTCTATCCTCTTGAACAGGGCCCCCCTGATTTATAGCAGTAGCAGGAGACAAATTTCTCAAAGTTGTAAAAGGGAATTACAGGCTGGGAGCAAAGGTTATACTGACCCTACATATTACAGAATACAATCAAGCTGCAAAAACACTAATTAAGAGTTGGTAAATAGTAAGATTTATTGTTTAACAGAAAATAATACCATGTGCCTCCTATCAGACTCGAGCCATATTTTCCTAAAGTTAAAGGGCAAGAGCTAATGGGAAAAGCAGCTGGCTGGGAAAGGGGGTTGTAAACTGAACAGGCTTCTTTTTGAAGCTGTTTTTACTGAGTTCCTTTTTACTTTGCAAAGGCCTTTTCTTCTAAAAAGCTATCTGTGTTATGTATGAGATTTATTGGCTTAATGTAATTATGCAAAGGATTTAGAAAGTAAGGAATGTTAGATTCTTATTTCATTGATGGTGTGTGAGAATGTGAACCCAAGATCTCTGTTTAGATAGAATTTAATACCATGAGCCATTTGTTTTAGCCATTTGTTTTGGAATGCAGGGGCAACAGGGCAAAAGGTGATCTGGTAATTAAGGTGCCTTGTCGAGGCAAATCTAAGATATATGGCTACTTGTCTGCCATTTATGGATAGAAGGAAATATAGCTCTTTGTCTCCCATAAAAGGTAATAGGAAATGGGTGTATCTTTTATTATTGGTTCTAGCAAACAGCCAATAGGAACTTCAACCAGGCTGATTGGATGGAGGCAGCCAAAGGAGGAGCAAGGGGGCTGGGCTGAGGAAATATAAGTGCTGGCCATCAGGGCTGGAGGGGGCAGAGCTTTGGTAACCATATACCACTGTGCCTATCATTTATTTGTCTGACAAATAAATTATTATTTTAATTTCTCTATTGCTGCGTTGAATATTTCATTCCAGCTAAGCGTTAACCACAAGCAGGGTGCTACACTATAATATGAGAAAAGTCACTGGTCATTGTCTCTCAGGACTTCTCCATGCAAATGACTTCTATTGCATTTTTGCCTTTGTGGGCTAGTCAGGCAAGTCCCAGTTTAAATGCAGTCCCATCCACACGTACTGAGAGATATGGTGTTGCCAGGGGTGGAATAGCTTAGCCCACAAAGCCGTACAGAGGATGAACTAGTCTCAATGATGTTTGGAGATTCACTAGGATAAAGCGGGTGAATGAAAAAGTCTAATAGCTAGAAAAATAATCACAAACTTTCCCAACCTAGTTGTAAAGTCCTGTGTTAAAGATGGCATGGAAGTGATATATAAGTTTTTGTTTGCTTATCTATTCAATGCATAGTATAAAAACTATTGCTGTAGCTGTGTGCTCCAAACCTCTCCGGAGAATATTGTTTGAAGTATGATACCGGCATACACATTTACAAATACAGTCTCCATCACACAAACACCTTACACAATTATATCACCAATATGCTAGAAGATATATAAGAATCTGCAGTCTGGTCACAATGAGCAAAGGAGCATTAGCAAACCAACTTTCATGTTGATACAAAATTTGATCGATTTTGGTTGGCCTTGCAGAAGCCCTGCAGACCGGAATAGAAAATCATACAGAAAGTTCTTATCTTGATTATAAAGTAATTCAGAGGGAGAATACACAGTTCTCCTGTTGAAATTCTCTGGTATAGCAGAGATAGGTGCATGGTCGCAGATTTGCCACATCTAATTCTCAGAATGAATAGACCCTTCACTGCTTGTGATATGAAATAGCAGACATTCATTATGTTCCAGGGAATTGTGGTGCTCTGCCAAATTATCTACAGCCCAGATAAACTAAAGTAAAGAGGCCCAGATAAAGCATGACAGGTGTTCATGTGTTTCAGTGTTGCGGCTTACAAGTAAACGTTCCTCTGCATTTTAACTGTCTTTTGATGGTGTTCCTATTCGAGATTGGAATAAGGCCACATTCACAACATACGTTTAAAGCACTGAATTATGCTACTTTAAACAGTCATGGCTTCGCCGAGGGGAATTCTGGGAGCTGTGGTTTGTTAAAGGCGCTGAGAGTTGCCAGGAGACCTCTGTTGCCCTCCCAGAACTACAATTCCCAGAGTTCCCTGTGAAGAAAAATCGATGGGTGAAAATTGTAACTCTGGGAGGGCAATAAGGAGTCTCCTAGCAACTCTCAGCACCCTTAACAAACTACAGTTCCCAGAATTCTTTGGGGTGACCCTTTTGTATGACTGTTTAAAGTGGCATCATAGTGCTTTAGATGCATGGTTTGAAAGAGACCTAAAACCAACAACCAGAAATATATGTGCAAAGATCTGCAGGATGCAAATATGGTTCCAAGCTTTGTTGTGTGTTTGTTTCTACCACATGCATTGTAAGGGAAGCAGGGAGCAGGGAGGGTTCTTGAATTCCCACGCCTCTTTGAAGTTCTACTAATCTTTTGAGGACCCAGAGGATTATCAATGCCATTTGCTCATGGCATTGAGGCCGAAAGGGAAGGGGTGAGGGGTGGGATGTTGAGAGAAACTTAGTAAATTGCAAATCCTGTCATAAAATTGATTGCTGGGGGGTGGGAATGAAGGGAAATTGAAACATTATCCACTAATGTGCTAGCACAGAAGGTCAAGCTTTTTGAAGGAGCAGTCAGATTGCCAGTCTGAAAAATCAACAAAGATTTCAGCTATTTCCATTCCTTGAGGAAATTCCATTAAAATGTCAAGTGTTAATTATTGTTGGTTATGCCTAATTAAAAGAGTAATTTATTAACATGTGGATTTATTGGTGCATAGTATATAGACTTTTTCTTCTTCTTCTTCTTCTTCTTCTTTTTTTTTTTTTTGCCAGCCTGTGGAACTGGACTTTGGCTTGTCCCAATAGCGAATGGGCCATTTTATTCACTTTTGAGAATGCCCTTCAACTCAAATTATGACCCTGGATAATTTGTCATTTATTATCCTGAAAGAGGTAATAAATACCCTAATAAGCAGCCATGCTGGCTGCATTTACACAGCTCAGGACCTCAATACCTTAATAAGAAGAAGAAGAAGAAGAAGTGGTGTTTGGATTTGATATCCCGCTTTATCACAACCCTAAGGAGTCTCAAAGCAGCTAACATTCTCCTTTCCCTTCCTCCCCCACAACAAACACTCTGTGAGGTAAGTGAGGCTGAGAGACTTCAGAGAAGTGTGACTAGCCCAAGGTCACCCAGCAGCTGCATGTGGAGGAGCGGAGACGCGAACCCAGTTCACCAGATTACGAGTCCACTGCTCTTAACCACTACACCACACTGGGTCTCCCCATACGAACCAACCATGACATCTGAGGCCCTTCTCTATGTTCTCCATCCCAGAGAGGTTCGGACTGTGGCAACATGAGAACGGGCCTTTTCTGTGGTGGCATCCTGACTGTGGAATGCTCTCCTCTGAGAGACTCACCTGGCGCCATCATTACATGTCTTTAATCACCAGGCAAAAACATTTCTCTTTACCCAGGCCTATGGCTACTAAATAATCTATGGCCTGTGAAAGTGAAAGGGGGAGAGGACTGTTATTTTATTATTTGTCTGTCAGTATGCTTTTTATTATGTTTTTCATTATTGACGTTCTGTAATGTGAGTGAGGAGATTGCCGTTGTGTGGACTTCCTATTGACATCTGGGCTGGATTTGCACTGCTATAAAAAAAACACTGTGGAAAAAACCTGTTTTAAAGCTCACAATGGAAATTATCATTGACTTTGGATTTCAGCTCTACATCACCATCTGGTGTCATATTGTTATAATGCATTTATAACGCTATAAATAGACTAATGTAGCTGAGTCCCTGGGTTGTATGCTGTGAAAACAGAGAGCTGAACTAAATGACCCTTTGCCATGCTCCAGAAGGCCTCTTCCTGTGTTCTGATGAGGGTTGTTTAAGTCACTCCAAGTGATTGCACTGCCTTGCAAAGCCCCTCTTCAATAGGGAGAGAAGCTCTGAAGGCTTATTATCCACATGCAACAGACTGATCTTTTAGATACCTGGGTCGTTCAAATATAAGCGATGGCAGGAACCAATCATATGTTTGGCTGACATGTAAAGGGGACAGTTCATAACATACAGTGGTACCTCGGGTTAAGAACTTCATTCATTCTGGAGGTCCGTTCGCAACCTGAAACTGTTCTTAACGTGAAGCATCACTTTAGCTAATGGGGCCTCCCGCTGCCGCTGCACCACCGCCACACGATTTCTGTTCTCATCCTGAAGCAAATTTCTTAACCCGAGGTACTATTTCTGGGTTAGCAGAGACTGTAACGTGAAGCGTCTGTAACCTGAAGCATCTGTAACCCGAGGTATAGCATACAACCAGTTCCCACATGGGGACAGCCTTGTCTCCCACCCCCACCCTATACAATATCCACTGAGAGCTATAGAATGTCCCCCAGGCCTGTATTCCAAACACCCAGCAACAGGCTGACCCCCTTTGCAGATTTCTAAAAAGAAAACGGTTTTTATTTTTAACAGACAGAAGCAGCCCTGCAGCCCTTGAACATCTTGTAAAGGGATCTGCAGGAAGTAGAATGACATGCCATTTATTCATATAGGGCAGGGGTGTATAACAGATCGATTGCGACCTACCTGTTGATAGTGGGGTGTACCTGATCCCCCCCCCCCCAAGCTCAACAACACTGGCTGATTCTCCCCCCAAAAAAGGTCAACAACTTTGGCTGATCCTACTCCCCCCCCCCCCAAAAAAAAAAAAATGGGATGTGAATGGGCTAAACCACTATGCTGCTTGGGCTTGCCGATCAAAAGGTTGGCGGTTCGAATCCCCACGACAGGGTGAGCTCCCGTTGCTTGGTCCCTGTTCCTGCCAACCTAGCAGTTCGAAAGCACACCAGTGCAAGTAGATAAATAGGTACCGCTCCAGCGGGAAGGTAAACAGTGTTTCCGTGTGTTGCTCTGGCTTCGCCAGAAGTGGCTTAGCCACATGACCTGGAAAAACTTCTGTGGAAGCAGACAAACACCGGCTCCCTTGGCCTTTAAAGTGAGATGAGCGCCGCAACCCCAGAGTCATTCATGACTGGACTTAACTGTCAGGGGTACCTTTGCCCCCCCAAAAGCTCAACAATTCTGGTCAATCCAATGGGTAGATCACTGCTAGTTTATTTATAGTGGGAGCAGATCTCAGTCTCTTAGAAGTTGGACACCCCTGATATAGGGGAAAGTCAATTGCTGTACTTGGGAACCGCACTGTGCTGATAATCAAATCCACCCCAAAGCCCTGATTTGGTGGGCACAAGCAACACTCAGAGACAGAAGCAATGGACTGGGTGGGGCAGAGCCGCTACATTAGCTGCTCCGCATGTGGGCTGCTGTAGCTTATTAGGAGGGCAAGGCAGAGGAGCCAGGCAGCAGGATGGTCAGTGTGGTGCAAACACACTGACAGGAGCATCAGATTGACTCCACCAATGCGTCTGCATTGTGCTTGTCTCTCCTGGTATGCAAAAACACCCCACCTATTAGAATAGCAGCTACATATCGCCCAGCAAGCCACACCCAACAGGTATGGAGAGAGATGCCATCACAGATACTACTTCCCTTTATTTAGCATCAAGCCCATTATTTAGTACCAAGTCATTGCCATTTGCATTGGTTCAGTTCATTTCTTTTGTGGCTGCGAGGATACAGAGGCTGAAATTAAGTACAGAAAAGCTTTGCAATTTACAAACCCAGCAGATGACACTTAAAGGCAATAATTAAATGATCCCTAAAGGTGGGAAAAAATCCACTTGAAGTAATGAATTAAATATTTTCAAGCATATGTTTGTAATATAAGTACACATGTTCTGATTACACCGTCCTTCTGTTGACTCAATGCATTTTATATTTCTTAATTTGCTGGAATTATTCATCCATCTATCTTGCCAGCAATTTTAACCTGTATTCCTAGTACGCATCAAACTAAATTAGAAACAGTCAACTTTAGTGACTCACATTAATGGCATTTCTCTTTATAGTTTCTCTAACCTTAAAAAAAAAGTGGGGATTAATTTATTTGTGAGCCCATAGCCATTATCTCAAGATAAACATCAGACCACAATAATCACAAAGCAAATACCAACTTATTAAAAGCGTATGTCGTTAAAAGTCAAAGACTAATATATACCTTAGTGGAAAACACTGCATACTTAAGCTGCCATTAGGCAAACATTTCTAAAACCACTTTATGTTTTGCTGTTTCATTAAATTATTAACCATATAATAAACGTAAAGCTTCATAATTTGGACCGCATGTGGTTTGCTCATACTGGAAACAGATCTCTTTCGTGCCAGATATGGAAAAAGGAAGCGCTGTAATCTATTTGCAGTGTGTGCCAACCACATGGATACCCTTGGTATGTGGAAACTGTCAAAAACCTCAAGCAGCTTTCTATAAATCCCAGCACTTTATTGTGGCATTTACAAGAAAGAACAGAGCAAACAGCTATTGCAATCGGCAAGAGAAGTCGAGAGGGAAATGCAAAGCCTCTGTGTATCTTCACACTTACAGTGGCAGTGTGGGCCACACTGACTCATCCTGCAACCTAGCATAAAACTCTTCAGAAAACACTCTAATAAATTTCCTCCAGTTACTCTCTTCATCGCAATAACCAGGCTCACTTGTCATGCTCAGTCAAACCCATGGCTTAGCATAAACAAACAAGAATGTGGAGATCACGGTCACTTCACTTCACGGTTGCTCCACTGCTGTGCTATATTGTGTTAAGCCATACTTTGACTGCAATGCCATCCAAACCTTTGCTCCTGGTTTAGCTCTTTTCAGACTAACCATGAGCCATAAGCAAGGTTTGTCCTCGGCTTGTGACTAGCCTGGAGAGAGCTACGTCGGTTTAGCACAATGCGGCACAGCAACACAACAGCTTCCCCAAACTAGTGTTTCCAGAGAACAGAAAGCATGTGTGCATAGATGTAATGAAGACGTGTTGAAGCAATCATTCTTCAACATCAACTTTGTTGGACTTCATTGGACAGGCGGATGCCTGATTATCGTCTTCCAAAGCAACTACTCTATTCTGAACTGAAAACGGAAAGCATAATGCTGGTGGTCAACAAAAGAGGTTTAAAGAGGTTTAAAGACAGTCTCAAGGCAAATCTTTAAAAATGTAGTATAGTAAAGGTAAAGGTACCCCTGCCCGTACGGGCCAGTCGTGTCTGACTCTAGGGTTGTGCGCCCATCTCACTTAAGAGGCCGGGGGCCAGCGCTGTCCGGAGACACTTCCGGGTCACGTGGCCAGCGTGACGAAGCTGCTCTGGCGAGCCAGCACCAGCGCAGCACACGGAAACGCCGTTTACCTTCCCGCTATAAAGCGGTACCTATTTATCTACTTGCACTTAGGGGTGCTTTCGAACTGCTAGGTGGGCAGGAGCTGGGACCGAAAAAAGGGAGCTCACCCCGCCGTGGGGATTCGAACCACCGACCATGCGATCGGCAAGCCCTAGGCGCTGAGGTTTTACCCACAGCGCCACCCGCATCCCTTGGTGTAGTATAAACACCAACAATTGGAATAAATAAAAAAATTGTCCAGTAGCACCTTAAAGACGAACTAAGTTTGCTCTGGGTATAAGCTTTCGTGTGCATGCACACTTCTTCAGATACCTTCTTCAGCACATGAAAGCTTATACCCAGAACAAAATTAGTTGGTCTCTAAGGTGCTACTTGACAATTTTATTTTATTTTTTATTTTGACTGCATCAGACCAACACGGCTACCTACCTGAACCAACAATTGGGAAACACTTGCCTGTGAGCACTCCAACTGGAGTGACTACCAAAGGTGTCATGGGCTTTGAAGAGGAAAGGCACGCTTGGCAAATCCACACCATGATCAACTCCCACCCGAAAACCAATGTCCCTACTGTGGAAGGACGTGTGGATCCAGAATTGGCCTCCACAGTCACTTGCAGACTCACTTTTAAAACCATGTTTATGGAAGACAATCTTACTCGGCTACGAGTGATCACCAAAGAGGAAGAAGAAGATGTAATGAAAGCATTAAACACATTTGTTTTGGATATTGGTAGGATGCACTAAATCACTGAAACCAGATATTTATTGCAGTGACTAAGAAAAACATCTTAAATTCTTATAGAAAAATGTTTTGGCTTCTGCCTTCATCAGTTGCTCAGATAAAAATGATGCTGTTTCAAAGGCGGCAGTTACAGAGCTTTGAGGATCTAATGGTCAGAAAGCCTACATTCTCTGAAGCTAAGTGATGCTGGTTTCTGTTTTGTTAGTCTCTGTAACACACACACACTTTAAGGCAAGACACCATACCTTATTCCACCGAGCACATTATTTGGAGTAGGTTCTTACCCACCACCACCCCCCCGAAAAGACCCTCAAATATCACAGAGGCCATCAAAAGACGACTCAACATTACTCTTCCAAGTTCGGCTTCAGTACCATAATCATTATTGTACCTTGCCTCTTTCCGGCTGAGGACATACATTAACACCTTTCCGTGTTCATGAAACAGTCAGTGGTTACACTTTTACTTGCCAATGTCTTTACACAAAAGACTAATCCTGGCAAAGGAAGCTTAACAGCACCTGGTCCCGCTGTGTGTGCACCTGTGTCCTACTGCGGAGACTTAATAAAAAGCACAGTGGCATAGAGATGCATTCTGAAGCACAACAATGCACCATCCCAAATAGCACAGAACACAGACACACACCCAGGTTGATGTAGACAATAGCATTGTGGCAAGCCGAGAGGCATGGAATGAAGGAAAGCCGCAATAGAGGGTCTACATTCAATGAGAGACAACACCAACTGTGGAAGTGAGGGGACTTCACTTTAGAACGTGCAGATATATGCACAAATGTACATACTCTTTTCCAACAAACACTCAAAGAACTATATTCCAGGTTATTTTTATTGAAAAAAAATCTAGTTTATAAACTTTCGAAATTCTAAGATATGTAAAACAGGTAAAATACAAAACCCACACTTGTCCCTGCTGCACTGCTAAGAGTAATTTTCTGGTCTTTTATATACTTTTTCTTAATGCGCATGGCAACTGCTAAAAAATTTACATTTTTCCCCCTGTAACCTGGTTATCTGCATCAGCCAATAATAATGATATACAGGATGCTGAAAAACCCTGTAAGGAGTTAGCCAAGAGAATATGAATCACCATCGTAAATCCTTATAGATTTACATCTGAAGGCAGCCCTGTTTAGGAAAGTTTTTAATGCTTAATGCTGTATTGTGTTTTTTACATTCGGTTGGGAGCCGCCCAGGGTGGCTGGGGAAACCCAGCCAGATGGGCAGGGTATAAATAAATTATTATTATTATTATTATTATTATTATTATTATTATTATTATTATTATTATTATACTAATAATTCATGTGCCACTGATTCACCAACAAATCACCACATGGGCAGAGTCCATGTGAGAGGCAACACTCTTCAGTAAATTTCACAAATTACTTGCACAAATAAATTACACAAATATTCAGCTGCCTGATTATGCAACATCAAATCCAGACTGAGACGAGCAACTGAATTTTGTCAATCAACATCTTTGATTCTTTGGACAAGCTGTAACTAGGCCATAACAAGACCTTTCATCCCAATTTATTGCATAGAAAAGCCAAGGGTGAAAATCTGATCATGTCCTGTTTTCATCCATTTATTTGTACATGAGTTCAACATAACCAAAGGTCATAAAACATGAAATAAGGTTGCCCCAAACTAGTACTTAATAGTATATAACCAGCCATTTGCTTCCATTGAAATCGTACCAATTTCAATTCACAGGTGAGATGACAAACTAAAGACCAAACTAGATATTAGCTTAATTTGAACAAGGGTTCAAATCCTGACTCAGCAATGAAGCTCAGTGGTTGACTTTGGTCCAGACACTATCTCTTGTAAAGATAAAATGAGGGAGCAAAGAAATATGCTCATCTCCTTGGAGGAAAAGTGTAATATAAATGTGGGAGATTAACCTATTTTTTTGGGCCTGTGTGTAAGATCGGGATGACTTAATAGTGACATATCATCACTTTGTGAGAACAGTGCCCTCAGTAATTTTCCAGAATCACCAAACTATCCCCTTCTCATTTCTCCGATTCGGTTACGTATATAGGCTGCAATAATTTGATAGCATGAGGAATAAGGCACACTTGCTATGGATCAAACAACATTCATATGAACTATGAAAATTCATTTGCTCCACATAACAAAATTAATCAGTCCTCTAGACTGACAAGAGCGTCCTGATCCTAAGGACATGGTGGGGGGAAAGATTTGAAGTGCCTGACTTCAAACACTTTGAAGTGCATCTGAAAAGACTGTAAGTAGATTTGCTGACCATCATTTCCACTGCTATCTCTAAGAGTTCAGTTGTGGTAGCTTGTTGGCTAAATCTTGATTCTAGAATGTAAATGGCTTTAATCGGAACACGCATTAACAGCCTTGCGGTATTTCTTCTGAAAATCAAGATGTTCCACATCTTGCCACTTGAAAAATAAAATGGAGACCGGAACATTTGCTCAGTACGTCCGAATGATATGGGTTTTGATATAGTCAGTTAGGCAGCACATATAGAACTAGGCATCTCTGTCGTAAAGGAATCTGTAGGAGGAGAATGTAGAGGGTAACCTTCCAACCCTACAATTGTAGGATTCTATTACAGTGGTACCTCGGGTTAAGTACTTAATTCGTTCTGGAGGTCTGTTCTTAACCTGAAACTGTTCTTAACCTGAAGCACCACTTTGGCTAATGGGGGCCTGCTGCTGCCGCCGCGCCGCCGCAGCCCGATTTCTGTTCTTATCCTGAAGCAAAGTTCTTAACCTGAAGCACAATTTCTGGGTTAGCGGAGTGTGTAACATGAAGCGTACGTAACCTGAAGTGTATGTAACCCGAGGTACCACTGTATTCTACTTGCAGGAAGCATGCTTCACCTGCCCCTGCCAAAAAGAACAGTAAATTAAGGCATATACCTTACCTCCTGCACCCTGAGAACACTAAAAATATATATTTAAAATATCATATGTATTGCACACACTGACAAAACAGCCTCCATGCTGCCACACTTTGTCCTGGCCTATCAACTTGGACATTGGGCGGGTCTGTGTCTTGGCGGAAATTCAACAGGTGCAGCTTTCCCTCACACTCGTTAAGGCATATACTGTGTAGAGAATTTCTTCCTGAGACATCTGTAAAAGCCACCATGCTCCCCAAAACAAGAGACAGCAACAAGGACACTGAATGTCCTGCTAGAAATCCAGTGGTGCAACAGCTTCTTCAGTCACTTGTGCATAGCTTCCTAAGATCTGCACAGTGTTTATTTCCATATAATCACTAGGATACACTCCAAGCAGCTCGTGGTGTCTACAGTGAACCATGCTCTTTTCTGATGAATGCTCTACTTTTGAATTTCTTGGCATGAAAGTTAATATCTCACAGATATGTACTAATCTTACTTAATTTACATTTCTCAGTACCCATCATTCTAATTATCATCCTCCTAGTTTCGTTCAATTTCAAAACTATATTTTCTCTCTCTCCTTTTAAGGCATTAAATCTGGTTTATGCATGCCATCAAACCATCACCCTGTTTCAAAATGATACATCAGTTTTCTCATTTCCTTGCTTCCCCCTCCCCAATCTGATCAGCGATCCCACAGAGACATTCCCACTGCTTTCCATTTCGGTTAATCGGGTCCTCCCTTAAAGAGAGCACGTGTTGCGGTGAGACCTGGCAACCAAACCCTGCGTTGTGGGTGGGTAAGATTGGATAGCCACAACACCCAATTGGTAGGTCCCTTGATGCAGGGTTTAATCAGGCCAATGGGACGCAGGCTAAACGGTTTGAGGGACCTATTTATACCCATGCACATGACCCAGAGCTTCCTATTTCAGCTCGTGCAATTGGAACACCCACCCACCTCTCCCTATATTTAGGGCTGTGTGCTTGACCTTGCTATACTGTCATGTGTCGTCTGTCAGTGGGACAGAGGCACGGCAGGAATTTTCCCCACTTGGCTGATTGGCTGGTGCCATTTGGGTTTTGCCTGCCGCGTAGCAAATCGTCACAACTTGTAAGGTTGCGGATAGGCTCTGGTTCAGGTGATAGAGATGGCAGAACGCTCTCACCATCCCTATGTGAAGGGTATTCCGTTAAAGGAATCCAGGGACTCGATGGTTTGGTCAACCCCTGAGAGGGGGTTGTGCTCGTGCCATGGGGCACAATCCCCAAGGGGCCATTTGGGTGGCGGAGTTAGCCTGTTCCCGGCTTTCTGCTTATCCAGCTGTTCACCCTAGGCTGACCTATGCTGGTGCCCTGGGTCAGCACTACCTGCAACAGTGCAGGGAGCTAGTAAAACCAGAGCCTATGCAACCACTCACTTGCTGTAATCAATAAAGTTGTGGCCTAAATTCTGCCTTCAATGACTTAGATTGCCTTCATAGGACATTTGGTTATTGCATCTAACCATAAAAGCTATTTCCCAATTGTGCCCACATTCCATCAATCTAGCATACAGAACAATGCCCGGATTGTCGCACTCTTGATGGTAGGGTGGGGAATAAGGGAATGTTTCCAAATACCAATCCGAATACTAGCCTGCCCCATAACATCTTGGGCTTCTAGTGCAGTATGCCTTACTCAATGGACACCACTCATTTCCATGAACAAAAGTAATTTATACCAGTCCTACTAAAGGGCACTTTGCTACTCATAAGATATCACAACATCACAAACCCCTGTAACAGCAGGCTTCAGTGATCAAATGCCATTCAGTCTGGAGAGAAGGAGGGTCACCCAGTGCTGGATTTACGTATAAGCTAAACAAGCTACAGTTTAGGCCCCCCCCCAAAAAAAACTGGATGTACATTTCCAAAATATAAGATAAAAAACAAAATAAAACCTACGTACAGCAACAGTGTTTTGTGTTATGTAGGCTGCTATGATGAAAGTAATGGACCTAGCCTGCTCCCTAAAATATCTCTCTCGCTGCAAGAAGTGAGGTTAAAGGGAACCAGCTAGAGAGCCTTCTTGGTAGTGGCGCCTGCCCTGTGGAATGCCCTCCCAGCAGATGTCAAGGCAATAAACAACTACAGTCATACCTCATGTTATGTTTGCTTCAGGTTGAGCATTTTTAGGTTGCATCCTGTTGTGACCAGGAAGTACCGGAAAGAGTTACTTCTGGGTTTCACCATTTGCGCATGCGCAAATATGCAAAATGATGTCACGCACATGCACAGAAGCGGAAAATTGCGACCCGCAGATGTGGGTTGCATTCTGCTCATGTTGCGAACGGACCTCCGGAACGGATCCCGTTCGCAACCAGAGGTACCACTGTATTTTACTTTTAAAAGACAACGGAGGCGGCCCTGTTTAAGCAAGTTTTTAATGTCTGATGCTGTATTGTTTTTAATATTCAGTTGGAAGCTGCCCAGAGTGGCTGGGGAAACCCAGCCAGATGGGTGGGGTATAAATAATAAAGTAGTAGTAGTAGTAGTAGTAGTAGTAGTAGTATTGTGCTTTATATTGTAAACTGCCCTGAGATTCTTGAATGAAGGATGGTATAGAAATAAATCATCATCATCATCATCATCCCCCTGCCCGGGTCTAGAATTTCAAGCAGCATGACGATCTCCACTTTGGTAAGATTTGGCACTGATATGTGGCAATAGGCTCCAACGACAGCATAAATGTGCGAATGTGATCACAGTTTCTAACAGGTGCTGCGGAATGAAGTGAGAGCAGGTAAATCATTCCAACATCCTGTTGTCTATAATAAACTAAACAAGCATGCCATTACTGAAACGGGCCCAGGAAAATTTGCAAAAATTATCACCGCGCACCGGAAAAATGACAATCCAATCTCCTTTTTTTCAAAGGCTATGTAGTGTATTACAGCTGCGGAAGCTACATTACTTGAGTTGGTCGCTCCAGGAAGGGGGAAAAAAAAAGGAAACAGAGTGGGGAATCCATATGTACTCAGCTGAAAATGCCATCAAAAATATTGGCCATTGTGCAACAGCTCACAAGAGTGGGCTGTGACACTTAGTCAGAAATGAACATCCATGTACGTAACTCCGTCTAAGGCAGAAATTCAGCCCTGCCATACTGTGGCTATTGGCCTGTTAATCAGAAAAGCAGGATGCCAGAACTGATAGAGCAAAAATAAGTACACAGATCAGCCAGACAGAAAATGAAGCAAGGCAAACAAATCATTTATGTTACTGAAATCGTTGTTACATTATGACACATTGGTTTAGTACTGGAGCAAGATCACTTCAAGTACAGCTTTCCCCCCCTTGCATACCAAAAAGGTATATGATGCTTCTAAAGTGAAGTTCTAACCCCATGTAGTTCACTTGACGAGATTCCAGCCAAAGGCTATGAGCTGTCCAGGTTCAAAAAATGTATCTCTAGACTATGACAACCAGGAGTTTAAAAAAGAGTGGGAATCATTTTAGAAGACATCTGAAGGCAGCCCTGTTTAGGGAAGCTTTTAATAGTTGATGCACTATTGTATTTTAATATTTTGTTGGAAGCCACCCAGAGTGGCTGGGGAAACCCAGCCAGATGGGCAGGGTATAAATAATAAATTTATTATTATTATTACTATTATTATTATTATTATTATTATTATTTGCAAAAATACAGTAAATAAGTTGATACATTAGCAGGATTTTAAGTAAACCCTTGCAACTAGCAGAAAATTAGATGAAATTAAAGGAAATAATAATTGGAAAAGTGTAAGTATGTAAGTATAGAAATTTGACCAAACTGCGGGAGGCAGTGGAAGACAGAGGTGCCTGGCGCGCTCTGGTCCATGGGGTCACAAAGAGTCGGACACGACTAAACGACTAAACAACAACAACAACAAAAGTATGGAAATGCAGCAGAACTTTGTTTATACTGTATAAGGAACCAGAAGAAGGTATGGAGGGAAGTCTAGAGATTCAAAGAATCAACAAAGAGAAGACTTGTGAAACTGTATTTGCATAAATCTAGATCTGGTAGAAATGTGAGTTAACTTTTGTTTTTAATTGTGAAAACGTAATTGTGGAAAATTAATAAAAATGTATTCACAAAACAAACAAACAAACAACGCATCTCTAAGCAGTTGAATTCGTTGTGGCTTGCTTGGCATCAATCCCTTGTGAGAGGAACATTGGAAACTGTTGAATATTGCAGACGCAATATTGCATATGCAAACTATCTGGAAGCATTTCTTTGCAAGCTGGCAGGATGATCAGGAGCAAACGCTGTGGTCTAAACCACTGAGCCTAGGGCTTGCCGATTGGAAGGTTGGTGGTCCGAATCCCCGCGATGGGGTGAGCTCCCGTTGCTCAGTCCCTGCTCCTGCCAACCTAGCAGTTCAAAAGCACGTCAAAGTGCAAGTAGATAAGTAGGTACCGCTCTGGCGGGAAGGTAAACAGCGTTTCCGTGCGCTGCTCTGGTTCGCCAGAAGCGGCTTAGTCATGCTGGCCACATGATCCAGAAGCTGGACGCCGGCTCCCTCGGCCTATAGAGCGAGATAAGTGCCACAACCCCAGAGTCGTCCACGACTGGATCTTATGGTCAGGGGTTCCTTTACCTTTACCTTTAGTAACCTGGTTTCTTAGAGATTTATTATGTACAACAGCAGATTTACAAGTTACTATATACAAGTTACAGATATGGATTTTAACTCTCAACAAACGTCAACTCACTCCAAGACTCTCCTACACAGAGGAGGAGGAGTTTGGATTTGATATCCCGCTTTATCACTACCCGAAGGAGTCTCAAAGCGGCTAACATTCTCCTTTCCCTTCCTCCCCCACAACAAACACTCTGTGAGGTGAGTGGGGCTGAGAGACTTCAGAGAAGTGTGACTAGCCCAAGGTCACCCAGCAGCTGCATGTGGAGGAGCGGAGATGCAAACCCGGTTCCCCAGATTATGAGTCTACCGCTCTTAACCACTACACCACACCACCACATGGGTCATTCTCCCTGGCCTTCGACCAACTTACTAATTGCTCACTCTGCAAAGCTGCACAGAAGCACACAGGCAATGTCCCAACAGAAACTGGCTTGAACTGAGTCAAACCATTGGTCCATGTAGCTCAGTATTGCCTTCACTGACTGACAGAAGCTCTGAAGTTCCTCATGCAAGGCAGATGCTCGTCTACTGAGCTACAGGCCTGAAAACTCGATAAAAAATGAAGTCCTTCCCCACATCAAACAAAGAATAAAAAACTTTGTGGGGTGGGGTAGTGTTCCAGTGGGTTCCTGCCTATGGATTAATTCCAGTGGAAGAAACAAATTTGATGGTCCACATTTGTCCTAGTAAATTAAACTGATTGCAACATCCGTCTCTAAAGTAAATCTCAAACAGCCTAGAGGTCAGTGAGGCCTATATATATATATCTATTTTTTTAATGAATATTAATTCTGACTTCCAATTTGTGTTCTTTCCTAATTAGGTTTTGTTTTCCAAAAGTGAAGGAAGTGGAGTGGACAGATTAGAGTATTAAGATTTGCTCAGAAGTGCCTACAACCTTACCACAAATAACTTCCATGTACGCAAGCGGCAAGAGTTGCCCATTCGCAGCAAAATGTTCTAAGACGGCTTCGACCAATTTGGACCAACAGATTGTCATCCATGGTACAATGCGTATTCTGTTTAATTGAGTACATTTTCTAATGTGCTGCAGAGTTCAGATTCTAAGGCTTGCCCGTTCTCTCTAAATCGCGGACTGCCTGTCCCTGGCCTTGTTTTTAATGCCACCACTGGGGACTGACCACTCGGTTGTGGGAAACTCTCCCTACTGAAGTGCGCTGGTCTCTATCATCAGTAACTTTTGGGAGAAATTTGAAAACGTTTCTGTTTACCCAGGCATTTGGTGGCTGAAGAATACTGTTCTTGGCAACCCCGAGATCATTAGAATACGTTGATATGCATGGATTAAGTATGTAAAGTATAAATGAGAATAATAAGTAGAAAGGGTTACAGTGGTACCTCGGGTTACAGACGCTTCAGGTTACAGACTCCGCTAACCCAGAAATAGTACCTCGGGTTAAGAACTTTGCTTCAGGATGAGAATAGAAATTATGCTCCAGCGGCGGCATGGCAGCAGCAGGAGGCCCCATTAGCCAAAGTGGTGCTTCAGGTTAAGAACAGTTTCAGGTTAAGAACGGACCTCCAGAACGAATTAGGTTCTTAACCTGAGGTACCACTGTATAAGAGATGCATTACCCAAAGAATGCAATGATAATATTCAAATTTGAACCAAAGGAAGTAGAGTAGTGGTGGAGGGAAGTCACGGGGGTATGTAGGGTTTGTGTTTGTAGTATAGGGGGGTATATGTATTTTTTCTTTTTGTATCAGTATATGTTAGTTTATTTTATTTTCATGTTTTGTATCATTTATTAAGAATAAATAAAATATTTATTTTTTTAAAAGAACATTTTTAACTGTAATGGCTTTCAGGTGTATTTGATTGTAAGTTGGCAGTTTGTTCGCTACTCTGGGCTCCTTGGGAAGGAAAGACGGAGTATAAATTCAATAAATAATAATTAATAAATGGTGCCTGACTGGAATGTCAACTGTAAAAATATGAGTCACTTCTAGGGCTGGGCAATGTATTGATATATCATCCAAAACTGGTTTGAAGTCCATATCGTGATATCAGTTTCATAATTTTTGACCTGGCTGCATATTATGAATCATGGTGGGTGCCATGCAAAAATTACAATGTGAGGAAAAACCTTAAAACCAGCCAATACCTCTATATAACACCATCCTTATTTCAAATATCGTGATACAGTATTTCAGTATATCGCAATGTTTAAAAGGTAAAGGTACCCCTGCCCGTACGGGCCAGTCTTGACAGACTCTAGGGTTGTGCGCTCATCTCACTCTATAGGCCGGGAGCCAGCGCTGTCCGCAGACACTTCCGGGTCACGTGGCCAGCGTGACAAGCTGCATCTGGCAAGCCAGCGCAGCACACGGAAACGCCGTTTACCTTCCCGCTAGTAAGCGGTCCCTATTTATCTACTTGCACCCGGGGGTGCTTTCGAACTACTAGGTTGGCAGGCGCTGGGACCGTGCGATGGGAGCGCACCCCGCCGCAGGGATTCGAACCGCCAACCTGACGATCGGCAAGTCCTAGGCGCTGAGGTTTTACCCACAGCGCCACCCGCGTCCCCTCATCGCAATGTTTAGCTGGTGATAAATTGTGATGTTGAAAATCAGATATCACCCATCCCTGGTCACCTCTGTTGCTCCACCCACTTCTGCTTCTAGCTCCTCCCACTCCTAGTACACAGCCCTCAGAAGGGGAATGCAGCCTTTAGGCTGAAAAAGATTTCTTGCTTCTGAATTAAATGAAGAACTCGTGAAAAGTAACGAAGGAGCATGTGTACACTAGAATCCTCACAAAGAGGTTTAGCTCCTTTATTTCAATTTTCTTGGCGTAATGAAATTTTAACGTAGAAAACTGCACTTCCTTCGTCAAAAGTTCTGATGTTGTAGAAGACTTAGCAGAGCAGAAGAGGCAGTCGCTTAATTAGGACCCAGCTCCTACTGCAATTCAATCATGTGCATATGAAGTGATGATAGGTTCAAAATGCAGGGTCAGCGCATTACAGGAGCTAAAGCAGTGGCTGGTATATTTATGAACCACAAAAGGAAACACCTGCATGTGAGCCAGAATGCAGGACTTTCTTTGCGTGGGTTAATGACAAGTTGTACTAAATTTATCCACCCTAGTCTTTACTCATCACGTATTTCATAGCGGCTGTTGAGCTTACACAGTGTGAGGAGAGCACAAATACAGTTTACTGGGAATAATATGCATTAGAGTTTTCTTCTCCGCTGGGCTAACAAAAGAATTTTTGAATTTTAGGGAAATTAGGCTCCCCTCCTAATCACACTGTCCCTATTAGAAAGCTCTAGATGTGCTTCTTAATGTGCATATAAAACTGAAACACCAAAGAACTGCTGCCAGTCTGTGATGACAATACTGAGGAGGAGGAGGAGGAGGAGGAGGAGGAGGAGGAGGAGGAGGAGGAGGAGGAGAAGAAGAAGAAGAAGAAGAAGAAGAAGAAGAAGAAGAAGAAGAAGAAGAAGAAGAAGAAGAAGAGTAGTAGTAGTAGTAGTAGTAGTAGTAGTAGTAGTTTGGATTTGATATCCCGCTTTATCACTACCCGAAGGAGTCTCAAAGCGGCCAACAATCTCCTGTCCCTTCCTCCTCCACAACAAACACTCTGTGAGGTGAGTGAGGCTGAGAGACTTCAGAGAAGTGTGACTAGCCCAAGGTCACCTAGCAGCTGCATGTGGAGGAGCAGGGAAGCGAACCCGGTTCACCAGATTACGAGTCTACCGCTCTTAACCACTACACCACAAGATGGGCCATGGTCTGGCAGCTTCCTATGGTCATTCTAAGCTCTTTAGCAAAGTTCATAATAAATAATAAATTAAATAATAATAATAATAATAATAATAATAATAATAATAATAATAATAATAATAATTTATTAAATATACCCTGCTCATCTGGCTGGGTTTCCCCAGCCACTCTGGGTGGCTCCCAACAGAATATTAAAAACACAATAAAACATCAAACATTAAAAACTTCCCTAGACAGGACAGCCTTCACATGTCTTCTAAAAGTCAGTTATTTATTTCTTTAACATCTCATGGGAGGGCATTCCACAGGGAGAGTGCACTACCGAGAAGACCCTCTGCCTGGTTCCCTGTAACCTCACTTCTCTTAGGGAGGGAACTGCCAGAAGGCCCTCAGCGCTGGATCTCAGTGTCCGGGCTGAACGATGGAGGTGGAGACGCTCCTTCAGGTATACTGGGCCGAGGCCATTTAGAGCTTTAAAGGTCAGCACCAACACTTTGAATTGTGCTTGGAAGCGTACTGGGAGCCAATGCAGGTCTTTCAGGACTGGTGTTGTATTGTCTTGGCGCCCACTCCCAGTCACCAGTCTGGCTACCACATTCTGGATTAGTTGTAGTTTCTGGGTCACCTTCAAAGGTAGCCCCACGTAGAACACATTGCAGTAATCCAAACGGGAGATAACTAGAGCCTGTACCACTCTGGCAAGACAGTCTGTGGACAGGTAGGGTCTCAGCTTGCGTACCAGATGGAGCTGGTAGACAGCTGCCCTGGACACAGAATTGACCTGCAAACATTAGTCATCATGGCCAATGATGGGAGTTGTATTCCAGCAATATCTGGAGGGTCACAGGTTCCCCATCCCCAGTGTAGACAATTACTGGATTAGATAGACCAATAGTCTGGCTCTATATAAACAGCTTCCTGTGTGTACCTTCTGCACACCCCTGGTGCATTACAATAGGCAAGGAAGAGCTGCTTTCAGAAAGAAATGTGTGCACTCCATTGCTGCCTTCATGTAAGAGTAAACAGGCCTTTCCTGTTGATTGGTAGTTTTGGCTGAAGAAATTGCTAGACTGAAAGCCACCAACTCCACTTGGCTGGTTGTGAATGAGCAAAACGGGTAGTTTGCATCCCAGATCAGAGTGATGTTGCTTTCTAAAAGGTCAGCATCAGCGTTATTTTCTGGGCAATTTTAAATATGACACGTCAAGTTTTGTGATAGTCACTGAGCAATTTTAAAATTGCATGCAATGAATGGAATTAAATTAGCAGTGTCGTTTTCATTCCTCTTAAACGTATGACAGCCAGAGACTTGCGTGCATGCTTTTGGTGTGGGGCTTTCCTTTCAAATAGCACAAAGTGATTTCCGCTCAATATTGGTTTTTAGCTTTTTTTTTCTGGGATCCCGGGTAGCCTAACCCAGAGATCAGGACTGCCAGAGTTTGTTTGTGTTCCCTCCTAAGGTATTTGGGTCAAATTACGCTGCTTAAAAGTTGGGTGGAATTCAGCAATGTGAAATCTAAACATTCCGGCTGAATTCACTTTGGAATTACGGAGAATATCTGCACTTAGAACAGTCTGAAACACTTCACAAGAATCTCTGTTGAGATGCTGTCATGCAAAGGGCTGTGAAGGGGCCATTGTTTGGTGATGGAGCAGACATTTTGCCTGCGAAAGGTGCTTTGCAGAGCTGGAAAAGACGCTTCCTAGCCACTTCCAGTAGATGGAGCAATCACTGGACTCAGTACAAGGGAGTGTTTGGTGGGTGCATCTGGTGGGTGTGTCCAGTGGATGCCCCTATAGTGAAAAACAGAGTTCTCAAGAGATGCTTCTTTTATCACTTAGCACAGAAAAGCTTACATGACGAACAGGCTTTAAAACAGCCTGATTGTTTTTTCCACACCTCCCTCCTTCCCTTTCTCTCTCTCTCTCCAGCTCGCTCTGCTTTCAGTTAAGAGTCTGCTGGGAAGGCAAATATATCTTATCTGAACTAAACCACTTGAAGGAGAATATAATTCAATGGCTTGCATACAATTTCCCTTCCGTTTCAGTCCCAGAGGGAAAGTCAAGTCAGTATTTGATTTGGAAAAGTTTGAGAGGCACAATAAGAAGAAAGACTATAAATATAGACTCAGGGAGAAAGGAGACATGTTTCCCAGCAAAGAAAAGATCCTTGATTTGGAGACGGCAGGTGCTTTCATTGTCCGGGGGTGGAGGGGGGGGGATGAGCTTAAGCAATTGGCACTTAGAAAAGTTTTTCATCTCCCAGTCTTGGCATTTCTTCTTGTGATCAATTGCAAAGTTTCTATTTGCATCTTCTCCCTTTCTTTAGCTTTTTATTTTGCATTGAGAGGCAGGAGCCGATTAGGCAACTTAAATGGTTTAGGAATTAACTTCTTAAGAATTAAGTTCTTAAGATTTAACGCCCTAAGACCACACAAATTTAGAGTCTCTCTGCTTTGACATCCCCCCCGATAACTCCCTGAAACGCAAACCATTTCATCATTATACAAAGGTGCACTCATCACCATCGCTATATATTCGCAGTTAGGCATCTAAAAAGAAGAAAGAAAGAAAGACCAGGCATGTAATTCTTTCCCAGAACTCACTTGAGATATTTCATTCAGAATCTCCTTCTTATTAGCAAAAAATAACAGAGAGCCAAGCCAATGAGTTCTACGACTATCCCATCCTTGTTTCAGCCAAGCTCCAGACACTGGCACATTAAATAATGAGAAGTGCAGAGTCAACAGACCCTTTCACTCCATCAGAAGTCACAATTTCTCTTTTAATCTGCCACTAGCATGCATATACCTTTGGCATGGAACTCCTTTAAATTTCTTACTAGACTATATAAAAAAAAATGCAAGCCCAGCAGAGTCTCGGGTGCTCCCAAATGATAGATAAATTATCCCATGCTGAGTTGTTTTCAGTTGCAAATGCATCCAGCAAATTATGTTTTTTTTAAAGAAGTGCTTTAATTTCTTTTAGAGTCTGATTTGAAATTTGGTTTTTATTGCCCTGTGGATTTCATCTCCTACATAAGAAAAAAAAAATTCTGCTAAGCTTTCTTGGGGAGCTGCCATCAACTCAATGGAAGTGCAAACATCTTGTTCAATCGCTGGCACTGCTAGCAAAGGAAAAAAGAGCCCAGGGTTTGGAGAGTCTCTACCAGTCAGGAGGCAATACTGGGATAGGTGAACCAATGAACAGTTATCAGAGGGTAACTTCTAACTTAGAGTTAAAAAGTAAAGGTATCTTGGGGAGCAGATGAACATGGATTTTGCCTCCATTTGATGGTCATTTATTGGCTTATATGATAAGCCAATCACAGGGAAGGCAAGTCCCAATGAAATGTTGCTTTATTTGGTATACAGAACATGTGTTCTGTATTCTTCCCATATCAGGCCAGTTTTATTGTCTCATGAAAATGCAGTTTGTTTCATCAGGTAACAGCTGTGAACCTGTTGTTGCAGTCATCTTATACACAGTTTTCATCTTCTTCTTCATTTATTTTAATAATAATATTAATAATAATTGAATTACTTTATTGTCACTTGTACAACTTGTATACAGTGAGATTACACTGTAATCACGTGATGTTGATCCTGGAGCTGGTCTCCGGCAGAGAGCTCTTCAATTTCCTGGCTGAGAAGGAATCGCTGACGGACGAGGAGGAGGCCACGCAGTTCCTCAAGCAGATTTTGGTTGGTGTCTACTACCTCCACTCCAAATTATTATTATTATTATTATTATTATTATTATTATTATTATTCCTACTCCGTGCATCTGGCTAGGTTTCCCCAGTCACTCTGGGCGGCTTCCAGCAGAAGGTTAAAAATAAAACACCAGTCATTAAAAATGTCCCTATTTTACTTTGTATTTCTCTCTGGATTGTTATTTTGACTTCATAATAAAGTCTTGAAAATTTTAAAAAGCAAGGAGGGTTACCAGAGCATGCATTAAAGCAGTCAAATTTCAGTGTTCAAGAAGGGGCATGTTTCATGTACTAATTGAAGTTGGTAGGCCATGTTTCTGGTCACTGACTCATCCTAGGAATTTGGGAGGAATCCTGGACCCAGAAGCACTTCCCAATGATAACTGTGTTTCTTCTGACATACTGTGGTGACCACATGTAGATCGATATCCACTACATCACCAGAATTGACATTGTCCACCATGCATAACTCCCTCTGATCGCCATTGAGTTTAAACTTATACATCCCTCAGCTAGTCCACTAGAGACTTCAAACACAAAATCACCATGCCTGAGCCAGATAGCACGGGGGAAAGATCTAGGTGTCTCATTCCAAAGCTCCGGATGATTTCCTCCAGCAGTTCATGTGATGCTGAAATGCATTAGAAACAGAATAGACCCTAGGGACCACAGAAGAGAACTTCTCCTGGGAACAACTGTTGTTGCTGATATGGTTTTTATGATGCTGTTTTCCTGCTGTTGTTTGTTTTATTTTATTGCTAGGAGCATTTAATTGTGCTGTGATTTATATATTTTTATTTGCAAGCTGCCTTGAGTTTGATTTCATAACAGAAAGGTATAAATGTTCAACAAACTAAATAAAACCGTTCTCCAGCATCATCTTTCAAAACTTCCCAGTGAGAGACTTTAACCACTGGAAAACACAGTGCCAGCAACCCCACAACCTTACTCTTCAGTCAACGGACAATGATCTACACCAGGGTTGTGGAATCCTTTCTCGGCCCGAAGGTTGCAATCCCTTATATGACAGCCTCTCTCAAAACTTCTGGTCCCCGGATGTTGTTGGACTACAACTCCCATCATCCCTGACCACCGGTCCTGCTAGCTAAGAATGATGGGAGTTGTAGTCCAGCAACATCTGAGAATCCAAGGTTGAGAAGGCTGCCTTATGCTCAGTCTTCCAGGGACCACATACCAGTGACAGAGGCAGAGGCAGGCATGGCCAGAGGCAAAAGTGTACAGTAGACTAGTTTCTACCCCTCTCCAGCCTGCATCCAACCAAGCAAACAGCACTAGAAGAGTTTAAGGACACACTCCAACCAACAAGGGTGCAGAACAGGGCTGGTGTGTGGCTTGGGAGTGTGGCTTGGGAGAGTCCCAAGGGCCATGTAAAGAGGCTCTGAGGGGTCTGAGGTTCCCAACCCACAATATAAAAAGTTACTAAAGGGTTCAGGATTCCTTTTGCTCCTGGCAGGAGATCAAATACCTTCCTTCTGGTTCCAAAGGGATCCATTTTGTCTGGTAAAGGTAAAGGACCCCTGGATGGTTAAGTCCAGTCAAAGGTGACTATGGGGTTGTGGCGCTCATTTTGCTTTCAGGCCAAGGGAGCTGGTGTTTGTCCACAGACAGCTTTCCGGGTCATGTGGCAAGCATGACCAAACTGCTTCTGGTGCAACAGGGCTCCGTGACAGAACTGTTTACCTTCCTGCTACAGCAGTATCTATTTATCTACTTGCACTGGTGTGCTTTTGAACTGCTAGGTTGGCAGGAGCTGAGACAGAACAATGGGAGCTCACTCCATTGTGGGGATTCGAACCGCCAACCTTCTGATCAGCAAGCCCAAGATGCTCAGTGGTTTAGACCACAGCACCACCTGCGTCCCTGTCTGTTAGCATAGCTTAAACAGAGACTGAGTTCATGGTCTCTCTCTGCCAAATGAATAGATAGGACAATGATCCCTACCTACCGTGCAGCTAGCATGGGACCTCTTCAGACTGTAAACACTCTACATGTCTTCAGCTCCACTCTCATCAAGCATCATAGGAAGCTACCTTATACTGAGTCAGATCATTGGTCCATTTACTGTAGCTCAATAGTGACTTTCCAGGGTTTCAGGCAGGGGACATTCCCATCTCCACCTGGAGATGGCAGGGAATGAACCAGGAACTGCCTGCATGGAAGGCAGATACTCTGCTTTAAGCCACCGTCCTATTGCCTAGCTGTGAGAATGCTAAGAAAACATGGTGGACACAAAGTACAGTGGTACCTCTGGTTACGTACTTAATTTGTTCCGGAGGTCCGTTCTTAACCTGAAACTGTTCTTAACCTGAGACACCACTTTAGCTAATGGGGCCTCCTGCTGCTGCCGTGCTGCCGCCGCACAATTTCTGTTCTCATCCTGAAGCAAAGTTCTTAACCTAAGGTACTATTTCTGGGTTAGTGGAGTCTGTAACCTGAAGCGTCTGTAACTTGAAGCGTCTGTAACCTGAGGTACCACTGTACTGTAAATCCCACTCTAAAATCCAAAAAAAGAAGTTGTTGCCTAATGTCCCCATTTATTAATCAAGCATAAGGAAATGGTCTGTCTTTATGTGCACCTGAAATTGTTCTCCCAAGACTACCCTTTTGAACTACCAGCCCTGCCTCTTTCCACCCAGGTCTAGAATTGCCCTGGCATGCCAGAATTCCTCTGACTTTTCATCCCCAGAATCTCCAGATTTTCCTGATGCCTCCATTCCCTTCCCCCAAGTTTTTCAACTTCTCTTTTCCTAAATCCCCTAAAATTTCTGTGTCTTCTTTGCGCCCTTGAATTATGCCTTATCTGCTTCCCGGGCAGAACCATAAGCAAGGGGTGGTAACAGCAGTGGCATAGTGTGGGTTGCCAGTGCCCGAGGCTGCATGGAGCGGAGGGAGGGAGGGAGGGAAAGGGACAGAGGACGCATGCTCATTCAACTGCATAACAGCGTCCACATCACCCAGGAGAGTGCAGCTGCAGAGATAAGAAAAGGAGAGTCATTGTGTTATCTGGAGAGGTCACTTCCTGGTTTGCTTGAAACCATTTTCAATGCAGCTCAGTGACAGAAGTGTTCAGCTGTATTGAGGCAGCACTGGGTGTTGAATTTTTCAGCTCCCTAACAATTATGCACCCGGGGCAACCATCCCTGTGCCCCCCCCATAGGTAACAGTGCCCTTTTCCTCTTTCCCCTAAATCTATTTCCTGCTTTCTCTAAATCCCACTGCAATTTCTCCCTCCCTCCACCTCTTCACCATGCAGACATGCCACCTTTCCTTCTGTTACCTCTCTCTCACTCACTCACTCTCTTTCTGGGAAGCCATTCATAGTTAGCCATTTACCTCCAACCTTGCTATATGTTTGTCAATAAAACTTATTTTTCCGAAATGCTCCGTCTTCATGGATCTTTCAAGACTCTACTACCCAGACTTAACCATCTGGACACTGCTCATGCCTGACTTCTATGCATTTTGTTGAGAGTGCTGGTTTTGGTCAGCTCTACCAGACTGACAGCAGCCTGTCCATGGTGGAAGATTGTTAGGAGTCATAGTGGAAAGCAGTTAGCAAAATTAATTCCTCCAAAAATTAGTGTTTCAGAATACCTCATTCCCTGATCAAGCAACTTGTAGACTAAATACTAAATACCACTCTTAATGCTTAAGTTGCATGTGAACAACAACTTTATGATACAAAGATACGATAAAATTAGTGAGTTAAAAATAACCGGCTTATTTAGAGATGCACATACCAGTTGACTGAGTTTGCAGTTATGTGTGGAATAGTAATATAACTGAGAAAAGAAATCCCCTTTTTTTGAAAAAATGAAGGCTGAATATTTCAGTGATTAACTCTGAAATTCAAGTGACACCCCCCACCACCACTATTTCCAAATGTGTTATGTTTCATCTATAATTTTACTTTTTTAAAATATGAGTGTAATTTAAAAGATGAGTATAGTTAGAAAAGCACTTTGGACAGGAAATTATCTATTTCTATCAGACCAATTTCTAAGTGATTCTTTAACCTGCTAAAGAATCTTAGAGGCATCTCAAAAACTGACAAGAAATGTATGTATTATGATATGATGATCAGGCAGAAAGAAATTCTCTATCATTCTACTTGAGTTCTAAATTTCAAATTACATTTGCTGGCTTCTTCTGTGCCCTCACATTGGTCTCATTATTCCCACATGCCCTCGATTTCTTTCTAATTATCTTACTTAGGCCTTCCCAGGTCTTCCCTTGCAACATTCACCAGTCAGCATGTAAGTTAATATGAAATAGATAGGATTTCAAACATTGCCCCCTTTCACATCTAAAAGCCCTGGGGAGTCTCATGCCACTAAATAGGGAAAGCTGTCTTTGACTTATGTGCCCTCTTGAACATTATCCTAAGCATAGTTCACTTAAGAGCTGAGGCTCACCAGAGCTTACTCTATGAACCTGGTTTTCATGCCAGCACATGCAAACAGTAATCCATCTCCAACAAAGTAAATGACTCAGTACACTTGATACCATCCGGTATTTGATAAACAAAATTAGATCCCCCATCACTAACTAAAAGATAATATTTTTTTACACACACCCCTCATATATGAAGAGTTGTGGGGAACGTGAAGAGTTTCGAACTTGTAAATGACATTAATCACAATAATTGTCCCATCTGCAGCTGATATAAGTAAAATCGAATGAGCTTTATCCCAATAGACTCAAAGGTCATTGTTTGATGTGCCCTCACAGAAATCACAAATCATTAGCAACCTCACCTTTTTATTTTATATTTAGGGAAGTAAGTCTAAAATGGAGACCTGGATTCGTGTATCCCTTTATTCATGAAGGTTACAGGGTGACTATGGATCAGTCGCTATTGCTCAGTCTACGCTATCTCCTAGGGTTGGTGTAAGCATAAAAAGGAACTTAGGAACCTTGAGATTGTTGTAGGAAAGATGGAATACAGGTATATGCAATATGTTTCCAGATTTCTTTCTCCTTCAGCTCATAGCCTTAAATTATGTAATTTTCTAAAATGATTATGCTCTACAGTGATTTTCATACATGATTAAACTCTTATGGTTCAATCTAATGTTTAAATCAAAGGTCATTGAGAGTGGAAAAATACTACTACGGCTACTGCAGTTAACTGGGCCCATTAAAAAAGCCTTTAATAACCCTATGTTTCTTTTAGGAAGACTTGTAAATAGCACATAAATTCCAGCATCTGATGGAACCCGATGTGTGAATCAAAAGATTAGGCTGCCAAAAACATTCATCTACAAATGAAAAAGGTTATTTTGTATTTGAAAAATTCCCATGATAATGAAATGTATAGCATGCAAAAGAACTTCGAGTCAAGCTTTAGAGTACCATTGAGTAGTTTGTTCTGTCTCAAATAAAGAAACCTACTTCTTTATTTAAATAATAATAATCTGGGACTTAATATGAAGTGTATACATTTAGGTACAGTTAGCTCCACAAAATATCCCACCTCCCAATCATTTCCCCACAAAAAGTTCAAAACTTACTGCACACAAGTAGATTCATGAGATCTAGCCTGGTGTGCTGCAAAGTAAGTATACTTACAGCACAATCCTAACCATGGTTGCTCCTATTGGAATCAGTGAGGTTTCTCGCAAGCAGGTGGGGACAGGATTGCAGTTTTAGCCTGTAAACTTCAATATTAGGTAGAAGCTGTTCACAGACAAGCAACCTTTGAGTATTCTCCAGATCAGCTACAGCTATGTGCAAATAGCTCAATTTAAATAAATTCAAATAACACCAATTAGCTGGGGCGGGGGGATAAATCTAACCTCCTTCCACTCTCAGACCGGTGATCAATGCTGTCATTGATCATCTGTGTTCCTGGGTCCAACTTCCATGCACGTTTGCCTCCAGTTGGATGACTGAAGAAACTTACATCTCAAAATAGGGAGGAGGGCCTGTTATTCCCACAATGATCTATTCTAAAGGGTTAATAATTGGAAAGGACATAGGTAAAGGTAAAGGTAAAGGACCCCTGGATAGTTAAGTCCAGTCAAAGGTGACTATGGGGTGTGGTGCTCATCTTGCTTTTAGGCCAATGGAGAGTTGGTATTTGTCCACAAACAGCTTTCCGGGTCATGTGGCCAGCAGGACTAACCTGCTTCTGGTGCAATGGGACACCGTGACAAGTGCCAGAGCACACAGAAATGCCATTTATCTTTTCACAGCAGCACACCTATTTATCTACTTGCACTGGTGTGCTTTCGAACTGATAGGTTGACAAGAGCTGGGACAGACCAACGGGAGTTCACCCCGTTGTGCAGATTAGAACCGTCAACCTTCTGATCAGCAAGCCCAAGAGGTTCAGTGGTTTAGACCACAACGCCACCCGCTTGCCAAGGGAAAGGACATACAACAACTAAAGTCCCTACTGCTCTTATTGTCTCTATTATCAGAATCTGTCTGGGGAGCCAATGTGGAAGTAAAAAAAGCACATTGGACAGACTAGGGAGACCAGAGTTCAAATTCCTACTAAGCAAGGCATGAACTGCCTGTGGTTCATGGGAGGATGGAACAGGTTAATTCCATGTAACCTTTATCTGAGTTCCTAGGAGAAGAAAGGCTGGTTAAAGATGTAGAATACAGTCACCAACTGTGGCGAAGAGAGTTGTTTCCT
The DNA here is from genome assembly GCF_964188315.1 of Podarcis muralis. NCBI lineage: Eukaryota > Metazoa > Chordata > Lepidosauria > Squamata > Lacertidae > Podarcis > Podarcis muralis. The sequence continues at coordinate 18,180,063 of NC_135664.1, read as the reverse complement.
TTTAGACCAGCCAGGTGGTTTATACTACAACTCCTATCAGCTGGCTGGGACTGATGGGGGTTGCAACCTGGTGCCACGAGGTTGGAGAAGCTTGCTTTAGACCTTTATTTACTTACTGTCTGAGAGCAGCCTCTTAAATCTTCTTATCAGTGCTGTTTCTCATAAGCTACTGCCCGTCTCAAATGCTGCCAATTGTCAGACACCTTGTTTATGTAGCCAGTGATTCATTGCCCAAATTCAGAAATCACTTGATTGATATTTAGCCAAAGCAGAAAGGGGCATCATTATATTCAAGTTAGTGGGAACTTGTCACTTTGGGATCTAACTTTCTGTGATGTGTCTGATTTGTTTTTGCTTCTGTTTAATCTACATATGTATGTAACCTGTAGGCAAGCACCCTTAAATAGGTTATGGGGGAAGAGCGGAGGTCACATTTGGCCTTAACTTCTGCTGACAGCCCTGACTAGGTGCTTGCTGTTAGCCAATGAAATGGTCCAGATACAGTCATCAATACGAATAGGCTTTTTTTGCAGCTACTTAGCAGGTCAAGACACCTGTCAAGGTGGTTAGTTTAGGTTTCTTCAACATGCAGCAGAATCAGAAGCTCTCTTTGACTCCCTGCATCTTTTTTAAAAAAAATTAAAGCAAACCTTGCACAGTCAAGAATAGAAGACTGAAATAAAAATCTGATGCTTGCTAAAGGGACTGGGGGAGGAATATAGCTACTTCCTTCTCTTTTCTTCATTCATGCAAGGCGAGCTGTAATCCATCTTTCAGATCAGATGAAAACAGCAGTAGTTGAAATATGGTGAGATTTTCATATGAAGCCGAAGTGAGTCAACAGTGTGCAGCTCATGTTTTAATCATTTTTTCCAAAGGCGCCCGCTATATTACTGGATAAAGCACTTTGCATTTTTGTACCTGCGGCAGGGGTTTAGGCGTTGCCCTCCAGTCTCAGGTTGATATGGTTAGTCTAAAACCAAACCTTTGTCAAGATCAATGCAAGGATACAGTAGGGCGGACAAACCAAGCTAGGATGGAAAGGAACAGCCTGTGGCTAAACAAAAAGAAAGAGTCTGTTAGATCTGGTTTCTCTCTCACACTTGTCTGGTGCTTTTAAAACTTAAAAAAAAATATTCATTCCTATGAATAAATGAGGAATACAGCCTTTCATGCCACTACAGGAGGGATTGCTAAAGATGAATCACAAATTAAGGTCTGTCCAGAGGCCTTAAGAGAGAACATATGGAGAGTTTTGCTGGCTCAGAGTAACCGTTCTTCAAGATCAGCCTTCTATTTCCAACAGTGGGTAGTCAGATGCTCATAAGAAGCCTACAAGCAAGGGGGAAATGCAAGAGTCCTCTCCCATTGCTTGTACTCCAGCAATTTCCCATAAACATTAAAGCTACATTGAAAGCCATAGCTAACAGCTGTTGGGTGGCCTATACTCAGAAACTGTTCTAGACCACCATTCTCTGAAGCCATCTAAGTAATTGAGCATCACCACATCTTCACAGAAATCATAGAGTCAGAGATTTGGAAGGGGCTCTGTTCAACTACCTGCAATGCAGGAATATGCAGGTGTCCCATACGGGGCTTGAACCTGCAACCTTGGCGTTACCAGCACCACGCTCTAACCAACTGAGCTATCTTGTGACAGATCATTCCATAGGTAAATTGTTGTGTGTTGTATGAAGAAACGCTTCTGAATCTTGTGTCAATCAATTTCATTGGGTGACCCAGAGTTTCAGTATTATGAAAGAGATAATGCATCTATTCTCTCCATTTCTAATGTTTTTCCCCACTTAGTCATTCACCTCCTACACTAAACAAGCCCAGCTTAAATGCTTTAGCCTTCCCTCATAGGGAGCGTGCTTCAATTCCCTGATCATTTTGTATTCGGTGACATCCTCTGTGAGATGGGCAATCAGAACTACACTAAGTATTCCAAATGTGGCTGCATCAGAGATTTATATAAAGACATTAGGATGCTTGGCCATTTTGTTTTCAGCCCATTTCCCAATAATCCTCAACATGGGAGCTGCCTTTTTTTCATTGCCATTGCACATTGACTTGACATTTTTAATTTGAGCTCCCTGTCCACCATGGTCACAGAGCTCTTTCCTAGATGGCCTCAGATCCCATTAGCCTACATATGAAGATGAGCTTGTAACTGTGTGCATTTTCAAAATCTCTGTTGCCATTTTGTTGTCCAGTCACCCAGTTTAGAAATGCTGTTTTGGAGTACTGCACATTCAGCTTGAGTTTTCTCCGTCCCGGATACAGATCCTTGGGGGATCGCATTGTTTGCATCTCTCAGTTGTGAAAATTACTGCTATGTTCCTACTCTCGGCTTCCTTTTAAACAAATTGGATCTGCTACCTAAATTCTTGTAAATTTCAGCAGTGGGGCCAAATCAGTAGAACCGATTCACCTTCAAGAGGAGCATGCACATTTTCACAAAACCCATAAGCATAGCTGTCAACCGTCCCTTATTTGGCGGGAAAGTCCCTTATCCCAGCGCTGTGTCCCGCTGCTGTCCCTTATTGATGATGTCCCTTAAATTTCCCAGGTTTCAAAGGAAGCAGCTCCTCTCCCTCCCTCCCTGCTGGCCAGGGAGGAGGGAGGCTCCAACTGTGTTGCTTAGCTGCGTTGCTCACCCAATAAGGAGTCTAAGAACGACTGGGGGGTGGAGCTTGCATGCCTTGTGCCGATCAAATCGGCCACGTTGCCTGGGGACTCGCCTTTGCTCAGTGCTTCCCAGCAGAGAGGTGACGGTGGTTTTCCTTGCTGCATCCCCTTTGCTGGGTTGCTGCACTGTGGGAACCACCACTTGAGGCTTCGTTTGGCTGCTGGCTGGGCTTTCTGCCTTTGGCTTGGAGGGGCTCAGAAGTTGAACATACCTGTGCTTGGAAAATCCCTTATTTTGGCTGCTGATCCCTTATTTTTGAGGCTGCTAGTCCCTTATTTTCAAATCTGTAAGCTGACAGCTATGCCCATAAGTGATATAGTGACACCAGCTATGGCGATATTAGGGGAAGGCATTCAGGCATTCAAACATCATGTGATCAGGGCAAATGGGAATGAGCCCATTGTCCCCACCCCTTCCATCCACATCACTGTTACTGGCCTCATCACCTTCCATGTGTTGGGAAGGAGAACTTCTGCAATGGGGAGTCAATATGAGTATTGAGCCGGCCCATCCATGAGGCAGATTGAGGCAGCCAACTCAGGGGGCAGAATCTGTGGGCATGCCGCCACTGCCACTCATGCAAAACCCACTCGGGCTCAGAAGATCAGGGGGCTGGATTGCTCTGCCCATGCCTACCATTGAAAGGTTTTCACTCAAGTCATACTATGTGACTGGACATTTGCTACCTATGTGGCTGGACACTGGCTATGTTTGAATACAATTACTGTAACCTGTTAATGTAAGCTCCTAAGAGAGGTGCCATCATTACCAAGATTTATGAGCAGAGCACGAAACATAAAACTGTGGTAATTGCTTCCAAACTGCTGGGCTATTTTGCCAGTTAATATACATTATATAATTCCCAGTCTAAGCCACCAGAAAGGCATTATGCTTAATTCAACTCATCACCTGCCTCTCTTGAATATTTCCACTATAAACATGATGAAGAATATGTTGTTCAGCAGTACGTATGAGCACATATTTCTGGGAGGGGGTAGGATTTTGTTACCTCCAGCAGCCGGAACAATCTGTTATTTTGCTTTGTTGCCACATTACATTGATTTAGGACTGCAATTTTCAACTCTTTTATAGAACAGAAACTGATAATTTATTAATTCCCCCCCCTACTAAAATTCCCACTTGTTCAAAATTCTAAAGAGAGTTAATCAAAATTGTGCTTATTTTACTTGAGACTTTTTTGGTTTGTTTAAGATACAAATAAACAAGAAATTAAACACTTGTAAGCAGGAGGGGGGATGCAGAGTTCCAAACCCATATGGATTATGTATTGAAATAAAATAGCTGTGACTATATTAAGAGATTTAAAAGCATTAAGAACATAAGTGTATAAGAAATTATTATAAGCAAAAGTTATCGTTTGCAACCTTATCTGAGTGCTGGGCAGAGATGTTTAAACCTTTCTTCCCATCCTAGAGTTGTGAATGCAGTGGTACCTCGGAAGTCGAACAGAATCTGTTCCAGAAGTCAGTTTGACTTCTAAAATGTTCAGAAACCAAGGCATGCCTTCCGATTGGCTACAGGAAGCTCTTGCAGCCAATCGGAAACCACAGAAGTTGCATCTGATGTTTGGGTTCAAAGACTGTTTGCAAACTGGAACACTCACTTCTGGGTTTGTTGCGTTTGGGAGCCAAACCGTTTGACTCGCAAGGCATTCGGGATCCAAGTTACAACTGTACTTGGATTTATTTTTTTCTGCCAGATCAGGCCCCTAGGGTACAGGTTAACCACTCCTATATTATGCTGCATTTTATCACAACTTCTCATTGTGGGTGCTGGAAGCAATGGGTCAGACCCAAACCAAGGGTAAGTGAGGGGTGGGCACCTTGCTCACCATAAGAGATTCAGTCCCAGCTTTGGGGTCCAACTCAGATGCAATACTTCCAGGTTGCATGATGGGCCCACCATATCAGTCTGAACCATGGTTTATGCAACTCACATCAAAGGTTCATGCAACTTCCATAAATGGTGTTTCAGTATTGGCCAGCATTTGGGATGCCTGATGACTGGGTCCCTGACCCAACTTGGTAAACAAGAAAAATTATGGCCATCACAACATCTTCCATGTCATTATTTCCTCCATCCATCCACGACACAAGTCTAGTACAGTGGTACCTCGGGTTAAGTACTTAATTCGTTCCAGAGATCCATTCTTAACCTGAAACTGTTCTTAATCTGAAGCACCACTTTAGCTAATGGGGCCTCCCACTGCCGCCGCACCGCCGGAGCACGATTTCTGTTCTCATCTTGAAGCAAAGTTCTTAACCCAAGGTACTACTTCTGAATTAGTGGAGTCTGTAACCTGAAGCGTATGGAACCCGAGGTACCACTGTACACACATATACATGTGTAGGCGTATTTTCAATATCCCTCCTGCAAGGCAAAAACAGGGAGCACAACATTTTACTAGGGACAGGCAGGAGAAACTAGGAACTGTATTTGGTAAACAGGAACAGTTGGAGTGCCCAAGATTCAGAAAGCTTTGATTCCATCAGAGATTTGCCTAGAATTGCACAATACCATTCAAGTGCTTTTTGCGTTCAAGGCAAATGGTGCTCAGATACTCTAAAATAAAGCACACCGCTCCAAGACTGCATATTGAATGGAGATTCTAGACACGCTCATTGTGTTGGTTCAAGTTTAGGCAGCTCATTGACAATATGAGCTTCGAAAGCATCTGAGGCCCCCTCAGCACTTTAAATACGACGTTATACCATTTCTGATGCTGAAGTGTTTATCACCTGAAACGTATCCTTTTGAAATGTTTCAAGTGTCACACAGAATGTTTACTCATTCAGCGATCAAGGCCAGACATAGGACTTGTGCTTGAAAAACAACAGCACTGCCAATTCATTGTTCCGTGAGGGAGAACGGGTGATGCACAATCGCGACACTGGAGATACGTGCCCAGGAAACTCACATCTAAAGTGCTGGTACATGCTTTCACATTATTCACTCAAAAATAAGTCATTTCCATGTGACACCCTTGTTTTTGTTCATATGCGCTCCCAAACAGCCTGTTGTAATAATAATAATAATAATAATAATAATAATAATAATAATAATAATAATATGCTGCCGATCTATGTCAGCTCCCCAAACTACTCTGGGTGACTTCCAGCAAATTAAAATGTCAAACACAGTAAATCATAAAACATTAAAACTACCCTATATAAGGCTGCCTTCAGATGTCTTCTAAAAAAGTCAGATAGTTGTTTATTTACTTGCAATCTGATGGGAGGGCATTCCACAGGGAGGGTACGACTACTGAGAAGGCCCTCTGCCTGGCTTGCTGTAACCTCACTTTTCACAGGGAGGGAACCGCCAGAAGGCCCTCAGAGCTGGACCTCAGTGTCTGGGCTGAACTATGGGGGTGGAGACACTCCTTCAGGTATACAGGGCTGAAGCCAAAATAAAGTAAATCCCAACACTCCCGGTGAGAAATCAGGGAGAGTTTTTAGACTCCGGGCCAGGAGGCTGCTCCTCTAAAGCCCTGAATACTTCAAAAGGTATGTGGAGAGAAATAGCCAAAATAGCCCCAGAAGTGTGAATATGTTCATGCCTGAGGGCTGAACTGCATACTATGTGAACCAGCATGGAGGCCCTTAGTTGTCATCAGGCATACAGCTGATACCTGAACAAAAATCATCCTTCTAGATAGAATTAGCTGAGGCAACTTCCACTGGGAGGTCATTGCAGGTGACGGAAGGGTTAACCTGTGGTTCCCCCAATGAAGATTGGGGCAACTAGGAAAACCTGTGGCTTTAATACTAGTTGTGCAATTAATTGCAATAAACAGAGCATATTGTTTGATCCTCATAGGAACAATTCATCTTCTCTATGGGCTCTGTCCAGGGTCCTGAAAGGCCTTGCTTTGACGGGTCTTGTTTACTGGTGTTCTGATCAGAGATTTCACCCAGTGTACCAGACTTCCTCTCCCTCTGCTCCAGGCTGATGTGACTGGACCTGTAACCTCCTGGTCCATCCATGGGATTCACCCCATGAGATCTGGGCACTGGGGGGAAACCTGAGAGACTCTTAAAAGCAGACTGTGTCGTGGCAAAGGGAGTCTCTTGCTTTGTTTGTTTATAAACCATAAATCCCACTAGCTGTGCCCCACCTCTTTACAGTATCTGAAGTAGCTCTCTGGATCCTAGCCAGTGCTTGTTCCATGATACTACACTGCAAATCCTAATTCATATAGGTCTCATGGAAACATAAGTACTCTCAACTATAAACCATTGTTCTCTAGATCAGAGGTGGACTACCTGCAGTCCAGGAGTTATATACAGCCACTGACAATATTTTGTGTGGCCTCTGATACCCCCTGAAGCTTCTACATTATGCAATCAGTGCTCCTTTTCCCTGTTCCTCTCTTTGTTATTTTCCCTGTCATTTTAAAACAGTCCTTCCTTTTATGTAGTTTCAGAACAATTGGAAGTGGCAGTATTATTTGATGGAAATAAATTTATGATGATAGTTTTTTAAAAAAAGAAAGAAAGAAAGAAACCCTAGTTTTATGACTTGGAGAAAAGAAGTTTTCACACACAGATGTCAGAGAACAAATTGATAGATATTTGCACACTGACATCAGAAAGCGATTGCTTTATCTTGCTTTCCAGAATAATAGCTGCATTGGTTTAGTCTACTTTGTAAAAAGATCCTCTGTATATGAGTAACCCTATCAAACCTCATGGGACTTACTTCTGAACAGACCTTCCTAGGATTAGGAATTCTGCCCTGGTGAAAACTGAAGCAGGGCAGTCATTGATTCTGGATTACTTAATCCATAATACTTTTATCTCTTGCTTTGTCTGTCATTAGTTCAAGCTTTGGCCATGCCTGACATTTGACTTCCAACAGATTACCCCGAAGGAATGTGACCCTCAATAGGACAAAAACGTCTGCCCCTGCTTTAGACATATTATGAATATGAATTTGTGACTCTCATAAAGAGTGACCCAATTCAGGCAGTATACCTGTAGCTATTTCACAGGCTATGAACAAAAGGACCCAGGGGCATAACGTTGGGGGCTGCCGGGTGACCTGGCACATTTTTCTGGGGGGTGCTACTCACGCCACTCTGCCAACCCTGTGCTACTTTGTGAGTAGCAGGCGAATCATTCAGATCAGAGCCTCACAAAGAGGCTCAGGGCTGGCAGGGCAGCATGAGAAGGATGCAGCAGCCATGTGCTCTTTGATCCCAGTGAGGGTGCGGCTGGGATCGAAGAGTGCATGGCTGTTGCATCCTTCTCACATTGCTCTGCCAGCTCCAAGTCACTTTGTGAGGCTGGGATCATTCCAGCCTCACAAAGTAGTTTGGGGCTCTTCTGTCGGCAACGGCGACATTGTTCTGTCGGCAATGGTGGTGAGGGCTCGGCTGTGCTTGAACAGTGGGCTCTGCTCACCCTCCGTGCTAGCCCTGGGCACCAGCAAACCCTGCTACACCACTGAAAGGACCCCCATATACTGACAAATAAGCAGGTCTCCTGGTGGTAGAAAATACTCTCTCTCTACTTCACGTTTTTTGGTTTGTTTTTTTTTTAGGAATAGAAATGCAGTGGTTAATTCCAAAATAACTGTAAATCTGCTATCATTATTTTGACATGAAGGAAAGGAAAACAAGGCCAATTCATCAAACTTTCATAAGCTGATTGCCCAAAAGCAAAACAAAATCTGTGTTGAAGTTCATAGGATTTTTTTATATAACAAAAAAATCACCATGACAATATAATTTTAACAAGGAATATTCCATCCCATTCAAACTTGTGGTGTGTGTAATTTCTTCATTAAGGAATGGGCAGATAGTGACATTGATAGATGATGCCCTTAGCTCTTGTGCACTGGTGGGAGTTGATTGCATAGATTATAGGAGATAGGAAATGAGCATGTTTTAAAATGAATTGTTATGCTGAGCTAAATTCCAGGAGTTTGGAGCTTTTTCAAAGTTAACTTTGTGCTGTGCAAACTGAACTACTGCAGATAACTGAAAATGTATCCCTGTTAGATGTACCATTCATAGAAAAAGGAAGAGATATATCTTTCTCCTTTCTATATTTCAAAGGTTCTCTTGTTCCTACCATCTTCAGCAGAATTGGAATGCCTATTTATGTTCTGAATCGTGCAGACAAGCCACTCCAGTCCCCAGGGTCCTCTAATGGAGCATTCCTAGGCAAAGCAAATAAGATTGTAGGCGACTCTGAAGATGGGATGAGGGAATCTTTGTGGACTGAAAAAAACCCAGAAGGAGGGCCAGCAACATCTGACAGTCCCAAGAGCCTTTTCATTTAGTAAATATTGTCTGCAAGTGTTTAATATGTATTAAAACTACAGTTCTACGGTCTGGAAACTTGATTTTTCTTAAGGACTTTGCATTCTTTGGAATCTGATTAATACTAATCTGTAAACTAAATCCCACAATTTGTGGCTTGACAGGAGTCCCACAATACAAGAAAGGCATAAAGGTAAAGGGACCCGGTGACCGTTAGGTCCAGTCGTGACTGACTCTGGGGTTGCGGCACTCATCTCGTTTTATTGGCCGAAGGAGCTGGCGTACAGCTTCCGGGTCATGTGGCCAGCATGACTAAGCCGCTTCTGGCGAACCAGAGCAGGGCACGGAAACACCGTTTACCTTCCCGCTGGAGTGGTACCTATTTATCTACTTGCACTTTGATGTGCTTTCGAACTGCTAGGTTGGCAGGAGCAGGGACCGAGCAACGGGAGCTCACCCCGTCATGGGGATTCGAACCACCGACCTTCTGATCGGCAAGTCCTAGGCTCTGTGGTTTAACCCACAGCGCCACCCATGTCCCCATTAATAATCAAATCACCTCTGTGCAATGGCATGCCCACTTTTCTTCTCTCTTCAATCAGTTTAATCTACGTAGGAACCTCCTTGAATTCCCATTAGAACATAGATACACATGTGCTATCTTGCTGCCCTGAATGGGACCCAGTAACTGATGATGAAATAAATGTCTTGATTAATTCCCTCCCTCCCAAAAGGGCTCCTGGAGAAGATATGCTCCCTGGAGAATTATTCAAATCAAATCCCAGTTGGTGGTCCCCAGTCCTTGCTTCATTGTTTACCCATGTCAATCATCATGGGAAGATTACCCAAAGATGGGGAGTAAGTATAGTTGTCCTCACTCACAAAAAAGGTTCCAAGGCTGATCCAAAGAATTTCATACCAATTAGCCTACTGAGTAGGGGTCGGGTGGCGCTGTGGTCTAAACCACTGAGCCTAGGGCTTGCCAATCAAAAGGTTGGTGGTTCGAATCCCCGTGATGGGGTGAGCTCCTGTTGCTCTGTCCCAGCTCCTGCCAACCTAGCAGTTCAAAAGCATGCCAAAAGTTCAAGTAGAGAAATAGGTACCACTCCGGCGAGAAGCTAAACGGTGTTTCCGTGCGCTGCTCTGGTTTCGGTGTTCCGTTGTGCCAGAAGTGGCTTAGTAATGCTGGCCACATGACCCGGAAAAACTGTCTGCGGAGCGGACAAATGCCGGCTCCTTCAGCCTGTAAAGCGAAATGAGCATCGCAACCCCAGAGTCATTCATGACTGGACTTAACTGTCAGTGGTCCCTTTACCTTTACTTTTACCTTTAGCCTACTGTGTATCATGTCAAAATTATACTCAAAGTATCTATTGGGAGTCCCACAATGAAATTGTGTGTGTGTGTGTGTGTGTGTGTGTGTGTGAGTGAGAGAGAGAGAGAGTCAGAATAAAAGCCAGCACCAGGGGGAGTCATGCAGTGCTATCCTAAACATGTTTACTCAGAAGTAAGCCCCACCATGTTTGGTAAGGAACAAGCATGCATAGGATTGTGTCCTTAGCAAGAAGATAGATAAATTTAGTGACATTTGTTATAAGAAAGAAAGATATTCCCAGATATTGTTTAAACGTTGCTAAGTGTTAAAATGTGTGCCGTGAGCACACCCAAAGGAGAGCATCAACAATATTTATGTTCCACATCACTCATCACTGCTGGGCAATAAAAAAGCAAGAGAAATGCTTGTATGATTACATCTACAAAGAACAATTGAAATCTAAGTGCACAAATCACAAATGCGATCTTGCAGCTAGTTATTAGCTTTGACTAACTGAAGGCGGGGTTGTATTCTGTGATTGAAAACCTACTCCTTCTCCATGCAAATGTGCAATCATTGACCGCTATCTACATATGCTTTATGTTGCGCTAATTTATACAGCTGCACATAAGAATGCCCCTACTGTGCATGGGGAAGAACATTGCTAATATTATAAACGTCAAAATGATTGCTGGTGTGTCGGTTCATGCAATGATCGGAGCTCTGGGTTGCATTGCTTAATATTTCTAAGTTTACAGCGTAGGGTTGAGAAGCAAATCATTATACCCATTGCTCTTGGTTCTAAACTCACAGCTACAGCGCCTGCAGGACAGATGTTCAGTTCGCAAAAGCTAAATTGCTTTCAGGAATGAAACAAACACCTATAGCTTTAAGAAACAATCCTGGGGTATAGGAAACCGCTGCTGCTGCTCTGAATTCATAGCCAAATTTGGAGATTGTGTTCATTAAGAAAAACAAAAGAGCACTCTTCAGCTAAGATCAGGGCATGGGTCAAGGCCAGAAATGTGCATGTACTTATTTATGTGTATAGGTGCCTATGCACTTATGTGTATAGGTGCTTCTGGGTAAAGTAAGATGGTAGACAGTAGGGAGAATCTCCACCCCCATCGTTCTGCCCGGACACTGAGGTCCAGCTCCGAGGGCCTTCTGGCAGTTCCCTCACTGAGAGAAGTGAGGTTACAGGGAAACAGGCAGAGGGCCTTCTCGGTGGTGGCGCCTGCCCTGTGGAACACCCTTCCATCAAATGTCAAGGAAATAAACAACTATCTGACTTTTAGAAGACATCTGAAGGCAGCCCTCCTTTAGGGAAGATTTTAATGTTTGATGTTTTATTGTGTTTTTAATATCCTGTTGGAAGCCGCCCAGAGTGGCTGGTGAGGCCTGGCCAGATGGGTCAGGTATAAGTAATAAATTATTATTATTATTATTATTATTATTATTATTATTATTATTATTATTATGACCTTCCCAAACTACTGCCAGCACAGTGGGGCTTAAAAGCTTGCACCAACTGCCCATACGTTACCAGGTCAAGGTTCTTGTATTAATTTGCAAGACTTCATCAACTTGGGTCAAATATAACTTATAACCCTTTCCAACCACTAAGATCTTTGAGGGAGTCTCTTCTAGTGGTCTTACATGGCTCAGATGCACCTCTTGCATCCCCCAGTAGCTGGGCATTCAGTATTATTAGCCCAATTCAGTAGAACTCCCTGCCAGCTAAGATCAGACCCTCTCTATCCAGAGTCTTGCTGGGTCAGGCCAATGGTCCATCTAGTCCAGCATCCTGTTCTCACAGTGGTCAACCATAGAACTGTAGAAGTTGGAAGGGACCCCCAAGGGTCATCTAGTCCAACCCCCTGCAATGCAGGAATCTCAGCTAAAGCATCCATGACAGACGGCCAACCAACTTCTGTTCAGAAGCCTCCAAAGAAGGAGATGTAACCATGGAGGCAGAGTATAGCCATCCTGGCTAATAGCTGTTATTATATTCTTGATGGCTTTATCATCCAGGAATTGACCATCAGACACTTGATTGTATGCAAACTGTGCAGGACAGAGGCGACTGCATGTTCACAACCTTTCTGTTTCACTGGGCATTTCAAGGAAGTTTTCTGCATTTCATGATTAAACTGTATTGATTCTATCCACTGTATGTGCTCTCTAATCTTTATGAACACCACTTAGACGTTTGGGTAATTAAGCGGTATAGAAATAGTTTAAAAGTAAACAAACAAACTCCCCTTTGCAGTGTGCTAGGCATGCTAATCAAAGGAGAGAAATGAATAGGACGTCCAGAGTTTGACACAAAATACCAATGGACGTGGGTGGTGCTGTGGGTTAAACCACAGACCCTAGGGCTTGCCGAACAGAAGGTCGGCGGTTCAAATTCCCGCAACGAGATGAGCTCCCCTTCCTCGGTCCCAGCTCCTGCCAACCTAGCAGTTCAAAAGCACATCAAAGTGCAAGTAGATAAATAGGTACCACTCTGGCGGGAAGGTAAATGGCATTTCTGTGCACTGCTCGGGTTCTCCAGAAGTGGCTTAGTCGTGCTGGCCACATGACCCAGAAGCTATACACCGGCTCCCTCGGCCAGTAAAGCGAGATGAGCGCCACAACCCCAGAGTCGGCCACGACTGGACCTAATGGTCAGGGGTCCCTTTACCTTTACCTACAAGGGGCTTGGGCCTATCTCTGATCTGAGTGCTGGGCTTTGGAGGCACTCAGAAGCCAGATGTCTTGCTGCCTCCAGAACTCAGTGCAATTTAAAAACAAGGCCAGAACCTAAAGCCAGCCGAAGCATACAGCTTCATCTCTTATCTGTGCTGGGCTTTGCAGAGAGAAAAATCAGCATCTTAGAATAACAGAACCATAGAATTGTAGAGATGGAATATACTCCAAGGAGTCGTCTAATCCAACCCACCACAATGCAGGAATCTCAACTAAATCATACATGGCAGATGGCCATCCAACCTCTGCTTAAAAGCCTCCAATGAAGTAGAGCCTGCCATCTTACTGTTTCTGAGTGCCTCCACAATTCAGCAAACCACATTTGCAGAAATTCACTCTTACTAAGGATCTACACCTGTCCTCTTTTGCCTCTGACCACTTGAGTTTTCTCTTTCCTCAGTGGAACATGATTCTGAGTAAGCATGCATTTGACTGTGATTTGCATCTCAATTTCAGTGAAGTATCATAAATTTCAGCGGGAATTACAGTTGCAGCTAACCTGTAGTGGATTCCATCTATGAAATTTCTCCTTCTTTTTGCCAATCCACATTCCATGTGATTTCACTTACTGTAACATACACTTAAACAACGTCTTGTTTTTCAGTCACTGTGTCTGAAAGGCATCCCTGGTTAATGTCGCAACTGTTATATACTTTCGTTAAGACCTTCAAGAATGTGTGAGTTTTGGTTTTTCCCTCCAGTCTTTTGGAAGCAAAGAGGTCCCTGGACTTCAGTTACAAAGGCCTGGTCACTTCTGCTACAGAGAAACTGCCCATTCACTTTGTTTTATCTGTCCATGAGACAGTAAATACTATGGCTCATTTGGTCCATGTTTCAATATCTTAGTGGTTTTAACTTTGTTCCAGGAAGGAGCCTACAGGGCTGCAGCCGATAAGTGTCATAAAATGGAAAGTTATTTTCTATTATAATATGGGCACCAAACTCAAGTAATGAATACCATTCATAATGACTACCAAGAAAGCCAACAATAAATGTCATTCTTAATCCCCGGGATATAAAACATTATAAGTTATCACGTACTGGAGAACTACTTATGTTAAACAAAAACACAGCATATGTACATTCTCTCCCTCCAGACAAAAACTTATGACTCATTCCAAGACGCAGAAAACATTACAAATGTCTACGTTTCTTTACGTGAACTGATTAGAGACGTTCCTTTAATTTATCCCACACAATGCTTAAGCATGAATTTCATTACGGTCTTCACAAACATCTTGCATCAAAGTGGAGGGCTTTTTATATATATACACCCACATTGACCCCGATTGCCAATGCTGTGAACAAGTTCAGGACTATTAAAAGAAATTTCAATGTATGGAATGTAGGGTTGCTACCTATGTTCTGGTAAAATACAGGATGGAGTGGGGTGGGGCGGTTGGGGGCAGGTTATTTTCATCTGGTGCTGAAATGACTTCAAAGCAATATCTGTTACAGCCTAAAAGGATGGCCCCTCTAGAATTTGTCATGCACACACACACATACAAATGAATTTGTAAATCTGTCTGTGCTTGGCTACGCAGAGCTTAAATATGCGACCTTTCATAGACCCTTTAAACACATGCATTTGGAGAGGATCCTTAACTTGGCAGAGGGATAAAGATAGAGAAGACCTGAAACACAGGACAAAACTGTATCAATACAGGATGCAGCATTTTACATTAAAATACAGGACAATCTTGTATTATACATGACAGGTGTCAACCCTACATGGAATTGTCAGGGAGAGAGGCTATGTCTCGCAACTGGACCCTGAAAGGAATGGCTATGCCATTCTGGAGCCAAAATCTGGGGTTTTTAATGTACAGGTGATCAAATTCTTGATCACTGAAATACCCTTCATTGCAAAAGACAAGGGCCAACATTGATGCCAAAATCCAGCATTGTCTGAGCTCTGCAAATGGAGCTTTCTTCCGTTTGAAGTGCACAGTGTTTGAGGACCAGGATCTCCAACTCCTTGAAAGATTCCATCAACAGTTTCTCTGAAAAAAATTACCCATCACTTGGGAAGACAGGCGAACTAATGCCAGTGTACTGGAAGAAGCAAAGATCACCAGTGTTGAAGCAATGATTCTTCAACATCAACTTCGTTGGACTGGTCATGTTGTGGGGATGCCTGATTATCATCTTCCAAAGCAACTACTCTATTCCAAACTAAAAATGGAAAGGTAATGCTGGTGGTCAACAAAAGAGATTTAAAGACTCTCTCAAGGCAAATATAAAAGCATGTAGTATAACACCGACAACTGGGAAACACTGGCCTGCGAGGGCTCAAATTGGAGAACAGCCTTTACCAAAGGTGCCATGGGCTTTGAAGACACTCAAACTCAGGACGAAAGAGAGAAACACGCTAAGAGGAAGGCACACTTGGCAAACCCTCACCGTGATCAACTCCCACCCGGAAACCTATGTCCCCACTGTGGAAGGACATGTGGACCCAGAATTGGCCTCCACAGTCACTTATGGACTCACTGTTAAGACCGTGTTTATGGAAGACAATCTTACTCGGCTACGAGTGACTGCCAAAGAAGAAGATTGCAAAAGACAATTCACTATTCAGTAATTTGATGGGCTTGACGTTATCTCTCACCCACGACAGTCCTAGTCAGGCATTTGCCCATATATGTGTGGGCTAGAGGTGGGTAGGAAAAGAAGTATACACACAAACACTGCCTCCAGCATCCCTATGGTTTCTAGATCTGCTTCAGAAATTCCCACCCTGAGAGAGCTTGAGAGCTTCTGGCTTAGTAGCCTCCCTGTCAGGAATGGGAAGCCAGTGCAGAGTTTTTCTAAACCAGAAAAAGTATGTTCAGAACAGTGAGTCCTGGTTAAAAAACCCCAAAAAGAAACCCGGCTGCTGTATTCTATGGGAGGTGATTATGTGAGTCATTGTATAGTTTTATCATGCAAGTTATCAGATGCTCTAAAGCAAGTTCTGAAGCCCTGCCTAAACAGTAATTACAGATTGTGTATCCTCAAGAGAACAGCGTGACAGTCAAAGCAAAAGAACTCCACATCCATCCATCCATCCAGGAGGAGGGGGAGTCAAAACTATATCCAGATTACCATCCCTTCAAGATTAAGACTGTTAAAAGTGGAAGCCCAAATCCATAGGAAAATGACTGAAGAAACAAACGGCTGTCATTATTGCAACAAAAGCCTGGTATTAAATAGTGGGTGATAAAAGAAGATTAAGAGAGGTGTGCTAGAAATTACATTAATTCTATCTAGGTGAGGGGATTATTTCCTCCCCCCCCCCCTTTAAATGCTTGAGAAAAATGACAGCCAAATGAGATTGGAAAATGACTTGCAGGAGGACAATTATTCGTTTTCCTTAATGCTTCGGGAAACTTTTAACACTGAATCGTATTAAAGGTTTACTGCTGCTCTTGTGTGCCCGGGAAATTAACTCCTGAAGAGAACTGAAAGGTATGGCATGTGAAGGTCACTCAATTATCCCCTATCACATGCACACACGCCCCAATAATTTGTCAGAATGAATTGCAGCAATCATGGAGAGGCTTTTTTAATTTTTTAAGGATTGTTTTATTGGTTGTTTCTGTCATACTTGTATCCTACCTAAAGTGTTCAACTAGCGTTACATGATTTTCCCCTTCCCCTATTTTGTCCTCACTGCAACCCTGTGAGGTGGAGCTAAAGGTAAAGGTAAAGGGACCCCTGACCATTAGGTCCAGTCGTGGTCGACTCTGGGGTTGCAATGCTCATCTCGCTTTATTGGTCGAGGGAGCCGGCGTACAGCATGACTAAGCCACTTCTGGCAAACCAGAGCAGCACACGGAAACGCTGTTTACCTTCCCGCCGGAGTGGTACCTATTTATCTACTTGCACTTTGACGTGCTTTTGAACTGCTAGGTTGGCAGGAGCAGGGACCGAGCAACAGGAGCTCACCCCATCGCGGGGATTTGAACCGCCGACCTTCTGATCGGCAAGCCCTAGGCTCTGTGGTTTAACCCACAGCGCCACCCACGTCCTGAGGTGGAGCTAGACCAAGGTTATTCGTATCCTGTCTAAGAGGGGATTCCCTACCACCATTCCCACAAACCCAGGCCTCACCAGTCGTACTTCAGCTATTGGGGAGAATCAGGTGGATTTCCTACAGAAGATATGACCTGGCAACTTTGCCATGAATGATTAAAGAAATTTCAGTAGGCCATGTGACTTTTTTAGCCCTCAACTGTTCAACCCTCCAATCTTTAAACAGTAAAAATTGACCCTTGTGGGCAAAGGTGATAGGCAGCAAGTCTAGTCCTGTCATGGGACCCCAGTAAATGGTAAATCACAGGACAGGCTGATGCATCTCCATGTGATACGGCGAGTGTGAATTTGCCTGGGCAAAGTAGGTACTATCACAAAGATGGCTATATGTATATATTGCATTCCACTTTTGTTTTCACAACCATTTCTCCATAAGGTCATGCATGTGATTCCATGAAGACATTGAGTAGTGGCAAGTATAGCCAACATGGTCACTTCCAGATGTTTTTGGACTCCACTCTCATCAGCCCCATCCAGCATGGCCAACGGTCAGAGATTATTGGATCTATAGCTCAGCAATATCTGGAGGACCCCACATTGGTTGCCCATGATGTAGTGTGATCAAGACTTTAGATAGACAGCTCTGAGGACAACAGCTTCAATACAGCCAGTTTGAGCATAAGGGAGAAGTCTTTCTCCATGGTGGCCCCATGAATTCAATCTCCAAAAAACCACCACATTTCAGAAAGGCCCTGGATATATATTTATTATTGCCAGTTTTGTTAACGTTTTGAGCTTTACAGAAGGTTTTTGTATTCTATTTTATTTTTGTTGGGGAAAGTTTATTTTTATTTGCCATTTTGTATATAGCCGTGAATGGGTTCTACTCATAAAAGTGGCCTATAAATATTTTAAATAAATACAGAGTGATAAAAAAGCAAAACATGTTGCCAGAGTAGTGGCAAGGAGTGGATGGGGCTCTGTTTCTAGGCAACCACAATGTGATTATTTCCTTACTTAACTGACATGGCAAAATGGACCACTACAGCAGAAGAAAATGGCCAGAGCAGCAGGAGGAGGAGCTTAGCTAGCAGGGGCCACAAAACCGAAGAGGTCCCAAATCTTGGAGGAACTAGCTGTTTCTCTAATACTTAGGAATGGCACTGAACAGTGTGCTACCTTTTTTTTCTTTGCTTGGGCAGGCTCTTAAGAATCTCTCCCTTGCAATAAACCTCTAGAATATATTGAAATTTTCAATGTCTAGGACTGCCAGTGTGGCATTTTTCACAGGCGTGAAATTCCTCTTGCATTAAAAGACAGAAAGTGGGTAGCGGGGACTGTATTGATGAACTGCCAACTTGGGGGGGGGGGATACAGTGCATCAATTTCACCATATAAATGAGAACATGATACAGGCATTTTACTGGGCTTTGTAAATAATTGCACTTAAATACACCCCCCACCCCACCCCCCAAAAAATCGTAACGTGAATGATCTGATCTTGGGACAATGCCATACCTGTGAACTGCCCCGGAAAAACTGGGACCTCCCATTTTCCCCCACAAGACCACAATGGCCATTTTAGTTTACAGTTTAAGCTTAGTTAAAGTTGTCTTTGCATGCTCTGTCCTCGGAAATATACTGCAAAACCCATCTCCATTTGGTCCTCTCTTTTTTTTCTCCAAGTGAATTTTTATTGTTTTCCTTACATATTCTTTTCCAACAAATTGTAATAGCACCATACATTCCCTTTGACTCTGCCGAGTCACGACCCCCCTCCCTCCCCACAACTGGTATATTTATCCTCTTTCCATCACATACATCATTCTCAAATTAGTACTATTATACATTGGAGGTATTATGTCAATCCTGCTAGTGTCAATCCTGCTAGTGTCATTTGGTCCTCTTTTTTTAAGTGGAGGTGGTTACCCCCTTCAAGGGCAGGAAGCGGATTTTGCTCTCATCACAACAGTACCCCAAGGGAAGCAATCCACTTTACATCGCAGAAATGAATGGTGATTGTTCAGTGAGATGGGATGAAAAGAATGGTGTATGCATTGCAGGAAATGGATAAGAGTGCCACCTAAACCTGCCCTCTACTTATGACATTCCCAGTTTCTTGGAGAAGTATATTTTGCCTCTTACTCTGTTGAAAGCTTCATCCTGTCATCTTTATCCTTTGGCACTCCTTAGGAGCTGCTGGCAGAGACATCACCTTGCCAACAAAGGTCTGTATAGTTAAAGCTATGGTTTTCCCAGTAGTGATGTATGGAAGTGAGAGCTGGACCATAAAGATGGCTGATCGCTGAAGAATTGATACTTTTGAATTATGGTGCTGGAGGAGACTCTTGAGAGTCCCATGGAATGCAATAAGATCAAACCTCTCCATTCTGAAGGAAATCAGCCCTGAGTGCTCACTGGAAGGACAGATCGTGACGCTAAGCCTCCAATACTTTGGCCACCTCATGAGAAGAGAAGACTCCCTGGAAAAGACCCTGATGTTGGGAAAGATGGAGGGCACAAGGAGAAGGGGACGACAGAGGACGAGATGGTTGGATAGTGTTCTTGAAGCTACCAGCATGAGTTTGACCAAACTGCGGGAGGCAGTGGAAGACAGAAGCGCCTGGCATGCTCTGGTCCATGGGGTTATGAAGAGTCGGACATGACTAAATGACTAAACAACAACAGGAGCTGCTGGTAACCAAGCTCAGTTACCTGCAACACTCAGTCCCTTTCTCTACCTCTCTTGTGGGGAACCTCAGCCCCTGGGGCCAAATGAAGTCCTCAAGGTCCCTCTGGCTCAACCATTAAGCACTCCCAGCCAACACCCTCTTGGTTCTGACCTCACCCTATTTTTGTCTGGCTGTAGTGTGTCTGTGAACTCTGACAGTGCCTCTGGGTTGCTAAAAAACAGAATCAGGTGTGAGAGTGTGTGTAGAATCTAGCCTATTCTACAAAGGTAAAATTAAATTAGGCGATCTACCCAGTTTTGCCTCTGGCCTCACCAGAAGGAAGTGCAACCCTCAGACAATATAGCCCTCTCCTGGTTCACATCTCCCAGTCACACTGATGAGTGAGTTTGCGGGGGTGGGATGGGGATGCTGATTGTTAAATTTCATAGTATCATAGAATTGGAAGGGACCATGACAGTCCAAGGCCCTGCAATGCAGGAATATTTTGCTCAACATGGAGCTCAAACCCTCGACCCTGAAGAGTCTTATGCTCACTGAGCTATCCAAACCAGGGAACCAGGCAGAGGGCCTTCTCAGTAGTGGCTCCTGCCCTGTGGAACGCCCTCCCACAAGATGTCAAAGAGAAAAACAACTACCAGACTTTTAGAAGACATCTGAAGGCAGCCCTGTTTAGGGAAGCTTTTAAAGTTTGGCGGACTATTGTATTTTAATATTTTGTTGGAAGCCGCCCAGAGTGGCTGGGGAAACCCAGCCAGATGGGCGGGGTATAAATAATAAATTATTATTATTATTATTATTATTATTATTATTATTATTATTATTATTATTATTATCATCATCATCATCATCAGCTACCAGTTAGTGCAGCAGAAGCAAATGAAATGTAATTGTAGACCATGGGGGCATTAACCCTTGTGCATGAGCTCAGAGGAATAGTTGCTGGACAAAACAGATCCTCTTTAAACAGGAGCAATGTGACATGCAACACAGTTTGGTACTGGGATCTCTCCTCATAGAGACCTAGCATTATACTTGACCTTGAAAAGCCTTTTGCTGATGGATGGGTATTGGATAGGAGAATGTCACAGGGCAAGTTCCCCAGGTCAGATGGAATGCTGCCAAAATGAGGCGACATTTTTAGAAAAGCAGGCAGCATGAGTGCTTTAAATACATATTGAAAAGGCGCTGAAATGTCATCTCACCCCCCCCCCCCCATAAATGCAGAACAGTGCTATACTGCTTGAGAAAGCAACTCCATCACATTTCTTTAAAAATGTAATGCGTGGCTAAAAGCTACAGAAGTCCCCAGACACAGTTCAACAGATAGAAAAATGTTTTGCTTCCAAATCATTCTATGTTCTAGCTGCAGCTCTGCAGCAAAAGTGGGACAAATGGGTACAGCGTCCCCCTAGAGCTGTGCTTTGCTCCACCATCACCCCCAGATTTTTAATTGTGTGTGTGTGTGTGTGTGTGTGTGTGTGACATGACAGGCAATGATCACCTTCCTTAAAAGGATAGCTTGTTTTAAGAACTGGAGCAAATTAAAACTAGGACTGCGACTGCCCCACCTAACATGGAAGGCTGGCTACAGGGCTGTCTAGTAGGCTAGATGTTTATGATCATGAGTTCCCTCCTGTCGTGGCCAGGTAAGGACTGCAAGGTACAATACTGTTGCATGCCACTCCAATCTCAAAATAGCGCAAGATTCCAGGGGTTACAGGCGCTTACCCAGGGTTCATAGAAATGCGGCACAACAGAAACGCTGGTGTTTTTATGATATGTTTCTTTACACATATATGAAACCTGAACCTAAAAGTGGAGGGGTTCACAAGCATCAAACCCCCAAAGGGTCTTGTTTCTCCTACAGGCAAAGTTCATGCTTTCTGCCTCTTTGGACTTCCAGCTTGTTGTTTTCCTTCTGGTTCACATCACAGCTTACTAACCACTAAACTCTGACTCACTTTTTCCCTCCTAAAAAGTAAGGGGAAATGTGTGTGCGTCTTATGGAGCGAATGCAGGCTGCGCAGCTATCCCAGAAGCCAGAACAGCAAGAGGGATCGCTGCTGTCACTGCGCAGCAATCCCTCATGTTGTTCTGGCTTCTGAGATTCAGAATATTATTTTTCTTGTTTTCCTCCTCCAAAAAATAGGTGCGTCTTATGGTCTGGTGCGTCTTATAGAGTGGCAAATACAGTAACTAAGAGCCAGATATATATACCATATATCATAAACACACCACACTGTTCACTGTGCCTCTTTTTCAAAATGAGACACGAACCCTGGGTAAGTATCCATTTACCGTTTGGCACAGAGACCCATCTCCTTTGCTTTCTTAATGGCTCATTACCTTAACTTTGTTCTCCTAATGGCCCTTCACCCAGGCGATTACCTGAACATAGGAAGCTAGCCTGGCCTAATTGGCTTCTAACACTTGCTGGGTCCAGGGAATAGGTGTCTGGCACCCAGTTTAACACCTAAGCTTTGATGAAATTGTAACACTTGCTGGATCCAGGAATTTATAGTGGTCTGACATCCACAAATTCATAACAATACCCAAATCTAGACCTAGGGGAGTGTCTTCCTCAAAATCAGAGTCCTGGAAGTCACCACTCAATGAGGTGGAAGGAGAAAAGCAAGAAGGGAATACCAGGAGGAATCAAGAGGCCAGGCTCCTAATACCAACTCTAATGAGACTAACTGATCTAGAGCCTTCATACTACCTGCCAATCACAGAGGGGAATGTTATGCACCATTATTCCCTCTTTGGAGTTCTTGTCCCAGGCCTGAACACCAAGGAGGCAACACCTTGTTGGAACCTACTGTGCCTTTAGAAGGATTTGAAACAGTTCCTGATCATCCATTATCAAATGCGTGATGCCACAGATGAGGTCTCTCTGAACAGCCGGTCCAGTACAGGTGCCTTGAGCTATTTTAACCCAGGCGGTTGCCATGGGTGCAGAATCACTGCTCATCATGTGCTACAGACACAGTCCCAAAATGAAGCAGTTCACATTACCACAATTTCATTGACAGGGCCACACTCCACATTTATACATAGCGCTGTCCTCCCACTGCACAGCTGACCTATTTTAAACTTGTTTTACCCGTCAAGACCAAAGGAACACTGTGAACTGCAGTTATGTGATGATGCCATCCTTCAAAGATGAGAAGCCTCCCCATGAGTTCCTGTACCATGGTTGGGGGTTGAGGTGGGGTGGGGCAAGCCACATGTGGCAATTAAACCAAATCAACTTTAGACAGACCCTCCGAGTGTCCCTATTTTCCAGAGACAATCCCAGATTTACAGAAGCCATCCCGGTTTCTGATTTGATCCCAGAATGTCCTGCTTTTCCTTAGCACATCCCTATTTTCCTCAGAGAAATGTTGGCTATGCTATTCCTGAGCCAAGGAGATAAGTACCGTAACTACAGTGGTACCTCAGGATGCGAATGGGATCCATTCCGGAGCCCCGTTCGCATCCTGAAGTGAATGCAACCTGCAGCTGCACAGCTGCGCATATGCAGGTCGTGATTCACTGCTTCCGCGCATGCGCATGATGTCATTTTGACCGCCTGTGCATGCGCAAGTGGCGAAATCCGGAAGTAACGCGCTCTGTTACTTCTGGGTCACCGTGGAGTACAACCCGAAAGCGCTCAACCTGAAGCATATTCAACCCGAGGTATGACTGTATACAGTGGTACTTCGGTTTAAGAACAGTCCTGTTTACGAACGATTTGGTTTACAAACTCCAAAAACTGGAAGTAGTGTCCTGGTTTGAGAACTTTACCTCGGTCTAAGAACGGAATCCGAATGGTGGAAGAGCACTGGTGGCGGAAGGCCTCATTAGGGAAAGCACACCTCAGTTTAAGAATGGTTTTGGTTTAAGAATGGACTTCTGGAACGGATTAAGTTAATAAACTGAGATACCACTATACAACTTTTGGAAGGTATCTGAAGGCCACCCTGTATAGGGAAGGTTTTTTTTATGCATAATGTTTTATTGTGTTTTTATGTGTTGGAAGCCACCCAGAGTGGAATGATTATAGAATAGGACATCCCTATTTTTATCGGGTATGCATTAGAGTGTACGGCAAATGCAATATTCAGTACAAATAAGGACTGAATGTCTAAACGTGCAGCTATAAATTAAATTATAGTGTTAGGTTGCAATCCTAATGCCACTGACCTGGGAGTAAGCGCCACTAAATTCCATAGGACTTACTTCTGAGTAGACCTGGCTAGGCTAGCACTTCTAGTGGTTGCAGTGCTCTCTCTCTCTCTTGTTCAATCTTTCTTTGCCTTGCTAGAGAGAAAGACTGGGAATTCAAGCCCAAGGAGTCAAATGCCAGCTTGCATAGTCCCCAAAATTGGACTCCGTGGGCCACTTATTCCCTGCTCGGTGCAAACTGAGTATACACAAATGTAATTCAATTGCATTTTGTGGAGCAAGTGCCAGTTAACAGTGGAGAAAGCCTCAGAAGCATCAGACTTCAAATTTACTGTGACGGGCTGAAATGAACAAATATATATATAACATTTTTGCCAGAGACAGGAGCTTGGGGGAAGCTCCCTGCTGTGCTTCACTTGTTGTAGTCAATCGCTAGATTTGCATGGTAGGAAGGAGCTCAGCATAGCCCTAGGACAATATTAGCCTGTACTAAATCCAGAGGCACCCGCATTCATGAGCTTTATGGGCCCCTTATCTCTTTGCCTTTCTGCCACAGATAACGACTCATCTGTTGCTATGCGTTTGTAAGCCAGTATCTCAGATGCTGCTGCTGCTGCGACCAGACTCAGTTGACTTTCCCAAAATGGAGAGAGGAGCCATTGCTTCCTGGCTCCAAGTCAGGGTTCTAGAGTCTGTCTTCTCTGAAGGATTCCCAATCCCTACATTTCTCTATCAAATTAACTGATGGTCAGATATGCTGCTGTACTCACAAACAGGACTCACAAACATTTCCTGAATGAGGGCTGCAAGGACATGGAGAGGAAGTGGTCTATAGTCCATGGCCACATGGTTTCTTGGCAGACTTTTCCTTTTTGTATGGCCTAGAAGCCTAATACATATTGCACACCTGACAAGGATCTTATTTCCTGAATGGGGGGGGGGGAGAGAAGAAAATAATTGATGTGCTGCCAAACTATGTGAATTTCCTGGTTGGAGGAGAAGTTGAAAACAAAACAAAACAAACAAGGGCTTCACTGTCAGAAATAGCTTATGAACCTAGCTGTGTTCATTCTGGAATGAATTATGGAGAGCAGAAGTGAGCATCCATCTTTTTTTGTGTCAAAAGCAGGGTATGAGCAGGGTAACCAATGTGGTCCCTCTCAAATGTGGTTGGGCTTCAGTTCCCATCACTCCAAGCCAGCATGGCCAATGGAGAGCAGCACCCTTTTGGCTATCCCTGCTCAAGTCAACTGAACAGTTCATTTCAGGGTTGTTGTTGTTGTTGTTTAGTTGTTTAGTCGTGTCCGACTCTTTGGGACCCCATGGACCAGAGCACGCCAGGCACTCCTGTCTTCCACTGCCTCCCGCAGTTTGGTCAAACTCATGCTGGTAGCTTCAAGAACACTATCCAACCATCTTGTCCTTTGTCGTCCCCTTCTCCTTGTGCCATCAATCTTTCCCAACATCAGGGTCTTTTCCAGGGAGTCTTCTCTTCTCATGAGGTGGCCAAAGTATTGGAGCCTCAGCTTCAGGATCTGTCCTTCCAGTGAGCACTCAGGGCTGATTTCCTTAAGAATGGAGAGGTTTGATCTTCTTGCAGTCCATGGGAATCTCAAGAGTCTCCTCCAGCACCATAATTCAAAAGCATCAACTCTTCGACTATGGTCCAGCTCTCACTTCCATACATCACTGCTGGGAAAACCATAGCTTAAACTATACGGACCTTTCATTTCAGGGTACAGACCAACAATCCTGGCTTTCAAGAACAAGCATCAGACCAGCATACTCTTTCTTTTGTCCAGAAACTTGGGAATTACTCTGGAATTCCCTTTTACATTCAAAATCGGAAACTCTGAGGAACAAAGTGTGGTTTAAGGTATACTAACATTAGTATCATAGAATTGTAGAGTTGGAAGGGACCCCAAGAATCTCAATTAAACGTCCATGACAGATGACCATCCAACCTCTGCCTTAAAACCTCCAAGGAAGAAGAGTCCACAACCTCCTGATAGAGACCATTCCACTGTCAAACAGCTCTTACTGCTGGAAAGTTTTCCTAAACTAGGGCTGAAACCAGGGTTTCAAAGGCATCCAGGATCTTAGGCAAGGCAATCGAAAAATCGTGGGGGTTTTTGCAGGGGGGTTCCTTAAAAAGCTCAATGACTTTTGGGGCGTCCTGGCAACCCTATGTAAACCAGAGTTTCCCATTTCAAATAATAAATTCTTAGGCAAACCAGGACTAAAGAACCTAAGTTGGTGCATGAAGGCGCCAAGAAGACAGGAAGAGGAGGAGGAGTGTGCAGACCTGACGTTAATTATCATTACAGGCAACTTTCAACTTGCGCACATTTAACTTTTGCACATTCAGCTTTACCCACTCAGCAAAAAAATAATAATAATAATAATGAAAAAGTGGGTGGGAAGGGGGCAGGCATGGAGGGAGAAGACTTTGGCAACCCCACCCACCATTGAACCCAATGTGTTTTGTCTAAACTCAATTTTGGCTTCCATGTGCTATCCCCAGTACGTAACTGTGACGTTAACATATGAGAGTGCTGGAGGTGAAATAGTTAAACAGATTACCCAATCAGGACCCAGGGGGTGGAGTCAGAGGGACTATAAAACCAGCTCTGGGAGGGGTGAAGGGGGGAGTTCATTGGGAGTTGGGTGGTTGGTTGGAGTGGGAGTGAATTGGGATAGAGTCTGTGGGTAGGTTGAGTTAGTGTAGCGAAATAAGCTGAGTCAGGACCAGTTAGGAGCTAGGAAGACAAGTAAATATCTGAGAGGTGGTTTAGTGAGTGAGAGTAGGTAGTGGAAGTTATAGGTCTGGATAGGCACCCCGTGATTGTAATTGACCAATACCGTCTATGAAACCACGCACTTGTTAAACTGCAATAAAGAAACAGAAGTTTATGTTCCAATTTAGCTCTGACTGGACTCAGTATTGTACCAGGTAGGGCCTGGGTGGTGGCAGTGAGAAATAAAGTGGTGGCACAGGGATCAATAGACGGTGAAAGGTCCGGAGACCCTGTGTGATCGCCACAGTAACCCCTGCATAAATAGAGTCGCCTGTGTTGCACAACCAGCACTTGTTGTCATTGGGAGAATAAAGCTTATGGTTCAGATTATGCTCATGTATCTGAGACAACTTCCCCAGACGCTGCATGTCCTGTTGCTATCATAATCTTTGCTAAAGAGGTAAATGACACTGGGCACCCTCCGAGATCTGAAAGCAAGAGCCACACTTTTGTTGCCTGTCACCTTTGTCCAGCTGACAGATTGCTCCTCTTCTGCAGTGGAGGTAGAGAGAGAGAAATCTGCGTTGCTTCTACTGTGCCATGCTGGGCTAGGAGGAGGGGGTGGGGAATGAACATAAGGCAATGGGGGGGGGAGAGCTATTTTAGTTACAATGCGCTCGCCAGGGACCTGGTGTGGCATCTGTGGCTCTCTGCAGCACCAGCAAATAGAAGTTTACTTCAGACGAGCATTACACTTAGATGAAATGGTAATGCAGGGCATTTTCATCTTAAACTGTAACCCAGTATAGGTTTTATTGGTGGTTGGCTGTATGATGTACAGAACTGGAGACTATAGGACATTTAACGGTGAGCACCAATAACACCCAAAGTCCAAAATATTGCTACATGCCAACCCAATCTCTGAGCAGTGCAATATTCCAGGAATTCCAGGATCCTACCTGGGTTTGAGTTTCCCTTGGAATGAGGCATGGCAGAGAAGGCAGTGTTTCTATAATATGTGCATACAGTGGTACCTCGGGTTACATACGCTTCAGGCTACATATGCTTCAGGTTACAGACTCTGCTAACCCAGAAATAGTGCTTCAGGTTAAGAACTTTGCTTCAGGATGAGAACAGAAATTGCGCGGCGGCGGCGCGGCAGAAGCAGGAGGTCCCCTTAGCTAAAGTGGTGCTGCAGGTTAAGAACAGTATCAGGTTAAGTACGGACCTCCGGAATGAATTAAGTACTTAACCCAAAGTACCACTATATATGCAAACTGAGCCTATGATGGAGGGGTTCACCGCATTAACACCCCCAAGAGGGCCTTGCTTCCCCCATAACCCCCAACCTTGAATTCGAACGGAAACATCCCTCTTACTCTCCATGGCTTCCCAGTCTGAAACTTTGCTTCTAGCATCTAGCTCACATCACTCAACTCCCAGCTCTGGCTTTTTGTCTTTCTAACTGCCAGCCCACTCGTTTGCTCTCTGGTACAAACCGCTCGCTTTCTTCCCATATTGGCCCATTAACCAGGCTTTCACCTCATCAGGAAGCTACCCTGGTTATTCCAAGAATTAGAAGGGGAACCAGAGATACATTTCCCAGCAGGGGAGAAGGGGTCATTAAAGTCATAAAAATATAAGAAAAACAATGCCAAATCAAATCAAAAGTCCATCTAGTCCTATATCCTATTCTCTTAGCAGCCAACCAGATGCCTATGATCAACTTGCAAACAGGTCCTGACTACAACAGTATTGTATGATGGGGTTTCATTTAAGAAATATTAGGATATGTTCCCAAATCACTCTGCGCTCGCTCTGCTTTAAACTGCCACAGGGTTCCAAGCTGCTTCGTATAATATGAAATTCTGTGTTCCCCATTCCCTATCATGGGGAATGTAAAATTGCGAGTAACCTCTTCCTCTTTGGGCCAAAGTTGGTAAAATTTACGGGCACAAGAGCTCACCTAGGGTAGATTAAGCCATCCCAAAATGCAGACAGATAGGTTCATGGGCTTTTAAAAGTAAAATGGATTCACTCTGTGGTAAATAATTATATAGTTCAGCTCTGTGTTGATCTTTTGTCTGCCTAGAACTTCCAACATTCATTTGATGACTCCAGGATCTAGCTTTAAGAGAGAGGGAGAACAAATTATGCCTATTCGCTTTTTTCACACTGTGCGTAATTCCATACACCTCTGTCAATACACCCTTACTCAGTTTTCCCCTAAACTAAGCTAAAAAGCCCCAAATGCTGTGACTTTTACTCATCCAGTGATGTCTGCTGATTGGCAGGTGGGTGTACACCAGCCAACATTTCTCCGATGAAAATAGGGGCATCCTATTCCAACTTCCAACACATATAAAAGCACAATAAAATATTGAACATTAAAAAAAACTTCCCTATACAGTGGTACCTCGGGTTACATACGCTTCAGGTTACATACGCTTCAGGTTACAGACTCCGCTAACCCAGAAATAGTACCTCGGGTTAAGAACTTTGCTTCAGGATGAGAACAGAAATTGTGCGGTGGCAGCGCAGCAGCAGCAGGAGGCCCCATTAGCTAAAGTGGTGCTTCAGGTTAAGAACAGTTTCAGGTTAAGAACGGACCTCCGGAACGAATTAAGTACGTAACCAGAGGTACCACTGTACAGGCCTGTCTTGAGATGTCTTCTAAAGGTTGTATAGTTACTTATCTCCTTGGCTCGGGGGATACATAATTCCATACCATCCAACATTTCTTCAATGAGTGCTCACTGGAAGGACAGATCATGAAGCTGAGGCTCCAATACTTTGTCCACCTCATGAGAAGAGAAGACTCCCTGGAAAAAACCCTGATGTTGGGAAAGATGGCGGGCACAAGGAGAAGGGGAAGACAGAGGACGAGATGGTTGGACAGTGTTCTTGAAGCTACCAGCATGAGTTTGACCAAACTGCAGGAGGCAGTGGAAGACAGGGGTGCCTGGCGTGCTCTGGTCCATGGGGTCACAAAGAGTCGGACACGACTAAGCGACTAAACAACAACAACAAAGGAAAAGCAGGACATTCCAGGATCAAATCAGGACTGTAAATCCAGGACTGTCCCTGGAAAATTGGGACACATGCAAAATAACCAATGCAGTTGATAGCCTTCAAATAAACTATCCATGTACTCTCATGAAATTCCCCATTGTGCCTAACAAGTGTTCCCTGATTCACACAATCTGATCCTCACAAATGGCTGGCCTATGGCACTTCAAATTGCGGGTTTGAGTTCCTGTTACGGCACACTCTTTCTCGCACCAAGGGAGACAAATTCCTATGTACAGAAAACCAAATGTCAAGGAGAAGTTTCGCTGCAGCAAGCATGCCACATAGCTAATGCATAAACTGGGCCTCAGCCAGAGGAAATCAAGTTTCTCCTCTCCATTTGTGCATCTCCTTATACAGGGCAGAGTTTATTCTGCACTAAATAAATAAATTCAGCACCAAATCAATAACAATTCTGTGCCGAAGGAAGCTGAGTTCTGTGACCTGCATTACAAACTCAGTGCATTTCCAGAGTCGCTCTTATTTTGCATAAGCTATTTTGCATAACATATTCTGGTTTTGCTAGTATTGTAGAGGAGCAAGGAGCTATGATAAGCTGAAGTCCTGGCCCCAACCATGGGAAATTATATTCAGGCATCCTTCTAGTTTCGGAAATTGTCACAGGCCTGGCCCACACACTTTCAAGAATAGCTTTGCAGCTGCTAAGGACTGCAAACTTGATCTTTTTAAATTTAAAAAATACAAGATATATGAAATGAGAGTTTGAGGTCATTGTGTCCCATTGTCTTGAACGTTCGCTTCAACCAGGATTTTAATTGGCTCCATCTCCTCCTAGCGAAACCTTCAAATTAAAGCAAAATAAAACCACTAAGAAGAATGGGATATACTGGTTCAAGGGAAAGAAGTATAATATAATATATAACACTTCAGGATCAGTTATGACACCAGATACACATGAGAGTTAATTTTGGAATTGGAGATAAGTTGTGTGGTTTCCAATTTCATGCATCCTTTCAATTTTTCACATAATTTCACACTATAACAGTTTGGGACGCATCTGGATGTTTAACTTTCCTCTGAGTTTAAGTGCACAATAAAATCTGTTCACATCATTATGGTAAGTTATCAAGCATCGGTTGCATCTGCCTGTACGTTCAAGCTCCATCAATACTGCCATGAGCTGAGCAGAATCATATCGCCACGGACCTCTACAAAAAGGAGCAACTGGGACAAGACAAACTAGCACTCACGCTATGACTACAGCGCAGGTTGTGTGTTACAATTGTGCATGTGATGTGCAACTAATATATGGTGCTAAGGTTGTACAACAAGTGTGAGGAACCGTTGGCCCTCCAGATGTTGTGATACTGTAGCCCCAACCAGCATGGCCAATGGCCAGGAATGATGGGAGTAGCAGTTCAGCAACATCTGGAGGATCAAAGTTTCCCCAGACCTGTTGTATAGGCTCAAATCAAACTCAAAAAGAAGACTATAGGAAGCATTAGCCTCTCCACTTTCTCTGCACAGGTCCCCTGTGGCTGTAATCAGGTTCTGAACCTGAGAATCCGGTATGTGTTTTTTCACTCCCACTCATAGCACAGAAACGTCCTCTGACACCTAGCAGACACCAGAAAGGGTGAATCATGTTCATGACACCTAGGGTGTAAAAGTCTACAATCTCCTGCAAAACCCCAAATTAATGCACTGTTAAGTTGACACTCCTTCAGCTCAAGAAAATTAACACAAATTAATGTTGATGCTAATCAATCCAAGCAATGTACATGGAATTTGAAAATCAATTATCTCTTCCAAGTGCGGTAAAATATTTAGCGCAGTGTTTTGGCACCGGGAGTTGGATTGTGCTCCCTGAACCCTCACATCTCCAAAGAAAGAACATTAGTCTGCAAAACTAGTCATATCTTGTTTGCAGTAACTCACAGGGAACTGACTGGACGTATTTCTGAGTATTCATGCACAGGAATGCATTAGCTATTGCACCCAGGGCCCAGGGCTTTTTTTCAGCCACAAACTGGAACTCAGTTCCAGCTCCTCTCAGGTGAGCACCATTGCCATTATAAGAGAACAAGGGAGGCATTCATGGTGAGTTCCGGCACCTTTTTTTCTAGAAAAATAGCACTGTCAAGGCCCATTGAAGTTCATGGAGTTGAAAGTAATCACAAGTAACTTACTGCACTGGTTTCAGTAGAACTTTAGAACGATAACTTTCCATTAGATTTGGACCACAGCACCTCTGATAGACCACTGATTGGATTATTGTTTATGATATTTAAATGTGGCAGCCAAAATAACGAGCACTGAAGTAACTGGTGTCAGTCAGTATTCTCTCACACACGAAGAACAAAGGCAACCAAGTAAAAACAAATGTTCCTACTTGCTAAAAAGAAAAAGTCTGTCGAAATATACCAAAATTAGCAGCACGCAAATACCCAAATGCCGCTTCCAGTTCATGCAATGTAAAACTTGCATATCCATCTTCACATCAAAAGAAGCATGCCTCCAGTTCAAAATAGAGCCAATGAACATAATAACGTGGGTGGAGATATGTAGCTGGATTTACATCTTTGGCCCAATACACAGGATTCTGTTGCGACCAAGAAGAAGCTTTATTGTTGAGCCATTCAACCCGGACTTCAGTTTGTACAGACCCTCTGACATGGCACTTGACACTTTCTCAGTGATTAAAAAAAGGATTTTGAATTATCAACACGCTTCTTGGGGCTTCTCTGTGGTGGCACCTCAACCATGAACTACCTTTCACCTGGTGCCTTCTTTATTATCTTTTATGTATCAGGTGAAAACTTATTTTCACAAGCCATCTTGCCAATGATGTCAGAAAGATGGAGCATTCGTTTCTTAACAAAAGTAAATAAATGTCTGCAACATGTCTCTCATTTAGCTTGAATGAGGAATTAAATGTAATAATGATAATAATTTTTTATTTATACCCTGCCCTCCCCAGCCAGAGCCGGCTCAGGGTGCCTAACACCAGTAAAATTACAATAAAAACATAATGGGGGGAAAACCAATTTAAAATACGGGTTAAAATACAATTTAAAATGCAGCCTCATTTTAATAGTAGCCCATAGATCAAAACCATAAGGGGAGGGAAACATAAGGGTCAGACTGAGTCCAAACCAAAGGCCAGGCAGAACAGCTCTGTTTTGCAGGCCCTGTGGAAAGATGTCAAGTCCTGCAGGGCCCTAGTCTCTTGTGACAGAGCGTTCCACCAAGTCGAGGCTAGCACTGAAAAGGCCCTGGTCCTAGTTGAGACCAATCTAACCACCTTGCGAGTTGGAACCTCCAAGGTGTTGACATTTGTGGACCTTAAGGTCCTCCACAGGGCATACCAGGAGAGGTGATCCCGTAGGTACGTGGGTCCTAGGCCGCATAGGGCTTTAAAGGTCAAAACCAGCACCTTAAACCTGACCCTGTACTCCACCAGGAGCCAGTGCAGTTGGTAAAGCACTGGATGAATGTGATCCCGCGGCAAGAACCCCGTAAGGAGCCTCGCCGATGCATTCTGCACCCGCTGGAGTTTCTGGGTCAGCTTCAAGGGCATAGAGCGAGTTACAATAATCAAGCCTGGAGGTGACCATCGCATGGATCACTGTGGCCAGATCAGGGCGAGAAAGGTAAGGGACCAACTGCTTAATATGTCGGAGATGGAAAAATGCCACCTTTGCTGCACACATCAGCTGGTGAAAATAACGGCAGGCTAGATTGGAAGGAAGGGGATTCAAACGCCCTGAAGTTCCTTCCTGATGCCAAAGAGTTGCCATCAGGTTAGCAAGTCTAAATTAGCAGCCTTTGCAACAGCATCTGCTTCCCCAAGATCATGTAAACACACTGTTTGGAGACAAATTTATACTAGGTACAATGTGGGTGTACAAGAAAGAGGCAAAATGAACAATTCCCTGCACTAATTGGAATGATTACAATCTCTTTCATGTGGATAGTAGGAGGACTGACTGATAAGAAAGGCGTCTTCAGAAGCAACCAGAGTGCGGCTCCTTTCCCCATGAAGCTCCAGTGTGTATATAGATTAATCACAGGATTTAATCATTACTGGGCGGAGTAGGGAGTTCCCCGTTGCTGTTATGTTCTTGTTTAACAAAGATAGTACAGTTCTTGCCTAGCTATGAGATTGGTGTATCTTCTAAGCCTTCAGGGACACTTGAGAAAGATCAAGGAAGCCTATACATTTTTGCCCATCTCAATGATGCAATTGGAGCAAAGCATTAATTTACTTATACCTACTTTTGAATCAAAGTGATCCTCAAGGCAGCTTACATCAGGATGCGATAAATCAACACACACACACACACACACACACACACAAACACTCACAAAGCATGCATTACTTGTGTGATCAAGAGATGCAGGGAAAATCCTAGGCATCATGAGTGAAGGATGCCAAGTTTTCACCTTGTTATTAGGTAAAGGTAAAGGACCCCTGACAGTTAAGTCCAGTCGTGAACGACTCTGGGGTTGCGGTGCTCATCTCGCTTTAATGGCAGAGGGAGCTGACTTTGTCCACAGTTTTTCTGGGTCATGTGGCCAGCATGACTAAGCTGCTTCTGGTGAAACCAGAGCAGCGCATGGAAATGTCGTTTACCTTCCCACCAGAGCGGTACCTATTTATCTACTTGCACTTTGACGTGCTTTCGAACTGCTAGGTTGTCAGGAGCTGGGACTGAGTAACAGGAGCTCACCCCGTCGCGGGGATTTGAACCGCCAACTTTCCGATCGGCAAGCCCTAGGCTCAGCCCCTAAAAGGTTGTTAGCCTTTAGGTTGTTAGGTTGTTGGCTCATGAGTGGCTGTGGCTAAGGAGACAGGTCTGTGCAATACACAGCAAGCAATAAAAACATGGAGCAGCAGTCATTATGTTTTATCCCTCTAAGAGGAGCATTACAGAACGACTATATGTGAACAGGTGTTATGCAAACAGCCACTTCTTGCAGAAGTGAGAAAAAGCAGCCTCAAAAAAGAGTGATTTGGAGTGGGAAAGCAGCAGTAGGCAGGTTCAATTTGTCTCTGCTCCTCTCCACCCCCCACTCTCTGCAAAAAAACCCTCCCTGCTTGCAGCTGCTCATCCTCCCCATGGTTCGGTAGAGAAGGGGGAATATGTATCTGAAGCCTTGGGAGAGGTGGTCAGAGGTGGTTTTTCAGCAGAAAATTGGCAGGCATGCAGAATCATTAAACATCTTAGAGACACCATTTCCCCACAGACCCAGTTGCTGGAAATCACAAGTGAGGAGAGTGCTATTGCTTGCAGGATTTTCATAAGAACCGGTTGGCCACTGGGGGAACAAGATGCTAGACTAGATGGACCATTAGCCTAAACCAGCAGGGCTCTCCTTACTTTCTTATGACCCTAGCCATTGCCTGCATCCACACTCTGGGTGGCTTCCAACATATATAAAAACATACTACAGCATGAAACATTTAAAAAAAAAAAAACCTTCCCTATACAGGGCTGCCTTCAGATGTCTTCCAAAGATTGTATAGTTACATATCGCCTTGGCTCGGAGGTTGCATAACTCCATACCCGCCAACATTTCTCCAGTGAAAATAGGAACATCCTACCATACCCTCCAACATTTCTCCAAGGGAAATAGGGACATTCTGGGATCAAATCAGAAACCAGGATGGCTTCTGTAAATCCAGGACTGTCCCTGGAAAATAGGGACACTTGGAAGGTCTGTTTATTCCCCTTTTGTTCTTCTTATACATCAGGCTTCCTCAATCTCGGCCCTCCAGATGTTTTTGGCCTACAACTCCCATGATCCCTAGCTAGCAGGACCAGTGGTCAGGGATGATGGGAACTGTAGTCTCAAAACATCTGGAGGGCCGAGGCAGCCTGTTATAAATTTTCACTCATCCCTTCTTCCCTGGTAGGGGTCCACCATTTTGTGGTTTGCCTCAGGTGCCAAAATGCATTGGGCCGGCCCTGACTGTAAGTCAACACCAAGCTATGCATTGTGTTTGGCTAGGGGTTGTGGCTTGTAAGGGATAATTAAACACGATATTGGGTTTGCAAAAGCATTTGATTGTGTCGACCACAGCAAACTATGGCAAGTTCTTAACAAAATGGGGGTGCCTGATCACCTCATCTGTCTCCTGAGAAATCTCTATGTGGGACAAGAAGCTACAGTCAGAACTGGATATGGAACAACTGATTAGTTCAAAATTGGGAAAGGAGTACGACAAGGCTGTATATTGTCTCCCTGCTTACTTAACTTATATGCAGAAAGGCTGGGCTGGATGAATCCCAAGCCGGAATTAAGATTGCCGGAAGAAATATCAACAACCTCAGATATGCAGATAACACAACCTTGATGGAAGAAAGTGAGGAGGAATTAAAGAACCTTTTAATGAGGGTGAAAGAGGAGAGCGCAAAATATGGTCTGAAGCTCAACATCAAAAAAACGAAGATCATGGCCACTGGTCCCATCACCTCCTGGCAAATAGAAGGGGAAGAAATGGAGACAGTGAGAGATTTTACTTTCTTGGGTCCCATGATCACTGCAGATGGTGACAGCAGTCACAAAATTAAAAGACGCCTGCTTCTTGGGAGAAAAGCAATGACAAACCTAGACAGCATCTTAAAAAGCAGAGACATCACCTTGCCAACAAAGGTCCGTATAGTTAACGCTATGGTTTTCCCAGTAGAAGTGAGAGCTGGACCATAAAGAAGGCTGATCACAGAAGAATGGATGCTTTTGAATTATGGTGCTGGAGGAGACTCTTGAGAGTCCCATGGACTGCAAGAAGATCAAACCTCTCCATTCTGAAGGAAATCAGCCCTGAGTGCTCACTGGAAGGACAGATCGTGAAGCTGAGGCTCCAGTACTTTGGCCACCTCATGAGAAGAGAAGACTCCCTGGAAAAGACCCTGATGTTGGGAAAGATGGAGGGCACAAGGAGAAGGGGACAACAGAGGATGAGAGTGTTGGACAGTGTTCTCGAAGCTACCAGCATGAGTTTGACAAAATTGCGGGAGGCAGTGGAAGACAGGAGTGCCTGGCGTGCTCTGGTCCATGGGGTCACAAAGAGTCGGACACGACGAAACGACTAAACAACAACATTGGGTTTGGATGTGATGCTAAGCTCTCTTTTTACTAATTTCTTCACACACTTCTGCAACAATTGAATATGGATATCAATCTTGCTCCTACTGGTATGCCAAGAGCCAGAGTTATTCTTAGCCACAGCAGAGTGTGACAGTATGTTGGGAAATGGCTTTGGGAGAGTGTGAGGAATGAGGTGGTTCTTGAGGAAGAGGCGGCTGAGACAGTGAACTGCCCCAGGTCTTTCAGGGAGTCTGGTCTTCAGCTTGAACTCATGTGATAAGATTCGGCAATGACAATATTGTGAAGAACAGAATGTTGATTTCCTCCATTCCAAAGCAATTTTGTGTACTTCTCAGGGATTAACTCTCAAACACCTATATAAGCCCTAAAATACAAGTCCCTTCAAATATCATGTTCGGGGTTCTCCCCCACCCCACTCTCATTAAAGTTATTTTGCATGATCTATAATTAAAACCTGAAAGAGATGTCGCCTCCTTTCGCCAGCAACTGTGTTACATCAATTAAATGGGTAAGTAGGAGCTTCCCCAGAGGGGGGCACCATGTGACTCTGTATTGATTAAGACTGCGGTGGAATGTTATTTGCAATCTCATTGCATAATGGAAATCAGGAAGTAGCTGTCATGCTTTCAGAAGACAAATTGCTGCTATCGGAGACAATTCATAGGCTTCTCTCCTTCTTGCTGTTCTCAATGTGCAGCTAATGCATGTTCTACAGGGATTAGTTTCTAAAATCAGTCGACTTTGCTGTCTCCAATAGGAAAAAACGAGGGAGAGCTGTAATCTAGTTGACCCTGCATTAAGTGACCAAGATGTCTATCACTACTTCTGATTTATGTATTATTTAACCGGGGTAGAAAAGACTTGAGAAAAAGGAGCAGGCAATTAAAAAAGAGATGCACACAGAAGGCAGTATGATAGTTACCTGCAAAGACAGGAATGTAATCAAGAGTGACTCAGATTTTTTTTGGGGGGGGGGGTTAAACTACCACCTAGACAGATCATTTTCAAACACTCATTTCTATAGCAGCATTAGGACACTGACAAACTGGAACGTGTCCAGAGGAGGGCAACCAAAATGGTCAAAGGCCTGGAAACGATGCCTTATGAGGAACGGCTAAGGGAGCTGGGCATGTTTAGCCTGGAGAAGAGGAGGTTAAGGGGTGATATGATAGCCATGTTCAAATATATAAAAGGATGTCACATAGAGGAGGGAGAAAGGTTGTCTTCTGCTGCTCCAGAGAAGCGGACACGGAGCAATGGATCCAAACTACAAGAAAGAAGATTCCACCTAAACATTAGGAAGAACTTCCTGACAGTAAGAGCTGTTCGACAGTGGAATTTGCTGCCAAGGAGTGTGGTGGAGTCTCCGTCTTTGGAGGTCTTTAAGCAGAGGCTTGACAACCATATGTCAGGAGTGCTCTGATGGTGTTTCCTGCTTGGCAGGGGGTTGGACTCGATGGCCCTTGTGATCTCTTCCAACTCTATGATTCTATGATTCTATTCTATGATTCTATTCTATGATTCTATGATTTTTAAGGTATGAAAGAGTAATTCCCTGCAAACCTCTCAGCCAATACTCACAACCAATGCTATAAAGAAAAGGAGTGTTTTGAGCGTGCTTAGATGCTTTTATTCTATGCTGCACTCTCAGCCATTTAAATATAAAAATGATTTCCATGATTCTAAGCACCCTATAGCATAAGGATTCAGGAGGGGAGAGAAATGTGTCTCACATCCTTACTAAGCTATGCTGTTTGCCAGCTGAGCCAGAAAAGTTGCATTTCCTTCATCCTGATCTACTTCATAGGATTGCTGTATTCTCTATTGCCCAGGAGGGCTTAAGTTATAAGATTTAGCTAGAGAGCCTTTGGAAAAATGACTTGATGGTAAGAGCAGCTCAGCAATGGCGACCAGTGCCCTAAAGGGGTGGTGGCTTCTCTCTTGCTAGAGGTCTATAAGCAGAGGCAAACTAAGTGTGCTCTCATTCTGGACTTCCTACATTAAGCAGTTGGTGTTATTCAGGTCCCTTCCAGTTCTATGATTCTAAAATCACTTTCCAGAACTCTGTGGGCAATGGCAAGATACAAATATGAACAATATTTCTTATAAGCCTTCACTGATCTGATCCTTTTCACTCATCGTGTCTGGCAGCAGCTGGAAAATTGCAGGCAAGTGAATTCACACCAGATGTGTTACTGCATCTCCAAGGAATGCCATGAGGAATGGCTGGGAAAAAAGCATCTCTTTCAAAACCATGTGTCTCAGTTAGGGACGTTAGATATAGTCTGCATTTAAAGGCACATTTACCTAATTTGCACTTCCTGAAACAGGACGTGAACCAGAAACGAAGCAGACCTTCAAATTTTGCAATGAAGTTCTCCAGTCAAGTGATGTGTACAAAATATGCATATACTGGGTAAAGGTAAAGGTAAAGGTACCCCTGCCCGTACGGGCCAGTCTTGACAGACTCTAGGGTTGTGCACCCATCTCACTCAAGAGGCCGGGGGCCAGCGCTGTCTGGAGACACTTCTGGGTCATGTGGCCAGCGTGACATCGCTGCTCTGGCGAGCCAGAGCCGCACACAGAAACGCCGTTTACCTTCCCGCTAGTAAGCGATCCCTATTTATCTACTTGCACCCGGGAGTGCTTTCGAACTGCTAGGTTGGCAGGCGCTGGGACCGAACAACGGGAGCGCACCCCGCCGCGGGGATTCGAACCCCCGACCTTTCGATCGGCAAGCCCTAGGCACTGAGGCTTTTACCCACAGCGCCACCCGCGTCCCTATATATACTGGGTAATGTATGCATAAAGATGCACATATTAGTGAAGGCAGCAGCGAACAATGCGTTAAATTATAGGAACCTGCTTTGCAAAAACATGCACTGGGCAAAAGTACAAGACGTGTATTTTAGAAGAAATTTGGTGAATTTTTGTGACTTACAAAAATTGCAAACTGATGTGGAAATGAAGAGAACGGAACTTAAGCATGGAAAAACGGCAAAATGAAACTGAGAGATTCGTCCATCTCTAGTCTCCGTGGTGTAAATATTCCTTTGGGTGACCTTGGACAGTTGCCAATGGAGAGTCAAACCCCTTCCTTGCCCTCTATAGCTTGACCATCCCTAAATGCTTAGAGCCATGTTGACAGCCAGTGTGGAGGCTCCATGAGACAACTGCGCCATCCTCCAAAAGGAGAGCTTAATTCTTGGCAACTTAAGGGAGCATTCAGCACCGTCCCCCATCTCTTGTTTGAATCTTGTGGCTGAACTGCTAGCCGAATGCTAACTCCAGTTGCCGGACATTTTCATGTACGAATGAAAAGGATAGAACTTTCACAACATTCAGTTCAGATACTTTGGAGGCTTTGCAAATGGAAGCGGTTCACACATCTGTGTTTGTGTGTGGTATGTAGGCTTCATAATAAGCATGATCATTCCCAACAGAAGATGAGAAGAGAACTGGCATAATAAGTGTCACTCCAGATAATCAGAGGCAGCATCCATGGTATGTACTGAAACCATCTAATGCACCATTATCTATTTACCATCCTGCAGGATTTAAAATTAAATGCTAGCTGCCTAATCAGTTCCAACTGAGTTTATTGATTAGGGCTCTGTCATCTGTCCACTGTGCTTGATGAGTCTAGAAGTGGCAGGTTTACCTTTCCACTGTTTATGCTCTAGGACATAATAAAGTATATGATGAAGGTAATCAATTACACGTCAACACAATTGTTGTTCTGAAGCAATCTGCTGGGACTCGTCTGGGAAAAATTATAACCTTGCGAAAATTAAGGAAGAGGCTAAGTTTCCCAGAGAAGTAATGACACTTCATTATATTTAATTTGGTTAGACATACGGATCAATATTTCCAGCATTCCAGGCATATTTGCCCATTTAAAAGATCCTCCCTGGTCCTCTTACAAGCAGATCTGTGTGTAAGACTTGGATCTGATTGTCCTATAATTGTGTTGTCAGACAGAGGTAGTCTAGAAGAACTTACAATTAAATACAGAAATAGCCTGAGCCACAACAGTGAATACACTTAAGTATTGATAGTTGCATCTACCTCAATTAAATGATCCATTAAGTTCACAGGTGCATAACCAAAGTTCTGCAAAACAAAAGTCTGCGCTAGCAATTGTTAAGCACACAATGGCTTCTGTTCTGCGCAAAGATCCCGTTCTGGATCCCCCAAGCCAAGCACAATTCAGAGCACTGTCCTTAAGCTTTAAGTGAGGAATAAGAAACCTTTTTTTTTTTTTCAGACCGAGGACCAAATTCCATCCTGGACCACCTTCCAGGGGCCACATAACAGTGGAGTACAGAGACAGAGGTAAAAATGGTTAGAGCAATGAGTGTAACTTTTATCTTTGTATATAGACTGGTTTCTATATTCACACATTCCTGCGCCCCTCTCTATCCCCCATCCAGACAAACAAGGGTTCAAGACACACTCTGGCCAGGCTGAGGAAAGTGTGTGCTCTGGGGAGAGTCCTAAAGGCCAGACAGAGAAGCGCAAATGGCCACATTTGGCCCCCTGGACCTAAGGTCCCCCAGCCCTGCTTTAAAGCAAAAATAGCTAAGGGTCTAAATGATTGCTTTTCCTCCCACACAAATCTGTCTGGGTAATAAGATCATCCTCTTAGGCCTGTCTGCAAGTCTGCATGCCATCAGGAGAAAGGTGGGTGGTGACCAGAGAGAGAGTTGATTCAGTTGTGACATCCCATCTTTGGTGTGGAATTCCCTCCCCAGGAAGGTTTCCCTGGCACCATTTCTGTTTTATTTTTATACTCAAGGGAATGCCTTTTTTTTAATGTCAAAGCCATTTAGATTTATCAGTCTGTAACAGGATTTTTTACCTAGGAATTTAATCTGCTGCGTTGAGGCATTACTTCTAACCCTATGTTGTTGTATTTTGTTATTATCCCATCTAGGCCACTCCTAAAGTTGTTTGAATGGACTTCTGCTTCAAAGGTTTCGAAATAATATTAGAACACAGTCACACACTCATGTCTAAGCAAAAACTCCACATATGACTTGTAATGTGATCTTAAACCACTGAGCCTCTTGGGCTTGTCGATCAGAAGGTCGGCAGCTCGAATCCCTGAGACAGAGTGAGCTCCCATTTCTCTGTCCCAGCTCCTGCCAACCTAGCAGTTTGAAAGCACGCCAGTGCAAGTAGATAAATAGGTACCACTGTGGCAGAAAGGTAAATGGCGTTTCCGTGCGCTCTGGTTTCCGTCACAGTGTTCTGTTGCACCAGAAGTGGTTTAGTCATGCTGGCCGCATGACCAGGAAAGCAGTCTGTGGACAAACGACGGATCCCTCAGCCTGAAAGCGAGATGAGTGCCGCAACCCCATAGTTGCCTTTGACTGGACTTAACTGTCCAGGGGTCCTTTACCTTTTTACCTTATTTGGTAATAGTAATAAATGTAGTGAAGTCTATTCATCCCCTACGCCAAGTCTACAAGCCTACACTGTCATTCAACACCCATCACTGTTCTCCATCATCTCCCCAAAGGGAGAAGATATTTGACTGTAAACTTCTCAGGGCAGGGACATTAGCATGTCCTGTGAAGTGCCATGAACATTTCTATATGGCACTTGTTGATAATAATATACAGTCTACAACAATCTTCATTTCCCCCCATTAGACCTTTCCTTTTACACACACACACACACACACACACACACACACACACACTTAAGATATGAAATATTTTCCAACACATACCACATATGTGAATGGGGTGTGTGTGCAAATTTATTCCCCCTAATATTTGAACTATGGTTTGCATTATACTGGGGAAATGTTCTTGCTGGGATACCCCAAACCACAGCTGGATTGCTTCTTACTTGCGTTCATTACATTTCGCACATTAGATGAAGAGTTAAAAGCACACCTACCTTAAAAAGTCTTAAAATATTAGCCACCATAATGGACACTGAACTTGCAGCTGCACCTATAACCCCTGTTATCTTGTCCGGCTTCGTGAAAATAGGTGGATCTCCATTAGCACACTTCACGTCGGACCCGTCTTTCTCTATCAAGGCTTGCACAAATGTTAAAGACTGCTCCAAAGCGTAGGTGTCCCTGGAGCAAGTGTCTAGTATCCGGACGCCTAAAGTGACATTGGCAAGGAGGTCAGGGTCCTTGTTGATCTGATCGATTGCATATAGCATTGCCTCGAGCCGATGGATCCCCTTTTCCTTCTTGAGCTCCCCACAAGGTACTCCTCTTTCCCCCTTTGCGTGGACAGGGAAAAGTCCCCCCAAGATGATATCTCCATCGAGTCGGATGGAGTGGGCATATTCCTGGCCGTGAGTTCCTCGCATCATCGGGAGCATCCAACACAATTTGACTGCGAGTAGGAAGAAACAGTGGCCGGAGACTAGATGCTTGTCCTCGTATACCATTTTTCCGGAAGGTGTTGTTGCAATCCAAGACCCAGGTTCTTCTCTGGCTAGAGGTGAAGGTGGACGCTTTGAAACTGCCCCTTCTGAAGGCTACCATCAGTGCCCAATGAATCAGAAGATAGGACCATGCAGTAGGTAGAAAAGGAGGACAGTAGGGCGGTAGTTGCTTCTCAACAAAAGTCCTCAAGAAGCCTTTCACAAAAGGAATCCATTGGGATGAACTTTTCCATGTGTTACCTTTGCTTG
Source organism: Podarcis muralis (assembly GCF_964188315.1). Classification (NCBI taxonomy): domain Eukaryota; kingdom Metazoa; phylum Chordata; class Lepidosauria; order Squamata; family Lacertidae; genus Podarcis; species Podarcis muralis. The sequence goes on along the minus strand of NC_135664.1, from coordinate 18,136,589 downwards.
TGGAGTATTTTCAGTGATGGCAGACTGTCATTAGGGTAAAAGCATCCGATGCTGGGAGGAGATCAGCAGTTCACATCCTTCGAAGATGTCCTGAGATGGAGACACTCCTGAAATATCAGGGAAAAATATAGAAAACTGCTTAGTTCAGCTATCTTAATTTTGCTATTACACTATTATCATTTTCTGGAGCAGAGTTTATTGCTGAGGTTTTACCCTTCATTTCCTCCAGAGATATTAACTGGTTGCTCTTTGTCAATATACACACATTCCATTACTTGGAAACATTAGTTTCAGGGGGAAAACTGAAGGGGTGGCTCAAACATCTCCTCTGCGGGAAGAATTTCAAGCGCAGATGCACTTTTAGCTCACGTGTCTCAGAGGGGAATGAAGGGAAATCTGCCACTTCAGATACTACCCAGTATTGTAGAAAGATGCACAACTCATTCACAAGTCTCTTTTTGGCACAAGTCTACGATGTCCGACACTACAATTCTATGATTCCATTATTACCCCTGAGAGAGCAAGGCAACGATTACATTAGCAGAGCTGAAGCAACAGCAGAAGCTCAACCCAACAAGGTCTGAACCGACAGTTCTATTGCATTCTATTCTTTGCATTCTATTCCTTTGGGTTGCAGGTATATAAGCCTTGAAACATAGTGCTCATGCTGTTGAGATAATGCACATCCTTTATGTTTGCAAAACTGCATCAGCATAAGGGAATTTCTGCCCAATCATGTTCCTAAGGAAAAGACTGTATAATCTTATTGCTATTCCGCCGCATTGTCCTGTACTTTCATTCTTCTGCCTACATCTGTTTTTTGTGAGGCAAAAAAATGGCAAACATATCTATTTCCCAAAGCTTTCCCTGGCCTCTGACACCAGTGGAATGATGATTACTGGCTACTGTAATTGAATTCATAGTGAAATGTTTTTATTGTATATTTGATTGGGGGAGGTGTTGAAATGGTTTTGTATTTTTTGTTTTTTACTGCACACACCCTTAGTATTATTTTAATGAGAAGTGATATATTATCAGTGATGTGATATTTATTATTAGCATGGATTACAGAGCCAGTGCAGCATAATAGTTAAGTGTATAGGATGAGGACCTGGAAGACCAAAGTTCAAACTTCCACCCAGTCATAGAACTCACTGGGAGGCCTTGGGCTAGTCACTCAATCTCAGCCTGACCTACCTCACAGGGTTGCTATGAGGATAAAGTAGGAATGAGGAGAATTATGTACAGTGGTACCTCAGGTTACATACGCTTCAGGTTACATACGCTTCAGATTACACACTCCGCTAACCCAGAAATAGTGCTTCAGGTTTAGAAATTTGCTTCAGGATAAGAACAGAAATCGGGCTCCGGCGGTGTGGCAGCAGCAGGAGGCCCCATTAGCTAAAGTAGTGCTTCAGGTTAAGAACAGTTTCAGGTTAAGAACGGACCTCCGGAACGAATTAAGTACTTAACCTGAGGTACCACTGTATTCCACCTTAAGCTCCCTGGAGGAAAGATGGGAGGTATAAATGTAATAAATAAATAAATAAATGAAAATTACCCCCCACAAAAAAAGAAGAAATGAATTTCACCAGCGCTGCTCCACTGACCCAAGCTGTTTCACTCATTCAACATTCCTGCTGGGAAATTTGTAGAAACGGCGTAACTCCAGGACTTTCAACACTGCCATAAAAACAGTACTTGATCCTGTCCGTTTCTTGTCCTGCATGGCAGATTAGAGGATCAAGCGCCATAAAAGCTAAATCTTCCATCAGGTTTGGGTTTTATGTTCACAGCTGAAAACTAAAAGCTACTTTGGGATGGCTGTAAAGAATTAACTGTATATCATATGAAATTGTATTTGTAGTATAAGTGGATTGGACAAATTTCTGGAGCATAAGGCTTTCAACAGCCACCAGCTTATTTGTTCCATCTCCCCTGTCAGAGGCATTAAGCCTCCAGAGGCCATTTGCTGCAAATCACAGGGCCCACCTGACATCTTTGCTGGCCGTTGTGAGAACATGATCCTGGTCTGGCTGAGCCACTGGCTTGATCCAGTAGACTCATCTTATGTCTACCTCAAGGGTTTGGGAAGGGGGCTCACTGTGTAAAGAAACCATATTGAAACCACTGCAATATTACGGCTGCCCATGTGGACGGAAATGCAACATGGTTGAAGGAAAATGGAAGCCATCTTGTATGGAGCGTCTCCACCCCCATTATCCAGCCCGGACACTGAGGTCCAGCGCTGAGGGCCTTCTGGCGGCTCCCTCGCTGTGAGAAGTGAGGTTACAGGGAACCAGGCAGAAGGCCTTCTCAGTAGTGGCACCTGCCCTGTGGAACACCCTCCCAGAAGATGTCAAGGCAATAAACAACTATTTTACTTTTAAAAGACAACTGAAGGTGGCCCTGTTTAAGGAATTTTTAAATGTCTGATGCTGTATTGTTTTTAATATTCAGTTGGAAGCCACCCAGAGTGGCTGGGAAAACCCAGCCAGATGGGCAGGGTATAAATAAATTATTGTTGTTGTTGTTGTTGTTGTTGTTGTTGTTGTTGTTGTTATCATGGATATGGCTACTAATTATGTTACCTCTATAGGTGGTCTATAGTTCTTTGAGAGATGTCACTCTCCTCACTTTACAGATAGAGAACTTAAGGTTGTGTTCTTCCACTGCCTTAATAAGATTGAGGTTTGACCAAACTGAGGGAGGCAGTAGAAGACAGGAGTGCCTGGCGTGCTCTGGTCCATGGAGTCACGAAGAGTCGGACACGACTAAATGACTAAACAACAACTGTTTCCGGTAGGTGAGCAGCACAGACATGTGAAGAAATCATGCTATCCCATACCCTCCAATATTTCTCTGGTGAAAATAGGGAGATCCTATTCCATAGCAGCAGCAACAACAACAACAAAACAACAGCTTCTTTATTATTTGTACCCGGCCCATCTGACTGGGTTGCCCCAGCCACTCTGGGCAGCTTCCAATATATATAAAAACATAATAAAACATTAAACATAAAAGGCTTCCCTATACAGAGCTGTCCTCAGACGGCTCAGGGGTTGGATAACTTCATGCCCTCCAATATTTCTCTGATGAAAGTAGGGATGTCCTAAGGAAAGGCAGGATATTCTGGAATCAAATCAGAAACCGGAAAGGCTTCTGTAAATCTGGGACTGTCTCTGGAAAATAGGGAACTTTGGAGGGTCTGCGATCCATCTTTCCCGCATCACTTCTCATGTTCTAGCACAGGCATGTTCAAAGTCCATTTCGGGGGCCTAGTCCAGCCTGCCAATTGGTTTAATCCGGCCCTTGTGGCAGTCTATCTCCTGGGGTAAAAAAAACTCAACAACTTTAATCCTAAAAAAAGCTCAATAACTTCATTCCAACAACTTTGGTCAGCCCTCATGCATTTTTTTTATTATTATTATTCAATCTTTATTATTTTAAAAAATATACATTTATACAACACTGTCTGGTTTTGTTTGTAACAAAAAAGAAAATGATAGCAACTGAAGCAAAGATACTTTGTATACCTCACAATACACACGACACTACAATTTATGAAAAAAGGGGGGAAAGGGGGGGAAAGGGGGGGAAAGAAAAAGAAAAAAATTAAGAAGAAAAAGTAGTTGAGGTTTTAAAAAAGACTTCCAAACATTCTCATTGTATGTTATCTGTTAAATGAACTTTTACCTCACAGTTACTTATTTCTTTTCTTTTTTATCATATTTCTATGTAAATTGTCAATTACCTTTATATACTACAAGGCTCAGTCTAGGTCTGCCAGGAAATTACCCTTTATACCATGGTTCTTCAAATATTCTTTAAATATTCTCCATTCCTTGTGAACTTTTTGTTTTGTTTGGCCTCTAACTCTTCCCGTCACCTTTGCTAGCTGCAAGTATTCTACCACGAATGTTTGCCAGTCTGCAATATTAGGTGTTTTAGTATTTTCCCAATTTCTTGCCACTAAAATTTTAGTGGCTCTCATGTGTGTTCACTTCATCAAATATCAAATCTGGCCCTCTTTGAAAAAAGCTTGGGCACCCCTATTCTAGCATTGTTGCAGTGGCGTGATAAGGCGCTGTGTGGAAGCAACTGCAAGGCCTCAACTAAGGAAGGTGAATAAGCTGGATAATACAATGTTCTGGGATTTTAAAATTGGCCAGAACTTTATTGATTCCAGGTGTAGGAAGGATTTGGCTTAGGCATTAGGTGTACAGTGGTACCTCGGGTTAAGAACTTTCTGGAGGTCTGTTCTTAACCTGAAACTGTTCTTAACCTGAGGTACCACTTTAGCTAATGGGGCCTCCTGCTGCCACCGCAATATTTCTATTCTCATCCTGAAGTAAAGTTCTTAACCCGTGGTACTATTTCTGGGTTAGCGGAATCTGTAACCTGAAAAGTCTGTAACCTGAAGCGTCTGTAACCTAAGGTACCACTGTATATTCTTCTCAGCCTCCTGATGGAGGGCTGGGGCATGACAGGATCAAGCCTAGGATTAATGGGTTATCCACAACATGCAAAGTTAGCAACCAGGAGAATCCCCCAACTGCTGGCTAACTGTCCAGGGACTGGGGCCTCCTGAAATAGGTCACAACCACCGCCCACCACAAAATTGGGTAAGCAGTCCTTTTTGCAATTTAAGAACGACACCCAAATTTCAGCGCCAAAGCCCAGTTGATAGCCAAACGTAGGATGTAAATCTAAAGTATGAACCAAGCAACCAAAATGTGATTTGACTCGTTACCAAAACAATGTGATTCCATGCCCTGGCCCCACAGTTTAACCACTCACATGACCTATTTCCCAAGTTACCACCTCTTAGTGAATCCTGTTTGGGTTTCGAATATTCCACCAGTTAAAACTTAATAGGGCATAGACCTAACAGGAGAAGTATAAATGGATGAGCATTTCAAAGCTTGTGAAAATGAGTCAGGCTGAAATCTCCTGTGTTCACGGTAAAAATATCTCACTGTGATACCAAAATAAAGACTTGAAAATGAAACAGAGAGAAGCAGTGTGAACGAGAGAGTGTACCTATTAGAAGTATCAGGGATCAGGGTTGTGTGAAGCACAAGGATATATATATATATATTATTTTTAAGGATAGCACCATTCTCCCTCCTATTATTTGGCTTAGGTTAAGCCTCTGTGAGTCCAAGATTTACAGGACACCAGATACCATCAAACCGGCCTTCTTGGCACATCTCAAGGTATAAATCTGTACAGATTCTGTTCTATTCAGGTTCCTCGAGACAAGCGACTAGGACACTCTCTGCTCTTAGTTCCATATAAGTAAGTCTAAAGTAGCTTCAGTGGCTTAAATATATATCCATCTAGATTTATAGCTGTGTAACTCAGAAAGCAGAATTTGGCCCCGCTGATTATGAGTCACCCTTAACCTCAAAACACTGGACATCAGCTTTACATTTATTGGATAGTGTCTCCAGGTAGAAAACACTCCAATAAAAACAGTATCTACAGTTAACAGTAATTCCCGGGTATTAGATTATTGCATATGCTGAGTCATTGGTTCCCATTATAAATGGGATATGCCTGCTTCAGAATTTTAACGCAGCTCTTGAAGAATGGCAAAAGTAGATCTTTCTATACACATCATTTAATGCACCTCATATTTAAATGTCAAAATCTGAAATTAAAGATGCAAGAGTATAGATGATGATGATGATGATGATGATGAAGTATGTTCTGGGGTGATGCACAAGATCATGCCCCCCCAAAAGTGGGGTGAAATCATGAGAAATCACAATGCCCAAAATGGCTGCCATGCTCTTGTGAGGGGAACTGTTCTGGGACTGTTGACAGGTATGCAAGTATGCCCCAAGCAGCAAAATATGGTGCACAAATGAAAGCTCTCGTCTTATTTTTTCACTGAATGAACTTAGAAGTGACTGGAAAGAGGAACTTGGAGGAAGCAGGTTATTTTTCTAGCACGCCGAAAGCAAGACTCCTGTGACTTTGTGATGTCCCCTATTCCTTCAAGCACCCCCATTTTCTGTATGAATGTTAGAAGCCAGGTGTATGGCCCTGTATCGGCCTGAGGAGTGTAAAAACCAGCAATTTGAAGGACCTTCTACACCCCTATGAATATTAGAGCCAGGCCTTAATATTGCCTCAGAGGCCCTTGTTTGTAGGCCCTTTATCACGATCAACGAGACTGGTAGGCATTTTACACAAAACCATCTCAGTGATGATCCCATACTTGCATACCCGTCAACAGTCCCAGAAAAACCAGGACATCTTTTTTTCCCCTCACAAGACCATGGCAGCCATTTTGGACATCGTGATCTCACACGATTTTGGGCATTGTAATCTCACACAATTTCACGCCGCTTTTTTGGGGGGCATGATCTTGTACATCACCCCAAAACATGCATTTTTGGGCCAAAAGCACTTTGAGGTGAATTGTGGAGTGAAATTGTACAAGATCACACATTCAAAATGACCGCCGTGCTCTCATGAGGAAAAAACTGGAAGATGGCGTTACGGAGAATTGAGTCTCGGTTTCTGCCTCCAACATGGCGGAGGGTATGTTAACTTGTGGAACTCCCCTCTGAGGAAATGCACATTCAGCCCCTCCCTTACCAATGTTTAGATGAGCCTTGAAAACCATTTTGCCGTGCTCTGCTTTTTGTTAAAAGGCACTGTGCCAGTTCCTTTATTGTTTATACTCTTGTCCTCTCAGTTTTAAATGGTTTCAAATTGTTTTATTGGTCTTGCTGTGCTGGGCTATGGAGTGGTTTTAGACTGCTGCCTTTGGGCACAAAGCAAACCCCAACTGGGCTATGGCGGCGCCACCGCTGCTTCCACAGCCTCATCACTCACGCCAAGCCATGAAAAACAGGCTGCTCTGCTACTCCAGCTCCAGAGCTGGAAATGCAAGCAGGCCTCTATCCCACAAACACCACAACTTGCAGCTCACTGGGCCAGTTTAGGATGCAAGCGTGCTGTTCCACCTCTGCAACACCCCATATTGGGGCTTTGAGCTGCTTCCACCAGTGAGGATACTACCAATGGGAGCATCCATCCATCCGTATTTTCAACAGGTAGAGTGGCAATCTCTGCAGGACCAGAGCCTGAACAGCAACAGAGCCCAGCACATGTGAACAGAGGGAGTTGGAGAACGAGTCTCTGCTTCTTGCAAACACCCTCCAACATGCAGTATGGTGGATCAGGGTTCTTGACTGCATAATCTTAATGAGTTTGATATTTATCTATATTCAAAGCTGTATATGCGTGCTGCCGGAGGAGGACTTTGGTCTTGAAAGCCAGCACAACACAAACACACAAGCGCACGCACACCCCTGTTGCTGCTTTGCTACAACTGATTCTTTGCAACGTTAGCTTGATTGAATAGCTCCATAGGCTCCACATTTTTCTGAAAGATTACTCAGAAGTAAACCGCCTTGGTCCAGTATACCTGAAGGAGCGTCTCCACCCCCATCGTTCTACCCAGACACTGAGGTCCAGTGCTGAGGGCCTTCTGGCGGTTCCCTCACTGTGAGAAGCTAAGTTACAGGAAACCAGGCAGAGGGCCTTCTTGGTAATGCGCCCGTCCTGTGGAACACCCTCCCACCAGATGTCAAAGAGAACAACTACTACCAGCCTTTTAGAAGGCAGCCCTGTTTAGGGAAGCTTTTAATGTTTGATGCATTACTGTATTTTAATATTTTGTTGGAAGCCACCGAGACTAGCTTTGCGGTGCTGTGGTTAAGAGCGGTAGACTCGTAACCTGGTGAACTGGGTTCGCTTCCCCACTCCTCCACATGCAGCTGCTGGGTGACCTTGGGCTAGTCACACTTCTCTGAAGTCTCTCAGCCTCACTCACCTCACAGAGTGTTTGTTGTGGGGGAGGAAGGGAAAGGAGAATGGTAGCCGCTTTGAGACTCCTTCAGGTAGTGATAAAGCGGGATATCAAATCCAAACTCCTCTTCTTCTTCTCTGCAGTCAGTTTTATTTATTATTTCTCTATTCCACCTTAACATGGCTCTCCTCCTCCCCATATTTTTCCTCACAACAACCACCACCCTGCCAGGTAGGTTAGGCTGAGAGACTTGCGACTGGCCCAAGGCAACCTTGTGAGCTTGGTGGCCGAGTGAGGATTTGAACTGTGGTCTACCAGGGCCTCCTAGCCTGGCACTCTGTAACTACACTGGGGAAGCATAATAAGCTAATCTCCAGCAGCTATTTCAGGGATTCCATAATATGACATTGTTGTCATATAGCCAGGATGGCCATGTGATCAAAGCTTTTACTTATTTAATGACATAAGGGAGCTAAAGTAATTCAGAGGAATGTGATTTTCATTGCACTTGACTGTGACGTATTCCCAGAAACAATGCGTTGTAAGCAATTCATTTTCTGTTCTCCATACAGGTTTTCACCACCAGCAACAATGAATCACATGTCCCGTCTTCAACAGCAGGCAGTGAACTAACTCTTTGATGTATGAGCATCAAAATGTGTGTGTAGTACTTTATTCTGCTTGTGGGACTTCTTTATGCTTCCACACGCTATAAACGTAGGGACATTTATAGCGTGTGGAAGCATAAAGAAATCCCACAAGCAGAATAAAGTACTACATACATGTTTGATGCTTGTGCATCAAAGGGTTAGATCACTCTCCACTGCCTAAAACAAGGGGACATCTGATTCATTGCTGTTAATGGCTAAAACCTGTCTGGGAAATAGAAAATGAATTGCTTATAATGCATTATTTTTAGACTACGTCACAGTCCAATGCAATGAAAATTACATTGCACTGAATTACTTTTAGGCTCTTTATGTCATTGAATAAGTAAAAGCTTTCATTAGACTCCCTGGCTTATTCAAACCACATCACTTTTGCTCTATTGATTAATATTAAATATTACAGTAATACAAATGCAGTCGTCTGAACTCCTGCAGCTAACAGCAAAATAATTTCATAAACATTTGTTTTCATTGTTATCAATGCACTTTAGACAAATGAAAAAATATTGACCTGCTGTGCTATAAATCCAGACAGCCTCCTTTCATAGTCAGAATTCTTATTCAAAATAAAACCTCACTCCTGTAGCTATAAATCTGAATTAATCCAACTGTATTCCCAAGTTATCAGAGTTGTGTGGGTTGATTTTTTTTATGTATAGTTTCAGCCAGTGGCCACATATTAAATAAATACAGAAAGCATGCCTAGATTTGCATGTCACTTACTGAATGTGCATGATCAGAATACCTTGAGTCTACATAGTGGATCTAAATTACATTGTGTTGAATAAGCACGCAGATACACTAATGCATTTATCTTCAGCTGGTATGTTGTGACCTACAGGCAGGAAGTGTCACCTAGGCCACATTCACACTATACCTTTAAAGCTCTATGATATCCCTTTAAAAAGTCATGGTTCCTCCCTAAGAATTCTGGGAACTGTAGTTTGTTAAGGGTGCTGAGAGCTTAGGGAACTCCAAGAATTAATAGCTCTCCAAGAGGAAGCGGACTCTTCTGACAGCTCAACAGACTACAGCTCCCAGAATTCCCTGGGGGAAGAAGCTATGACTGTTTAAAGTGGTGCTTAAATTGTATGGTGCAGACATGGCCCAGGAGTGTGTTGAATCACTGGCAGACAAGCATTTTAAGTTTGTTTCAGAAAGGAGAAACAAAAGAGGAAGACTATATAAGTGGGAGGAGAAAAAGCTCACAAAGAGATGTCCTAATCCAACAGAACAGAGGAGCTCCTCCTACATAAGCAAGCTTCTGTACTAGGAACCACAAGCATAAACCAGACGCACATTCCGATGCACATGGGATCATGCATATAGCTGTGGTGTTTGCCTTGGTGCATGGCATTGCTTTCAATGAGATGTGGATTCAAATGCACAGAACCACTCTGGAGAAATCTACTCATGTGTAAATGCCGTTTTAGTAGCAATGGACAACCAGCCTAGGATATTTTAGCAGTTTGAGTGAAAGGTGGGCCTTTTCCCCAAACAGATTACAGACTGTTGCTTTAATGCTAGAAAAGCCATTGCTTTATATATGAATAAAGGAAGAAACTAAATTGTGTTCTGCTGGAAGGTAAGAACGGGTGGCTTCTGCAAATCTTGCTCTCACTGGTTACTGTGGACTGCAATCCTCATTGCAGTTCAACATCTACAAGTTGTGCTTGGTGTCAGTTGGACTTAGGCATGACTAGCGATGCGCAGGAATGGCCTCATCTTCCCATACGTGGCCAAAGTTAAGTTCATGCTCAGCATGCGATTCCATGTTGACAATAGAAAGAGTAGGGAGAAAGAAGAGGCTAATGGGACTAGTCATTATTCTTATTACAAGCTCATTACTTCTTACAGAAGTCGCCAGTGTCAGCTGTAGTGTACTTTATATTAATGAACTCTAAATAATGCATCGCAATGCTAGTTCCGTGCAAAGTACCGGGTTCATTTTGGTAAGAAGACTGCAGGGAGTTTTGTTTATAGCGACTGCACTCCGATGAATACAAATAGGGAGTGTTTGGCCCTTGCACAACTTGACTTGAGAAGACTCTGCACTCCCATATGAGGGCTGTTAAAGAGGATTTGTTTGCTCGTGCCTGTATTACTTGATCCCCCTAGGATGCTGCAAATCAAGTCTCTCCTTTGCTGGAGTTCTTGAAGGAGGGGATGGGCAGCCATCTCTCAAGGATGCTGCAGTTGCAGATCCTGAACTGAGCAGGGGTTGGACCAATGACCTCCGAGGTCCCTTCCAATTTGACAATTCTATTATTTATTAAAATTGTATAATGCCTTTCATTTGAAGATCACATGGCAGATCACAGTGTAAAAATACAGGATAAAAACACCCCAAAAAAACAACATAAAAAAACCACAACAAACCATTAGCACCCTGGGACTGGGCAACCTGGGGGGGGGGTGGATATGCTTAAGTGCTGCATATGCTTAAGACAGCCCTGTATGAGGTTGTGGCACTCACCTCGCTTTCAGGCCGAAGGAGCTGGCGTTTCTACACAGACAGCTTTCTGGGTCATGTGGCCAGCATGACTAAACCACTTCTGGTGCAACGGAACACCGTGACAGAAACCAGAGCATACAGAAATGCTGTTTACCTTCCCGCCGCAGCGGTACCTATTTATCTACTTACACTGGTGTGCTTTCGAACTGCTAGGTTGGCAGGAGCTGCGAGACAGCAACAGGAGCTCACTCCGTCATGGGGATTCAAACCACCAACCTTCTGATCAGCAAGCCCAAGAGGCTCAGTGGTTTAGACCACAGCGCCACCCGCTCTCATGGAGAGGGCACATGAAGAAGGGCCTCAGAGGATGATCACAGCGTCTGGGTCAGTTCATATGAGGAGAGGTGGTCCTTGAGGTATTATGGTCCTGAGCCATTTAAGGTTTTATAGGTGAAAAACAGCTCTTTGAATTGGGCCAGGAAACCAATTGGCAGCCTGTGGAGTTGGGTCAGGATCAATGTAATATGCTCAAACCACCTTGCCCCAGCGAGCAACCTGGCTGCCAAATTCTGCACCAGCTGAAGTTTCTGAACTGTCTTCAGAGGCTGCCCCGCGTATAATGCTTAAGCAACCAAACCCACCTTATCCAACTCCAAACAGATATGATTTCATATCTTTATTCTGTAAGGTACCTGGCACACTACTGATGCGAAATGAAAGTAAGGTGGAGACAAGAGTTACAAACCACTTCACACACATTATTTTTGATTCCGTTTCAAAGCAAGGTCAAGCCTGTTTGGGCAACACAGTTCAGTGATCCATTTTGTTTCTATACAGAATACTGAAACTGGTCGTGTTCTGACAGCTGATCTCTACTGGTTAAAAAAAAAAATAGAATATCGGGGCATTAAAACAACACCACCACCACCATTGTATTGTCATTTTAAATGAGATGCATAGAAGAGGACATAAAATGTAAATGTTTTGTTTGAAGAACGCCATTGCCCAGCACATTCTTATTTTGCTATCTCTCAGGCAAAGAGATAATGGCTTAAATGAGGAAAACATATGTAAAAATACTACAAAATCTCAATGTATCAAATGATGCAAGGAGACACAAGATTTGTCCCAGCTTGGGAGACACTGTGTGTGTGTGTGTATGTGTGTGTGTGTGTGTGTGTGTGTGTGTGAAGAAACCACATGGGGAATACTAATAGTATTCAGAATAAGAAAATAATTCAGATTACAATTGTCCAGATGAACTGAGACTTAATTCTTAAATCACACTGATCTTCCTATACAAAGAGTTATAGAAAGCCCTCTAGAAATTGGGCTGATTGCATAGATGAGACATGAAAAATGTGAATAAACACACTTTGAGGTCTTGATTATAATGTGGTGATACAGGACTTTCTTCCTAAAGATCTTGTTATATTTTATGTAAACTGCTTAGCAGTCTCAATTAAGCAGTATATAATTTTTATTAATTAATAAACAAGTACAGCCGAGCATGGTGTGCTGGAATAAGCAAATCCTGAAAAACCGGTTTAGTGGTGACCAAAAGGGTTTTTTTAAAAAAATTAAATGTTCTGGGTGATTCAAGTATAATTCCATTGCAGTTCAAAAACTTTATAAATACAGAATTGGAAGGAAAAACCTGCAATGTCTGTGTGTATTGGGGGCACAATTTTTAAAATACAAACTCTTTCCATTCCCCCTCCAGGCACATCCTGTCAACACATCGATATAGGTAGCTGAACACACTTTAGCTCAGAGCTCTAGTGCACAATCTACGCTGCAGAAAGTACTTCTCAAAGCAACACAGACAACTTTTCTGCAACAGTCACAACAGAAAGCCTTGGTGCCCAAAGGGGTGCTGTAATGCCCCACAGAAATGCGGGCTGATGTGACTAACTTAGGCTGAAGGACAAATACGCCGGTCAATCATGGACACTTAGACAACAAATCTACCCAAGCTCCTTAAATTAGTCCCCAAATACTGCTTGCTTCTGGGAGAGTATCATGGCAGTGGTAGCAGTGTTATCTGAGAGGATTCCAGTAACGCTACTCAGCCTGGATTTGCCGTCTAAATATACACAGCAAGTGGGAATGGTTGATTCCCCTTCTCCAAGCTCTGCAAAGAGAGAGATGTGAATTATTCATCCTAACTACATAGTTCACCAATATTTTACCAGCTCTGCTGCTAAAAACTTGGTGAATGCCAAACAACATGTTATATGGGTGTCTCGATAGGTGTGAGAACTCCATATTTGATCAAAGCAACGCCACTAAACACAACATAAGAACATATTGTTGCATGCCACCCCAATCTCCAAGCGTTGCAAGATACTAGGGGTTCCAGGTGTGCTTACCCAGGGTCCGTGCTCTCTTTTGGGGGAAAGGCACAGTGGGGACTGTGGTATCTTTATGATGTATAAAGATATATACACATATACAACCTGACCCTACGATGGGCTCCCAGCACTGATACTCCAAGAGGGTCTTGCTTCTCCCATAGCTGCGGCCCTGGATTCGAACAGACCTCAGCTTCCAGCTCACATGGCTTCTGTTGCTGCTACCCCTGTCCACGCCAAGCTCTTGGCTTTATCTGTAGGGCGAAGCCCCACTCACTGGGCGTCTCGTGCAGAGTTCCTTTGATCTTTGGTTGTCCTAATGGTGCATTACCCCAGGCTAAATCACAGGAGCTTTTAACACATGCTGATTCCAGGTGGGTTAGAGATGTGTCTAGTACACAGCTTAATACACATGGGTCTAGTAATTTCCTGCTGTTAACTCCCCAAGCATTTATTAAATTCTGACACTTGCTCAATCCGGAGATCATAGTGGTCTGCCACCCACAAACATAACAAGAGCTGTGCTAGATCAGGCTAAAAGCCAGACTTATCCAGCACTTTGTTCTCCCAGTGGCCAACCAGATGCCTTTGGAAAACATGCAAGAAGGAGATGAGTGCAACAGAGGATGAGGAGAGGATGCTTAACCTTTTCCACATATCTAAATTCCTTGGTCTAAATTGCTACCTGAGTGCTTTTATCCTGGCAGAGGGGGAAATGCCAACAACTCTTGAAGTGGGAAGGGGATTTTGATTAGGTAAATCATAGTACAGGGGAAAGGGTTGCTTTTGGGAGCAATGAGACACCCAATGTCATGAAAAGCTGTTTGGGGGGGGTGTTTCTAAGAAAGCTGTTCTGGACAAATGGTGGCAACAGGTTTTTGTGGACAGCAGTGGGTGTTGCTGAACGCTGCTGCTAACAGGCTGGAAAACTGTCAGCAGAAAGTGTGGGACACCTTCAGCAGTGAATGTAGCAAACCTTGCATCTCTTGGCTACATTAAGAATTTTGGCTGTTGCTACATCTAAGGAAAGTTAGTCCCTGTGATCTAATGCCTGAAATCAGCCAGGGTGTGTATTGCAGGTACAGTTAACTTACTATTACCAATCTCTCCATCTCCTTTCTTCACACTGTGCTTATAACATCACCCGCCTTATCATTATTATTTTCTGAATTACAGATCTCCAGACATTGCAGCCTTTCTTCCTGGGGAACATATTCCAGCCCCTTCTCAATCGTTTTGGGTGCCATTTACTGCCCTGTTTGAGGTGCCACATGGGAAAAGTATCCAGAGTTGTGTCCAGAAGAGACCCGTTTATTTCAGTGGCTCAGCTCTAAACCTGACCAAGTCTGAGAATTCAACTGCCGGCTAATACAGTTTCATACCTCCACACACACACCACAATAAAAGGCAAATGATAAGCTGTTGGCAAGATCCAGTCCTGGGACTAGCAGAAGGCGGGTCCCTTTATCTCACAACTTATCATTACAGGACCAGGTCTTCCTCAAAACCATCCTTCTTTATCAAGGCACATAACGATTTGCAAGGCCAAACTCTCCCTCGCTCAGCAAACTCTTTATAACTTTCCCCCAAAATGAGTAAACATGAGGAGATGCTTCCTAATGGCAAGAGTTATGTGATAGCAGGAAAGACTGACTTGGGAGGTGGTGGGCTCTGTTTTGCTGGAGATAATGAAGGAGAGATGTTAGACAGCGATAGCTCAGGGTTTCAGTAGTTGTACCCTGTATTTTAGATCCAGCACTAGGCTGGGAGCAAGACTAAATAGATGTGCTTCTCCCAAGTTCGTGGTCCTAATCAAAAACCTGGCCCCATGCTGACAGCTGAGAGTGTGATCTGGGAAGCCCCCAATTCACATATCAGCTGCCATCCATTTAGTGGGTGACTGGAGGCAAATCACGGTCTCTAAGCCCCAGCTGACAATGCATTGAGAATTTAACTATCCTACATAATTCTTGTAAGGAATGCTAAAAGCAGTGTAAATGCTAACAGCCATTCTTACCAGCATCAGTTCTAGAACATGTTTTCCATGGGGTGGGGGGACTCTTAAAATGCTTCCACAGTATTTCAAATAAGCCTATTCCAACACTATCTGGGAAAATCAGCTCCTCACTGAACACAGCTGCATTCTCTTTTTAAAATATTCTGCACTGATCCTCCGCCCCTCTGGTTTTTGTTAAATTAAAGACAGCCACATCCTGATGCCAGGAAAGGGGAGAAATCTCCCCAACGAGTTGAGAAACTGGGGTGCAGAGAGAGAGAGAGAGAGCTACAATGCTCCTCTCTGTGCTTCACTGATCCTTCAACTGCAGCATCTTCCCATCCCCGGTCTCCTTTGTGAAATGCAAGCAGACTTTCCAAATCAGCCTGGAGGAGGCATTGCTCTGGCCAACAGATTGCTGCAGCTCCAGTTTATCGGAAGTTCCTGTTCTGCATCAGTGACCCAAAATACTCCGATCGGAAGAGCGGAGAACAAACGTGAAAAACAGAGGAGGAGTTTCCTCGCGCTGGCTGTCATAAATGCATTTGTCGGAGGACCGTGAAAGAGGGGGAATGGAACAGGGCACATATCTAATCTCAGGAGGCTGGGCCTCCTTTCACCTAACGCACTGGGGATGCTGGAGATCTGTTCGTCCAAAAGTGAACATTAATGCCCTAATGCTGCCAAGGTCACTGTCTGATCAGGCTACTGCCTGTCTGGCTGCCAATTTCACCCAGGAAAAGCTGCCAAAGAGCAGCTTTCGCTGGCTCTGCCAACTCTCCATACATTTGGCTGAATCAAACCTTGCCTGCCATTGTATTCCAGCTCCCCTTCCTCTCACCTCTCAGAGTCAGTTTCATCCCAAACAATCGGCCGCACTTTCATTCCCAGCACTTATACTCATCTTCCATTCATATTTGCAGTGCAGTCTAACAGTAGCCATTCGTTGCAGGGGATCAAGGTAAGTTCCCCTGACATCTATGGGGTGCCCTTCCAAGCAAACAGCTTTAAGACTGGGAGGCCCAGAAGTTCAATCAGCAAGCAAGATTTCACCACTTTGTTCCATTAAAAAAATCACACAAAACCCTGCTGCTATCTGGATAGTAAATGCACTCAGGCGGGTGCCCTCTGTTGACGGCTGAGTTCTGTTTGGTTTTTTTTTTTTACTTTTCCCCATACAATTTCCTTCTGCACCTAAGGAATTTCAACCCTAATTGGAAGACTGCCAAGGGGAGGTGGAGTATTTTGCCGCCAAAGGGTGAGCAGCAACCCTTCCGCGATCTCTCATTGCAGCCCAGTCTTTTGTAGACTTTGAAATGTTAGAATGAAATGGCTTCATTCGTTCTCTTAAAAAAGCAGGTTCACAAGGCATGTAGCGTTCGAGTCTTCCCAAATGTCCTGTGTGTGCATATGTGCTCAGATGCAACTGCCACAGCCCTGTCTCCTTAAAAAGAAAGGAAGAACTGCAATTGCTTCCCTCTGCATAGAAATCCCTCTGTGGAAATGTAACATCCTTTTTTAGTGAGGAATTTCAACCCCCGAGCTTGCTTGTAATGGCAAATGTCAGTGTGCCGGCTCCTTACTGCTCTCCTAAATCCATAATTGCTCTTGATAGTTTGAAATGGTTATTGGGGGCATGTGTTTTCAATGTGATCCATTTACCCACTTGTCTTTAAAATACCTGCCTTAAAAATAAAAAAAGGACAGATTAGACATCTCCAAAAGGGATGAGATTCCATTAGCAGACATCTCATATTCTTTTCTATAAATAGCTTCTTTCTTTCTTTCTTTTTTGGAGAGATATCAAGAGAGCTTCCTCTTTCCCCCCTCCTCTGAAATACAAGTCTGGGGAATCAATTGGTGAGGGCTCCCAGGGGCTCCTGTCAGGTCCTGCACAATCTGACAGCTAGGATACCCCCCCCCCCGCCAGCTTACAATTTACACGAAGAGGCACACGGGTCAATCCTGAGCGATTTTACCAGCTTGAACAAGCCTCAAGGGACCTCTCCCCACCCCCCTCTCCACAGTAGGGTGGGCTTGCTGATCTCCAAGAGCCTTAAAAGCTCCACTTCCTTCCTCCGGGCGGCGGTGAGGTGGGGGGGGGGGGTGGAGGTTCAAGGAGGAAGTGGATCAAGCTGCTTAAATTTAAATCCTGAGATCAGAGGAAGAAATCGCGCTGGGAGGACTTTCGCCAAGCTCCGCTTTGCATAGCTTTCAAAGGAAAGTTCGGGGGGCAGCCCCCAAGTGCTCCCGCGCCCCCTAGGAATGGTTCATAACTCCGGATTAAACCCAGGGGAACAGGCGCGTTTAAAAAAGCAAATAAAAAAAAGTCTTCGGGACTGAAAGCCATATGCAATTTTTTTAAAAAAATCAGCAGATGGTGGTGAGGAGCCATAAATAAAAAGGGTGTCGAAACTGGGGTGTAAGCTCTGTGTGTGTGTTCGGATTTCATCCCTGCACCAGGCACAAGACGCCTGTTTGATCACTGCCCCTTCACGTTGCCAATTCCTTCCCCAGCTCCCCATCAGGTGTCTTTCCAGATCCGAAAGCTCCACCAAGTGCTACAGAAACAAACCCCGGCAGCTCCTCTGGCGAGCAAGTCGGGTTTCTCTCAACACCCCCCACCCAAAAAAACCCCCACACAACTTGCATTCACGCATCACTCTTCTTCCTGCCCCTCCTGGATTGCACCCCCTCCCATTTCCCTTGATATCATTCCTCTCATCCCCCCCCTCCCACATACACACTGCATTCAGCCTAATAAATAATAATAATAATAGTAATAATAAAGCTACCTCGATTCCCCCAATCGCTCGGCAAGACTTGCAGCTCCATCGCGCGGGGAGCGGCGGGGGTCAGTGGTGGAATTAATAGACGGCGGCGGCGCCCGGGTACGGAGAGAGGATTAGGTAATTTCAGCCCACCAACCTCTCTCTCCAAGCGACTCCCCGCCCCCTCGGCCCGCTCCCCGCCCCCCGCGGGAGATCCGGCGATCCCGGCAGGGCTGCAAAGCGCCGGGGCAGCGGTGCCAGCCTCCTCCATCGCCGCGCCCTCGAACTTCTCGAGAAGGAGCCGGAGGGAGACTCCGGGGCTTCCGGGGCGCCTCGGCCCCGGGTGGCTTTTGGCAGAGCGATCAAAGCAGCCGGGGATCCAGTCCCCTGGCTCCCAACTCCGGGTCAACTTGATGCATGCGCTCCCGTCGCGAAGTTGCAGACGGGGTGGGGTGCGGGGTCCCGGCTCGCTCACTCACCCGGGCTGGAGAGGAGCCCTCGGGGCGCCTTCTTGCGGCTCCATTTGCGCGCACGTTGCCTGGCTTTTCCGAGGAGGGGGAAGCAAAAGCGAGCGAGCGAGGAGCTGCACTTGTAGCTGTTCTTGGTGCTGAAAGAAAGGAGGAGGCAGCGATTCCCGAGCCTCTTACATGTGAATCACAAAATACTCCCACTGGCAGCAGCTATTGGTCTGTCTCTCAACTCCCCTCCTAATCCACCTCTTATCAGACGTTCAGCCTGGCCACGGGCGAAAGGAAAAGAGGTGGCGGCGGGGAGATAGTCGGGGAAGCTCCGTCGCTTTCACAACACCCCCACCTCCCCCACCGCAGCCCAGCCCAATCCCGGCCAATTCTGCTCCCCGCCTCTTCTCTCTCTCGCACACACACACACACACTCGGGGGGCAGTTTTCGAGCGCCCAAACCGAAGTCACTCCTGAAATGCCGCAGCCTTCCCAACACAACGGAAAGCTCCCAGAGCCGGTTGCATCGGCTAATCCTTCCTCTTTCTTCCGCGCTCTCTCCGCCCCCAATTTTTTTTTTTTTAATGTGGATCGGAAAGATCACAGCAGGATCTAGTCTCTCCCCCCCGCCCCCTTTCCCCTGCAAAGCTTTCCTGCGCACACGCTTTCTCTCTCCCGACCCCCCCCCTGTCCCCCCCCCCTTAATCTGGCACCACAAACGCTCAGGACAAGAACTGTTTCCACCAGGTTTTATTGGAAAGGAAGAGCCAGTTTAGGGCTCGGTTGCGGAGGTGGGGGCTAATCAGGAATGTGTGGGTATGAACTGCGGCTTCTCTTGAATGAAGGCGAGTCAGTCAAGGGAAGCGGGGCGGGAGGAGAAAGCGAGCCTCCCTTTCCCCGATTTGTGTGTCTATGTGTGAGCGCGCCCGCGAGTACACTCATTAAGCGACGCGCGTCGCTAGCGCTCCAGGCGTCACGCCGCGCCCAGGTCTTAAGCAGCCCCTTCTAGAACTCGCTCGGGGCTCTTGCGACGGGGGAAGCCCGACGGCGGACGCAGGCTGCCCATCAAACTTTGCAAGGCCTCCTCTTCGCTGCCTGGAGTTGCCTCCGGCTGGCTGTCCAACCGTCCGAGGAAGGGGCGCTAGTCTCCCAACGCCGCGCGTCGGAGCCTTCTGCTCCGATGGCGCCCCCTCTCGTCGGAGGAAAGCCGCCGGGTCGCTTCTTCCTCCTGAATCGGATGTATCCCTCTCTGATCTCTCCGGAAAGCGGCCCTAGAGGGAATCCGCCGCCGCGTCCGTTTCCCATGGTTCCCGATGCGCTGCGCTTCCTTCGCCCCCTTCTGGGTGCATTGCTGCCTTGGTGAACAGGTTCCATCTGCAGGCATCTGCTTGCAACTGCAGGCTCGCCCAGGTTGCCCGGGCAGGATTTTTTTTCCCCCGCACCACTCTCTCGCTTCGGGTGACAGGATGAGTCACCGACGACGTCGCCCTGTCGCAACTAGAGCGGCGACGAAAGCGGGAGGGAGCGAGAGAAGACGGAGAGGGCGAAGGAGGCGCCCTGCGTTGGAGACTGGAGAGGAAAGGAGAAGGACGCGGCAGGTGCGGCGAGGTAGGAAGGAGCGTGGCCGGAGTCTGGACCGTCCAGGGTTACGGGGACCTCGCGGAACAGCTGGAGAGGGGAGTCCAGAACCTGCCACTCGCAGCTTTTATTACGCGGGGCAGCGATCAATCGGTTGGGCGAATTGATTTTAAAGCTGTGGATTAAAAGTCCCTCCTCCCCTCACGTCGCTCAGTGGTTATTTTCTGCACAAATGCTTGCCAAACCCACAAGTTTACAGCAGCCACCTTCAAAGAGGCATTCCTCGCACCTCCGCCCCGAATTCCTCTGGTAAGAAGCTACCTTCTGGGGCTCATCCTCGAAAAACAGAGAAAGGTTCTCCCCACCCCACCCCCAAAGAACTATTGTTTTGTTTTCAGCTGCGCGTTTCTGCAGATTTGGGCTGCGTAGCCACACGATACTTTTCCAGAATCAATGGAGACCGCGTTGTCGATACATGATCTACAATCAGCGTTTCCTGAAGTTGGGTCTCCGGCCGTTTTGGGGACTCCAACTCCCATCATCCCTAGCCAGCAGGACCAGTAACCAGGGACGGTGGGAGTTGTAGTCCCAATTAGCTGGAGACCCAAGTTTGGAAAACACTGGTTTTTCCAAATCTACTGTATATATGATTTGCCCCTGAAAAGTGCTGCTTGTGAAAGTGGTTTCGCTCTGAAGATGAAAGCTTATCGCGGGTCGATTCTGCATGGCCCCGCAGTGTGTTCATTTGAAAACGGTTGAAAACTCAGGACCAAACCTGAGTTCAAACTCACGTCAGACAAAAACCCACTCTTGACTCCCCCCTTCCGCCGCTAAGTTATGTTCATGTTAGCAACTGAATTTAGAAGTGGGCAGGCAGAGAGAAGCCTTTTCGCTGCTGCTATTACAGATGGGTAGCCGTGTTGGTCTGCCATAGTCAAAACAAAAAAAATTCCTTCCAGTAGCACCTTAAAGACCAACTAAGTTAGTTCTTGGTATGAGCTTTCGTGTGCATGCACACTTCTTCAGATACACTGAAACAGAAGTTGCCAGATCCTTCTATATAGTGAGAAGGTGGGGAGGGGTATTACTCAGAGGAGGGTGGGGATGGGTGATTGGCAGATAGCTGTGATGAGCCTGTTGACGACTATTAACGACTGCAGTAGGTCTTACAGGAAAAAGCAAGGGGTGAGAAGGTGAAAAATGGCTTTGTCATGTATAGTGAGATAAGAATCCAATGTCTTTATTCAGGCCAGGTGTCTCCATGGTTTTAAGTTTGGTAATGATTTGCAATTCAGACTGGAAAGAGAAGCTGCTGAATTGCAAATCATTACCAAACTTAAAACCATGGAGACACCTGGCCTGAATAAAGACATTGGATTCTTATCTCACTATACATGACAAAGCCATTTTTCACCTTCTCACCCCTTGCTTTTTCCTGTAAGACCTACTGCAGTCGTTAATAGTCGTCAACAGGCTCATCACAGCTATCTGCCAATCACCCATCCCCACCCTCCTCTGAGTAATACCCCTCCCCACCTTCTCACTATATAGAAGGATCTGGCAACTTCTGTTTCAGTGTATCTGAAGAAGTGTGCATGCACACGAAAGCTCATACCAAGAACTAACTTAGTTGGTCTTTAAGGTGCTACTGGAAGGAATTTTTTTTGTTTTGGCTGCTGCTATTGTTAAGCAATTGGGGGGGGGGGTGTCAGTCAGCTGTTAAACAATGCTTGCTGATCCCTCAGAAGTCTGCCAAGAGATCTATCTGCGCCTACTATAGTATACACAAATTTAATATACTGTGGTCACCTCTACAGCATACATGTAGAGCACATGCCTTCCCCCAAAGTATTCTGGAAACAGTAGTTTACCTCTGATGGAACTACAGTTCCCAGCACTATGGTTCCCATGGTTTTGTTGGGTTGGTTTTTTTTTTTAGGAAGCCATGTGCTGTAAATGTGACCTTTGGCTGACAACCAGCACAGCAAATGAGATAGCAAGAAATGAGGGGTACTACTACCCCTTGGTGTCATGCACTCTCTGCATACACTCTCTGCATTTATTCAAGTGCCAACTTGAATAAATTAAGGGGAGCAGGTAAGCTCCACCCACATAATCACATGGTGCAGCACACAGACATCATCAGTGGCAATGTCCATCAACATGAGGAGGTGGCCCCCTCAAATATTTTATTGGGGGGAGCAAAGGGACCTCAGCCCGTAGGAGCTGGCTCCTATGACTGCATGGCTGTGTTGAGCATAAACTCATAGCATGGCCTTGGGTATTTAAGACAGTAAGATACTTGATTACCAGTTTGGGTAGCCCTAGATTTGTTGGAAAATGGGGCTCTTACATTATAATGTTAAAGAAAGGGTTAGCATTTAACTGCTAACATGAAGAAACCCTCTACCACACATGCACAGATGAACAGAAAGGGCCATGGCACCCTGGGGGTAAATGCCCTAAGAATCTGGGATTCTGGATCGAAGTCTTCCCCATTCATGTCTAATTCTCCCATCAGTTACCTTGTTAATCTTGCACAGCCATGGCTTGCTCTATGCAAGCAGAGGTGCAGTATCAACCTTCAATGGGTCCCTCAAGCCCGCCATTCTTATTACAGCCCATTTTATAACAATCATGAGATCATTTACAAGAGCACACTGCACATTCCAAAAGTGTACTCTACATCTAGCTTGATGATGATGCCCTAATTAAGCACCTTTCCCATAAACCAGTTTTACAGGCCGAGATGTGCTTCACTCAGTTTTGAAATGGAATTAGAGGCAACATGGGACGCCTTGACTGTGCTAGGAAATTCCAACTGGTTGGCCAAAAGAACATGGCCTGATGCAGCGATTGTCACCAGTCATGTCCACATCTGGCCTACTGTGAAACTTGCCACCACAAGGAGAGGGCTTAGTCTTAAAGGTAAAGGTACCCCTGACCATTAGGTCCAGCCGTGACCGACTCTGGGGTTGCGACACTCATCTCACTTCATTGGCTGAGGGAGCCAGCGTACAGCTTCCGGGTCCTGTGGCCAGCATGACTAAGCCACTTCTGGTGAACCAGAGCAGCGCACAGAAACATCGTTTACCTTCCCGCCGGAGCGGTACCTATTTATCTATTTGCACTTTGATGTGCTTTCAAACTGCTAGGTTGGCAGGAGCAGGGACCGAGCAACGGGAACTCACCCCATCACGGGGATTCGAACCGCCGACCTTCTGATCAGTATGTCCTAGGCTCTGTGGTTTAACCCACAGCACCATCCGGATGTCTTTAAATGTGATTAGACAAATGTTTGGAAGACAGATCTATCAGTGGACAGGAGGCAAGAGAGCTAATTGGGGCAGACACACTTGGAATACCAGTTGATGGTAGAAGGGGACAAGCAACAGCGGAGGAACCTTTATCTGTTTTATTCTTTGTTTACCTCATCTTTCTTCCAAGGAGCTCATAGTGGCATAAATTTATCTTCTCCCCTCATTTTAATCCTCACAGCATCCCTGTGAGGTGAGGGTGAGGGTGAGAGAGGGAGGGAGGGAGGGAGAGAGGGGGAGAGAGAGAGACTGGCTAAAGTTCCCTCAGGAGGCTTCAGGAATAACTGGTGGAGATTGGAACTTGGGTCTCTCCAGTGCTAGTCAAACACTCTGTCCCTGTTGCCTTTATGTCCTGCTGTGGACTAACCACAGCAATTCAAAGTGCTGGTTTTCGCCTATAAAGCCTTAAACGGCTCAGAACCGCATTACCTCAAGGACCACCTTTCTCCATATGAACTGACCTGGACACTCTGAGGCCCTTCTTCATGCGCCTCCTCCATGAGAGGCCCAAAATTTGGCAACACAAGAACCGGCCTTTTCTTTGCAGTGGCTCCCTGTTTGTGGAATGCTCTCAACGGAGAGGTTTGACTGGCGTCTTCATCCTACACCTTTAGGCACAAGGTGAAAACATTCTTCTTCAACCAGACCTTTAGGGGATTAATATCCGATACCCAATTAAACGTGTCATTGGGCATCTCAGTCAGATGGGCAGGGTACAAGTAATTTTTATTATTATTGAGGGGGGTTCTTTTTATTATGGTTTTTATCTTGTATTTTTATGTTGTGAACCGCCCTGAAATCAGTGGGTGAAAGGCACTATACCAATTTAATAAATGAAAATAATAAATAAATCACCAGTTCTGGATGGCCACGATTACAAACAAAATGCTGAGTCAAAATGCCCCCATATACAGCAGGGCTTTTTCTTATTACTTTTGTCTCCCGACAATTTTTCAAGTTCCAAACAACAGCAGGGCAAAAGACATGAGTGTGTATATCCTTTACCTTCACAGCACCTTCATCTTTCTTTTCTTTCAATGACCTCTATCCTTTCGTTTTGCTGCATATCATTTTATAGTCCACTATTTCCCCCCAAATTTTCCTGCCTATGGGCAGTTCTTTCCACCTTGATCCACCTGACAAGAAACCTCTGGACCTGCCAAGGAACCCTTGAATGCTATGAAGGATTCTGGGAAGTGCACTCTCAGGATCTGTTGGGTCTTGGCATTGCACTTGGCATTGCTACCCCGCAGAGCAGTAAGGATACGATACGATACTCTTTATTGTCATTGTCCCATACAGAACAACGAAATTGAAAATCTACATCAGACATTCAGAAACCAACAAGCCTGCTATCCCACCTATCCCAGCCTGGTTAGCCCCCTAAAAACTCTGATACCCCATAATTAAATACAATATACTCCCAATGAGACTACTTTACATTGCATTTAAAACCAAAATCACATTTGAATAGAAACTGTTTCTCAGGCGGCTAATCCTAGTCTTTATAACCCTGTACCTTCTTCCAGAAGGCAAAAGCTGAAAGAGATCATTTCCGGGGTGTGCACTATCCTGCACTATCTCTGCAGCTTTCTTATGACATCTGGAAGCGTAGATTTGATCCAAAGTGGGAAGAGTGCACCCAATTGTTCTCTCCGCAGTCTTTACAACCCTGGACAGCATTGGTTTTCCCCTGACCGTGCAGCTCCCAAAGGACACACAGAGACCATAAGTTAATACACTCTCAACAGTACAATGGTAAAATGCCACCAACAGGTCCTTTGAGAGATTATTTTTCCAGAGGATGGAATGCCAGGGATCTGTGACGGCATGTGCATAGTCAATGACATCAAAGCTCCAGGCACAGATAAGCAGCTGAAGGATACAGGGCATAGACATTTCAAAGTGGCATCTGACCACATCTCCAGCATTGTTTTATCATTGCCAAAGCCACATCAGGTCTCAACTTAAATACAACTTGAAATATCTCTTTGACACAACAATGAGGACATTAAGCATATGTTCCACCATGTGCTTCAAATCTGTAAGAATGACCCATTCCAGAGTGCAACATGATGGCTAGAAGAAGCTGGATTTAGAGCAAAAGGCATATGCTAGTGATGGATCTGAAATCATGGTAGCTTTACTACTAATAATAATATAATAATAAATTTTATTTATACCCCGCCCTCCCCAACCAAGGCCAGGCTCAGGGCGGCTAACAAGCAATAATAAAAACAAGTTGAATGAATACAACTTAAAAACAAGATTAAAATACAAGATTAAAACATTAAAATGCAGCCTCATCACAGGAGGAGAAAGAAAAAAGAAAAAAGAAAGAGGGGGTTGTTATGAATTGCCCCGGTCACTCTAGGCAGCTTCCAACAAATTAAAACATCAAACATTAAAAACTTCCCTATACAAGTCTGCCTTCAGATGACTTCTAAAAGTCAGATAGTTGCTTATTTCCTTCACATCTGACAGGAGGGCGTGACTACAAAAGTGTATTTCTGAGGTTTGATGGCTTATAACACCTGATTGGCTCTCTGAACACTCATGCTCATTGGCTACATTCAAATGAAGGAAACCTACTGCATATCAACCTAAGCAAGTTGTGCTCCCTTTTTCTAGTTATTTGGCTATAACTTTTGATAGAATACAGTGGTACCTCGGGTTACAGACGCTTCAGGTTACAGACTCTGCTCACCAAGAAATAGTACCTCGGGATAAGAACTTTGCTTAGGGGTGAGAACAGAAATTGTGCTCCAGCGGCGCAGCGACAGTGGGAGGCCCCATTACCTAAAGTGGTACCTCAGGTTAAGAACAGACCTCCAGAATGAATTAAGTTCTTAACCCGAGGTACCACTGCATAGATAACTGAACAAACTTTGTTGTATTACATTCTTCATTACATTATCTTTCCATTGATATATAATTTTATGGTATTACTCCAAAAACAGTGGTGTTATGAGCCACCAAACGTCAGAAATACACTTTTACCAAAAGGTTTCCACAATTTTGGCCACTAGTGTATATCACAATTTCATAAAAAATATATCAGTAGTTTACAACTAAACACACACAATAAAAACCTTTTAAAGAATTATACAAGATGCTTTCTTGGCCGTCTGCCTAAACCTGGGGACATAGAAAGGTTTTCAGTAAAGGATTAAAGCTGAATCTCTATTGGAAAAGCATTCCACAGGCCTGGGTCGATAAAACTAAAAGTTCAATTTTGTGTTGATGTCAGATGAGCTTCACTAACTCCAGGGATGACCACTGATGCCCCTATAGATCTCAGTGATCAAGCTGGGATATAAGGGTTCAGGCAGTCCATAAAGTACTCTAGATCAAAATTGTCTGGGGCCTTGCACATTAATGCAAGGACTTTGAACCCGACACAGTAATAGACAGGCAGCCACTGCAGATGTTTTAACATTGGTGTCAAATGTTGCCTGCCACCTGCAATCTGACCGCCACATTCGGCACCAGTTGCAGATCCTGGACCAGGCCCAAGGGCAGCCCCACGTAGAGCGTCTTACAGTAACCAAGCCTAGAGGTTACCAATACATGGTCTACAGTAGTCAGACTAAGGTACAAGGTAAAGGACCCCTGGATGGTTAAGTCCAGTCAAAGACGACTATGGGGTTGCAGCGCTCATCTTGCTTCTCAGGCCAAGGGAGCTGGCATTTGTCCACAGACAGCTTTCCGCGTCATGTGGCCAGCATGACTAAACCACTTCTGGCACAACAGAAGACTGTGACGGAAACCAGAGCGCACGGAAAGGCTGTTTACCTTCCCGCCGCCGCAGTACCTATTTATCTACTTGCACTAGTGTGCTTTCGGACTGCTAGGTTGGCAGGAGCTGGGACAGAGCAATGGGAGCGCACCCATCACGTGGCTTTGAACCGCCGACCTTCTGATCGGCAAGCCCAACGGTTTAGACCACAGCGCCATCCATGTCTGGTCAGACTATAGCTAGTGAAGTGGCCATAGCTAGTGAGCCAGACAAAGCTGGTAAAAGACAGTCCTAATAACAGAAGATTAATGAGCCTCTTCTGACAGAGATGTATCCAGGAATACGTCCAAGCTAAGCACCTTCTTCTTCAGAGGCAGCATAACCCCAACCCAAACAGGTACCTTGTCTATCTCCCAGACATGGGGACTCGCCTCAAACCTATCCATTCTGAAGGAAAACAGCCCTGAGTGCTCACTGGAAGGACAGATCCTGAAGCGGAGACTCCAATACTTCACCTCATGAGAAGAGAAGACTCCCTGGAAAAGACCCTGATGTTGGGAAAGATCACAAGGAGAAGGGGACGACAGAGGACGAGATGGTTGGACAGTGTTCTCGAAGCTACCAGCATGAGTTTGACCAAACTGCGGGAGGCAGTGGAAGACAGGAGTGCCTGGAGTGCTCTGGTCCATGGGGTCACGAAGAGTCGGACACAAGTAAACGACTAAACAACAACAACACAAAATCTATGTCCATCTTGATCTCCAGCCTAGGTAGCTCTCAACAACCCCATGCTAATAACAGCTGTGAGTATTAGAATTTGGGGTGCTCCCTTCCACAGAGCCTTAGGTGCAAAGCAATGGCACGACATATGTAGAAAAACAGGCAAGCTATGATAAATGGCGCTGGCAGACTGAGGGCATTTCCAAGCCACTCGAGTCTCGTGCCTGGTATTAGGGTTAATGAGTCTTGCCTAATTGTAGCACACTCTTGTAGCCTAATGACTAGCAATCATAGATGGTGTAATTAGATCGGGTTTTATTCCAGAGATTTATTGAAGAGGCAGAAAAATTCTTATGCAATTGCAGAATTTATGATTATTAACTGCCACCTCATCTGTCATCGTAATGGGATGCTAGCAAAATAATAATACTAATAAAAATCCCCCCGTTTTCTGTCTGATAACCGAGATAAATCCTATTGTAGTAGATTTCTTACAAGCCTCCCCCCCCGCCCCCAGCAGAGCAGATGTTAATATTTGAGGCAAGATACACCCACAAAAATCTTTGGTTTTGCTGCTCACTAACATGCTAACCAAGGGATGCGGGTGGCGCTGTGGGTAAAAGCCTCAGCGCCTAGGGCTTGCTGACCGAAAGGTCGGCGGTTCGAATCCCCGTGGCGGGGTGCGCTCCCGCTGCTCGGTCCCAGCGCCTGCCAACCTAGCAGTTCGAAAGCACCCCCAGGTGCAAGTAGATAAATAGGGACCGCTTACCAGCGGGAAGGGAAACGGCGTTCCGTGTGCTGCGCTGGCTCGCCAGAGCAGCGATGTCACGCTGGCCACGTGACCCGGAAGTGTCTGCGGACAGCGCTGGCCCCCAGCCTCTTGAGTGAGATGGGCGCACAACCCTAGAGTCTGTCAAGACTGGCCCGTACGGGCAGGGGTACCTTTACCTTTACCTTAACATGCTAACCATTTTCCCCATGTGGGGCATTCCTGTCCTCACACCCAGAAGAGGAGGAGTGGGATATTGGGGGGGGGGGGAGAGAGAGAGACTCCAAAGCATTAGACTTAGTTCTTCAGGGCCAGGAGATTCAATTTTTCTGCACATAATTCAATATCCTCTTAAAGCTTTTGTTCCTTGTGTAAGTTCAAAGAAGCATTTTGACATGGTTGTGCAATTCAAATTCTTTTCCTTTCCCGGAGTTGCAGTCAAAATCAATCCCTAAAGTGCCTATTCCCATTGAATTTGCATGGCTTCCTCTAACTCTTTGAGGAGGGGGGTTCACAGGAGCTCGGCTACACAGTAATTCCAAAGAAAGATGCCCCAAACCATCAAAGTGATCAGGTCTAAGGATTTGTTAAGGAAGGGTACAAACTTACAGCAAAGGTCTGACAGCTTCTTCCTTGCCCTGGGCTCACAGCATTCCATGGGACAGACTCCGTGGCAAGGAGATGGCTTTTCCACGCCCAAGCAAAGATGCAATCCTTTTAGGCCCAGGTGGGTCCTATTAACTATTGCCTGAGATTCCTTGGAAGCCCAGGTGGCTGGTGTCAACCATTGCCTGTCCCTCCAGCTATGCCTGGGGCCTGTGGATGCATCAAGGCATGTGAAACACAAATGAGCTCAGCGCTACAGCTGCAGGGCTTCCAGACCAGCTTGCCTTTAGGGTCAACACACATAGGAAGCTGCCTTATTCTGACCCAAGCTATCGGTCCATCACATCTGGTACTGTCTACACCTGCCTTCTTCAGCCTGGTGCCCTCTAGAGCAGTGTTTCCCAACCTTGGGCCTCCAGCTGTTTTTGGACTACAACTCCCATCATCCCTAGCTAGCAAGACCAGTGGTCAGGGATGATGGGCATTGTAGTTCAAAAACAGCTGGAGGCCCAAGGTTGGGAAACACTGCTCTAGAGCAATGTTTCTCAAACTTGGGTCTCCAGCTGCTTTTAGACTCCCATCATCCCTAAGCTAGCAGGACCAGTGGTCAGGGATGATGGGAATTGTAGTCCCAAAACTGCTCTAGAGGTTGTTGGACTACAATTCCCATCAGCCTCAGCCAGCATGACCTGTAGTCAGTTATTATGTGAGCTGTAGTCCAACCACATCTGGAGGAAATTGGGTTGAAGAAGACTGATCTAGTAGCTCCCCAGATTTTCAGAGAGGAGTCTTTCTCAGTCCTGCCAGGAGATGTGATGGATTGAGTTCCAGACATTTGGGTTTCAAGGCAGGTGCTCTACCAACAACCTTCCCCTAAGGTTATAGGTTATCTACCAAGAAAGTGACTGGAATGCACTTTAGATGCATCCAAGTGTTTGGGTACACTGAATGGAATTTTTATTTTATTTTTTACTTTGATTAATAGCCTCTCTGTCAGATCGCTACCTGCTCTGAATTGCTGAAATGATTTAGCACATGACTAGAGGTGGCTATTGTGCAAGACATACAAGCCCAAAGTGTCCTTTGGTATTATTATTAGTCATTAAATTTCTACACTGCCCTTCATCCAATGATCACAAGGCACCTTACAAGGTAAAAACACAAAAATACATAACATAGTACCCTCAAACATTTCTCCGATGAAACTAGGAACAGCCTATCTACATCAGAAAGCATCTCTCTCCCCCCCCCCAGATGTCATATTCACATCTACATTGGTCACCTCAAGCCAATTGCAACCTCCTCACCTTACCTACCTCAGAGGGTTGCTGTAAAAAAATAATGTGGGAGGCAAGGGACCTTGTATAACACCTTCCACAGATAAATGCAATGAAATAAAATTGTAGTGGTAAGACGCCTTGAATCCCTGTCAGGGAAAACAACAGGATAACAACAACAACAACAACAACAATCCACCATCAGAAGGAAGAGGAACATCAAGAACAATGGAAGAAATTTAAAGATTATTTAGTTAAATATTGTAATATAAGACAAGTAGAAGCTACTTGAATGTATCAATTTGGCTGAGGAATAGAATATGACTAAGTTGTAAAACATTATGGGCGAAATTATGAAAAGAAGTAAAGAAAGTAATTTGAAAAAGTAAATTTTGTTAGAAAGAAGATATTGGAAAACTGTTACAAGGGGATACAATGGAATTCAGTTGGGGGGATTTGAGGAAGTCAGTTAACAATGAAAACTAAATTGGATTTTAGAAGGATTAAGTGTTTATTTGTATGTTCTTTCTTTATTTTTATTTTTTTATTTTCTACTTTTTTCTTCTTGTATATTTGTTATAAATTTGGAAAATCAATAATTTTTTTAGAAACAACAACAACATTGCAGGGTAAGGCTGCCCAGTCTTGAGCCAGTTACCTGGGAGAAAGTTCCATTGAATACTACTTCTGAGTAGACAGTGTAAGACTCCATTTACAATAAAGGAATAAAGAAGAAGAAGAGTTTGGATTTGATATCCCGCCTTTCACTCCCTTTAAGGAGTCTCAAAGCAGCTAACATTCTCCTTTCCCTTCCTGCCCCACAACAAACACTCTGTGAGGTGAGTGGGGCTGAGAGACTTCAAAGAAGTGTGACTGGCCCAAGGTCACCCATCTGCTGCATGTGGAGGAGCGGAGACGCGAACCCGGTTCCCCAGATTACGAGACTACCGCTCTTAACCACTACACCACACTGGCTCTAAACATTCCCCACATTTCCTAAGAAATGTCTGGCTGCGAAAACGTTACAATTAAAGAACTGACAGTGGATTTTCCATCAAAATTATAGGAAGAGCTTTGTAGGCCAGCTTCACCATTTCCTTCATTTGGTGAAGGGATTTTATTTTCCATACAAACAGGACTCTTTTCTTCTACACACACACACACACACACACACACACACACACACACCTTTTAATTGTTCTCAGAGATGTGGAGGGGAGGAAAAAGGAAAAGTGGGACATTCTAGGATCAAATCAGAAACCGGGATGGCTTCTGTAATTCAAGGACCATCCCTGGAAAATCGGGACCTGTGGAGGGTATTATTGTCATTATTAATATCAGAAGATAATGACATGACAGTCACCAAGAAGCATCATGCTTGGGCTGGCCATTGTTGAAAGGCACAGCTTTCAACTGTATCCATGCTTACATTCTTTCTTCCCGGAAAAAGTATCCCAGAACATACCTGCTTAATTTTTTTACCAAGCCAAGTTGGGTGGCTAAGGGATTAACACTGCTTCAGTGGGAAACCAATTTTCTGCTAGCATTACAGGGGCTCAAAGACAGAAAAGACCTATTGTAGACCAGGCATGGTTGACTTTCCAGAAGAGATGTGAACTGCATAAAATTTAGGAAATTTTGTCTGACTTCCCAGGCACTTTTAAGCTAAGCATCGGCCTGAGTTCAAAGACATGGCCCAGCCATCACTGCGCCTCCTTACTCTTCAAACTGACCTCTATTTTTATATTTGCTCCCATAATCTCTTATAGCTTGCTGCTCTGTTTTGCTTTTTCAACTTCAATCCCTTTTCTAGTTCCTACCTCTTCTTTAGCTTTCATTCTTGGAAGTCACTGAATTTAGTCCTAAGGTGAATTCCAACAGAGTATAAACATTTATTTTTTTCCACATTCTGGAGCACAGAAATTCATGTTGGAGCCAGCTTATCAATACTTTATCTAAGGATCATTTGTATTCGGTTTTGGGTTTTCCCTTTTCGCCATCTCCCAAGTTCCTTATTATGGTGACACTAATGGCATAATACAGTTTTTGTTACATCTATGGTTTTGATTAAAATATTCACAGCGTAAATTAAACTATAACCCTGTTTTCATTTTCAAACTATAGACAGATTTTTCTGCGTCCATCCAGTAGGACGGTCAGTCCTCAGTGTGGTGCAATGGTTAGCATGCCAGACTAGGACCTGGGAAACCAGGGTTAAAATCCCCACTAGGCCATGTAACTCACCTTGAGCTCTTTGGAGAAAAAATGGGATAGAAATGTAATCAATCAATCAATCAATCAATCAATCAATCCATCCATCCATCAATGATTACACTTGTGTGTCAAGGAAGTTTTGTGTATTCTTCTTTCCAGTACAGTGGTGCCTAGGGTTAAGAACTTACCGGTAATTCGTTCCGGAGGTCCGTTCTTAACCTGAAACTGTTCTTAACCTGAGGTACCACTTTAGCTAATGGGGCCTCCCGCTGCCGCTGCACCGCCGCCACACGATTTCTGTTCTCATCCTGAAGCAAAGTTCTTAACCCGAGGTACTATTTCTGGGTTAGCGGAGTCTGTAACCTGAAGCGTATGTAACCCGAGGTACCACTGTATTCTTCTTTCCAGTTTTTTATTGATCAACAGTGGGTCACATATAAGAGTACATTGGCAGAGATTGAACCACGAAGTGTTGTGCAACCAGCCACACATATCTGAGCAGGATGTAAGATCCATATTCTGTATACAGTGGTACCTCAGAAATCATGCTCCGGAGGGATGGCAGCAGCAGGAGGCCCCATTAGCTAAAGAGGTTAAGAACGGACCTCCGTAACGAATTAAGTACTTAACCTGAGGTACCACTGTATGTCACATTTTTGGAGGCGTGTGGTGTCACACATCTGTATTGCAGTGGCCGCTCTCAGTGGCTCCTCTTCCTTCTCCTCCTTGTGAGTAGAATCTGTGAGGAGACACGGCTGTGACACACCCTTTTCTGCGGGGAGGGGCTCGGACTCGGAAGCAAAGAAACTCTGCCCTGAAAATGGGGACTCACTGGTTGGCTGCGGAGGACAAAGCTGAACTGCTTCTCTCAGAGGTAGCGACGCAGAGGCTGGCTGGCTGCCTCTCTTGAGCTTTGTTAATTGACTTTCTGGGTGCCTGGCCCCCAGAGCGGGGGTGCCCAAGTACCCATGGCCCCCTGGAGTTGGTTCCTATGTAAAGGGCAAAAGCCTGGTTTATAGAAAAACGTTTTCATCTGGTGCTTAAAGATATGAAGTGAAGGTACTAGGCAGGAGAGCATTCCACAAATGGGGAGCCACTGCAGAAAAGGACCATTCTTGTGTTCCCTCCCCTCCAGACCTGTTGTGGAGGAGATACATGAAGAGCAGATGATGATCACATGGTCCAGGTCAGTTCATATGAGGAGAGGTGGTCCTTGGGGTATTGCAGCCCTGAACCATAAGGCTTTATACTTCAAAACAAAACACTTTGAACAAGGCCAGGAAACTAATTGGCAGCCAGTGCCAATTTGTATCAACACAAGGAAGATATAATTAATAATAATAATAATAATAATAATAATAATAATAATATTTATACCCCGCCCATCTGGCTGAGTTTCCCCAGCCACTATGGATGGCTTCCAATCGAGTGTTAAAAACAATACAGCATTAAATATTAAAAACTTCCCTAAACAGGGCTGCCTTCAGATGTCTTTTAAAGATAAGATAGCTGCTTATTTCCTTCACATCTGAAGGGAGGGCATTCCATAGGGTGGGCGCCACTACTGAGAAGACCCTCTGTCTGGTTCCCTGTAACCTCACTTCTCGCAATGAGGGAACTGCCAGAAGGCCCTCAGCGCTGGATCTCAGTGTCTGGGCAGAACATATATATGATCAATAGCATAGAGATTTTCAACCTTTTTTGAGTCCATGGCTCCCTTGACCAACTGCATTCTTTCTGTGGCACCCCTGTGGGGCTCAGGAGCCCAGTTATGTCACCCCTTGCTTGCAAAGCTGGCAGCCTCTCACCCTTTTTCAAACACCCTCCCTTGTGGAGTGTTCCCTCAGCCTCCTCACCCCTCTCTTTGGGAGTCCTCTGGGCTACTGCTGCTCCTGGTCTCTGAGCCTCTGCCCCAAAGAGAGGTGCCTCCTCACACTGCCCCACAGGGGCCTGGGGCTTGTCTGTCCATTCCCAACAGCAAGGGCTAGTGGACTGGCTGGCTGGTCTCACTCGCCTGCTTGCTTGCTTACGCCAAGGCTGCCTCAGCTCCTGGCAACCAGCACCCCCTGGCCAACCCCAGAGGCACCATTTGCCTGAGGAGCTTGTAGCCAGGGCTGCTGCAACAAACAGCTGCACTAGCCTTTGGGAAGCAGAGACATGAGAGGGCACCAGAGGAAGGAGGGAAGGAAAGAGGGACAGAGGCCAGTGTTGCCCGCGGCACCCCGACCATCATTCAAGGCACCACAGGGTGCCACGGCACACTGGTTGAAAACGACTGGTGTAGACTATACAGTGGTACCTCAGATTACATATGCTTCAGGTTACATATGCTTCAGGTTACAGACTCCGCTAACCCAGAAATAGTGCTTCAGGTTAAGAACTTTGCTTCAGGATGAGAACAGAAATTGTGCTCCAGCGGCGCGGCGGCAGCGGGAGGCCCCATTGGCTAAAGTGGTGCTTCAGGTTAAGAACAGTTTCAGGTTAAGTACGGACCTCCGGAACGAATTAAGTACTTAACTCGAGGTACCACTGTATTCCAAATTATACTTGGCTTTAAGTCTTGCAGACAAACTAAAAATTAAACTGTGAGACCTGTGATTGGCTCCCTTAAACAAACAAACAAACAAACAAACAAACACCTCCTGAATGGAACTGTGGAAATGGGAAAAGCTGCTAATTTGATCAAGGAAGCAGCAACCCTTTCCCCTACGTCAGAAATAGCCAACATGGTGCCCTCATTTTTGACCACTGGCCATTCTTGCTGGGGCTGTTGGAAGCTGAAGTCTCAACATGATGTTGGCGACACACACCCTATTGCCATTTTTGTTATTTAAATCGCACCTTTCTGTCAAGGCAAGATTTGCTGGACAGAGACAAACTATATGTGCCTATCTCATGCTTGTATTTACACACACATGAGAGAGAGTAAATGGGACATTTAGTAAACACAGAGAAAGACGATTAATAACCTCTCCTCTGCCACTGTTTCCCTGATCATATTAATTCCTCCTGATCAAATCAGCTCCTCCCAAGTAACTCCCTACACATTCCCCAGTGCTGTATTTAGATATATAAGAAAGGAGGTGAGGAGTTATCTCTCGGCATTATGTATACTTTGGCTCAAGTACTATTTGAAATATGGCTCACCACAATTCAACAAACCACTGCATTATTAGGAGAAAATGAAGAACCTTGACAAAATGTGTGTTGATTAAAAAAAAAATAGAAGAAAGAACTTATAAATTCATGTTTAAATGTGAAACCCATATTAAATAATAATTAATGGAAGCTGTCTGAGAGACTTTAATTTAGCCTTTCAATATGCCAAAGCCTAAATTCTAATCTTCCATTGCCTTTAATATCAGCTGCTCAAACATAGATTAATTTTTCTATTTGAAAACAAAATGGCTTTTGGTGTGTTTTTTTAAAGGCTTTTGATCAAAACATTCATTTTCTCAGAAGACATATATAAAACAGCAAAGCACCAATGAATTAATTAAACTATACAGAGATGTTTTAAAACCTCTCTTTTTTTCTATCCAGGAATCTCTGGTGCATCCAGCGATTTTGGCTTAGTTACATAAATAGAATTACAACGGAGCAGGGCACATATTCAAGGTGGTTTAGTATACTAAAAATCTGTTCCTGTCCTCTAACAACGTTTTCATAAGGTGGGTAAGCAAAGAGTCGAAAAGCTTTCACAAGCATAAAAGGTAAAAGACCCCTGACAGTTAAGTCCAGTCGCAGACAACTCTGGGGTTTACTGGCTGAGGGAGCCGACATTTGTCCACAGTTTTTCCGGGTCATGTGGCTAGCATGACTAAGCTGCTACTGGCAAAACCAGAGCAGCGCACGGAAATGCCGTTTACCTTCCCGATGCAGCAGTACCTATTTATCTACTTGCACTTTGACGTGCTTTCGAACTGCTAGGTTGGCAGGAGCTGGGACAGAACAACGGGCGCTCACCCCGTTACGAGGTTTCAAACCCCCGACCTTCTGATCGGCAAGCCCAAGGCTCAGTGGTTTAGACCAGAGTGCCACCCGCACCACACCCGCCACCCACGTTCACAAGCATACCTGTGAGTAAAGTATGCTGGATGGTATCCAACTAAAAGTAGAGCTAATTGAATGAATATACTTGACTAACCTAACTCCATCTGTGTCAGTGGATCTACTCTGAATATGACTTTCTTGAACAGATACCATCCCTCCACCACTGGTGTGTAGTGGAGGCTGGTCCATGAGGGAAAATGGGGCACTGCCCCATCAACCTTAGTATGCCCTCAGCCAGCCCCTGGTTGTGAGTCGAGGACCCTCCACCCGCATAGGATTATAATAAGACACACAGACACATTATTTTAGGTTATTGGTTACAGCATGTGAGTAGTATTGGCTTAGCCATTGGATGAAACAGCAATACAAGACTCCACCCCACACAGCCGGGAGTCATATCAGGGTTAACAACCAATAGGAGGAGCTTGTTGATGCAAATACAACTGGAAGCTCCCCCATGACATCACCGGGGGTCGTGCCTTGGCCCTAGCCACCAGCAGGGCATCAGACAGGATCCACGACTGCCGGGTTCCTTTAACGGAATACCCAAAAGAGGAGGGGTAGATGATGGCGCATACCCAATCCTCCAACACAGCACACATATTCCAATGCCTAAACGCCAATACCAGAAAGTCGTGACGAATTGCTATGAGGTAGGCGAAAAAACCAAGAGGCTGGTGCCAATTTGCCAAATGGATAAAAAAGTCCTACCAGGCCCCTTGGGCAACCAAGGCAACCAACTGAAGTCCATAGCAAGGTCAGTACGCAAAAGAAGCTGACCTAAGAGGGAGGGAGGGAGATCCGAAGAAAGTAGGAACAGACTGAGAGAAGAGGGCTGCCGCGGTTGTTTAAACACATTTAGCCCCACCCACCAGCCGACCCTATTGGTCGGCTGGGAGGCTTGGCCGCGGCAGCAGAAGCAATCAGGAGCAGGGAGCCGAATCACCAGTCAGCTTTATCCTCTTGCATTTGCAGTGGTGTCCATCCCTCAGCAGGCAAGAGGGTGGGTACCAAACTAGAATTAGCATAGGCTCTGCCTCCATCTACTGTGGGACCTCTTTGCTGCCCAACCCGCCAGTCCCCATGGGCGCCAGCCAGCCCCCAGTGCCGGTGTGTAACAGCCAATCTACACATTCAGAAAGAAAATGTGGGTTTGGAAACCCCAGTCGCCACTTCTCTGCTGGGGGGGTGGGGTGGATGAAGGTCAGGAGAAGGTGCAATGTTCTTCCACCATCTTCCACACTTCTCTCAACTGGGGTTTCTGAAGGTGTTTCTGTGCCAAGTGGAGAAGAACCTGTTCAGTGGGGAGGTCATTTTTTGGATTTTTTTAAAAAAACCTATCTTTCAAAACTTAATAATTTTTCACCTATATAATCAGGGTGATCTGCCGTTAAGTTTTGAGAGCTCTCCCCCCCAGAAATTTGCCTGATCGGGTGTGGATCAGAAGCTGACCCCCATGTCTGGGCAGAGCTACTCTATCTGAATTGGATTCCCACTCACAGAAGGTACCTATGCCCAATTTTCTGCAATCTGCCCCTTAGCACCCCTAACTCCCCGCCGCTGCCACGCCACATCCCACTCCAGCCAGAATGGTCACCTCAGCATCCTCTACTTCAGGTTTCCTCAACCTCGGCCCTCCAGATGTTTTGAGACTACAATTCCCATCATCCCGGACCACTGGTCCTGCTAGCTAGGGATCATGGGAGTTGTATGCCAAAAACATCTGGAGGGCTGAGCTTGAGGAAGCCTGCTCTACTTTGTAAAAGAACAGCAGCATGAGAGTTTTCTGGCAACCTGACAACAGCTAATCTTCCCATGTAATCTTCTTCTCATACTGACCTCAGACAGGCCTAATAACAACTTTATACAGTCTCCTTACAAGCTCCCCATTTGTATTCATTGTTTTGTACTCTTCTTTATTTCTCTCTCTCTTTTTCAAAGCTTCTTCTGTTGCTAAAGGGAAAATCCATCTTTTTTCCCCCTGGCCAGGACCTTAGCCTCTTGCCATGAGGAATAAAACCACACTATTTCCCAGAATACAGCAGTTATTTGAAGAAACTAATGATATGAGGATTGCAAGAATGTGAAAAAAGACACAGAACACTTCATTCTATCCCCTTCAACCATCCACAGCCCTAACACCCCCCCCCCCTTTATAAATACACAGTAGAAGCAAGGTACTGCATAAGCACACAGCACAGTCAGACCATAAGATACTAGAATGGCATAAGTTGCTGTTTCCTGTCACAGTGCCTAAAGAGGTCAGTGTAAGGGCCGGGGTGGCCTGGTACATTTCACCACCTGAAGCAAAACATGAAGGTGGTGCAACCGGCTGCCAAAATCTTCCTTATTGGGGCAGAATGGCAGCTTCTGGGAGATTTAACCATTTTCCCCCACAAGATTTTGCCTGAAGCTGCCCTCTAGGGCAGGGCACCCACAGGGGCTCTGCCTCATGGGATTCCGCTGCCCAAAGCAGCTGCTTCAGTCTACCTCCTGGGCGGGCTGGCCAGCCCTGCTAAGGGCTAAACAGATCACACACTCCACAAACAAGAATCTAGAGCACTAAAGGGAATAGACACAATTCAGTCTTATTCTACGGTTCTACAATAACTACCCACAAGGCTCCAACACATGATCGCCAAAGAATTGATGCTTTTGAATTATGGTGCTGGAGGAGACTCTTGAGAGTCCCAAGAACTGCAAGAAGATCAAACCTATCCATTCTTAAGGAAATCAGCCCTGAGTGCTCACTGGAAGGACAGATCCTGAAGCTGAGGCTCCAATACTTTGGCCACCTCATGAGAAGAGAAGACTCCCTGGAAAAGACCCTGATGTTGGGAAAGAGGGAGGGCACAAGGAGAAGGGGACGACAGAGGATGAGATGGTTGGACAGTGTTCTCGAAGCTACCAGCATGAGTTTGACCAAACTGCGGGAGGCAGTAGAAGACAGGAGTGCCTGGAGTGCTCTGGTCCATGGGGTCACAAAGAGTGGGACACGACTAAACGACTAAACAACAACAGCTCATTGCACCTTCTTGGCTGTTTCTATAAAGGGGGGTGGCACTTTTTCTGATCTGCAGGTGGAAGCAAGACCTATATTTGTATTGGTTATTTTAGAGCAAGGTCATCGAAGGAAGAGGTGGACTTTCCTAGAATTAACGGAAAGCCTAGCTGCCCCCCTCATCTTTAAACAACAGACCTGGAACAATAATTGCTTTGCTGGTGTTCCTCTGCAGGCTGTTTACAGAACTTAGGACCTTGGCCCCTAGGAATTGACTCCTATGCTAAACCAAAAAGTAGTTACAAAAGCATGTGGCAAAACCAGGGCACAGCAACCTTTTTTAGCCATGGGCCGGTCCACTGTCCCTCAGACCTTGTGGTGGGCCGGACTATATTTTTTGGGAGGAAATGAACGAATTCCTATGCCCCATAAATAACCCAGAGATGCATTTTAAATAAAAGCACATATTCTATTCATGTAAAAACACCAGGCAGGCCCCACAAATAACCCAGAGGTGCATTTTAAATAAAAGGACACATTCTACTCATGTAAAAACACGCTGATTCCTGGAGAAGGTGATTGGGCTGCATCCGGCCCACGGGCCTAGGTTGCCTACCCCTGGGCAAAACTCTGTACACACATCTATTTCCCCCAAGTGTGTGTGCTTGGAGTCCTTTGCTGTCTTGCAGCTTCCAAACACCACATTCACACAGAGTGATGTGTATTACAGTGGTACCTCGGGTTACATACGCTTCAGGTTACATACGCTTCAGGTTACAGACTCCGATAACCCAGAAATATTACCTCAGGTTAAGGACTTTGCTTCAGGATGAGAACAGAAATCGTGCTCCGGCGGCGCAGCAGCTAAAGTGGTGCTTCAGGTTAAGAACAGTTTCAGATTAAGAACAGACCTCCAGAATGAATTAAATTCACACTAAACCCAAGCAGGAAGGGCATATGTAAGGAAATGGCTCCAGGAGTTATTTGCCTGAGGATAAACATCCATATGTAAACCAGAACAGAAAGGCCTCAGTTATTTCCACTTTATTTAGCACCGAATAAAAATGTTTTCACTGAAGAACTGTGATGTGGGTTCCAAAGAAACGTGCCTTACAACACCTCTTTTGATACATAGGGATGAATTATTTGAAGCTTTTCCCTCACTATGAAATACAGTCTGAACGTATTCAATAGGAGGATCACTTGTTGGCAAAGACAGCAAAATCGGAGCAGTTGATAGCCTTTTAATCAAATTCATTCTTTCCCACAAGTTAAAAGTTAATGTAGGCCATCATTTCATTCTCTCCCACTCGGTTTGTGGGCAGACAGAAATCAGAATGAAGTCAATGCTGATTTATCTTTCAAAGAGAGTACAGGATTGCTCTTTCAATCAGCACGGAATTGTCCCCGAGCCTTCAATAGAGCTACACCAAATTACACTGTCAGAGTATGTATGTCAGCATATAAAAAGATTTGCAGCTTTACAAATTTTATCACTTTGAGATGCAGGAAGCCTGATGAGTCTCCATGTGACACAAGCAAGGAAACTGCTGTTATCATTTCTTGGGAGCTATTTAAAACGTCATCCTTAAAACGCCCGAGGGCAGACCTAAACAAACAGCATCTCCTCCCGTCGCAATATGCAATAGTTTGAGGAGATGCACCTGCCATTTCTTTCTAGGCTACGGATGTATCAAAGCCAAATATTACATTCAGCGTCCCAAACCCTAGACTGTTGCTCCTCTTATCTCCCCCAGCTCATTCCAATTACCTGACCCTCCCTCCCTTCATCCTGTTCACTCCTGAATTGCCATTTCATCAACCCCTGAAGATGCTATTTACGTAACCTCTTCCCATCGCCCTGTTTACATCTTTACAAACATGTTTTCAATTCCTCAACGGGCCCCTTTAATGAAAGGTGCTCTGTTGGTAATAGCATGATCCTTGGCGAATCTTGGCAGTTTCAGCCTCTTTCCTCGCCTCTGATCATTGCCACGCTACTCTCCCTTGCCACCTCGGTTTCATTCATCAAAAGGTATGAAGCATTTGAATTTTGGCATTGCTGGGTGTGTGTTTCTTTACAGTCAGGGAAACTATGCAGTACTCTGCTGCAGCAAGGGAGTTTTCCCCACCCTTTAGAATTTTTAACTGCCTATACTAAAGTTCTTCTTACACGTACATGTAGCAAACTTTATTCGCAAACATCTTATATGAAGAAAGGATACCAATTTGAAAAATAGAAAAGACCCATGAAACAACAGGGACATTGCTGTGGAGACAGGATATTACTGCGGGTTCGTCTTAAGTGGCACAATAGGTGTAATTTTAAAAAAATTAAACCAAGCTTTGAAGAAGATGCATAAAATAGCACACATGTAGAAAGGGAGAATGGGACGCGGGTGGCGCTGTGGGTTAAACCACAGAGCCTAGGACTTGCCAATCAGAAGGTTGCTGGTTCGAATCCCCACGACAGGGTGAGCTCCCGTTGCTCAGTCCCTGCTCCTGCCAACCTAGCAGTTCGAAAGCACATCAAAGTGCAAGTAAATAGGTACCGCTCCAGTGGGAAGGTAAACGGCGTTTCTGTGTGCTGCTCTGGTGCACCAGAAGTGGCTTAGTCATGCTGGCCACATGACCCGGAAACTGTACGCCGGCTCCCTCGGCCAATAAAGCGAGATGAGCGCTGCCACCCCAGAGTTGGTCACGACTGGACCTAATGGTCAGGGGTCCCTTTATCTTTACCTAGAAAGGGAGGGTGGTGTAACTAGACGCTAGTGTCATGATGGACACTATCCAATACGTGCCCATAAGGTTCCTGCGACCATAACACACATAAATATTCCAAAGAAAGCGTTGGGAGGGATGGAGGAAAATCACAGCAATTCAATACTGTGGTTTGAGCTCTAGCAAATTAGTCCATGCAGTGAACCACATTGCAGGGCAGGATTGCCTGCCAAATACACTAATTCAAACTGCCCAATCATGGGCACCTGAAGGGGTGGAGCCTTGCTGGCAGACCATGAAATGAATGCTTCCACTCTGGTCCACCGGCTACACTGAAAAGCTGACTCGTGGAGTCATCAAGGTCTTGGGTGAATTAGTGCATCACCCAGACCAAAGAATAGGTGCATACTCAGGGTACCCCATTAGAGGGGTCTAGGTGGAAGTCTCTGTCCAAAAGCCAAGCGTGGGGCAAACAGGCCATAGAGTTTCCCACAGTGACCTGGGGATGGCCACCTCTGTAGATTGGCATCTTGGGGAGGCCACAATCCTTGGCAGAACCCTGTAAAAAAATTCAGCCCTCTGGCAGGAGGTTGAAATGGATAGATACCCAACGCCTTAGCCGAAGTCCACCAACATCTGAAATCAATAAAGTTGCAACTATTTTTATCCCATGTAGTTGTCTTGTCAAGTTTGTTCATTTGCACCTTAGCCATAGCCTCTGCACAGGGAAAGGTGGTGCTGTGACTGGGACCGCAATGTCCTAGGGCATTTTTCTATGTCTGGTGAATATAGGCTATATAGAAAGCTTTCTAAATCGCAGGGTTGGTCAGCTGTTTTATGAGCTGAGATGGCTGTAGATTGTGTGTGCGCGAACTATAACAGTCACAGTGAAAGCAAGGGTTATTAGAACAGGCAGAAAAGGCACTGATCCTGTACCAGATTCCCCAAAAGCAACGGGTGCAGCCTTCCTACCCAAGACTCAAGAGCAGTTTTGGCTAACTCCAGTTTAAAACTGACAAGGTGCTCTCTCACACCTTTCAAACTCAGATTGCCTCTAGCTGTTCCTGTCCCATTCTCAAACTCTGAGGGGCAACGCATCCCAGAGACTGCAAAAAGACCCCAGGTCATTAAGAGCCATTCAGCTCCTTTTTTAAAAAAGGTGACTCATACTTGAAGCAAAACCATAGTATTGGGCCTACTCACAATGAGTGTGAGAAAGAGATCTGGACCCCTTATTTTAAAAAAGTGAAGGGGGCAGCACTGAAGCAGCAACACTAATCAATAAAACCTTTAGCACCTCACAATGAACTAGCCCATCTGTTCATAGAAAAGCATCACAAATTTAGAAAGCTGTGAACCGTGTACTGAAAACAGCAAGCCTCGTTCAATCAGGGCCTCATTCATTCACCACAGACTGAAGCAGCTGACGTAAGCTTTTGTGACTACGTTATGCCCTCCTTAAAACACACACATAGTCCACCACAACTATAATCCTATGTACCATAGCCTACTGACGTCCCCCACTTTTCAACAAAATGTTAAGATAGAGCAAAGTATTGTGAGATGCTGCCATCTATTCACTGGATAATGTAATAACTGTTGAAACAGACAAACAAAGGGGAGCAGTTTTTACTCGCCTATCTATCCACTAGCAACAAACTCAGGGTTGTATTTGCACAACCAAGCCTAAGAGTCAAGTCTTATTTTATTTACGCAGGCTTTGATCCAAATATATCTTTCACAAGTGTGTGCTGCAACCTGGGGGAAGACGCACACCACAAGAAATATGTTCAGAATTGTTGACATCACATCGAACATTGCTAAGCCTATTTGCTGAAGAGGACCAGCTCTGCAAAAGGTTCTAAAATCCAGGAATGGTCCAGATTGCTTGCACTGGTTTACTGAGTGTTGAGGACCGCTGAAAAGAGGGGGGAAAGCTGAATTCTGTTGTAGTGTGGGAACGTATTTTAATACTCAGTAGCATGACTGTAATGAACTGAGTAGATTATACTTGCTATAAAATCTTATCCCCTTTAATTATACTTCCCAGATCCGCATCGTGACTTTTTAGGTAAGGTAAAGGACCCCTGGACAGTAAAGTCCAGTCA
Organism: Podarcis muralis; assembly: GCF_964188315.1. Lineage (NCBI taxonomy): Eukaryota > Metazoa > Chordata > Lepidosauria > Squamata > Lacertidae > Podarcis > Podarcis muralis. The sequence continues at coordinate 18,091,953 of NC_135664.1, read as the reverse complement.
AAAGCGACTATGGGGTGTGGCACTCATCTCGCTTTTCAGGCCAAGGCAGCTGGCGTTTTGTCCACAGACAGCTTTCCAGGTCATGTGGCCAGCATGACTAAATCGCAGAGCGCACGCAAAAGCCATTTTTCCGCCACAGCGGTACCTATTTATCTACTTACACTGGTGTGCTTTATAACTGCTAGGTTGCAGAAGCTGGGACACAGCAACGGGAGCTCACCACTGTCGTGCAGATTCAAGTTGTTGACTTTACGATCATCAAGCCCAAAAGGCTCAGTGGTTTAGACCACAGCACCACCTGCATCCCTTTTTAGAATCCACATCCTACAACGACCCTTCTGAAACATCATTAATTGAAGCCAGCTAGTTATTCCTATATAAGTAACTCCACCTAAGTCATAGGTAGGCAAACTAAGGCCCGGGGGCTGGATCCGGCCCAATCGCCTTCTAAATCCGGTCCGCGGACGGTCCGGCAATCAGCGTGTTTTTACATGAGTAGAATGTGTCCTTTTATTTAAAATGCATCTCTGGGTTATTTGTGGGGCGTAGGAATTGGTTTATTCCCTCCCCCCCCCAAAATGTATATAGTCTGGCCCCCCACAAGGTCTGAGGGACAGTGGACCGGCCCCCTGCTGAAAAGGTTTGCTGACCCCTGACCTAAGATATCTGAAAGGCCCTGATTCAGAGTGTCTTTGGTGCCACAGACAGGAACCTACACATGTAATAATCTTTCTAGTAGTGAAGCAGTCATACCTGAAATGGGAGGATAAGATGCTTATGTGGAAACAATAACAAAGAAAACAAAACAATTGGGGATACCTAGGGCAGGATTTCTGGAGTCCAGTGATCAGAAATATTTGCATTGCAGGGGTTGGACTAGATGACCCTTGTGTTCCTTCCAATGCTATGATTCTATGTCTTTGGAAATCTACACACCCTAGAGATTGGGTGGAGAGCAAAGCAATTATAAATATAGTTTGTTTGTTTGTTTGTTAGGTGCTTCAGCCACTCCAAAAGAATGGTGTTTATAGACTGTGGGATAATGAGCCTCATATAGCCAACATGCTTAAGTCTAATTAATGCATGAAGGGGTTAAAACCATAGAGTAAGCTGTCCTGCCAGACTTAGCTATGTCCACTTCCCTTACCTTGGGGGAAAATAGATAATCTATCCTATTGTTCCCCCTCAATTTCAATGTGTGAAGAGGCTTGAGCTGGTTGCTCCACCTGAGACCGCAAGCCACCCTTGAGTTCCTATACCAATAATTTAGGAACTTGCACTACTGTTCAGGGAAGTTTTTAATGTGTGATATTTTAGTGTATTTTGGTTTCTGTGGAAGCCACCCAGAGTGGCTGGGGAAACCCGGCCAGATGGGCGGGGTACAAATAATAAATTATTATTATACTTTGTAAGTAAACTAAGTTTTACTGCCTGTGCAACTTTTTCTGAACACTGTATGCAAAAGAACATGAATATGACCTTTGGAGAATTTCTAAGTAAACCATTTTTAGCTTACCAAACATGGTCTTTTTTCTATGCTAGTGAAGAAGGAAGCTTTGGAACTCACCTGAAATGGCATATTTTAAAGGTCTAACAGCAGACATTTCCATGCTTTACTTTGCTCCATGTATTGTAATTTTTAATCTCTGCTGGGGTCTTCTCATCAAAGAATACTTGTCCCAGACTTGGCTCTTGAGATCCACGAATTCTAAATTGCACCAACATAGATAGCTCTGAAAAACTTGCAATGTGACCTGTAATTTTCTTAGTGTATTTACATGCAGTGCTTTTTTTCGTGTGTGTGTGTGTGTGAGAGAGAGACGCATACTCCTAAAGGAAATTGAGAGTACCCTTAAACATTTTTAAAGTAAAAAAAGCACTGTTTATATGTATTTATTTCCCCAACATTTCTTTCTGTCAACACTTGATTAAGCGACCTGAAGGAAATTTAGTAACAGTTTACAGAAGTCAGTTAACAGGCTTGAAAACTGTTTTTAAAACTTGCCATTTTCAGTGGCCTGGACTGCCCAATCATTTGAGATCAGAAAACTAGCTTATATGGCTTTCATCAGAGTGAACACACACACACAAATATCACTGTATCAGCACTCAGATGATGGGACCATAAGGCTGTCTTTACACATGGCCCATTCCAGCTAAAAACAAGTTACTTACCTGTAATCATTATGCAAGTGGTTGTCTAAGGTTCTCTTGCAGTTTCCTCGAGAGAAGTCAGTGATCACCCGTGCATTAACGTTACTGATTGGGTGAAGGTCAAGAAGCAGTGAGTGTGAAAGAGCAAATGGACAGGGGGATCATTAAATAATTGCTGACTAAGTTGATGGGAGTTTGGCTGTATCTTAGAGAAGGTAAGTTTGACCCAGGAACCCAACACTGAACTGAGTTGGTCAAGGTGAGTTTTCTGGATGTAGCAACGGATGGAACTGAGTGTGGTAAGCCGCAATGAAGGATGCTTTCTACTGAAGGTTACAGTTAGAAGCACCACTTACTTGGCTCAAAAAAATCAGTTCTTTTCACTCACTCAACCAGTGTTCCCCAACCTTGGGCCTCCAGCTGTTTTTGGACTACAACTCCCATCATCCCTCGCTAGCAAGACCAGTGGTCTAGGATGATGGGAATTGTAGTCCAAAAACAGCTGGAGGCCCAAGGTTGGGGAACACTGCACTCAGCTATTCAAATCAAAGTTAAAAACCACACCCTGTTTTGACCGTTCCCCTTGCGCGGTCAAGCAATCCAGTCCGCCCCTCCTTCTCCAAGCATCCCTAACCTTCTGCTCTCTTATTGTCTCCCCATCAGACCCAAGAGTAAAAAGGTAAAGGACCCCTGGACGGGTAAGTCTAGTCAAAGGCGACTATGGGGTTGCAGCGCTCATCTCGCTTTCAGGCCGAGGGAGCCGGCGTTTGTCCACATACAGCTTTCCAGGTCATGTGGCCAGCAGGACTAAACCGCTTCTGGTGCAACGGGACACTGTGACAGAAACCAGAACGCATGGAAACGCCGTTTACCTTCCCGCTGCAGCAGTACCTATATATCTACTTGCACTGGTATGCTTTTGAACTGCCAGGTTGGCAGGAGCTGGGGCAGAGCAACGGGAGCTCACTCCGTTTCGAGGATTCGAACCGCCGACCTTCCGATCAGCAAGCTCAAGAGGCTCAGTGGTTTAGACCACAGCGCCACCTGCGTCCCTAGCCCCAAGAGTACCTGGGCACTGAGATAAAGGCTAGTATAACCCATATTATTCTCGGAGTTGTAAACACGCACAAATTCAATAAAATCAAGTACAAACATTCGAGTACATTTACCTCAAATAACTTCCAGTCTGCTTTATTTCCAAATAAAGTACATTTCTCCAAGAAGCAAGTGTATTCAAACATAGAACATTTCCAGCAACAGTTACAGTCTATTTCCCATTCACAGTTTTGTTTTTTTAGTGCAAAGCACTAAAAGGCCAAACACTTACCTATCCATAAAAGAATATTTTTTATTTATTTATGATGAACATTTTTAGATATATTTTATACAAAAAAGTATATATGGACACAAGGCATTCCCTAAGCAAGGGAGTCGACCAATATTTTTAAAATGGCATTTCTTCATTTGTACATCGGGTTGGATCCAGAGAGAGTCCCTTCCGTGAACAGAAGGGACCAAGAACCAGCAGAAGCTCCTACGGGAGGAAGGTGAAGCGAGGTGGTTTTTGCCACTTCCTCTTTCCTCTCTAGCCCTCCATGTCACACCTCACACTGCTCTGGAGGTGGGAGAAGGAGGAATCAGTGAAAATGGCTTCATTAGCCTTCCTCCAGTAGGAGGGTCCTGTGAGCGGGATCCTGTTCACAGGTCCTCTGGATCTAACCCATCATCTTTTAAACTATGGCAATTTGACACAAATCACTAAACATTTTCTAAAAATTAAGAAAGCGCAGAAACCTGCCAAAAATTTCATAATGGTAGGTATACTAATGTTTTGCTATAGAATCGATTATAAAATAAGACAGGAAGCAAGAATTTCATAAACTTTACAGTGAAAGTCAAGTGCCATCTACAGTGGTCATTCAACATCTTGTGGGCAAAAAGAGAGAAAGAAAAAAAGTCCTTCCACTATCTTCCGTTTAAACAATATTTAAGGAACTATGGTTGTATATGAATTGTCTACAAAACCCATCTACTATCTTCACATGAACATTAGTGTACTGTGTTTTAAAAAATAACTAAAATTTTAAACTGCATCTATTAAAGTGCTTGTGTATAATCTTTTTTTAAAAAAACAACAACAATTAAAATAGGGGAATGTGGGTCACTTGTAAACTTCCATATGAAAGACTGACCAATATGCTAACCATGCAAAATTACTATACATTTTTTTTTTGCAGCAAGTTCAGTACAGTCAAACTTAATACTCCCAGAAAAGTATTGAACCATGAATTGAAATTAGCGCCAATGCTAAAAAAAATACAATTCAAATTGCAGTTCATTCAAATTACGCTAAGAAACTGCTCATATACATTCATCTGTAAAAAAATATTTTTAAAGTACATCACACAACAAGTGTTTGCTTAGTAGTATATCACAATGGACGTAAAATCTGTTCAGCAAAATTAGAATTAAGTAAGGGCCAAGTCTGGAACGCATGCTCCAAGTTGATAACGTCCTTAAAAAGAATAGGGCTTCAAAAATGGTTTGCAAAATTTCCCTTTTAAAATGTTCATTTTTCTGTTACCAGCACTACTGCACACATGAAATAAGAAAGCTGGCTATTAATTCAAAGGGCTATTTTTAATGGAGTTTAATCGCTCTTGAAAAACTCAAACAAGACGTTACCTTTTAGGAACAATCAATACATTTACTAAGAAAATAGCTTATAAAAATATTTCTTCTCATAGAACTATTTCAAGATATTAGTGGTTCTAATTCCAAATTTTACCACACATCATCTCATGTTAAGGAGAAATACATATATCAATATAATATTTAGCCAACTTTAAAAAGGGGGGCTTTACTTGTAGGCAGCATGAACATTTTCCACACAAAAGCCAGAAGCACTTTCTGTGTCCAATAAGCTGACTGTGGTTTTGGTAAGAATAACCCATATCTTTATTATTTAGCCTTTAAAAGACAAAATGAAAAAACCCACCAACTTCCCCCCAGCAACCTGAAGGTAGCTCCCAAATATCTGGAAGCTTGTCTACATATAACCTTTTCACATTAAAACCAGAATCCACAAGTGGTTTAACTCTGGAAAGATACCTTCACCTAATGGGAACTTTGGATCTGAATTATCAACATAGATATACTCTTAATAAACATCTGTTAGAGATTAATAATCTTTCGTATAAAGTAGTAATTAAAAAACCCCACCAAACTATTCTCTCCTCGGTGGTTGGTTGCCCAACAACATTTCAACTGAAGCTAGTTAAGACTGTTGTTTTGTATGTCATGTAAAATTGCCACTGAACTGTAGAATATCCAATTTCCCCACCCGCAGGTGTCTAAACAGGGTATGTGGAATCAAACGTTATGGTTAAAATGCTAGCTACAAAGGTCCAGGTCCCAAAATTCTAGCTCAGGAAAAAACTGAGATTTTAGTTTCTCTAAGAGGAATGGACATCTTGTGTCAAACAGAGAAACGGAATTTTAACGCAAAAGTGTTGACTCTAAACTATAGAGCTATATAGAGCTATATACCCTAAATTTATGCTCATCTTAAGTATGCTAGCATTTATGCAAAAACTCTATATGCCAGAAATATTTGCTAACGGACTAAAACCACAGGGAAACACAGCACTAACAGGCTATTTCAAGCCTATCAAAGGCTTTCCTCTACCTGGTCAGTACCAACGAAGTGCAAAGTTAATTTTAAAAAAACCTTTGGAACTACGGTCCCTACCGCTAAACATTATGCCCCAAACAACTTGTTACAGAATAGTATTAAACTTTCAGGAACCGACCATGTACAACTGTGCTAGCTTCACTTTCTTGAACAAAGACAAATTCATCTTGAATCCTATAAATACGTGGCTGAGGAGAATAAATGCAATATTCTTTTTATGTTCTACAGCGTCAGAGTCTGAGCTAGAAACACCAGTGGAAAATTCAGGCAAACGTTTTGCAAGGCACTAGTTGTTCCTCAGCAGACAAGAGCTTTAGATCGCGTGCTTCTGCCTTTGGTTGTATTGTTTTCTTCGGGCGAATGGGATGCATTTGCCTTATGAGTCTTCTTGTGATGCTCTAGGAAAGTCTTTTTGGCAAACGCTTTCCCGCATTTATTGCATCTGTGCAGAGAGAAATTCTTTGTGACTTTCACTTCAATGCCCACATCAGCCCCTTCGTACTTCTTGCTCGGCGAGTTAGAGGTGACATCCGGCTTTGCGCCATTTTGCTTACCTTCATCCCTCGGAGCGCCTCTTCTCGTCACCTTGTTTAAAACGCAGTCAATGGGTTTTTTCACCGCTCTGATTTCTAAGCTCGCCGTTATCTTGCCAAGGTAGCGCGAAGACTTTTTGTGCACGACGGTTATATGTCTGATCACGTCGCGCTTCCGGCGGGTTTCGTAAGGGCAGAGCGGGCACCGGTAGAATTTCACAAAAATGTTATTTCCGTCCGTGTGCAACTCGATGTGCTTCGTTAGATTTTGCTTGGATGTAAATTGGCGTTTGCAGAGCTTGCAGTAAAGCTTTTTAAAGTCAAAGCCAACGGAAAGTCTCGGCTTCCTGGGCTTTCGGAGACCACTTGCAATGGACTGATTACTTGACTTAGAATTTTCAGAGCTCGGCTTAACTTTAATTTTCTTTGTGGGTGGTGCGTTCTTCCTTTCAGTGGAAGAAGATGCATTCTTCCGTTCAGCAGATGATGCATTCTTCCGTTCAGCAGACGATGCATTCTTTCGTTCAGCGGATGATGCATTCTTTCGTTCAGCGGTTGATGCATTCTTTCGTTCAGCGGACGATGCATTCTTTCGTTCAGCGGACGATGCATTCTTTCGTTCAGCGGACGATGCATTCTTTCGTTCAGCGGACGATGCATTCTTTCGTTCAGCGGACGATGCATTCTTTCGTTCAGCGGACGATGCATTCTTTCGTTCAGTGGATGATGCATTCTTTCGTTCAGCAGATGATGCATTCTTTCGTTCAGTGGATGATACATTCTTCCGTTCAGCAGCTGATGCATTCTTTCGTTCAGTGGATGATACATTCTTCCGTTCAGCAGCTGATGCATTCCTTCGTTCAGCAGATGATGCATTCTTTCGTTCGGCGGATGACGAGGCATTCTTTTTCTCAGTCGATGAAGATGCATTCTTCCTTTCATTCGAATGATTTGTTCCCTTTGTTTCACTCTGCGGGGAGCTGATGATGGGAGGCACTGATTCCGTAGATTCTGCTGGTTCCGTTTTCTCTTTCACGTCTGTGCTAACTGCGTTATTGGGCTTCTTCTCTCTTTTAGCATTTTTTGCCGAAAGGGTTATCTTGTGAACAATCTGCATATGCCTTTTGAGCATTACCTGCGAACTGTATTTCCTCTTGCACAAGAGGCATTTGCAGGTGGTTAAGTTGTATTCAGCCTTAAGGGACTTTTGTTTTCGGGTCTTAACAGATTTTTTAGCCGATTCCAAGGACAAAGGTTCCCCAGGCTTTGTAGCTATGTCAGGAGTGATGGAATCCCTCCTCAGTCCCCTGTGAACTTCATCAAAATGCCTCCTTACATTGGCTTTTGTAGCAAAGGATTTATAGCATACAGGACAGCTCCTACCCAATGTTACAAGAATGTTCTTATTGCGCCCCCTTCCAGATGTCTGATTTGGCCGCCTTTTAATTTCAATAAATTTCTTCAGTTCTTCCATCTTCTTCTTGTGTACTTTTCTAATATGCCGGCGTACACTGCGCCTGGAATGAAATTCTTTTTTACAGAGGCAGCAAATTAACTGGTGACCCAAATCTGGTTTATCGCATTGCAGCTGAGGCTTCGAGGACAGAGACGGTTCTTCTGGAGTCAATATTACCTTGCTAGCAGCAGCAGCCACAGGAATCTCCGCCGTTTCTTCCTGTGAAGGGCTAGGAACCGCTTTAGGAGGTTCTGCGGTAGGTTCTGGCATTTCTGCTACAGGAGCTGGTTCGGTGGTGACGTTCATCTCAATGTTCTCAACTGTGCTATCCGCCTTCGAAACATATTGAAAGACAGCATTCCGGTTTGTCTCTATAGGTTCCAAACGGATTATATAGTCTTGCTTGTCCACTCTAGGATACATAGCTTCCAGGAGATCGCTTATGGCTTGGCTCTGCTTATCATTTACATCAGGAGAGTCTGTAGATTAAAAAACAACAACACAATGTTTACATTATATTATTTCACAGGTGTCACTCCCAACAAGGAATCAAGTGGTAGTGGTGGTTGGTGTTCTTTTTAAAAAAATAATTTTTATTAAAGATTTTCTTGGTTTACATCATGCATTGTCTCTTTTTTCAGGTTGTGGCTTACTTACATATGATGTGAGACATTAAGTGTTGTATACAGTACAGTGATACCTTGGTTTACAACCATAATCCATTCTGGAGGTCCGGTTGTAAACCAAAACAGGTTGTAACCAAAGGTGCGCTTTCGCCAATGGGGCCTCCAAAAAAATAGAATGGGTTATAATCCAAAAAAAGGGACACACGCTTCAGGGTTTGACGTGCTTGTAATCCAAAACAGTTGTAATCCACAATGGCTGCAAACCACCCCCATCGTTCTGTCCGGACACTGAGGTCCAGTGCCGAGGGCCTTCTGGTGGTTCCCTCCCTGCAAGATGCCAAGTTACAGGGAACCAGGCAGAGGGCCTTCTCGGTAGTGGCACCCTCCCTGTAGAACGCCCTCCCATCAGATGTCAAAGAGAAAAACAACTACCAGACTTTTAGAAGACATCTGAAGGCAGCCCTGCTTAGAGAAGCTTTTAATGTTTAATAGATTATTGTATTTTAATATTCTGCTGAAAGCCGTCCAGAGTGGCTGGGGAAACCTAGCCAGATGGGCGGGGTATAAATAAAAAAATATTATTATTATAACCAAGGTACCACTGTATATGTTTGGGGAAGAAGAGCGGGAAGAAGGGTGGGATGGTGAAAGTTACATTCTCTTATACAGCGTACATGTGCGGTTTTGTGTCAGGGTCAACTGGGTAGATTCTCCTTCTATCCGCTAGTTTCATTTCCTTGGTAGTGAGGAAGATGGGGAGGGCAGGGTGCGGTTGGTTGTCTTTAGTTGGCAGCAGTGAGGTTTGTTTGAGTGGTGGTGGTGGGGTTGTTGGGTGAAGATAGCTATATTGATTTGTATGCCATCGTGGAGGTGGTGGTTTTAACAAAACCTTAATTTTCAAGGTTCTTCAGCAACAGCTGTATTGTGCGGAAGATGAACAGACGTAATCACGCAGTTCTAAAACGGTGTTAGGAGAGGAGGGAGAGACAACATGGCCTCTTCCACTGAAGAACCAGACCAGCTGCTATTCAGCCCCTTCCATCCTGGCCCATGCCAGCATTAAGGAGCAGGGATCCATCCCACCAAGGCTCTTCACCTTCATGGGTCATTTATATATAACAGGGGTCAGCAAACATTTTCAGCAGGGGGCTGGTCCACTGTCCCTCAGACCTTGTGGGGAGCCAGACTATATTTTCTTTTTTGGGGGGAGGGAATGAACACATTTCTATGCCCCACAAATAACCCAGAGATGCATTTTAAATAAAAACACACATTCTACTCATGTGAAAACACTAGGCAGGCCCCACAAATAACCCAGAGATGCATTTTAAATAAAAACACACATTCTACTCATGTAAAAACACGCTGATTCCCGGACCATCCACGGGCCAGATTTAGAAGGTGATTGGGCTGGATCCGGCCCCCGGGCCTTAATTTGCCTACCCATGATATGTGGTGGCCACTTATATATAGTGCATCGTAGATTTTTTTTCTTAAAAAGAAAGGAAAGTGGGATAACGTGAAGCCCAAATATTTATAACTGCATTTACTCATATTCCCATTGCTACCTTTGCTTTTCTACTTTTCCAGTGTTGTCTTCTTTTTAGATTGTTAGCTCTTGAGAACACAGAGCTGTCTTTTGCCGTTGTTACTGCACGGTGTCACAGAATTCTGCTGGCGCAACCAGAGTATCATTTCTTTTCCTCCACCACACGCCCTCCAAACCTGCTCCATAGGGGCTCCCAACCCTCCAGAGCTGACTCATGGGGGGCCAGACAAAAGTCTGCTGTGCCCACCAAGCTGCAGTGTTGGTTGTGGCCCACATTAATGCAGTAGCACCATGCCAGTAATAAGAAAAATAAAGACACCCTGTGATGCACAGATACTGCATTCTAGGTTTAGAGATACAGTTGTACCTTGGTTTTCAAATGTTTTGGCTCCCGAACGCCACAAACCCTAAGTTACTGTTCCGGTTTGCAAACTATTTTTGGAAGAGAAACGTCCAACAGGACTTCTGTGGCTTGTGATTGGCTTCCTACAGCCAATCAGAAGCAGCACTTTGGTTTCCCAAAGTTTTGGAAGTCGAACGGACTTCCAGAACAGAATCTGTCCAACTTCCAAGGTACGACTGAACAAGAGACTTGAGAGAACAAAACTTACTGTCATCCATCCGGAGACTTGGAGGACAGTAGAACTTCTTGTGGGTTATTAAATTCGGTAGTCCTCTGAAGAGGCTGCGGCACAATTTACATTCGAAGATGGTGTCCACATCTTTCAGCAAAATATGTTTAAGTTGCTTAGTTCCTGAAACATATAAAAAGACACAGTTACTACTAGGTGCACCCGAGGCATGATCCAGGTGAAGATAAGTACTTTAAATGTTCAATTAATCATATGCCAAGATCTTTCCCATGGACATCAGTAAGACTAATGGTTGAATGTTATACATATCTACCCAGAAGTTACCCCACTGAGTTCCATGAGACTTACTCGCATGTAAGTGTGTACAGGGTAGCAACCCTTAAGTACTTAATTTTAGGCCCCTTGGGCCGCTGGAGGGCTTGCACGGTGGTCAATAATGATGATAATGATAATAATAATGAGAATGAGAATAATAATAATAATTTATTTATACACCGCCCATCTGGCTGGGTTTCTCCAGCTGCTCTGGGCGACTCCCAACTGAATATTAAAAAGACAATACAGTGGTACCTCGGGTTACAGACACTTCAGGTTACAGACGCTTCAGGTTATAGACTCCGCTAACCCAGAAATAGTACCTCGGGTTAAGAACTTTGCTTCAGGATGAGAACAGAAATCGTGCTCTGGCAGCATGGCAGCATCAGGAGGCCCCATTAGCTAAAGTGGTGCTTCAGGTTAAGAACAGTTTCAGGTTAAGAACAGACCTCCGGAACGAATTAAGTACTTAACCTGAGGTACTACTATAACTGTAAAAACTACTCTGAAAATTTATTATTCCAGAAATAAAAACTTCATCTGGTTGTAAATTGTAAAATTATACCGGCAAGAATGAGTCTTTCTGTAAAAAAAATGATTTAAATCAAGTCTTACTGACTAGTGATTTAAATCATGATTTAAATTGTGATTTAAATCGATTTGATTTGATTTAAATCAAATCCATCCTGTGGTGTGCCCTAAACAATGGCTCACATAAGCAAACTAGTGCTTGCATTCTGAAGCAGTTGAAATTTCCAAATAATCTATAAAGGCAGTTGTAGAGTACACTATATGGTCTGGATGTAAAGAGAGCACATTTAACGGGAGATTTGCTTTATTTAGATTAGATAGCTTGGACCGGTTCACCAGCTTTGGCCCTACTAAAAGTCACTCATAGCCACCAGACTCAATATAGCATCAAGTTCAGGAAAATCCCCTAACTTGGTTCTGTCAGCGACTGTGCTATCCAACCCAAGTCAGTTCTACTGGGGCATTTTGACCGCAGCAGGTAGAATAAAGGGACAGAACTATGGGACAACACTTTGATCCAAACCTCCTCAAATGACGTCTTTCAGCAGCTTCATGTGAATGTTAAATAGCATGGGAACCTCAAAGACAAAACTATAAGATGGAACGGAAATCGTCAAACACCACCTTCTGGGTCCAAACCTCTGGAATGTCCTGGTCCAGAGAGACAGCCCATTGTTGATGGTATTTAAAGCTGTTTAGAGGCCCATCAGAAAAGAATTAGACGATTCCTAACAATATCCCAGCATAAATCATCCAACTGAATGATTCAAAAACAGGCCAAAGCCAGACGGAAATCAGTTAGACCCTTGAACACACACTAACAACAATCTTGAGTAATTTATTCCAAACCCTTCAACATCTAGTTACTGAATAATGAATGATACTTTCTATGATGTATTCTTATCCATATATTTCTCTCTCTTTTTTTAACCAAATCTGGACTTCAAGATGCTGTAAAGTTCTGTTTAAAAGTGTGAATGTGGATATACCTCTCTCAACATGAAGCAATATCAGTGTAGAGATCCAATTGATGCTACTAACAGCCTATTATTCCTATTACTCCTGTTGCTCTGTCCCAGCTCCTGCCAACCTAGCACTTCTAAAGCACACCAGTGCAAGTAGATAAATAGGTACCACTGCGGCAGGAAGGTAAACAGCATTTCCATGAGCTCTGGTTTCTGCCACGGTGTTCCGTTGCGCCTGAAGCGGTTTAGTCACACTGGCCACATGACCCAGAAAGCTGTCTATAGACAGACGCCAGCTCCCTCGGCCTGAAAGCGAGATGAGCGCCGCAACCCCATAGTTGCCTTTGACTGGACTTAACCATCCATGGGTCCTTTACCTTTATTACTCCAATACTGCAAAATTGTATATTTTTCACTAGCGTTATTTCTTTCAGATATAAATTATATAAAATCAAAGTCCATTTCCCCTCAAAACACAAATTTATTTAATATTAAAACATCGATTGAATGAATGAAAACTACGGTTTCAAAAGCGAGGATCATACAATAGTACAACTGCATAATACTTATACTATTTTCACAGGCAAATATAATACTTAAAATGGTACTAAATGGGCAATAGAATGAGGCTGCAATTCTGTGTAAAACTGTTATTTCGGTGTTTAAGGGATCACTTAACAACATGCTTGGTATATGGAACATTATTTCCATTTTCAAAAGTTTATTTGCCTGGCAGATAACCAGGTATCCAGATTGATCAGGTGTGAACTGGTAAAATATCCTAAAAGCTAAAGACAAACTTGGGTCCCCATAGCATGCCTTTTATAAAAGTTTCAGAGTTCCTTTTCAAAGCACTGCCATTTCTCTTATATCAAACACCTGAGCAAAAAAGCCATTTGTAGTCCCATAAATTATTGCTGCTGCCATTTGACAGTGTCGGTGCACTAAGTAAACACTCGAGAACATAGAAATGTCAGGCCATGGAGCTGACTTGCCATTTAAATTAGATTTACAAGAAAAAGGCTGGGGTGGAGGTGTGTTCAGAGATGAACGAACAAGGATATAGGGCACGGGGAAGCCAAGTGGCGGGCAGTACAAGGCTAAGGTAGTTCAGAAAACACTTTGAACTCATTGTATTGGAGAAGCAGGAAGTTGCTTTCCTTTTCAAAAGAGCTATACAGTGGTGCCTCACAAGACGAAATTAATTCGTTCCGCGAGTTTTGTCGTCTTGCGATTTTTTTCGTCTTGCGAAGCACGGTGTCGTAAAAGTTTTGGAAAAGCTTCAAAAAACACCAAAGTCTTCAAAAACCTCAAAAAAGGCTACCACACCGCGTTCTATGAGTTGCTCCTCGAAGTCAAGTCGCAACTGTATTAACGGTGTTAAGAAAAAGGAAACAAACTTGCAAGACGTTTCCGTCTTGCGAAGCAAGCCCATAGGGAAAATCGTCTTGCGAAGCAGCTCAAAAAACAAAAAACCCTTTCGTCTTGCGAGTTTTCCGTCTTGCGAGGCATTCGTCTTGCGAGGTACCACTGTACTAGGTACAGGGAGCAAGATATGTGAGGCCATGAAGATGAAAGTAAGAAAAAGCAAGAACTACAGATGCTATTCCAGCAAGGAGTAAGAAAGTGGCGTGAGGGGAAACTGAGAAAATACGGTACATACAGATTTGAAAATAAGGGACCAGCAGCCTCGAAAATAAGGGATTTTCCAAGCACAGGTATGTTCAACTTCTGAGCCCCTCCGAGCCAAAGGCAGACAGCCTAGCGAGACGAAGCCTCAAGCGGTGGTTCCCACAGCGCAGCAACCCGGCAAAGGGGATGCAGCAAGGAAAACCACCGTCACCTCTCCGCTGGGAAGCGCTGAGCAAAGGCGAGTCCCCAGGCAATGCGGCCGATTTGATCGGCACAAGGCATGCAAGCTCCACCCCCCCAGTCATTCTTAGACTCCTTATTGGGTGAGCAACGCAGCCAAGCAACAAAGTTGGAGCCTCCCTCCTCCCTGGCCGGCAAGGAGGGAGGGAGAGGAGCTGCTTCCTTTGAAACCCGGGAAATTTAAGGGACATCATCAATAAGGGACAGCAGCGGGACACAGCGCTGGGATAAGGGACTTTCCCGCCAAATAAGGGACGGTTGGCAGCTATGCTTTAAAACCAAGAGATTTTTGTTAAAAGATGTTAATCGTGCAATTTGCAACTCACTTAGCTGAAGTAAACCTGGAGCTCTTTAGCCACTTCTGCATATTTCATACTAAAATAAGAGTTTGCAATGCACGGATGTTTACTGAAAAGGACGGGAGGCTCTGAAACAGAGTCAAATTACCACCATCCTCTTTCCAACTGAAAACATCAGCCTCCTTTGTACTACACAACAGCAGTGCAAGTGTGTTACTATGCTCAGTGCAATGTGTACGGGTGACTGAAGTATACTCTACTAGAAACAGTAGAACCGATTTCCCCACCGTGACTTGTCTTTCAGATTTTAAGCTTCTTGAGGGGAGACATCTTTCACTTTTTGCAGAACTCTGTAAGATGCCCTACACTAATGGCATGATACAAATACAGTGGTACCTCTGGTTACGTACTTAATTTGTTCCAGAGGTCCGTTCTTAACCTGAAACTGTTCTTAACCTGAAGCACCACTTTAGCTAATGGGGCATGTAACCTGAAGTGTATGTAACCCAAGTTACCACTGTAAGAGGCCTAATAATTACAGTGGTACCTCGGGTTACATACGTTTCAGGTTACAGACTCTGCTAACCTAGAAATAGTATCTCGGGTTAAGAACTTTGCTTCAGGATGAGAACAGAAATTGTGCGGCGGCGGCAGGCACCATTAGCTAAAGTGGTGCTTCAGGTTAAGAACAGTTTCAGGTTAACAACAGACCTCCGGAACGAATTAAGTACGTAACCAGAGGTACCACTGATTGTCTCCACCCCTATCGTTCAGCCCGGACACTGAGGTCCAGCTCTTTCTGGTGGTTTCCTCACTGAAAGATGTTTGAGAAAACACAGCTTGGCTTAATGTCTGAATTAAGATACCAAACATGGTCTGCTGTTCCTCTTCTGGAACCCAGCTACAGCTAAATTCAGAAGTTTTGAGTAGACTGAAAATTAAAAGAAAAAACAGTTCTAAATCACTGTTTGCCTGATTGTTAGGAAGCTTGACCCATGGTTATTACAACAGTGATGTTTGAACTTAGATGATGATGATGATATAGATGATAGATAGATAGATAGATGATAGATAGATAGATAGATAGATAGATAGTTGCTTTCGTAGATTTTCACGGGTATAGGTATGCAGGTTTTGGTGTCCTCGGGTGTCTTCCCGTGTAAAAGTTGGGGTGTCTAGGCGACGTTTCGACGAGGTCTCACTCGTCATCTTCAGGCTGGTGCTTTCTTTGTAACAAGAAGCCGAAAGCACCAGCCTGAAGATGACGAGTGAGACCTCGTCGAAACGTCGCCTAGACACCCCAACTTTTACACGGGAAGACACCCGAGGACACCAAAACCTGCATAGATAGATAGATATAGATAGATAGATGATAGATGATAGATGATAGATAATAGATTATAGATAGATAGATAGATAGATAGATAGATGATAGATAGATAGATGATATAGATAGATAGATGATAGATAGATAGATAGATAGATGATAGATATAGATAGATAGATGATAGATAGATAGATGATAGATAGATAGATAGATAGATGATAGATAGATTAGATAGATAGATTAGATAGATAGATAGATAGATAGATGATAGATAGATAGATAGATAGATAGATAGATAGATAGATAGATAGATAGATGATAGATAGATAGATATAGATAGATGGTAGATAGCTGATAGATATAGATGATAGATAGATAGATAGATAGATAGATGATAGATAGATGATAGATAGATGATAGATATAGATAGATGATAGATAGATAGATAGATTAGATAGATAGATAGATGATAGATAGATAGATGATAGATAGATAGATATAGATAGATGGTAGATAGATGATAGCTGATATAGATAGATAGATAGATAGATAGATGATAGATAGATAGATAGATGATAGATAGATAGATAGAGATAGCTGCTTCCTCTTTATAGCTTTCACTACCTGGCCCTTACCTGCCCCATTCCACAGTAGAGTATAATTATTCTAACTGGAAGGAAGCAGGGGCTGGATCGAAACTTATAGAAGTCCAGTACTGTCTTATCAACCATTTTGAACACAGTATTATTATCTTATTCTGCGTATTTCTATACTGCCTTGCAACTAAATTATCACTTAGGTTTACATATGAAAGGAATTAGTATAAAACAATAAAACAGTGAAGATAAAAACTGCTAACAATTAAAACACTGAAAGGTAGAAATACAAGTAGCATAAAACAATAAACACCTAAAAAACACCTTAAAGGTAAAGGTAAAGGTAAAGGACCCCTGGAGGGTTAAGTCCAGTCAAAGGCAACTATGGCGTTGTGGCACTCATCTCGCTTTCAGGCCAAGGGAGCCATCATTTGTCCACAGACAGCTTTCCGGGTCATGTGGCCAGTGTGACTAAACCGCTTCTGGCACAACAGAACACCGTGACAGAAACCAGAGTGCACAGAAATGCTGTTTAGCTTCCCGCCACAGTGGTACCTATTTATCTACTTGCACTGGCGTGCTTTCAGACTGCTAGATTGGCAGGAGCTAGGACAGAGCAATGGGAGCTCACCCCATCACGTGGATTCGAACCACTGACCTTCCGATCAGCAAGCCCAAGAGGCTCAGTGGTTTAGACCACAGCACCACCCGCTCCCATAAATGACTATAGTTAGCAACACAAACATCCATTCAATCGCTATCCTAACTTGAAAAGACCATTCAAATAGAAACAATATACTACAATCCTGCTTGACAATGCAAACTTTGAATCCTTACTCCTTTTCTCAGAAAGCAACAAGACCACATCGGACATTCAACCCAAGCCCAAAATTTCTAAGGTCACAAAGGAGAAATTCCAAATTTCTGCAAACAGGGCAAAGAAATGCTTCTTCCCTACAACACAAAATAAGCACATGCAATTTACTACAAGATATGGCAAAAGCCACTAATTTAGATGATTTTACAAACGGAGTGGCAAGATTAAGGTTAGAGTAGATTTACAGTTAACAGTTTTCTGTACCTAAATTTATTTATTTATATTTTATTAAAATATTTACAGTGGTACCTCTGGATGCGAATTGGATCAGTTCCGGAGCCCCGCTCGCATCCTGAGTAGAACATAAGACGCGACGGCGCGACGGCGCGTATCACGTTTTGCCGCTTCCACGGATGTGTGTGACGTCATTTTGAGCGTCTGCGCACGCGCGAGCGGCGAAACCCGGAAGTAACGCGCTCCGTTAATTCCAGGTCGCCATGGAGTGTAACTTGAAAATGCTCAACTTGAAGCACATTTAACCTGAGGTATGACTGTTTATGCTTCTTATATAGGCATATCAAGGCAGTCAATAAACTATCATACAGTAAAATAAACAATCAAACATCATTTTTATCTCATAACAGCTGTCACCCATTGCCAGCAAAAGCCATGATAAAAAAAAAAAACTTTACTGCATATCTCAGAACTGCACTGCTATTGTAAATATATAATTTGTGGTGAAAATTTTCCCAAGGGGGTTTTCAAAATTTGAAATGCTACAGTCTCAGCTACGATGTATACAGTAAAGTCGTACCTTGGAAGTCAAACGAAGTCCGTTTGACTTCCAAAACGTTCGGAAACCAAAGCACGGCTTCTGATTGGTTGCAGGAAGCTCCTACAGCGAATCACAAGCCACGGAAGGCCTGTCGCACTTTCAGCTTCCAAAAATAGTTCACAAACTGGAACAGTCACTTCCGGGTTTGTGGCATTCGGGAGCCAAAACGTTCGAGAACTAAGCTGTTCGAAAACCAAGGCACGACTGTACAACCAAAGAACATTACAACAGAAGAACATTTAAAAAGCTGAAACGATGACAACAACACCCTGTCTGATCAACATTCACCGCAGGACACCAGCAAAGGCCAGGAGGTACCAGAAACATCTGACTGACTACTTACTGTTGGTAACAGAATAGTAGAGTCGGTGAATCTTGGTTAGACCTATTTATTCATTTAGAAATTCTCCAAGTCCTCATCTTAAAATAGGAACCCAAAATAGGAATCAAATATCAATACCATAATTAAAACAAGCAATTCTTAAAACATTGGGTAGCATCCAGCTGAACTTTCCTCAGCGCCAACCCACCAAAATTAATGGACTAAAGTTAGTCATGTGCATTACAGTGGTACCTCGGGTTAAGTACTTAATTTGTTCCAGAGGTCCGTTCTTAACCTGAAACTGTTCTTAACCTGAAGCACCACTTTAGCTAATGGGGCCTCCTGCTGCTGCTGTGCCGCCGGAGCATGATTTCTGTTCTTATCCTGAAGCAAAGTTCTTAACCTGAAGCACTATTTCTGCGTTGGCGGAATCTGTAACCTGAAGCACATGTAACCTGAAGCGTATGTAACCCAAGGTACCACTGTAATTTCAGTGGGTTGTATCCAAGGATATCAGTGTGAACATGAACTAACTTGCATGGGCATATGAGAACTTTACTTCTTTCTCCTTCCACCCTCACCCCTAAATCTGCTCCAGAGAGTTGGGGGGAACCCCCAGAGCAGATTTTGGAGGTGGAGGAGGGAGAGAAGAGGTTCCATGTTGCCTGCGGAAGTAGGCTTTCATGTGCGATTATTTTATTGGTTACAACCCAGTGGTTCTACTGTGAATATGACTAATGTTGGATAGAACCCAAAATCAAATCCATGAAAATCCAAGAGCGCCATTTTTCTTAAAATGTGAAATAATGATTTTAGATTGTTCATTAGATGTTATTTATGTTACCACTGAAGCATTCCAAACCTTCAAGGCAAAATAATATATAAAAAAGAACCTACTCGTACCTGATCGAAAACATTCAATAATTTGCTGAATGCCAGATTTTGATGTCTGAAGAGGCTGCTGCAATAAAGGATGATCTCCAGGTTCCAGTATATGCACTGCAAAATAGTCACAATAAATAGTAAAAAAAAGAGCTTAAGGTACATGTCCACACATAAATGTTAACTGCACTGAGGCTGTTCTATTAAATTTCTATTAAAACATTGCAATATAGCCTGGACATCAAAAATGACAAATATGTAGGTTTTTTATTGCTATTTCCAAAACAACTGTAATGTCTGTGACTGTCTCAGCTAAGCTCAAAAAAGCATATTCACACACAAATAGAGATACAGTGGAACCTAGGTTCCCGAACGAAATCCATTCTGGAAGCCCGTTCAGCTTCCGAAACGTTCGAAAACTGGGGCGCGACTTCCCATTGGTTGCAAGAGCTTCTTGCCCTCAGCGGAAACCACGTCGCACGTTCAGGTTCCAAAAAACCTTTGAAAACGGAAGCATTTACTTCCGGGTTTTCGGCGTTCAGGAACCGAAACGTACGACAACGGAGGCGTTTGGAAACCGAGGTTCCACTGTATACATACAGCTTATCTAGAAAGCATTTACCACTAGAAATGACAAATAACATTTTTGAAAGATAGAATACGCGTCATTGCTAGAAATAATTGCCATAAGGTTTTACCAATGTTGTCTAGCAATTCCTACGCTCATGTACTTATATTCATATTAGGATTATGTTTGCTGCTCAGTTGCATTAATCTCAATTTAAGTAATGAATTATGCTAGTGTTTGTTAACTCTGTTGAGCCAGTCAAGACGCAACTGGGCATCTTTGGAAGAACATTTATTTCAATCACAGCTTTTTATTTGTAAAGATTCCTAACAGACATGTCACCCGATTAAAGAAATCTGAGATGATTAGCCATATACGGTATAGTCAAGTAATCATCTGATCAATTAATTCTATATAGGTAACAACCCTATTCTGAAGCAACTTACTTTCTTTGGGTTGTACCCACTTAAGTCATGAGTTGATATTAATGGGCTTAAATTATTAAAATCCATTTGTTTCAAAAGTTTACTCCAAGTGTGACTTAATAGGATAAAACCCTTTGTTTTTACATGATACATACAGTATATGCATTATAGTAAAGGTAAAGGAACCCCTGACCATTAGGTCCAGTCGTGGCCGACTCTCGGGTTGCGGAGCTCATCTCGCTTTATTGGCCAAGGGAGCCGGCGTACAGCTTCCAGGTCATGTGGCCAGCATGACTAAGCCACTTCTGGCGAACCAGAGCAGCGCACGGAAACACCGTTTACCTTCCCGCTGGAGCGGTACCTATTTATCTACTTGCACTTTGACGTGCTTTCAAACTGCTGGTTGGCAGGAGCTGGGACCGAGCAATGGGAGCTCACCCCATCGCGGGGATTCGTACCGCCGACCTTCTGGTTGGCAAGTCCTAGGCTCTGTGGTTTAACCCACAGAACCACCCACGTCCCTATATGCATTATACCAAGGATCAATTTAAAAAGACACTCCAACTATATGAGAGAAAAGGGGAAACACACTTTTCTCCATCTTAAGATGGTACTTCCTATCTGCACTTGTTAGAAGTATTTCTTAAATACACATAGAAGCAGACCTCTATTTATGTGGCAGTACATATAGTCAATTAAAATGTTTTTATACATGCCTACTCAAGCTCAGGTAAGTAGGTTAGTAGGTACCCTATCTTAAGTTGAAGCACATACTAATGTGTATATTTCTCTTCATTTTCTCGTTTCAAGTGTTTTTAGGTTACAAGCCATTTTTTTAAGCTCATGTGGTTATTACAGCAACGTGCCAACATCAGAATATTTGTATATAATTATATCAAGCTATTTGTATGCTGAATAAATTTTGTTTTGCAGGCCTTGGAAACATAGTTTCCAAAAATGTTTATTCCCTGCCTTCTCCCTCAACCCAGTCTACAAAAAGGAAACACAGATGTAAGAAGTACTCCATCAAAACCCAACCATTTTTAAAATACTGGCAATACAACAATATTTGAAGATGTCCTAATTCCATTACGGCAGCATAATATAGGCTATCTTTTCCCGACAGCGTCTTACTGCATTTATTTATTTCTTTTTTAAGAAAGGTAGATTACTAAAGCACTTTTACCTGGTTCACAGCAGCCATGGTGATGGTGGTCAGTCTGACAACACTTGTCCCTTAGAGGCATTTTCTACATCAACGCCCTACTTTCCTTCTACATCTAGTAGCTCGTTTCTGCTAAAATAAGCAAATTTTCTATCATTTACCAAGGAAAAGAAGGTTCTGCAGTGTTACATGACTGCCCTCTAAAAACCACTGATCTAAGAATGAGCGGTGAATATTGAACATATATACAAAGAGCAATTCCACATATGAAAAAATGAAATCTTCTCAACTCCTCCATTGCTACGACATGGATACATGGATAAATTTTGTTTTAGAAATAGCTATTGCAATTAGAGGCAGCTTAAGTTGCATCAAACAGGGTTGGAAAAGAGGCAAGTCATTCCCTCCCAAATCAGGAAAGTTCTTCACTCCTTTTCAGCGCTAATTCAAATTAGCCGATCTAAGCTCTGTAAACCCACAAATACCTTTTGTCCCACCTCAATCGCCAACCCTACTTATTCCTTCTCTCTAACCCCCCGTTATGTTTGAACCACCCTGTGATGAAGCAGGGCTTATAAGTAGTTACCTGGCTGGTTAGCCAGGTATACTGCTCCAAGAACAGCAAATACCCATGGGATGTGTAAAGGGGGAAAGTTTCTCCAGTACAGTAGTGTCTGGGAAATGTAGTCTTCCTGAAAAGCACTGCTGGGAACTCTTTTCGCAAATCTCTTTTCTTCTCTTTCCCCATGGCTATTTGCTACTTTCCAGCTGGAAAAGGGTGCTGAAACAGCAATTATTGTCTTGACTTGCATTTTAATCCAAAAGGGAGAATAAGTCTCCTGAATTCTTTCAGCCGAGCATTGGAAGCCTATAAAATGCACATCGGAGTAACCAAAATAACATTTTCACTCAGCCCTATTTACAAACATTTTGTAATGCAAACTGACATTCACAAATGATTTTATTTATCGGAATGAAATAATTCACAGAACGACAGATGATGGCCTACTCAAAAAAAGGGCTGTTTGCGGTTTTCAGCACTCCACCAGCATCCAATCAAAACTGGAGGATGGGGAATAGCAGTGAGTTTAAAAGACTTCAGAAATACACTACTTTAGAGTAAAGTATATATACAAGTTTATGGAGTGCATTTACCAATCCAGTATTTTTTATGCAACTTGTTCCTAAATATCCTCCAATACAGATTTCAAATTGTATGCATCCTGTCACATCACCGCCAGCTTCTAAGCCACTGATCTCCTTTGCAGCCTCACACACATTTGAGGCTACATACATAGAACTGCAGAACTTTGGGCAGGTTCCCTCATGCTGCAATTGAAGGAGTTAAGAGCACTACAAAATGTCATTCTCTAAAATGGTCCAACTGTTTGCAGATAAAGTATATGATGCTTGCTCCTTCGTAACAGCAAAACATTTAATTCTGTTTCTACATGTACACACACCACATTGAGGGCTTTATGTTTTGAAGTGGTCTATAAATTGGTTTAATAATCGTGAACCACAAGAGCTCCTTCAGGAGTAACCACTGCAGGCCATGCCTTAACACATTTACTTTCCATTCAAAGGAAAAATACTGGTACTATGTTGTCCACTTATACCAGCTCTATTCCCAACATAATAATGGAAAGCGTAATGTCAATGAACAATAGGTTCAAAGATGCTCTCAAGGCAAATCTTTAAAAAATGTAGTATAAACACCGACGACTGGAAAACACTGGCCTGCGAGTGCTCCAACTGGCCTCTGCTAAAGGCGTCATGGAGTTTGAAGACACTCGAACTCAAAATGAAAGGGAGAAATGTGATAAGAGGAAGGCATGCTTGGCAAATCCTCAACATCATCAACTCCTCCCCGGAAACCTATGTCCCCACTGTGGAAGGATGTGTGGATCCAGAATTGGCTTCCACAGTCACCTACGGACACACTGTTAAGACCATATTCATGGAAGACAATCTTACTCGGCTATGAGTGATCGCCAAAGAAGACAAATCATGGCAAGATCTACACACAACTCAATCCAAGCATGTTTACTCAATGGTAAGTCTCTTTCCCCCCCATGGGACTCACCTCCAAGAAAAGAATATGTAGCATTGCAGCACCAGCATCTAAATAAATGATCAAACTTTGTGTCCTTGACAAACACTATCTCATTTCCATGTCTGTATGCAGTGCATGTGGACCAGTGTTAGAGACTTAAATAGCCTATCAGCTAGGCACCAAACGGCTCCTTAAACCAGATATGCATTATAACATGTAATATGTCAAATGTACCCAGTCACAGTAACACGACATCCCAGAATACTATTTCTATCACTTTTCACCAGCACCTATTGCTTCCCCATGGGCTGAAAAATGTGTTTAATTGTTGGCAACCACAACTATATTTGAAAATGCACATTTCTCTGCACAAATATCTCCATCGAAAAAGTCATCCTACCTCTTGACACCTCCTGCCTCCCTTCCTCTCCATATACGCAGCAAAACACTCCCTTGACAACTTAAGCGAGACAATTTTAGAACTATCTACAGAACCCATTTTGTTGTCTCGGTTCCTGTGGACTGTTTTTATGCACACTGCTTATAAATTGGAAATAATTAAGCAGTATATAAACGTCGTAAGTAAATAACAAACCTATTTTTATTGTCAGGAATCAATCCCAGTGTGTAAAGACAAATGACCACATACGATCTACTGCAACTGAGGAGACAAAACCAGTCCCTTCTTACCTGACAAGTCAAATCATGCAGTTCCACCCCCACCCCCACATTCTCACATTCACCATAAATGAGGGATCAACAACTTGATCCAAACCTATTCCTGAGCTAGGCACTCCCTTGCCCTCCAGTTGTCAAATATAAACCAAAATAAGATGTGTCCTGTGCACATAGCTTCGAACATGTGATGATGCAAAGGAGATCAGCATCACAGAAGTCAGCAATGCTACACCTGTAAATATCCTGTTGCTGGAGGATATGTAGGATCAATCTGTTGGCCCTACGGCAAGAGACGTTGCAGGCTGGCAGATGGGGAAGAGGGGGCAATGCACTGGCCCGCTATCCTTGGCCAAATCCTCAGAGTGTCCCCTTGTGAAAAGTCATGACTATCCAGGGGCGGACTTTGGTAATACAGTGCCATAGCTATGCAAGAGCTAGCCACGTTTTTTGCCCTGGGTGAAGCATAGAGGGATGCCACTGAGGCTCCCAGCCTCTCTCTCTCTCTCTCTCTCTCTCTCTCTCTCTCTCTCTCTCTGTGTGTGTGTGTGTGTGTGTGTGTGTGTGTGTGTTTACACACCAGTGTTAGAAACTGAGATGTGAAAGCTAGGAGCTAAACTTAAACCTAAGAAAAATACAAAGCTGAAAATGAATGAACAGCAGCTAAAATATTATATTTTTCACATGGACTAGTCCTTTCCCTGCCTACCCCCCTAGTATTCTGGATTTCTTCTCCAGTCTTCAGAGAGTAGCTGGAAGTGGCGAGGCAGGAAAAGGTCCACCTTTCCTTCCACTCCACAGTTTAAATCTGAAATCTTAGGCGCAGTACTGCGCCCAGAGCTCAAAAACTGCTCGCGTTGGTAAAATTTCCTGTCGCAAAATGTGCCTGGAACAGTGGGAGTTTCGAACACCAGCGCCCACAAATGTGCGTGAGGGGCAGTGCCAAACTGGGTCTTTGACCCTTGTGAAGTAACGCCTAGTTTTGCCCCTGGGTAATATGGCACTGTGAGTGAGGATGAAATTTGGTACACACACACCCCAAATATTAATTTGACAATAATTCATAAAGGGGAGGGGAAAACTGTATACTTTAAAAGGTTGTCATTGTACTTCACCAGATCCTAACCTATTACAGTATTTGTAAGAATACTGGGGTTTCCCCCCTTCTCCCCTTTATTTTCCCTTCTACACAGGTTCTGTTTCCCTTTTTCCTTTTCTCTCATTTACTTACATCTCACAACGTTTAGTGTACATATAATCATGTACTTTTTGAATTTTCAATAACTATATTTTTAAAAATTGACAATAACTCAATTTGGCACGGTTGCTTTTTAACAGATCGTCTCAGTAGATACCCACATAAATACAGTATAAGATATTATCATCATCATCATCATCATCATCATCATCATCCTTCGACTCAGCACCCTGTGATGTGGAACCGCCCGACACTGCCCTAAATCTGGTGCTGGACTGATCCATGCAACACACAGGAATGCCAACCCAGACCATGCCAACCATTACTACCTGGCCACCCACCCCATCACTAGCCTTTCCATCACCGATGCAGGAAAACAACAACAAGCATTCCAATGCAGAACCCACATTCCCAAACACACACACACCCCTCTCCCTCTCTGGCACTCATCCCTCTCCACACAAGTTCCCTCTCCCCCGAACACACCACCTCCTCCCAGGTTACCAACTCCTCGCGCGCTCTTCCGGGGCCACCTGTCACACGGGTCGCCCGCTTCACACAACCCAGCATCGGCGCGCGAGGGGAGGGAGCGGGCACGCGCGCCTACACCCACACGCCAGCCAAACCAACCAACCAACCAACACGCATCTCCTTCGTGTTTTCCGCGGCGGGCAAGGGTGCCCGTGACGGAGGGAAGGCGGAGAGGCGAGTTTCAGCACACTTACGGGAAAGGCTCCTGCGGGAGACGCCAGCCCGGCCCGAGCGAGGCGCGTGGGGTGCCTGCCGGGCGGGCAGCGGCTGGGCGTGAGCGAAGCCCCTCTTCGCCTGCCCGCCACCGGCCGGCGGGACGCGCGCGGGAGGCGGAGAGGAAGGAAGGAAGAAGGAGCCCCTGGGCTGCTCCGAGGAGGCGCAGGCAGCAGGTGACAGCGAGCAGGGCGCCCGGAGAGGAGGCTCCGCGGAGGCGGGCGCGGGGGACCCTGCCGCCGCCGACGATGCGGGGCCCGGCGGGGAAGGGCAGCGCGCTGTTGTCGCCGCGCCCCGACGCGAACTCGCCGTCGCCTGTCCCGCCCAAGCGGCCCCGCGACGCGACCCCGGAGCCGGATGGGCGCAAGGGCAGGAAGTGACTGCGGCCGCGGCAGGCCCGGGGCAGCGCACGGCGCATGCGCCGCACCCGGCTTTTTCCCTCCTCTCCGCCCCCTTCCCAGCCTCCTCGCTCCTCTCTCCCGCTCGCGCTCTCCTCCCACAAGAGCCCCGAGCGCGCAGGTGGCTGTTGTGCTCCGCGGGGTTCCCGCCCGACGGCGACCAAAGTTGGCGGCGGGGGCAAAGTTGGGCGCGCGGCGGAGGGGTCCCCTGCGCGCGCCTCCTCTCCAGCATGCGCCTCAGCCAATCAAAGGAAGGCACCTCGAGGCCCGCCGGGGCAAGAAAGGGCTCCTTGCCTTTTTTTCACCCTCTCTCCCAGGAGGCTCCGGCTGCGCTCTGCTCGCTTGCGCCCTTTGGAGCCGCCGTGGCGCGCGCCTTGGTGCCAGGGCGCACGGCTTGGCGAAGGGCGGTGGAGCCGCCGCCGCCGCGCCTGCCTTCCTGCCTGCTTTTCCGCGACGCCAGCGAGCTCGGCGTGGCACTCCGACCCGCGTTTAGAAAGGGGCTGAGCGAGGGAAATGCTCCGGCTGCGGCGCTTGGGTACGTCTGGCGCCCTGGAGCAGCCGCCTCGCCATGGTTTTTACGCACTCGCAGAGGCGCGCAGGGCGAAGGGAGTCCAGCGCGCGAGGGGAAGAGGAAAGTTCCTCCACGCCGCAGCTCCCTCGGATGGGAAGCATCGGGTTCTCCGGGCGCGCTGTTTTCTCCGCTGGTGGGAAAAAAGGCTCCATCCGTGGCGCAACGGTAGCTTTTCTGCCGTGCCATTGCCGGCTTACTCGGGTTTCGCGACAGGCGCATCTTAGCAGCCTTTTAAAATCCCGCCGGCCGATCGACTTCGCGTGCCTGGTCTAAATTCTCTTTTTTTAGTTTTCCCTAGCAATCCAGCCGCCACGTCTGTGTTTACAAAAAAAAAATACAACGCCGGTTGTGGCTGCTTATACCGGTGCGCGGGGAACCCTAATGGCGAGAGACGTGTAGATTCTGTGCACATGCAGAAAAAAGCATAATTCTGAGAAACTCTGTCTTTCATTGACAAAACTGAAGTGTTTTTAATGTTTTGACCGCAAAGATGAAGTGGAGCAGGGAACTCCCAAATTGGATGAGGGGACAGTGAAATATCCAAGCAGGCAAGGCTTTCGTTGCTATGCACCGAAGCAGAATGGGCTGTAGAAAAATAAGCAAATTTATGCTATTTGCATAATTTATACAGATATTCTGCGCTTCTTTGGTGCAGATGTTTGAGCTCCTGCCTTGCTGGTTTTACAGTAACAGATGTAACAAAACTTCTCTATTAAGTGAAGTTCTTTGGATGCTTCCAGGTCATTTCCGTTGAAAATGGACTGCAAATTAATCTGAGCTTGGAACAAAATATATTGCATCATCTCCAGCAGATAATTTAATATAAATAAAGTACTCTTGCATTTTATTTATTTGTTTATCTAATTTGTAGTCCACCTCATAATGCAACAGAAATCCCTTAACAGTTTACAAATCCCAAAAAACATATAATTATAGAATACAAATTCCACATTCAAAACAACAATACGACTTAATTGTCATCAGCATCACAATTCCAAATTTTAAGTAACATAAATAAATGTCCCTCAATGCAAACTTTAATTAAAAGAAGAATCCAAAATAAACCATATGCAAAACATATCAAGATACATAAACATTCAATGCAATACATATAGTTACAAATTTATAAATATATAAAAAGTATACCACATGTCACTCCATCTATCTACTTCTCACTTCAATAAACATTCCAGTGTTGAAATAATAAAAATCTAACCAATACAGAAGAAAGGTCCAAGAAGTAAAAGCAATCAAATAGTAGAAAAGTCAAGAAGCATTCGTTTTCTCACCATCCCCTCATCTGGGGCAATACAGACACCCTCTCCCTACCCTCTCAACTATGGTGATTAAACCCTTCCCCACAAACAGGTTATTATCCTGTGGGCAGTTGGGCATGGCTACCACTATATAGAGGGACGCGGGTGGCGCTGTGGTCTAAACCACAGAGCCTAGGGCTTGCCGATCAGAAGGTTGGCGGTTCGAATCCCCACAACAGGGTGAGCTCCCGTTGCTCGGTCCCTGCTCCTGCCAACCTAGCAGTTCAAAAGCATGTCAAAGTGCAAATAGATAAATAGGTACCACTCCGGTGGGAAGTTAAACGGTGTTTCCATGCGCTGCTCTTCGCCAGAAGTGGCTTAGTCTTGCTGCCCCATGACCCAGAAGCTGTATGCCAGCTCCCTTGGCCAATAAAGCGAGATGAGCGCCACAACCCCAGAGTCGTCCGCGACTGGACCTAACGGTCAGGGGTCCCTTTACCTTTTACCACTATACGTGTTTCTCACTGCCCCACAGAGAGCATCCTAATCAATCAGACCAAAGTAAATAAGCACAATTTCACTTAAAGAACAGCAGCCCAAGAAGTAAGACAAGTAAATAATGAGGTGGCACTCTGAAGCAACAAACAAAGGAGGTTTCTCCTCCTCTGGGTCATTTACTTCAAATTTTTGTGTGTCCTGGGATCCGGTAGCAGATTTTGTGGGAAATTCTCCCTCAACGCCCTTGGCTTGCTGGGAGATTGAAATGGCATGGGCATGGGCACTGATTTACAGAAGCAGTAATTCATGCTGTGTCTGCCCAGATGTTTCAGTGTAACACATTTCTGTTGCCATCCTGGCCATTCCAGCACAGTGAATAACACGAAACCTGTCACCGTGTTTTAGGTTTGCTTTGGTGATATTTGTAGTTCATGTTACAGCATGCCTTTTTGCTACTGTAGGTGGCCATGCTGGCAATCATGGAACCGTTTTTATTTCATCGCTTCTAGATTTTATTCTTCCACTACTCTAAGCCATGTAGCATGTGTGCCCATTTGGAACAAGCTGTCCTGTTTGTGTAATGGTGTTTGTATGTTTGTTGTATATCACCCTATGCTCTTTTGGAGGATGGGTGATTTAGAAATATGCTTTTAAGCAGTCCAATCTGGCTTTTAAAGGTAATTCACCTTGTCTGGTTCATTAATCCCCCTCCAAGGCTAAGAGGTCTATTTAATGCAGAATTGCAGCCAAGACTTTCCAGCTGAACTGTTTTGGAGATATAGCTTGAAGAAAAGCTGCGACTTACAAAGCTGTGGTCAGGTAAAGACTTGCTGTTGTGCTGGGCATGAAAGATCTTGGGTTCTGCTAATTTCTTGCTTCCCAAATACTTTCTCATTTTAGTTGTTCCGAACACGGTCTTTTCGATTCTGACCACACCGACTCTTGCTGTCAGTTAAAAGGAACCCCAGAGAGCTTCTGTCAGGTACAGAGTGGTGACCTAAGTTTACAAATAGTCTGACCTCTGGTGTAAGGCAGTTTCTGAGGCCTCTTCCTCATTCTGTATCTATCTTGCGTGCAAGAAACTATAATGCATTTTAGGACAAAATACAGTGGTACCTCGGGTTAAGTACTTAATTCGTTCCGGAGGTCTGTTCTTAACCTGAAACTGTTCTTAACCTGAAGCACCACTTTAGCTAATGGGGCCTCCCGCTGCCGCCGTGCCGCCGGAGCACAATTTCTGTTCTCATCCTGAAGCAAAGTTCTTAACCCAAGGTACTATTTCTGGGTTAGCGGAGTCTGTAACCTGAAGCGTCTGTAACCTGAAACGTATGTAACCCGAGGTACCACTGTACAGTGTGGGCAGTAGATGAGATACTGCATTTTGCAAGCCAAGAGAGCAGTCCTACCCAGAAGTGGCTTGCCAGGTGAGGTGAAGCCACTATGCTATCTTCCCAGCAGGTGGGACACTGTTGCTTACCAAGAATGGAAAGGGGTAGGCGGTGAGGATATTGGCATGGTGCAAATGCACTGGGAGAGCTTATCTGGCACTCTTGCCAGTATGTTTGTCCACACTAACCTAATTGCCCTGCCCCTCTCCTTCCTAGGAAGCAATAGCGACCCGCCTGTCTGGAGGCTAGCATAGTGGTTCCGCCCTGCCCAATTGAACTACTTCTTTTCCACCCTGCCCCATCATTCGCTTGGTGCTTTCTCTTTCTCCATCTCAATCATAGCCAAATGCAAATTGGGAGTGTCCCTTCCTTTCTACATATAGACAGTCATGTTGAAGTGGTAAAGGTAAAGGGACCCCTGACCGTTAGGTCCAGTCGCGGACGACTCTGGGGTTGCGGCGCTCATCTCGCTTTATTGGCCGAGGGAGCCGGCATACAGCTTCCGCGTCATGTGGCCAGCATGACTGAGCCGCTTCTGGTGAACCAGAGCAGCACACAGAAACAGCGTTTACCTTCTTGCCGGAGTGGTACCTATTTATTTACTTGCACTTTGATGTGTTTTCGAACTGCTAGGTTGGTAAGCCAGTCCATTAAATCCAGGGACTCTCACTTTGCACTCAACTCCTAAAAAGACATGGGGAGCATTTTCTACAGCCATATTGCCCTGAACGTGCCTTTCTGATCCCAGAAGCTAAGAAGAGTCAGCCATGGCTGGTAGTGAGATGGGGAATCACCTGAGAATTCCAGGTGCTGTAGGCTTGAGGGAAGGGCTGCAGCTCAGCCCAGGTCCAATCTCTGGCACCTCCAGATTAGGGCTGGGGAAAATTCCCTGCCTGAAACCATGGACAGCTTCTGCCAATCAGTGTAGATAATATTGAGCTAGATGGACCAATGGTATGACTCGTTATAAGGTGGCTTCCTATTGTCCTGCCTATGTTACTGTTGTCAGTTTAGGGGAGCCGTATCAGCAGATATTTTAAATACAGTGGTAACTCGGGTTAAGAACTTAATTCGTTCTGGAGGTCCGTTCTTAACCTGAAACTGTTCATAACCTGAGGTACCACTTTAGCTAATGGCGCTTCCCACCATGCGATTTCTGTTCTCATCCTGAGGTAAAGTTCTTAACCTGAGGTACTACTTCTGGGTTAGCGGAGTCTGTAACCTGAAGCATTTGTAACCCGAGGTACCACTGTACACGGCTGTACCAACCCTACATACCATTAAATTCTGATTAAATATTTCTAAAGCCATTTTAGCAGCGTATTCTTGTTGAAAATGACAAAGCGAAAGCAATTTTAACTTTTGGACTTGTTCCGCTCCCAGTTTCAGAGAGGCTAGGTAGAAGAATCACCTTGCAGCTAGGAGAAAGGGAAAATGAAATATGTGCTTCTGATAAAAAATAGGACTTGGGCAAGGGAGTGTGCCAGCTCGTCTTTGCCTCCAACATAATCTAGGATGTGCCAACTAAGAGCAGAATGGAGGGGGGAGAGAGACAGACCATTCATGGTGAATGAAAAACAGAAGTCCATGCTGACGTCATGTAATCTTAAATGAACCAGCAAAGTTTCTACCCTTCACTTCTCCAATGGCACTTGGGAATCTAGTTTTCTTTATGTTAAATTAAAAGGAGTCTGGCATTGCATAATTAATATTCTTCCACTTTTTAAAGTTAAATTGTAGCTGTGAGGAATTGGAATTGAGATGTGGGAGGTATTTTAACCCTTGTTTCCACCCATACTATGATCGGAACAGCTTACCACACTGCCCCATTTCCATAATATGCACTGGGAACTTTTGGGCCAGTGGCTGGTTCTCTCCCAGTGAAAATGGCAGGAACAGAGTTGTGCTTTTTTTTTTTTAATTGTGGCACATATTTACTAGCGGGGAGTGAGTTCCATTGAACACAATTTGCAAAAATTCAAAATATCAGGCTATCTATATTTCTTATGCAAACTTATGTAATTTCTGCAGGAAAAGTTAATCACAATCAAATTCCATGGACATCAATGGAACTTTTAAATGTTACGTTCTTTATTGAAAAATAAAAAGTACATACATAATTACAAGTGCACGGAATAAGATAATACACAAAGAAGATAATACACAAAGAAGGAATAGTACCCATGTAGAAAACAAAAGAGAACAGAAAATAAATAAATAAAAAGGGGGGGCGGGATTGTGGTTAACCAGACTTTAACCTAATGGAACTTAAGTTAGGTATGACTAACTGATCCATTGGTTTCAATGGGATATGTAGTGTAGTCCAAACTATACACAGAAGTGAGTATAATTGAAGCTTAGAGAGTTTACACGCTAAAATGTGTTTAGTTGCTACTAATTTTAGTTGGATAGGGGTTAATAGGCACAATTATTTTCCTGTGCCTAACATTCATTTGCTTGGTCATTTGCTTGCTGTGCCACTTTTCTTCGAAAAGTGTTTTCAATTATTCTTTATTATCTGTGTGCTTTGCCAGCTAACATTGATGTCTTTGTTCCCTTTGATTTTTGTAGGGTGGTTTATTAAACTAACAATAAACTAAAATAACTAATCAAAAAACCAAATCTCAATTCATCCTTAGATGTCCTTTAGGTGTCTCCTGGGCTATACTGGTACTCTGTCTTGTACTGTACAAGTAGCCACATAGTTTTCCTAATTACTCTATAGCTGTAGGGACGCGGGTGGCGCTATGGTCTTAATTTGTTCTGGAGGTCCGTTCTTAACCTGAAACTGTTCTTAACCCGAGGTACCACTTTAACTAATGGGGCCTCCTGCTGCTGCCACATGATTTCTGTTCTCATCCTGAAGCAAAGTTCTTAACCTGAGGTACTATTTCTGGGTTAGCGGAGTCTGTAACCTGAAGCGTCTGTAACCCGAGGTACCACTGTATTCCTTTTCAAAAAAATAAAATAGAACAGAGAGATTGTTCCAAATCAGAAGTTGCAACTGATAGTCTGCTCAAACACACCCTTAATTTTATGGTTTCCTTCCATATTATTGATATTTCATGATTCATCTCAAGTGATTTATTTGAATATTATGCCCAGTGGCAATCTTTATTTATTTTATTGCAAAGTGATTTTGGAAGCCTTCCCAAATGGCAGATGGCAAGTGGTTTCTGTTTTTTATGACAGCGGACTCTCTTTTGGCATTCAGCTTTTATAAGAATTCTCTCTCCACAGTGAATGCAAATCGTGTCACCAGACACTCCGGAGGGAAAGAGATCCAAGGATGGAGCATGCAAAGCAACACATCTATTAAAATATTGAATACTGATGTAGCATCTTCATAGCAGTTAGCCGCAACTGGGTTACTTTTCTCCAGCATAATGTAGTAGCAGCAGTATGGTGACTGTGCAAAAATTCTGGCCGGCAACTTAAATTATTACAATGTGATTTGTTTAGTTCTTTGAAATATTTCTAACACTGTTCCCGGTTCTCGGGAGCACATAAATTAAGTACAGTGGTACCTCGGGTTAAGTACTTAATTCGTTCCGGAGATCCGTTCTTAACCTGAAACTGTTCTTAACCTGAAGCACCACTTTAGCTAATGGGGCCTCCTGCTGCTGCTGCGCAGCCGGAGCACGATTTCTTATCCTGAAGCAAAGTTCTTAACCTGAAGCACTATTTCTGGGTTAGCGGAGTCTGTAACCTGAAGCGTATGTAACCTGAAGCGTAGGTAACCCAAGGTACCACTGTACCCAATTTTTAAAAAACATGTCTTTTATTTATATCCTGTATTTTATTCATATCCTGAGTTTCCTTATTAAAAGAAAAAGCAGAAACAAGAGCCATTATAGCAGCCAGATGCACACAGGACATTCCAACCAATCCAAAAGCCTTCAAAAAAATAAGCTGGCGTTATGGAAGTGCTTAAAGCTTACAAGGGAGGAACACATATAAAATTCAGGAAGCCCCCATTAACATTGGCATTCCTCCAGCTCTTGAAGACACACCTGCTTCGACAAGTATTCCCTGACACTCCTGGCTCGAACTTCCTGTTCTAATTGTTATGTTGTTTTAATGGGGTTGTTTATTGTACATTTTAATTATGGATGTTTATGCTAATGTTGTGATGTAATTGTTTTCCTGTATAGTTCAACTATGCGAGGCTATCTTTTTATAAAGTTACAACCCACTTAAAAGTCATTTTGACAAGTAAAGGTAAAGGGACCCCTGACCATTAGGTCCAGTCGCGGACGACTCTGGGGTTGCGGCACTTTACTGGCCAAGGGAGCCAGCGTACAGCTTCCGGGTCATGTGGCCAGCATTACTAAGCCGCTTCTGGCGAACCAGAGCAGCGCATGGAAACGCCGTTTACCTTCCCGCCAGAGTGGTACCTATTTATCTACTTGCACTTTGACGTGCTTTCGAACTGCTAGGTTGGCAAGAGCAGGGACCAAACAACAGGAGCTCACCCCATCACGGGGATTTGAACCGCCGACCTTCTGATCGGCAAGTCCTAGGCTCTGTGGTTTAACCCACAGCGCCACCCGCGTCCCTTATTTTGCCACTTATTTTGGCAAGTAAGTTTTAAATAATTAAGGCATATACCTCTTGGGGGAAATTGTTCACTATCATTGGGGCAACCATGTTCTGGATTCTGTATCCCACAATCAAGATCATTCTGTTGGCCTTCATCCATGCCAAGAGCACGTCAAGATGCCAGTCCAACAGTTCCATAGCATCCTTGGAATGAGTAGTGGCAGAAAAGAGATAAATTTGTGTTCCATCTGTATTCTTATGATACTGCAGC
This sequence comes from Podarcis muralis, assembly GCF_964188315.1. NCBI lineage: Eukaryota > Metazoa > Chordata > Lepidosauria > Squamata > Lacertidae > Podarcis > Podarcis muralis. The sequence continues at coordinate 18,056,832 of NC_135664.1, read as the reverse complement.
CCCAGGCTCCAGATGACTTCTCCCAGTGCTTTCATATAGATGTTCTATAACATGTGGGTCAAGGTAGGACCTTGAGTCACCTAGTAGGCCAAAGGCCATGGGTTGGAACAGTAAACATCCAATAACATCTTCTGTTAACAAGCCACTGTGACAATACACCTCCCAGGTCCAACCAGTTTGGCTGCATGTTCTTCCCCGCTCTAGTGACCACACAAGTCAACCATCAGAATGACCAACAGCACAATGTTTGCTCAGCAGAAAGTCCTACTGAATTCAGTAGGGCTTGCTCCGAGGTAGGCTGGGAAAGGATAGCAGACCAAGACTGCTTTAATCCAAGCCTGGGCTCAGCCTGAACTGAAATGAATCCAAATAATCAGTGTTACCATCCAACTTTAACTTGTGGTGCAGATGGAGTTCTGCTTTCCTGTGAATCTTCTAGACTGCCTTTTGTTCAGCTCAATAAATACTATTGCGGCCGCCAATACCACATAACACCTACGTTGAAAGACCTACATTGGCTCCCAGTATGTTTCCGAGCACAATTCAAAGTGCTGGTGCTGACCTTGAAAGCCCTAAATGGCTTCAGCCCAGTATACCTGAAGGAGCGTTCTCCACCCTCAAGATTCTGCCCAGACACTGAGGCCCAGCGCCGAGGGCCTTCTGGCGGTTCCCTCACTGCAAAGAAGCCAAGTTACAGGGAACCAGGCAGAGGGCCTTCTCAGTAGTGGCACCCGCCCTGTGGAACGCCCTTCCAGCAGATGTCAGAGAGATAAACAACTATCTCACATTTAGAAGACATCTGAAGGCAGCCCTGTTTAGGGAAGTTTTTAATGACTGGTGTTTTAATGTATTGTTAATCTTTTGTTGGAAGCTGCCCAGCAGGGTATAAATAAATAAATAATTGTTGCTGTTGTTGTATAATGGTTCAGCTTAAGGTAGTTTACTGTCTTAACATTGGAGGAAACCTTGGAGGAAGTGATCCTGCCTTCCTGGATTTCAGGAACGGAAAGCAAAGTATAGTCAGACATGCACTCTGGACTTTAAGGCGGCCCATTTCAAAATGCTGAAGGAGCTAGTGATCTCATTGTCAGAAATACTCAAAGAGAAGGGAGTCCAAGATGGATGGGAGTTTCTTAAAGATGAAATATTGAAAACCCAAATGAAGACAATTCCAACAAGAAAGAAAAGTGGGAGGCATCTAAAAAAAAAAACTGTGGCAAAAGAAGCTTACAGATGAACTGAAATTGAAGAAGGGCATGTATATGAAATTGAAGAAAGAGGAATTCACAAAGGTAGCCAACACGAGTAGCCAACAGTTTCAGGGTGAATGTCAGGCAGGTCAAAGCTCAGAAAAAGCTGGAGCTTGCAAGAGAGGTTTGCCTAGAAGCAGAAGAACAAGAAAGTGGTAGGTCCTCTGCGTGGAGAAGACGGAGAAATGCTATTGGGTGACGGAGAGAAGGTAGAACTACTTTGCCTCTGTCATCATCCAAAAGGAAAGCAGTGTCTAACCTGGCAATAACAAAATAAATGATGCAGGGTGGAAGCTGCAGCCCTAAATAGGAAAATATGTGGTATGGGAACACTTAAGTACTTTAAATGAATTCAGATCTCCAGGGCCTCCAGTACCCAAGGGTACTAAAGGAGCTTGTGAGTGTAATCCCAGAGCCTCTATCTATAATCTTTGGGAATTTTTGGAAAACAGGTGAGGTCCCTGCAAACTGGAGGCCAGCAAATGTTTTCCCCATCTTCAGAAAGGGGAAAAAGGAAGACCCAGGTAGCGACCAACCAGTGAACTTGACATCAATACCAGGAAAGGTGCTTGAACAGATAATTAAACAGTCTGAGAGCTCTTAGAAAAGGATGCTGTGATTACTTAGACCCAAGTCTAACAAGTCGTGTCAAATGAATCTCATTTCTTTTTTTGATAGGGTTACAAGGTGGATCAGGGGAGTGCTGTGGACGTAGTGTATCTTGATTTCAGTAAAGCTTTTGACAAAGTCCCCCATGATATTCTTGTGAGGAAGCTGGATGAGGTAACTGTTAGGTGGATTTGTAGCTGGTTGACTGACTGAACCCAAAGAGTGCTCATGAATGGTTCCTCCTCATCCTGGAAAAAAAGTGATGTGGGGTGCCGCAGGGTTCTGTCCTGGGCCCTTTGTTGTTCAATGTCTTTATAAATGACTTGGAGAAAGGAGTTGAGAGGATGCTCATCAAATTTGCACAGGACACCAAACTGGGAGAGGTAGCAGAAGACAGAATTGAGATTGAAGATGACCTTAGCAGATGGGATAACTGGGTTATGAAATTCAATAGGAACAAATGTAAGGTTATACACTTAGGTAGGAATAACCAGATGCACAAATATAAGGTGGGGGACGACACCTGGCTTACATGTGAAAAAGATCTAGGGGTCATAGTAGATCACAAGCTTAACATGAGTCAGCAGTGTGATGCAGCAGCATAATGTGTTCCATCAGCCATAACGGTCTTTTAAGCGAAATCTGTTTCCCAACTCCTTTATGCTTCAAACATCTGGTACCATGGTCTATTTTCTAAGTTATATGGATTCCAAGCTAAGTTGCTTCGGTTCCTGCTACAGCTCCCAAACTGTGTCCCTAACTCAGTTCTATTGTTGGAAACAGGTGAATGCCCATTCTCCACCAAAGCATGGTGGGCTGCCTTGAAATATTGGCTAAAGATCTCAGTATTGGGCCTGAGGAAGGGATTACGTTTACATCTAACCAATGAGGAGTTGTATCAGCTCATGGCTGAAAACTATGGACTGAAAAGCCTACTTGATTTGATATTTCATCATCCTTTTTACATCAACTGGACTATGATATTGCCCTTAAATCCCTGAGGTAGAGGTTATGAGATATTTCACACAGCAATCTTCGCTCTAAATCCTATGTAACCTGTGGACCGTTCGCATCTGGAATCCACTATGGCCATGATTTTCAGTTACCATTATGTTTCATGAATGTGTCTGTATTTAACTATCGCCGGTTATTCACCAAAGCTAGACTAAAGGTATTTCCATAAGAAGTACTAAATAGCAGACTGTCTGGTATACCACATCAGAATAGGCTCTGCTCGTGCTCTCAGGGTGTCGACTCTATGAAAGCATATTCTACTACTGTGAGCAGTTCAAACAAGCTAGGGATCAATTAATTAAGCTCCTATTGGTAAACTTAACTGGAAAATCTGAAACCTTCCACCTTAAGTACCTGCTTGGAGATATGCCAAATGATACTACCCTGTTCATGGCTAAGTTCCTCTTGGAAGTATTAAGAAACATAAACCTACATACTTTGGATAAAACAAAGCAACCACCTTGGAACCCTTTTCCTGTATTTCTGTTTTATTTTGCTTTTGAAAATGTTTGAAATAAAGAATGTGTGAGTGTGTGTATGGACATTTGAAATTTGAAATACTTTATTGTCATTTGTACAACTTGTATACAGTGAGATTACACGAGTACCACCCTCCACTCAGCTCTTTTTTTGTTTTAATTCCCTTCGTTTACTGATGCACACACACCAAATCCGAAAGTCAGTTGCCCTGTTGTTATCTTTTCATTCAGCAGCCTAACAGCCCACGGATAGAAGCTGTTCTTTACCCTGTTGGTGCGACTAATCATGCTTATATATCTTCTGCCTGAGGGCAGGAGATCAAGAAAGTGCCGGCCAGGGTGTGAATCATCCCTGAGAATTTTAGAGTATATCAGTATATCAGTAACAATCTAAAGCACTTTTGCTTCTCAATATCCATGCAGTTGTGCAACTGCAAATGTGGCTTCCCACATTGAATTCTGGGAACTGTAGTTCAGTGAATGGGATAAACTCTGCAGCTTCTTTTGTCATTGCATTCGTGTAGCATACAGGCATCAGACTTCTGAGTTGTACAATGAATGGGATCAACTTTCATGAACCCTTAATATGCAACACATGCTCTCAAGTGGGGGTTGAGAACCTTTTTGGCTGTGGGGTCAGATCTTTTATCTGGCCGCACCCTGCAGGCAACCCCCCCTGTCAGTCATCCGTGGGTTGCATTTGCCTCATCTGTCAAACCACTTGTGCTTGCAAAGCCTGCCTGGTACTGATCCTTTCCACCTCCAAAACTGGAGATGGAAAGAATCAGAGAGGGGCAGGCTTTCCAAGTCTCCCATGCCTCCTGCTTTCAGGCTTTGCAGTCAGACACCAGGTGTAGGGCAGGAGGCATCGCTTCTCCAAAACCACCTCACAGGCCAAATGGCAGGCCACAAGTTCCCTACTCCTGCTCTAAATCTCAGTTCTCAATCCTATGTTCTAGTCCAGGCATGGTCATGTAATATGTGGAAATTATAAAGCTTGATGCCCTTGAACAATTGTAGAGTGCAATCTTCTCACCACTGAAAAAAACATTCCAATTATTACTATTGCTATTATTAAAATTATTTATTAAGAGGATGGATAGCTCAGCTGGTTAGAGCATGGGTTGTGGATTCGATCCCCATATGGGACAGCTGCATATTCCTGCATTGCAGAGGGTTGGACTACATGATCCTCAGCATCCCTTCCCATTATACTGCCATTCATCTGAAGATCACAGGACAGTTTACAGTATGAAGTTATTGGGCACCCAACTCCCACTAGTCCTAGCCAGGATAGCCAGCAATCAAGGATGATAGGAGTTGTAGTCCAGAAACATCTGGAAAACCAATCCCATCATCCCTGACCCTAGCACTTTTAATTTCAGAATTTAGTTACTGGTTTTAGGGATTATTACTGAGAAACCCATTCAGTTGAAACTATATGTCCTGGGATTAAACCTTGCTCTGGGTCATCATAATAATATTATAATAATTTATTATTTGTAACCCACCCATCTGGTTGGGCTTCCCCAGCCACTCTGGGTGGCTTCCAACAAAGATTAAAAATACATAAAAAACTTCCCTAAACAGGGCTGCCTTCAGATGTCTTCTAAATGTCTGGTAGTTGTTCTCTTTGATATCTGGTGGGAGAGCGTTCCACAGGGCAGGTGCCACTACCGAGAAGGTCCTCTGCCTGGTTCCCTGTAGCTTTGCTTCTTGCTGTGAGGGAACCGGCAGAAGGCCCTTGGCGCTGGACCTCAGAACGATGGGGGTAGAGACGCTCCTTCAGGTATACTGGGCCGAGGCCTTTTAGGGATTTAAAGGTCAATACCAACACTTTGAATTGTGCTCAGAAATGTACTGGGTAGCAGCAAGTACTCAGGCTCAGCAAGAGCTGCGTATAATTCACATCAGTAATTTCCAGAGGTTTCCACCAAACCTCTTAAGAGTGGCTGTTGTAGAGGGAAATTTCCCTGCAATGTGCATAATGAGTCATATATGTCCCCAAACACAGTGCCCCATCTATTTCAGCAATTAATTATCTCTTTTGAAAAGTAGATCCATGCAGAAAACATTTTTTGTTTCGATTAAACCAAGTTCCTCTTGCATTTTGGAGGGAAATTCAAACAGATTTCTTTAGCAAGTGCTGGGTTACTTTCTTAGATATAATCTGTTTGGTTAAGACTTACCAGTAATCGTTTGAAAATTTGGTCAAGATTGAAACTCACCTTGTCGGGCCGAATCGCAGCTATAAAGATGAATGTATTGCCGAAAATGTTATTTCTGTTTCAAACCCTACAGATCGTGGACAGAGTGGAATGTTTTGGAAAATGGCAGAAGGATATATCTAGGTTTGTCTGGCAGGGCAAAAAGCCCCGAATAAAATTTTAAAATACTAACTGACTCGAAAGAAAGAGGGGGGTTTGCCCTGCCGGAGTTGAGGTTGTACTATGAAGCTGCAGCCTTCTGCTGGTTGAAAGATTGGTTCCTGCTGGAGAACACTGATGTCCTAGATCTGGAAGGGTTTGACAATACCTTTGGTTGGCATGCATATTTGTGGTACGACAAGGTGAAAGCTCACAAAGTGTTTAAAAACCATATTGTCAGAAAAGCAATTTTTGCCGTCTGGATGAAATACAAAGACCTATTAGAAGGTAAGACCCCGAGGTGGCTATCACCGGTGGAGGCCAAGGCTCGAAAAAGACCCAATATGGAGGCCCATTGGCCAAAATATTGGGAAATAATTGAAATAACTGGAGATAATTGGAAGTTGCAGAGCCAGGATAAACTAAAAAGTAAGGTGCGAGACTGGCTACATTATGCTCAAATTCAAGAGGTTTTTAAAATGGATAAAAAAGTTGGTTTCCAGGTGGAAAAATCGAAATTGGAGACGGAACTGTTAGAACCAAAGACTAAGGTACTTTCGAGAATGTATAACTTGCTGCTTAAATGGAACACACAGGATGAGACAGTTAAATCTGCCATGATAAAATGGGCACAGGATGTCGGGCATAACATTATGTCGGAGGACTGGGAAAGGTTATGGAACACCGGAATGAAGTTCACGGCATGTAGTGCCTTGAAAGAAAACATCATGAAAATGGTATACCGGTGGTACATGACCCCAGTCAAGTTAGCTAAGATATATCACCTGTCTGATAATAAATGTTGGAAATGTCAAGAGGCAGAAGGGACATTCTTTCACCTGTGGTGGACCTGCCCAAAAGTGAAGGCCTTTTGGGAAATGATTTATAACAAACTGAAAAAGGTATTTAGATATACCTTTCCTAAGAAACCGGAGGCCTTCCTTCTGGGCATGGTGGACCGGAAGGTGTCAAAGAAGGATAGAACTTTGTTTATGTATGCAACCACAGCAGCAAGAATTCTCATCGCAAAGCACTGGAAGATACAAGATTTACCCAGACTGGAGGAATGGCAGACGCAGTTGATGGACTATATGGAACTAGCTGAAATGACTGGCAGAATCCGAGATCTGGGCGAGGAAACAATAGAGGAGGACTGGAAAAAATTTAAAGACTATTTGCAAAAACATTATAAGCTGTATGAATGTTAAGATTGTGCACGATTAGGAAATGTTACGCTTTAGCAATTTGATTAGGTAAATGGTAAAGTAAGTGATAACAAAAAAAGAGGAGACAATGTGAAACAAATATATTATGTTTATTTTAAAGGTACTAAAATTGAGTTACAACATTTTGAATTTGAAAGTTACAGTAAGTTGCGAAACAAGGTAACAAATTGCTGACATTGTTATTGCAAAGAACGCAAGGTCTGGAAGATGTGAGGAGGTCCAATTGGCAGTGATAAATTATGGAAAGATGATCTGTTACATATCTATTCTTTTTTATTTTCTCTTATCTTTATAATCTGTTTCTTGTTTCTTACTCTTGTATGCTTCTGAATTTGTGAACCTATGGAAAGAAACGCAATAAAAAATATTTTTTTTAAAAAAAAAAAGACTTACCAGTAATTGTGCCACAGTTCTGCGGCAGGAAACTTAATTGTTATAACTTGGTTGACCACAAACTTGACATGAGCCAACAGTGTGATGCGGCAGCTAAAAAAGCCAATGCAATTCTGGGCTGCATCAATAGGAGTATAGCATCTAGATCAAGGGAAGTAATAGTGCCACTATATTCTGCTCTGGTGAGACCTCACCTGGAGTACTGTGTCCAGTTCTGGGCACCACAGTTCAAGAAGGACACTGACAAACTGGAGCGTGTCCAGAGGAGGGCAACCAAAATGGTCAAAGGCCTGGAAACGATGCCTTATGAGGAACGGCTAAGGGAGCTGGGCATGTTTAGCCTGGAGAAGAGGAGGTTAAGGGGTGATATGATAGCCATGTTCAAATATATAAAAGGATGTCATTCATATAGAGGAGGGAGAAAGGTTGTTTTCTGCTGCTCCAGAGAAGCGGACACGGAGCAATGGATACAAACTACAAGAAAGAAGATTCCACCTAAACATTAGGAAGAACTTCCTGACATTAAGAGCTGTTCGACAGTGGAATTTGCTGCCAAGGAGTGTGGTGGAGTCTCCTTCTTTGGAGGTCTTTAAGCAGAGGCTTGACAACCATATGTCAGGAGTGCTCTGATGGTGTTTCCTGCTTGGCAGGGGGTTGGACTCGATGGCCCTTGTGGTCTATTCCAACTCTATGATTCTATGATTCTAACCTCCCTTGCCTGTGCCCTTTTATATGGCATTACCCTTTCCCATCCTATACATCAGTGAAAGCCCCTTTAGAAATTCAGGTTAATGCCCACCGAAAAGCCCCTTCCCCACTTTGCCTGCCCAAGTGGTTCAGAATTTTCCAACACATCCTGAAGCTTCAGACTTCTCTTTTTCAAGACAGTTTGACCCTTTTGATCTCTGGAGGAGTGGGCTTCTCTTGTCCTGGAGCTTTAGCCAGCATCCTTTCCCTTGCATCTATTTCCTCATCCCTTGCCTCTGATCTGCAGTTGTTATTCTATTCATGTCTGATGTTAATCAGGCGTGATTAGAAGTTTAGCAACGAGAACCATAGGAAGGCACCAGCCAACGTCTTTTCAAATGGGAAGATTCTGAATAATGCAAAGAAGCCGGAGGAAACCAAGAGGCAAATATATATAATGTCTGGGATTGTCATGAACTGGCAGGACTACGGGAAGGAAGAGGAGGAGGAAGAGGAGGGTCCTGGCAAGGGGTGTAACCAGCGCTGGGACAAGCTGAGGATGGGAAAGAAGATGTAGGAAGTACTCACAGGGTGACAGAGGATGATGAGGGGTAATGGTCAGTACACAGCAAACCAGTTCAGTAGGACCCATCACCAGAGCCAGAAGGACCCATCTCCATGAACATGGTGGGCTCTGAGGCATTAGGGAGCAGCGGGTGGGGTGCTCCAGGAGGCAAAGGCAGGCAAGGGCCCACAGCCCAGCTCACTAGCTTGCTAGGTGGAGCTCACTAGCTCTGGGAGGAGGTGTGTGATTCCTCAAGTGGATAGGTTTGGAGCAGGTGAGAGTCACATGCCTCATCAATTGAGCGGGTGGTTGCCAAACAACTCCAAGCACGCCTGGAGGATGCGGACCGTTTGGATCCCTTCCAGTCGGGATTCAGGCCTCACCATGGGACTAAAACTGCCTTGGTCACGCTGGTTGATGATCTCCGGCGGGCTAGGGACAAAGGTGAGAGCTGTTTCCTAGTTCTGCTGGATCTCTCAGCGGCCTTTGATACCATCGACCATAACATCCTTCTGGACCGTCTAGAGGGGCTGGGAGCTGGGGGCACTGTTATACGGTGGTTCCGCTCCTTTCTCCTGGGCCGTGTTCAGAACGTGGTGGTGGGGGATGAGTGTTCAGACCCCTGGGCTCTCACTTGTGGGGTGCCTCAGGGTTCCGTCCTCTCCCCCATGCTTTTTAATATCTATTTGAAGCCGCTGGGAGAGATCATCAGGGGGTTTGGGCTGGGTGTTCATCAGTATGCAGATGACACCCAGCTCTACCTCTCCTTTAAATCAGAACCAGTGAAGGCGGTGAAGGTCCTGTGTGAGTGCCTGGAGGCTGTTGGAGGATGGATGGCAGCTAACAGATTGAGGTTGAATCCTGACAAGACAGAAGTACTGTTTTTGGGGGACAGGGGGCGGGCGGGTGTGGGGGATTCCCTGGTCCTGAATGGGGTAACTGTGCCCCTGAAGGACCAGGTGCACAGCCTGGGAGTCATTTTGGATTCACAGCTGTCCATGGAGGCACAGGTTAATTCTGTGTACAGGGCAGCTGTCTACCAGCTCCACCTGGTACGCAGGCTAAGACCCTACCTGCCCGCGGACTGTCTTGCCAGAGTGGTGCATGCTCTAGTTATCTCCCGCTTGGACTACTGCAACGTGCTCTACGTGGGGCTACCTTTGAAGGTGACCCGGGAACTGCAATTCAGAATGCGGCAGCTAGACTGGTGACTGGGAGTCGCCGCCGGGACCACATAACACCGGTCCTGAGAGATCTGCATTGGCTCCCAGTACGTTTCTGAGCACAATTCAAAGTGTTGGTGCTGACCTTTAAAGCCCTAAACGGCCTCGGTCCTGTATACCTGAAGGAGCGTCTCCACCCCCATCGTTCAGCCCGGACACTGAGATCCAGCGCCGAGGGCCTTCTGGCGGTTCCCTCATTGCGAGAAGTAAGATTACAGGGAACCAGGCAGAGGGCCTTCTCGGTAGTGGCACCTGCCCTGTGGAACGCCCTCCCAGCAGATGTCAAAGCAATAAACAACTATTTTACTTTTAAAAGACAACTGAAGGCAACCCTCTTTAGGGAAGTTTTTAATGTCTGATGCTGTACTGTTTTTAATATTCAGTTGGAAGCCGCCCAGAGTGGCTGGGGAAACCCAGCCAGATGGGCAGGGTATAAATAATAAATTATTATTATTATTAATTCATCAAGCCCAGATGCTGCAATCAGAATGCATAGTATAAAGGGGAAGCAAAATGGTGGTGCTGTGTCTGCTCAACTGCATATGTTGAAGGACCTCAGTTTGGATGCTCCAGGTTCTCTGCAGGGCTGTGCTTTTGGTTTGGACTTTGGACACATGGATTGACTCTGATCTGGGGACATGACACACTGACTTGCTGCCAGGTAAGCCAGGGGTTCAGGACAGAGATCCATGATCACCACGGTTTGTGTGCATGTGTGTTTAGATAGGCACATAAGCAGATCTGGTAACAGTGTGGCTAACTATATGCAGCTTGACTTCCTGATGGTCACGTGTGCTCTAATCATAGCCCTAAATTCCACTAATTAAGATTGAATTGTTAATGTCCAGTGTCTCTTTGAATGGTGCTGGTGGGTGGCTAAAACATTTATTTTACTTAAGCAATCCATTGTTCTATCAAATCTACTTTCAATTCCATTATCCGTCCTCGTTAAAAAGGAGCAAATTGCTTTAGTAAGGAGCTCATCATTTTTGCAAAGTGGCTGTTGATTTTGGAAGCCCCACGAAAGGATGACAGCTCTGAAGTTTAGAGAGACAGTTGATTGTGCTTTCCTATTTTGCTGGAGAATGTTCATGGAATAAAATGCTGAAGCTTGGATATGTTCTTGCTACTTTGATCTTTCTAATATAATGGATAAGAATGTTAGCTTACTGAATGAAACCAAGATCTGTCTACAGCATTCTGTAATCTCCTTCCAACAGTAGCCAGCCAGATGGAAACTCACAAGCAGTATGCTTTTAATGGTCGTTCCTTATTGTCTGTCTGCAGCATCTCATATCCAGAGGTGTGCTTCTTTTGAACATGGCAGATTCCTTTGGCTGTGATGGCTAATGAGCACTGATGTATTGTCACCCATGAATGTACCTAGTCCATTTGTAAAGCTTCACAATATTTTGCAACACGTGAAGAGAAAAAATGGTGTTTGCTGCTTACTTACTAACAATCAGTTTCGTTGATGAACGGTTAGGGTGTTGTTGTTGGCATCTGTCTGTCTCAAGAGACAATGGAGTGTGCCTCCAGGGGTGAAGTCAAACCACTGCAATAGCAGCACTAAAGTGATGTCTTTGGAGCACAAGCCTGTATGGAGGTCCTGGGCTGCCCAGACAACAAGACCCGCCCTCTCGGCCTCACTGATTATTGGTTACTGCAGATTAGTTGCGCTGCAGAAAGCATGCTGGGGAGACCACACATTCAAGAAACACAAAATAACTTTTGCTAGGTTTTAATAATGAAATATACTCCGGAGTCGAGAGTGGATTTCATGCTCTTAATTCAGCTCATAATGGTGAGGAGGAAGGGAAGTTCCCCCAAAATATCTGCTTTATTTACATTATTTACACAATGGGCCCCCACGCGGTTGGCTAATTCTGGCATTCTCCTGTAGGCCAATCAGGTTGCGGATTCACTTCCACCTGGAGCTGGATTGGATGGCTCCTGTGGACCAATCAGACTGCTGCATTCTGGATGCTATTGTTCTAGGACCAATCAGACTGCTGCATTTTGGATCCTATTCAACTCAGTACATAACAAATAACAAAAACAAAAACTCCTTTTATACTAAATTACAATATATCAATAAGCATGACCAGGGTGCTTGGAGCTACACACTGCTCTTTATATACCATACCCAACAGCTTAATTAAGTAAAGGGTAAAGGTAAAGGTACCCCTGCCCATACGGGCCAGTCGTGTCCAACTCTAGGGTTGTGCGCTCATCTCACTCTAGAGGCCGGGAGCCGGCGCCATCCGAGGACACTTCCGGGTCACGTGGCCAGCATGACGAAGCTGCTCTGGCGAGCCTGCACCAGCGCAGCACATGGAAACGCCGTTTACCTTCCCACTATAAAGCGGTACCTATTTATCTACTTGCACTTAAGGGTGCTTTCGAACTGCTAGGTGGGCAGGAGCTGGGACCGAACGACGGGAGCTCACCCCGCCGTGGGGATTCGAACCGCCAACCATACGATCGGCAAGTCCTAGGCACTGCGGTTTTACCCACAGTGCCACCCGCGTCCCCCAACAGCTTAATTACCACAACTTAATAGCACCTGCTATACTGCTTCACAGCTATAAAACTAGGTCACGTTATTTGCTCTGGCCTTTAAAGAAATACACATCTTGTAAAGCAATAATGAACCTTCAAATTTACGGAGACCATTCAACACTGATGCGGTCCAAAAGAAAGCAGAGCAATACATTGGCACCAGCTTTGCTGCAGGGGTTGCCAGAGGGATTCGTACAAGGTGCTATCCAACTGTCTTGGGGGCTCTGCTTCAGATTTGGGTATAGTTTACTGCTTAGCCTTTTCTCCTGAAGATGTTCTGCAAGACATCAGTATTTAGGGCAGGCTTCTTCAATCTCAGCCCTCCAGATGTTTTGAGACTACAATTCTCATCATCCCTGACCACTGGTCCTGCTAGCTAGGGATCATGGGGGTTGTGGGCCAAAAACATCTGGAGGGCCAAGATTGAGGAAGCCTGATTTTAGGGGTTTAATCCTTCCCTGGACCCTACTAGTATTCCTGGCAGCTGTACTGACCACAGTGTGTCTTACTTCCAAGTAAACATGTAGGATACAGAGGTCCACACTACTAGTTTTGTGTTAAGTAGGATTTCTGGGTTGTTTTTGTTTCTAAGCGATCTCCAAAATGTAAACAAGGTTCTCTGAATATTTAACCACAGTTCCGCGCCATTATTGCTACATATAAAAAATGCAAATGTCCTAAGCACAGCTATCTATAGAGCCGTATAGCGTGTATTTGTGAGCACAGGATTTTTCCAGATTGCCTTATCAACAGCCAGCAGTAGTGCGCCAATTTTCTTCAATGGATAGAACAGAATCCTAAATGGGTTCATTCCTTCCCGATACTTCCCAGTGCAATGTGGATGTCATTTAAATAAGCTACAGGCAGTTAATTATTCTGGCAAGTTTTCAGTTACTTTTATTTGTTCTAAAATGTAAATGTGTGAGGCGCATAACAGAGTATTTGTCGAACATGGTTTTTAATTGATTGATTTATTTTTTCTTTTAAATCTCATTTGCCTCTTTGATAGCTTGCTACAAACTGTGATTATTCCAAATACTTTCTATATGGATGCAAAATTTCATCACATTTTCCCATGCTACCTTCAGCATCAAATTAAAACATTAAATTGCTCAAGTGAAAGCGTGAGGGGGAGAATTACTCTGCAACCCAAAACGAAATAGTAACAAAACACTTAGCAATAATGAATGCCTGCTGTTGAAAATTACATGGAGTGCAATCACTATCTCTCGAGAAATTATATATTTTGTTCTTTTCCACTGGCTATGTTTACATTAACTAAAAGAAATGCTGCAGTACATTTTTATTTATTAAGTTAGTAAATGATGTTATTGGTGTTTTTCTGCTATTAGAAAATATTCCTACAAGTAAGATATTAAGAAAAAAAAGCTGTATTATTATTTCAAAGATGTAATTTCTTTGACACTGGCCCCATCCATCTGCACTATACACTTAAAGCAGTATCATTTCACTTTAAACAGTCATGGCTTCCCTCAAAGAACTCTGGGAAGTGTAGTGTGTTGTGGGTCCTGAGTGTTGTTAGGAATCTCCTATTCTCCCCACCAGAGCTACAATTTCCAGAGTGGTTTAGCAAGCAATCCCTCTTCCCTAGCAACTTTGCGCAGAGAGGGGTCATTGTTTCTTTGCAACTACTAATATTCAGTAAAGTATTACAGATTACTGCAACTAAACATAGGATATCAGTGTCAGGAGCTCATCCTACACTCGAGTAGGACCGTGGCAGAGACACATGCCCGACTGGCATGTTGTCTCCCTTCTGGTCGATCGTTCGGGAGCTTCAAATGCTTTCTTCAGCCCGAACTCAGCCTTTTGGCTAATCTACTTTATTTACATATAAACACACACGGAGCACTGCAACATGGCTCCCTCTCTCTCTAGCATCAGACAGCAAAGAGAAAGAACAAAGGACATTAGTCCCACTTCACGGAACACAGTAACACAAACATCCTGTCTCCGTCACTTCCCACTCTGTGGAGTCAAAACATACCACATCATGTGATAGACAATAATCCCATGACTGCAATCACAGAGCAGGAATTCTAACAATCAGATGGTACATTAGTTATAGTGGGCATAGCACAAACCTGCTGGAATGGGGGGTGGGGACTACTAGGATATGGTTATTTCAGGATATAACCTCTATACTAGGAAGGGCAGAGCAGGGTACAGTGGGAATGAAGTACTTCTGTACATCAAAGAGGGCATAGAGCCAAACAAAGTAGAGATCCCAAAAGAGGCAGATTCACTTTTACTGGCACTCAACCTTATTCAGTATTAGATACATATTATCCAAAATATCTCTGAAAGCAACTGGTTGGGAAAGGTGTATGGGCAATCTACCTGGAAGATAATTGTATTTCGATGAGATAGTGCTCTAACATGGTTATCATTCATGCATCTGTTTGCTTCTCCCTCTCTAAGCTCTTTGACGGCTGAAGAACAGCCTTTAATTTCCTAGCCCTGTTGGAAGGAAGTGATAGTGCTGGGTACCTTCTTTAGATGTTGGACATTGTTTGTAGAACGTGAGACATTGGAAAAGGTGGCTAATGAATATTCTGCATGTAGCTAGTAGCATGTAGGCAGTCAGGGAAGCCACGCAGGCTAACAGATTATCTATCTATAAATCGGATGGTTTGGGGCCGAGTTCTTAGATGCTGATGCACGGACTGATGGCCACAGGGCCATGCAAACGAATGCTACCTGGGGGATTGCTTCGCTTATTGCTTCGCTTATTGAGGGCTTCCAAGTGGCAGGTTGAAGTGCTTGCTTGGTAATGTATATATTGCTTGCTGTTTAGAATAAAAATCCTTAATCTTCTCTCTCACTCGTGTTTCTATTGCCTCTGAATCTCATTTGGCAAGACAGGAAGGCTTGTGCAGATGAGCATGAGCTATATGGATCAAGGGTCTAACTGTCAGGGCTGGAGTCAGTATGAAAGACACAAGGCTCCACTGTCGGTGAAGTTCGCTCTTTATTCAAGGAAACAGGATACAATTTAGCAACCTTTCCTAGCAGGTCTTGCACCTTCCTTCCACGCTTTCTAAGGCGGCTCTTCTCCCTGCCGTTTCCCAAGCATTCTCAAACTGCCTCTGCGCACCTGTCCTGCCCTCCTCATTCTGCACTTCTTGGGAGAACAGGGGGAGCGGAACTTGTTGCAGCAGGACAGGGAGACTCCCAGGATTCTTTAGCTGTGTCTCTTGACAGCTTCCTCTGCATCTGCCTCTGAGTCTGAACTGCTCCCTATCACAGACTCTTCTTGCTCACTAAACCTTGTTGCCCCTTCAGTATACTGCTTCTTTTCCCAAGCTTCCCCATCTAACCTCTCCTCAGTGTCCCACCACCAACCCCCCCTGGCTCTGAGCCTTCCTCCTCTGGGATTTCATTTGGGGGAGGTTCCCCAGCTGGTGCCTCCCACCACTCCTCCAGTGTGGTGTAGTGGTTAAGAGCGGTAGTCTCGTAATCTGGTGAACCAGGTTCAATTCCCCGCTCCTCCACCTGCAGCTGCTGGGTGACCTTGGGCTAGTCACAGTTCTCTGAAGTCTCTCAGCCTCACTCACCTCACAGAGTGTTTGTTGTGGGGGAGGAAGGGAAAGGAGAATGTTGGCCACTTTCAGACTCCTTTAGGGTAGTGACAAAACAGGATATCAAATCCAAACTCTTCTTCTTCTTCTTCCTCTTCATCCAGCCAGTCCCTCCCTATTACACAACCTCCTCCCTGTTGGTTCGACAAAGGCAACACAGAGAATAAGGAGAAGGAAGCTCACACCCATTGCCACCCCCTGGACTGGTTGTAAGTAAGGAGGCAGCAGGTGGGAGCTGGCTGAGGGCAGACTAAGGTTGGCTGGGAAGTGCCCCATTCACTCTAATGGATCAGCCTTGAACTGCCTCCCTTGTTAGCCATTTGGTTCTCACCACTATGCTCCCCCTGAATAAGGGGGTGTCTGTTTTGACACCATTTTGTCAATAGTTGTTGGCCGGCCTGCCCTCCATGAATTTGTCCAGTCCTTATCAGAAATAGTCTAAGGGCACTATCACCAACTTAGTGTTGCCGCCACTTTTTGCAGCGATGGATTCCAAAGGTCAGTTAGATACACTGGCAACTCCAGCACATCCCATCCTCGTTTTCATTTCTTCTTGTGCACCTCCGCTACTGCACACCACTGTAGCTGGTTTTGCTTTCTCTTTTTTTTGCAATGGAGTGGGGAAAGGACTTTATTCCTAAAAGATTGCGCCAATTTGCTTCGTCTCCAGGAAGCATCAGGAATGACCGCTCCCCGCTTAAAACGGGGGGCGCCCTTTGTGTGGACGGGCACAGCCCTAGATCTGGAGCAGCTCCATCAGCATAGGCTTGGCTTTGCCTTCCCTCAGGTGGGATACCTGGAGGTCTCCGCCTACCTCAGTCAGTTGTCCAATCCCACCTGGGGGAAGCGTTGCCAAGGAGACCAGGCCAGGTAGGGGAGGGATTACCTGCCCACACAATAGAGGGAGGATCTTACCTGGGAATCCTCAAATGTCTTCTTTTGCAGGTTAACTTTTCTTCATAGGTTTTGCAGGTTAACTTTTCTTCATAGTTTTGCAGGTTAACTTTTCTTCACAGGTATGCGGGCGCTGCTACGTTAAGGTCGCTGTTAAAGGGCCGGAAAGGAATTTCCCTGCATTGGCAGGTTTCGCCTTTCCTGTAGCAAAACGTCACAACTTTGGCAGTATCAGGCCTTGGGCAGAATCCTTTAGTCCATCTTCCTCTTTGCGGCGGCGATACCAGGGTTCCCTGTTAAAGGGGTTTCTGAAGGGAGGCTTTGACCGTACGCCGAAAGGTCGTCATTGCTCTCCCCTGCAGCGGCGGCATTACGGGGGCGGCTATCTCTGCTTGAACATATGTCCTCCAGAGCCGGCCCACCCCCCCCCACACACACTGGATAACCCTGAAGCTCCCTAGGTCCCCGGCTGGGGACTGGGGAGGGAGAACGCCCAATGCCTGAGCCAAGGTCTACCTACATTTGAAATTTAATAAAGTTGTGGCCAATTTAATCCCATAGCATGTTGTCTTGAGTCGTTATTCCACATGACGGGGGGGGGGGGGACCGCTCGGGATCTGGGGACTCCGCCTGTCCACGTAAAATAAGCTTCAAGACAGTTTTGCTGCAGTGGAATTTGTTCGCTTTCATTTGTTAGAGAGGGGAGGGATGCCATAATATTCAGTATGTCAGAACTAAAGGTTATAGGAAGCGTAGATGGGAGTGAGGCTGAAAAGACTACTGCAAGACTGACATCTGTTGGCCAAAAAAACACACCCTCTGACTGTGAAATTGTTGTTAGCCTTCCCAAATTTATGGGTTGTGCATTGTTGCAGAAAATTCTAAAATGGAGGTGGAGTGCCTGAAGATGATCACTTTTCATAAGCAAGGGAAACTGGTCCCTTGCTGAAAAGTGAGAATAGGTCTTTCAAGCCTCTGCCCAAAGGGCAGGGGGCGCATATTGATACTTAGAAGCTGGCTCTGGCAGGCGTGAACCAAGTGAATCAAAGCTGTAAACCATGTGACTATAATAAATAATATTTTTTTATTTATACCCCGCCCTTCCCGGTTCAGAAAACCGGGCAAAGAGCAGCTAACAACAAATTTAAAACACTTAATTTTAAAAGCAGCATAAAATACAATATAAAAACATGAATAACAATAAAATTCAAAGTTCAGAAATCAATTTGGGGAAAATCCATCTAATAAGCATTAGATGGTCACCAGGGCTAGCTGGCTGAATTAGTCCTACTTGGGCAAGCGAGGAGGCCAGGGGAGAATTAGCTGTGGGGTCTCAGAGCGGGTGATCTTCATAAAAGAGGAGGGGGAGGGAAGAGAAGGGAAATAAAAGATCTCTAAGCACAGTCCAACAAAGGTAGCTGGCCTGGTGGGGGAGATAAAGATCTGCCCCACTAAGCCAAAAAATGTTGCCTGCATTTCTTCTGATCAGTTGAGTATTGAGAATCTTTGTTCATTGGCAGGTGACGCCATCACCAGGAAGCTAAGTCATGCCATGTTAATTGTGGTCAGGAGCCTGAGATATTGTAGGAGAGCTTCCTAATTTTCTGCGCAGGGAGAAATCGAGGTTTTGTTTTTCTTTTGATTGAAGAACACTGGGAACTAGCATTCCAGTTTGGTATCAGGGAGAAGAAGAAGAAGAAGAAGAAGAAGAAGAAGAAGAAGAAGAAGAGGATTTTGGATTTGATATCCCGCCTTTCACTCCCTTTAAGGAGTCTCAAAGCGGCTAACATTCTCCTTTCCCTTCCTCCCCCACAACAAACACTCTGTGAGGTGAGTGAGGCTGAGAGACTTCAAAGAAGTGTGACTGGCCCAAGGTCACCCAGCAGCTGCATGTGGAGAAGCGGAGATGCGAACCCAGTTCCCCAGATTACGAGACTACCGCTCTTAACCACTACACCACACTGGGAGGAGTGAGACTCCAGGGTTCAGCAACCGGCCGTTTCCAAGCACTGCCAGCTGACTGGCCAGAGTGGGAGGTGAGGGTCGGCGTCCCCTCCCTCGCTCCCCCCTCCCTGTTACAGTCAAAGGAAGGGATAAATTATACTGTTATGTACTAAACTGAATCCTAGAACAATAGGATCCAGGATGCATCAGTCTGATTGGTCTGCAGGAGCACCCAATCAGGCTTCTGAAGGAGGTGAATCCACAACCTGATTGGCCTACAGGAGCAGCCTGGAATTAGCCAATCATGCAGGGCCCCTTGTGTAAATAATGTATACAGTCATACCTTGGGGACTACAAGCGGGGCAGGCACCGCTTTGCTACGCTCCCAGCTGCATACCGTAAGTTCGCAAATATAAGCCACACTTTAACTTTTCACAGTAGGAATTTGGGGGGAAAGTGAGGCTTATATTCAGGCCAATACGGTAGTGTTATATAAATGAAAATAATAATAATAATAATAATAATAATAATAATAATAATAATAATAATAATAATAATTATTATTATTATTATTATTATTATTATTATTATTATTATTATTTATTTGTACCCCACCTATCTGGCTGGGTTTCCCCAGCCACTCTGGGTGGCTTCCACAAAGGCCAAAAATACACTAACATGTCATACATTAAAAACTTCCCTGAACAGGGCTGCCTTCAGGTGAGAAGGCCCTCTGCCTGGTTCCCTGTAGCTTTGCCTCTCGCAATGAGGGAACCGCCAGAAGGCCCTCGGCGCTGGACTTCAGTGTCCGGGCAGAATGATGGAGGTGGAGACGCTCCTTCAGGTATACTGGGCCGAGGCCGTTTAGGGCTTTAAAGGTCAACACCAACACTTTGAAATGTGCTCGGAAAATTAAAATAAAATAAAAATTCTGCATCAAATCCACACACCGCCCCAAAGGCCAGCTGCACCTGAAAAATACTTCAACAGTTTCTAGCTCTATACAACCCCTTGGAGGTGGAAAATCTACGAAACGATTTTTCTATATGGCCGTTGTTGATGCGGTGCAGTTTTTCTTCAGGATTTTAATGGCATGCCAGATATATCTTCCATGCCTCATATAGGTTTCCATTACCCATCCTCGTCACTTTTGTCACAAGGAGCGCCCTGATCAACTTGGATGTTTTCACTGCACTTGTTTGTGTATAAACTTTTGTTAAAACAAGGGCACAAGAAGAAATGACCTTTATGCAGACACCTATTAAGGCACTAAAAGGCTTGGGCTACATTCATCTCTGTGGCATATATATAATGATCAGAACAATGACAGGATCAGCAGCTGCCAGGGGCTTGAATTGAATTTCCTGACAATGACAAAGTTTTTCCAAGCCCAAAAGACATTTTAGGAGTGGGGTGGGGGGCAGATAACCCAAAAAGAAAGGAAGAAATATAGGGGGGGGGGGAATGCTAGCCAACTTTGCAGCAGTTAGCATAAGGTTACCATCTGAAACATGTCAGCTTAAGAGTGGCCCACTCTTTCATACAACTTTTTATACAACTGCAGCATTCAGAACTGGTTTCCCCTCAAATAATCCCAGATGGCGTGGCCACAAAATTTCAATTCTTTTTCTCCCCCCCCCTTTTTTTTAAGCCTCCTTTGCCGTTACTATGTAATTGAGAGAGTGCAAAAGCAAAGTTGCCATTCTCATGGCACTATTTGCATTGGCTATTATCCCCTAAAATCCCCTTTAAACAGCTACATTGTCAACCCATAGGCCCCCATTTAGGACGACAAAAAGGCTCAGATTAATTTGATCAAAGGGACGGCCAAGTACAAAATGCACTTTTCAAACTGCATCAGAGTAGGTTCCTTTTACAGATCGCTGCATAGCGGGCAGTGGAAGGAAGGGGAGAGGGAGAGGGGGAGAGCGCTTTAGTGTGTGTGTTTTTGTTCCCATCATTTGTACCAAATATATATAAAATTGACTCGGTCAGCACTGAGGTATGAGAGCCACTTTTGCATATTTGGCTCCCCTCCCAATTCCTCCCAGAACGGGTTTTACCCAGCAGCAATTGTGACACATCTGAAGTCACAGAGGACAAATACTTTTTTCTGACTTAATGAAAAAAATTGCTACAGAAAGGTCTGTAAGAAAAGGAGAAGGTATATTACGCCACCATCAGTTTTTCCTGTGTAAACCAGGCGGGCAGTGGGTGGCCAGAGCCACGTGACATCACATGTCAGTACAGCGGTACCTCGGGTTACAGACACTTCATGTTACAGATGCTTCAGGTTAAAGGTAAAGGTAAAGGGACCCCTGGCCATTAGGTCCCGTTGTGACTGACTCTGGGGTTGCGGTGCTCATCTCGCATTATTGGCCAAGGGAGCCGGCGTACAGCTTCCAGGTCATGTGGCCAGCATGACTAAGCCACTTCTGGCGAACCAGAGCAGCGCACAGAAACACCATTTACCTTCCCGCTGGAGCGGTACCTATTTATCTACTTGCACTTTGATGTGCTTTTGAACTGCTAGGTTGGCAGGAGCAGGGACCGAGCAACGGGAGCTCACCCCGTCGTGGGGATTCGAACCACCGACCTTCTGATCAGCAAGTCCTAGGCTCTGTGGTTTAACCCACAGTGCCACCCGCGTCCCTATGCTTCAGGTTAGACTCCGCTAACCCAGAAGTAGTACCTCGGGTTAAGAACTTTACTTCAGGATGAGAACAGAAATTGCGCAGCAGCGGCAGCAGGAGGCCCCATTAGCTAAAGTGGTACCTCAAGTTAACAACAGTTTCAGGTTAAGAACGGACCTCCAGAACGAATTAAGTTCTTAACCCGAGGTACCACTGTACCAGGAGCTGCAAGGAGACTTGGGAGATCGGGAGGGCTGTAAAGTGTGAGTGGGAAGGTGGCAATAGTTACCTCCTAGGGGAGCAAATTCTGTAGATTGGCTCTGCACTGTGTGAACAACTTCCTGGTGTCCGCCCCGAACCTTCCAACATTCCGCTTCATAGGATGGCCCCCCAAGTTCTGGTATTACATGGGGGGGGGAGAAGGAGGAGGAGAAGTTTGGATTTGATATCCCGCTTTATCACTACCCGAAGGAGTCTCAAAGCAGCTAACATTCTCCTTTCCCTTCCTCCCCCACAACAAACACTCTGTGAGGTGAGTGAGGCTGAGAGACTTCAAAGAAGTGTGACTAGCCCAAGGTCACCCAGCAGCTGCATGTGGAGAAGCGGGGAAGCGAACCCGGTTCACCTGATTGCGAGACTACCGCTCTTAACCACTACACCACACTGGCTCTCTTCCTATCCACTTTCAGTGAGCCAAATACCAAAGAAAGACGAGGCAGCTTGAATAATTCCATATGTACTTACCCGGTCCTGGAGATCATCTCCTGAGCCCTTCTTTGTGTGCCTCCTCCCTGAGCAAAGGCATAGCTAAGGAGGGGCGGGAGGCACTGGGTGCCACACTGAGAGGTGTGGCACTTGCTTGAGCCACGCATCTCTCCTGGGCATGATGCAGTGGCTTGGGTGCCCAAAAAAGCAACGCGAG
Organism: Podarcis muralis; assembly: GCF_964188315.1. Classification (NCBI taxonomy): domain Eukaryota; kingdom Metazoa; phylum Chordata; class Lepidosauria; order Squamata; family Lacertidae; genus Podarcis; species Podarcis muralis. Next base: position 18,034,463 of record NC_135664.1, on the reverse strand, counting down.
CCTGCAGGGTGCTAGAGCAGGGCTTGGGCGCTGGGATTCTGATGCATCCTGCTCTGCAGGCCCCCTTGCCCCTGTTAGAATTCCTGCTCCGTGACTGCAGTCATGGGATTTCTGTCTATCACATGACGGTGTATGTTTTGACTCCACAGAGTGGGAAGTGACGGAGACAGGATGTTTGTGTTACTGTGTTCCGTGAAATGGGACTATTGTCCTTTGTTCTTTCCCCTCTTTGCTGCCTGATGCTAGAGAGAGAGGGAGCCATGTTGCAGTGCTCTGTGTGTGTTTACATGTAAATAAAGTATATTAGCAAAAATGCTGAGTTGCTGAGGTCTGTCACGCAACTGCGCAAACTCTGTGGATCCCTAAGTGTGCCGGTGTCGGTTGGCATCGGTCGCTGTGATGTTCAGGCGGAAGAAAGCTTATGAAGCTCCCGAACGACCAACCAGGAGGGAGAGAACATGCCAGTCGGGCATGTGTCTCTGCCAGAGTCCTACTCAAGTGTAGGCTGAACTCCTGACAGCCCCGTCCTCCATGTGCAGCGTGCATGGTGCCCTGGGCACCCAAATGGCTAGCTATCCCACTGTCCATGAGGGTGGCAACACAAGAACAAGCTTTTTTCCGGTGGCTCCCCACTTGGGGAATCCTCTCCCCAGTGGGGGTTCACCCGGCGCCTTCATTGTGCACCTTTAGGCGGCAGGCAAAAACATTCCTCTTTCACCAGGCCTTTGGTGGATTGTCATCAAATGCCCTTTTAAAGTGGTTTTATTCTTGTTTTGGTTTGGTTTTTGGATGAGAGGTGTTCAGTTGCTTTTGTTTTGATTATGTGTTCTGTGTTTTTATATTGTGAAATTATCCTGTGAACTGCAGGTATAGGGCGATGTATAAATCTTAATAATAATAATAATAATATAGTAGTAGTAGTAGTAGTATATTTATTATTATTATCATTGATTCGCTCATGGAGTTCCTTGAAGCTGCCTGAACTGGAAGTACATATTGGAGTGTCTCTGACCTTGGTTAGGGTGGTGGTTGTTTTTGGACTGCCTTGTTGCATTCCTCGGCAGCCAGACCTCCCTCCAAAATAACCCCAAAACATCTGGGTTAAAAAATGCCAAGAGAATTTTCCTGAGTGTTTCAGTTCATTAGTAGTTTTTGTTGTTGTTATTTATAGCAATGTCTTTGGGTGGGAGCAGAAAGCAGCTTTTGTTCACTGCTTATCTTCTAGGGAAGTATACCCCGCCATCTGCCAGTAATGTCCTTCTGGATTCGACGCGGGAGAAACAGTCCTGACGCTATGCAAAACGATCAATGGGCAGGCACAAATCTGACATCAAAAATGGCAATATTTGTAAGGGGGGGGTGGATATTCAATCTATCAGGACACTCTGACACTGATCTTAAGGTGGCCTTGCTTGAACAAAGGGATTTCAAAAGGAGCCTCCAGCATGAAACTGGAGCGTGAAACTCTATTCATTTGGGTCTGAATAGAGACAATGTTTCCTTTCCCACTACAGATGTTAATTAACGCCGCATTGCCGAGTTAATTGTTTTATCACCTATCACTGCTGTTCTGAAGGGTCAACTGTGCTTATTTTGCATACATTCTAGCTCCAATTGAAATGTCACTATCTGTAGTTTTGCATTTCGTTTTCTGTCACGCCACAGCTTTCAACTCCCACTTACTACAGTGCCTGTGTGTGTGTACAAACACATACATGCATCTGATGAAACAGATTCCAGGCCATGAAAGCTTATGCAAAAATAAAATCTGTTAAACTTTAAGGTGCCATAAGACCCTTCATTGCTTTTTATGTAACAGACTTAACACAGCACCTTTCAAATGTGGATTTGAGGTCTTTTTGGGTGGCAGGTGTAATATCTTGTGTTATGTACTGAGCTGAATCCTAGAACAATAGGATCCAGAATGCAGCAGTCTGATTGGTCCGCAGGAGCCACCCAATCCAGCTCCAGGTGGAAGTGAATCAGTGATATGATTGGCCTACAGGAGCAGCCCAGAGTTAGCCAGTCACACAGGGCCCATTGTGTAAATAATATGTATATATAGCTAGAAGTTTTGGGGAAAGTTTCATTCATTGCTACTACGAGCTGAATAAAGAGCATGTAATTCACTCTCAACTCTGGGTATATTTCATCTTGCCAGATTAACTTGCATCATTCAGGAAAAGGACCGTGCATTCTCCTCCCCTCACCTCCCCCTGTTATGAGCAAGTCCAGCTGCAGTGAGCAATCTGCAAGTTTTGCTACCTGAGTTGTGTTGCTTGGCTTGCGCATCTGTTCAGAGGGAGTATTTGTCAACAACCTTCTAAAACTCAAAGATTTCTGCCTGTCCTGGTGGGCACTCGGTGCCAAGGTCAGCAGGCAACGTGAAATAAGACAGCGGGGTCCTGGGTGCCCCCCTTCCCAACATGAACAACAACAGATGATTTGCTGGAGCCTTCCTCCATAGTAAGCGCCACAGCTGCTCACTCCTGTGTTTGTTTGTTTGTTTGTTTGTTTGTTTGTTTCCTGCCTGCCCATCTGGTTGGGTTTCCTCAGCCACTCTGGGCTAGTTCCAACAGAATATTAAAATACAATAACCTATTAAACATTAAAAGCTTCCCTGAGCAGGACTGCCTTCAGATGTCTTCTAAAAGTCTGGTAGATGTCTTCTAAAAGTCAGCACCAACACTTTGAATTGTGCTTGGAAACATACTGGGAAACAACCAAGGTACGGATACCTAGGAGCTGAAAGGGCTAGAGAAAGAGTGCAATTCAACTGTCTTGAATTGAGTGGGACACCCAGGAAATTAGAGAAGCCATCCTGGCTTTTGATTGGATCCCAGAATGTCCTGGTGGTTTTGGGGTCTCGTGCTCTGTCGCAAATCAGCTGGCTCATGCCAGAGTGCTGGACCAACAGACATTCGTCTCCAAAAGAGACTCCCGCAAGAGCTCGAGAGCCAAAAATGTGCATCCAGATTTTGATCAGCAGGATGTATGAGAACAAAATTTGAACTGGATAGCTCAGATAGTGTGCTGCTGATAACAGCAAGGTTGTCTGTCCACTCCCCGTACGGGACAGCTGCATATTCCTACATTGGGCTAGAACATGTGTAGACAAACTAAGGCCCGGGGGCCGGATCTGGCCCAATTGCCGCCTAAATCTGGCCCGCGGATGCTCCGGGAATCAGTGTGTTTTCACATGAGTAGAATGTGTGCTTTTATTTAAAATGCATCTCTGGGTTATTTGTGGGGCATAGGAATTTGGTCATCCCCCCCCCTTCAAAATATAGTCCGCCCCCCGCCCCCAAGGTCTGAAGGACAGTGGACTGGCCCCCTGCTGAAAAAGTTTGCTGACCCCTGGGCTAGAAGATGATCCTGAGGTTCCTTTCCAACTCTACAGTTCTATAATTCTATGACAGTGTTGTTATGTACTGAAGTTCTCACCCTGGGCCAGCAAGGGGATACTGTAGATAGTTTTCACTCAGGTCCACATATGCAAATAAGGGACTGAAAGTGATGTTCAGTGATTGGATAGTTACAGAAAGTGGTTACTGTTGCGTTGTAGTGGAGCTCTATATAAGCAGGCTGGCTGAACCCTTCAGTTCAGTTCTGTTCTGGCCTGTGAATAAACAAGAGCTGTTTGAAGAATCACTGTGTCGTCTGATATGTTCACTCACAACTTAACAAGTGTGGCAAAGGCCTTTGCTGGTGGCCCCCCTGGGCAAGAAAAGACGAACGAACCTTTTGCTTGTGTGCTGGCTTCCAGGTGTCCTTTTTATTGTGCGTTTATTATTTGAGCTCAGCATGGTGTAGGGACAGTTATATGCAATCCTGCTTTCAGTAGTGTTTTGCCTGCAAAAGTTTTGCTTCATTTCTAATTGCTGAAAGTCCCACAGCCTTCATGCTGAAATCCTGCAGCTTTTTATGCTACAGGTGTTCCAGTTTAGCCTGTCTTTTCGGTCCCCGCTTTTGTTGCAAGAGTGCCTCTCTAAGTAGCAATAATGCAGTAACACTGGGGGAGCATCAGAGAACCACTAATAAGGCAGAATGATGTGCAGACAGTCAGGTATAAAGCCACCATTAATGAAGGATTTAAGCATCGATGACATGCTGCAGAATATACGGTACCGGCAAATAGAGAGTAAGAGCAGCTTCGGGGATGACGAATTGCGCAGCACTGCCACTTAGTGGTGTCTGTTGCATAATGTTGCTGCAAGAAACGCTACACATTTTATGAGCTGTGATTTGCCGGCACTAACATTTGGCTTAAGCGCTTGATGATCCAGAATTTCCACAAACAGGAAGAGTGCAATGAGACCTGCAATGTGATGCCAGTCGGAAAATAATTATAATAATAATATTTTTTATTTGTATCCCGCCCTCCCCGGCCAAGGCTGGGCTCAGAGCGGCTAACATCATAAAAACAACACAATATGCATAAAAGCAGACATCAATTAATTAAAATACATCTTAAAATTAATTCAGACAAGTTAAAATCTGGGCAGGTAGCAATTATCAGGTTGGAACTGAGAGTGGTTAATATTTGCCAGGACCAAATGTTTCACTGAAAAGCATTTCCCACAAATAGTCTCCCAATTTTTCTTAATTTCTGCTATTTACATAATCGTATTTAAACACAACGCTTGATTTCTCAGCTGTATGAAAAGCAGAAAGGGGAGACCGCATGAAATTTCTTTGTGATGCCAAGGCGGTGAATTCAGCACATACAAAAATCCTACAAGGTGTTCAAAGGTGAGCTTAATATTCATCTTTGAGGTTCCTTGCAAAAGCAGGAACAGCTTGCAGATACTACATAGAATTCAGTTCTTCCTTTCTGTGTAACAAGCAGTTTGTGGGGTCCAAAACAAATAACAAAGGCTTTTGGGAGAGGGCAGGGAATTCCAGAAAGGGAGTGCTGCCACTGAAAAGCCTCACTCTCTTGTCACTACATTCCTTACCTGACGTGGCAGAGGCAATTTGAGGAGAACCTCCAAAGATGATCTTGGTGCAGGGTAGCCCAGGACATTTTGCTACAAACAGAAAATAGTACCGGCTGCTGCTGCCACCAATCCACTTCCACCTGAGGCAACTGGAGGTGGCCTGAGAGAGCCCAGGCATGCTGAAGGTGGTGGAGGAGAAACAGAGGCTGGACAAGAGAAGAGGGGTGGGTGGGTGAGGAGCGTAGCTGTCAACATTTCCCTTTTTTTAAGGGAACTTCCCTTATTCTGAATAGGATTCCTCACAAGAAAAGGGAAAAGTTGACAGCTATGGTGAGGAGGGAATGATAAGCACAGGAGGTGGTGAGTGGCAAATTCCTCAGGACCCAGATCAGCTGCCATTCCCAGATGTCCCCAGTGTGCCACCTGAGGTGACTGTTTTGGGGAACATTTCTGCTTTTAAGGAAAAAGGTCTTAATAATGTGTTGCACGTAAGTCAGTCTCTCTCTCTCTCTCTCTCTCTCTCTCTCTCTCTCTCTCTCTCTGTGTGTGTGTGTGTGTGTGTGTGTGTGCATTTTAGCAGATAATTTCATTATTTTTAATAACATTTTATGCTTTTAGCTATGTGTATTTTATCTGTATTTGTTTTGATTTTTATGTGCTGCCCTAAGTCCTGGTTGTGGGGAGGGGGAATAAGAATAATAATAAATACATAATAATACAGTGGTGCCTTGGGTTACAGAGGCTTCAGGTTACATGCGCTTCAGGTTACAGACTCCGCTAACCCAGAAATAGTACCTCGGGATAAGAACTTTGCTTCAGGATGAGAACAGAAATCGCGTGATGGCGGCGCGGCAGCAGCGGAAGGCCCCATTAGCTAAAGTGGTACCTCAGGTTAAGAACAGTTTCAGTTTAGGAATGGACCTCCAGAACGAATTAAGTTCGTAACCCGAGGTACTACTGTAAATAATAATAATAAATAATGATGATATAATGGATATGGAGGTTACGAACCTAGCCTAGGTCTGTAAAGAGAAACTGCCAATGAACTCTGCTCTTAGCATCCTGCCAACTCATTTTTATTTTTATTTGCATTAAGAGGGAAATTAGTCCAGAAAATTATAAACTTCACAAATGTTATATTGAGAGAACTATTTTTTTTAAAAAAAAACAAAACCCCAACCATCTGATTTCTAAACAAATTAAACAATATTTGTTAAATATTGTTAAATATTGTTAATTTGTTAAATAACAAATTTAACAATATTTGTTAAAACCTTCACCACTCTGGTCAGGTCCATTTTTGACAGAGCTAGTAACTAGATGAACAGGGGGAAAACACGCTCATTTGACATTGGATTGGGAAACACTTGCCTGCGAGCGCTCCAATTGGAGAACAGCCTTTACCAAAGGTGCCATGGGCTTTGAAGACACTCGAACTCCGGATGCAAGGGAGAAACGTGCTAAGAGGAAGGCACGCTTGGCAAGTCCACACTGTGATCAGCTCCCACCCAGAAACCTATGTCCCCACTGTGGAAGGACGTGTGGATCCAGAATTGGCCTCCACAGTCACTGACAGACTCACTGTTAAAACTGTGTTTATGGAAGAGAATCTTACTCGGCTATGAGTGATCGCCAAAGAAGTCATTTACAGTTCTTCTGAGACCAAGGATTTTTTTTCAAATGTGCCACAGTGAAATACATTTATTTTGAGATGTGTCCCCCCCCCCCCCGCATGCCTGTCTCCTTGCATTCATTCTTTTGCACAATGTTAAGTTTCCTCAGCTTTCGACCTACAGGTTGCTCACTTCAATGTGGCAGCAGGAGGGTGTTTTCTCTTTTCAGGGA